>NC_090024.1:226527777-227727777 GCF_037176765.1 Anolis sagrei
ATATTTGGTTCAATTCCATCATTAGTGGAGTTCAGAATGCTCTTTGATTGTAGGTGAACTATACATCCCAGTAACTACAACTTGCATATGTCAAGGTCTATTTTCCCCCAAGAGCGCCTCAAGAGCGCCCCTGGGTAAAATCAACTATACTGCAAATGCTTACTTTGCGTAATGGGTTGAGCCGCCCCTGGTTAGGACGGACATGATATGGGGATATGTATTCACTCTTCAAAGGCACACTGGAAGAGCTAGGTTTTAAGATCTTTCTTAAAGGCTGCCAGGGTGGGGGCTTGCCTAATCTCACTAGGTAGTGAGTTCCAAAGCTGAGGGGCCACAACAGAGAAGGCTCTCTCCCTCGTCCTCACAAGTCACACTTGTGATGGGGGTGGGAGCGAGAGGAGGCCCTCCCCGGAGGATTGAAGTGATTGTGCAGGATTGTAAAAGGAAATGTGGTCATGAAGGTAGAGTCCATAGTCAGTCTTAGCATTTGCTGCACTCTGCCCAACAAATGGGCTGGAGTGGCAGCAAATATACCAGCAGGACAAATCTGCTGAAGCTCTTCGCTTGCTATTGCCAGGTAAGCCTCCCTTTTACAAGCTGGTTATTTGAAGCTGGATCCCACATGTTTGTGTTTTGTAAGATTTTGGCAGCAAGTGTTCCTTTTGGTTGTTGTCGTGCTGCCACTGCTGATAGCCACCCTCTATAGTCAGGATCCTTCCCTTTTCTTTCTAGAGATCCTTCCCCACACCGTCCCTTGTAGACCACATGACAATGCACACATTCCTGACATGACTTGTTTGGTAATGAACACACAGCCGGCCTGCAAACTTAAATCCAAACCACATCACTCTAGACATGTTGTACCAATCTGCTAGACAGCTTGTCCGGTTTGTTTACAAATATACCAGAATGTTCTGGAGAGGCATGAAAAGCAACCATCCCCCTTGAAAGCGGGGGAGAGATTTTTTTTTGTAAGCTTCAAAAAACATATTTTACAATGTTGAATGTCCTGCAGGAGAATGATGGGTGGTAGCATGGGGGAGGGGGTTAAAATCTATTTTCTGTATGTAAATAGTAAACGTCTCCTTTTGCTTGGATGTCGTATTTGGTGTGGTGTAATGGTTTGAATGCCAGGACAGGATTCTGGGGGTTGTTTTTGCTTTTGTTATGAGCTTTCATGTCCCTTCTAGCTGTGGCAACCCTAAGGTGGCTCTATCAGGGGGGTTTCTTGGCAAGATTCCTCAGTGCTGCCCAGTTTTTTTAAAAAAACAACAACATTACAATGTCAGTAATTGTTCTTACTGTGTGATTTTAAGTAGCCATGCGCAGCCACACACAATAGCACTATGTACTATCGACTTCTTCAATTTGAACTCAATATATTGGAAAATATGTCCAACTATGGTTGGATCTCCATGCTTGTAGGTTTCATTTTTGTAGGTTTCATATTATTCACAGTTTGATTAATATGCTAACTCTAGAAATCTTTAGGTCCTCCACTGCAACACTATGGTCCTCTTCTAGAAGATGCTGACCATAGAGCCACACTGGAGAACTCAAAGATCCCTACAGACATGTTCCATCAGTCTAAAAAAATAATTTTTTATTATTTGTGGTTTTCCGAATTCCATGTGAGGCCCTGTGCCCCAAATCTCAATGAATGTGCAGGGCTGACTCTACTTCCATAGGAAATCTTTCATACAGTTCTATTCATAGAAATAATCATAGTTTGGGATACGTTGGTATGGTCATTGGGAAGTCTGGACAAGGTCCATTTCAGGGAAGTCTGGACAGATAAAGGCTGATGATTAACTTTTTCTTGTTGTATCAAAACCCAATAAAAACAAAAAAGGATCCAGCTTCTATAGAACAGTATGTTCTTACAAACCTCACAGCCTCTGAGGATGCTTGCCATAGATGCAGGCATAACGTCAGGAGAGAATGCTTCTAGAACAGGACCATATAGCCCAAAAATCCTACAACAACCCAGTACATTCTTACTGTCTCCTTTATCATTATGTATACTTGGTGGTTGTACAACATACCTGAGTAATCTCATTCCATTACATATATTCATGTTTGTGATGCAGACAGGTTATGGGATATTGAGCTTTAGCCCATGTTGCCAAGACCTTGGACTCAACATGTCTACTGACAGAGACTGTCTCAGCTTCCAAAGTCCCACCTTTGCATCCCTGTTGTGCTCTGATCCATTTTATTGCCTTGGAAATGTAATTTGGGGGGGGGGGGGGGAGAGTGAGAAGAATAGCCCTGCCTGAACTGTTCAGTGGGAAGACTTCTAACAGCATCTGGGTTTTCCTTGAAAGTCTCCGATCCAAGCAACCAGCAGGTCAAAGCTTGTTGAGCTGGAGAGGGGTTCAAGATCACAACCAAAGGCAGGATGCCTGCAGGCCATCTCCTTCTTCAGAACTCATTAAAAAACCCACTACATTAAATTAAATCTATACACAAGTGAAAAATGTGTATGTGTGTATATGGCAGAGGTATCCAGTTACACAGGGCCTCCTGCCTCCACAAACAGGCTATAGTTCCAAGGGTTGAGAAGCCTACAAAGGCACTCCCTCAACTGACATTGCAGTTTATAGCTAGCACCATGAACATGTAGTCCAAATGCTGTGAATGTTCTCCCCAAACACTATGGCCCACCACCCAAGGAATGCTTTTATTCAGGAAGAATTTCATCCTAGATTTGATGTGTTTCCTTCACCACAGACAGGCATTTGTGTGGAATTTGCATGACCCTGCCTACTGCCTCTTCCTTAACCCTTTTCTACCCTTTCCTATGGCACACAACAAACACAGAAGTATTGATCAGCAACTGAACAGACTGGAGGGGTCTGACAATGGACTGGGACCAAACCTGGGGCAGAGAAGTGTCATGACCACCTAAATATACTGTGAGGGTTTGGGGAAAATGACCTTGATTTGGGAGGTGTAGTTCGCTAGCATCCCAAGAGCACTCAGCCCAGCTGACGATGGATCTGGACCACACAGATCCAACATGGTCAACTGTAAATACAGGCAGGGTTTGGGGGTTATTGCCCTGGGAATCTAGGAGCTGTAGTTCACCCTTTTCCAGAGAGCTCTGAGCCCATCTGGCAAAAGATCTGGACCAATCTTGGCACACAGACCCAAAATGGCCAACTGTGCATGCAGGCCTGGTTTGGGGATTATTGACCCACGATTCTGGGAATTGTAGTTCACCCACATCGTTATGTATTGTCTAATGGGAGCATTCATAAAAATGAAATCAAACACTAATAAATAGTGTTAATAATTAACTAAATGAAATTACTTGACACCCCAAAACAAGCAATGCCTTTTTCAAATAACCTGGACACCACTGTGTATAGATAGATAGATTGATAGAATAAAAGAAGCAAAACCTGAAGATTTTTTTTTAAAAAATGTACATATCTTAAGCATACGAAAGTAGGCAAAAAGCATGCTATACACCTACAAGTTCCCAAGGTCAATCTCTGAAGCTTATCTTTGAACCATCTAGCTGAGTGTGGTTCTAGAAGGCTGGCAGTTCTATAACGTTTCCTTACCTCTTCATACTGCTTTGTTTTTTAATGCACTAGCTAGAGTCATGGTTGGATAGTGATAGCTTAGACCAGGGGTGTCAAACTCATTTTCATCAAAGGTCACATCATCCTTATGGTTGCCTTCAAAGGGTCATTTGTAATTATAAGACTACATAAATGTAATTATGCTGCCCTGGCACTCAAAGCCTTGCAGGCCACATAAAATGATACGGTGGGCTGGATTTGGCTCATGGGCCCTGCGTTTAACACATGTGACTTAGATCCATGTTCTCACCTTCTTTTTAGACTCTTTCAAGCTGCTATATATAAGACTGTTTTCAAAACGTAAACCGAGGATCCATTAAAAGTTGCATTAATTCCACTGTGAAGATGCATCTTATGCGTAATTCCTCAAATCCTGAGAATATTTGTTGACGGCTGGGGAAAAAATCTCTTAATATTAAATCATTTGAGTGTCTGTCTGAATCAAAGCTTTGGTAGCTCTATGGAAATATGATAGCTTCATGTCCATCATATTTTCCATACTTGTCCATCTCTACTCCTTTGTGTCTAAAGCCTCAAAATATCTCCTTGTGAGATTGATAAGCAGAAAAAAAAGGAAAGGCGCACTGCAGACGTTTGCCTAGTGCCTTGATGGTGCCAGAAAACCAGCTTCTTTATTGGGATGCCCTTGTTGTGGTTTCTGTCTGAATCTCCCCGAAACCTAAGCTTAGCGATGATTGGCAAGAGTGAAGGACTTCTGATGTGTCAACAAAGCCTTCCAGTCAGAAATGTGGTTTGTGCTCATTATCTCATTGTCATATAGTAGAATCTCTGGATATTGTAGTATATCTTCTCCCAGGAATTTAATAAACTTCTGCCTATTAACAGGTCAAGCAAGGGAGCCTTTTTTTCTCTTTGAAAAAACTGACTGGGTGTGTGAGTGTAAAGTTGATGCATTTAGCTTTTCTCTGATAGCAATCTTGCAGTCTGTGCTCTGTTTTGGTTTCCAGAATATGAAACCAATGGCAGTTTCTCTCCCTCCCTCTCTCTGTACAACTCCCTTACCAAAGTAAATGCTTTCAGGCTCCAAAAGGTATTCCCTCCCATGTGTTTGTGGACCGATCTACACTGTAGAATTAGTGCACTTTGATACCACCTCAACTGCCATGATTCAATGTAATGGGATTCTGGGAGTTGTAGTTTTACCCTCCCTGCCAGTGGGAGTTGTCATTTTAGAAAGTCTTTCACCCTTCCTGCCAAAGAGAGCTGGCAATTCTTGAGTTGGCAATTAAAGTGGAGTCAAACTGCGTTAATTCTACAGTGCAAATGCACCCTAGCTCCTCAGTGAAATTCTATGGTATGCTTCCAGTCCAAGTAAAGTCAAAAGATAAGATTTGCTATCACCCACAGTTTCAGATATCCATTGGCAGTGGTCTTGGAATACTGTATTTACTCAAATCTAATGCTCACCTTTTTGGGCTAAATTACCCTGCCAAAATTAGGGTGCACACTAGATTCAGTGGCTCCTTAGACTCGAGTAAATATAGTATATCTGTCATGGATGTGGCAGTTGTGTTTCATATTGAACAGATTTCTTGAGTTAGAACTTCATGATGCACTCTTGCTTAAAATGGCAGCTTGGTGTGCACGTGTTTGTACATATATTTCAAGCTGCCTTTTTAAGGAAAAGGGCACCATGCAGCTCCAACTTAAGAAACCCCTTCAACCGATTTGAACTGCTGAACTTTGCTCTATGTGAGCCTGCCTTCTTTCTGAAATTCCATCTGATCCAAAATACTCTGGCCATGCTGTTGACTATAAGAGGACGTTTCCCACTCCCTTGTTACGGAAATTTTACTAGCTGATCTGTCTGTTTCTTGACACAGTTCAGTAAAACAACTGTGGTCCAAGGTACCCGAAGAATTGCATTCTCTGATACAAGATTGCCTGGGTTTGGAGATTCATATGAGTCTTGTGTTGGACTGAAAGATCAGCTCTATTCTGTCCAAGGATGAGCCCTGAAACTGATGAAGAAGACAAGAGATAACAAACAAAGGTTCTACCTAGCCCCAACTCATTCACAGCACTGTGCCTCACCAAAATACAAATCCGAGGATTCAATAGCATTGAGGTATGGCAGTTTCAATAGTATTAAGATAAGAGCCTCCTGGTGGTGCAGCGGGTTAAATCTCTGAGCTGCTGAACTTGCTGACCAAAAGGCTGGTGGTTTGAATTCGGGGAGCGGGGTGTGCTCCCCCATGTTACGCCCAGCTTCTGCCAACCTAGCAGTTCAAAAACATGCACATGTGAGTAGATCAATAGGTACCGCTTCTCCGGGAAGGTAACGGTGCTCCATGCAGTCATGCTGGTCACATGACCTTGGAGGTGTCTATGGACAACGTCAACTCTATGGCTTAGAAATGGAGATGAGCACTACCCCCCAGAGTTGGACACAACTAGACTTTATGTCAGGGGAAACCTTTACTTTTACCTTTGTGGCAGTTAAGCTGGTGTCAAAGTACATTATTGTGCAGTGTGAATGAATCCCCTGTGGCTATGGAACACTCTTCTAATGAAGGCTAGTATGCCCCTGGAAACTGAATTGTAAATACCTTTAATCCAGGTAGATTTTGTCTTTTAAAAACATTATTTGTAATACTTTATTTAAATAATTTGTTTTATGTTTTTATAACATTTTATTGACAAACACAATTTGTGTTATATTTAAACAACACAGAAGGATCAAATGATAAATCAATTACATAAACACAAAATTAAATCAACATATTAAACTAAGCAAAAAACATGCATGACTTTACAGAAATATCAAAGTATCTAACAGGGATACATACATGGCTTGCCATGTGCCTGATTGCAACTATATGTTATCTACTATCTTTCTCTCCTCATTACTGATTCAAAGTAATGGCCTCTACTTTATAACTGTTTCAAAAAGTTTTATTATTTCTACTTATATTTGATTATCATTTAAATATTGAAACCTATGGCCACATCATGAGATCACTTTCAGCTCCATTTCAGATAGCCAATATCCTGAGCAGTATCATCCTTTCTTCTCCCTCTTTCTCTCTCTCTACTCCTCTTCCTGATCCTGTCCCCTAAATGCTAAATGCATGTGGCAAGCTTTGAGGTTTAGAATGTTAATATATTTGATCAATATGTTAATGTGTTCAACCAGTCTTTGTAAACAATATGTTGTTGTTCATTCGTTCAGTCGTCTCCGACTCTTCGTGACCTCATGGACCAGCCTACGCCAGAGCTCCCTGTCGGCCGTTACCACCCCCAGCTCCCTCAAGGTCAGTCCAGTCACTTCAAGGATGCCATCCATCCATCTTGCCCTTGGTCGGCCCCTCTTCCTTTTGCCTTCCACTTTCCCCAGCATAATTGTCTTCTCTAGGCTTTCATGATGTGGCCAAAGTACTTCAACTTTGTCTCTAGTATCCTTCCCTCCAATGAGCAGTCGGGCTTTATTTCCTGGAGGATGGACTGGTTGGATCTTCTCGCAGTCCAAGGCACTCTCAGCACTTTCCTCCAACACCACAGCTCAAAAGCATCGATCTTCCTTCGCTCAGCCTTCCCTAAGGTCCAGCTCTCACATCCGTAGGTGACTACAGGGAATACCATGGCTTTGACTAGGCGGATCTTTGTTGCCAGTGTGATGTCTCTACTCTTCACTATTTTATCGAGACTGGACATTGCTCTCCTCCCAAGAAGTAAGCGTCTTCTGATTTCCTGGCTACAGTCTGCATCTGCAGTAATCTTTGCACCTAGAATACCTTGAAGCATTGTATCGGAAAAGACTTGTTACAAAGCCAACATTTGAAAAGTGGCATGATTATTTCCAGATTATCATGTTTACCTACCTGCCCACTTACTGTCTTATTCATGAATCAAGAGGGAGGCCTCGCCTTTGTAGCAGGCAAAATATGATGTTTAAATATCCCCCCCCCCCCCAATATGGGCTGTTCCTTAGTGTAGCCTCTTGCTTAAGGATACTTGTTGAAACCTGCTCCGTTGGTCTGCTCCTTTATATGACAGTGCCTTGGAAGGAATGTGCCAAAGGTTCTAATTTTTCCCCCTCATAAAAATAATGGGATGGTTATGGACGATGTCATGGCATGGCACTATTCCATAAATCCCTTTTGCTATGTGAGCATTTTTTGTTTCTTCATGAGGGTTTGGGAGGCTGTTCAGCTGAGTTGTGCAAAGTCTTAGAAAGTTTGTCTCCTTCAGGGCCAATACAAGGCACAATCAGAGTGACTGTTTTTGCATCTCCAGAAGAGGACAAATGCTTCCTTTACATATGCTAATTTAAGAAGTGGAGATTTAAATTCAAAATAATTGCAATAACATAAAGAGAAATGCTGTGCAAGAAGGGCTCTGAAAGTTTTCCAAATTCAGCTTTGATGAGAAGCAAACAAACAACAAAAATGTTTTCCAGCTCTTTTATCACCTATTAACAACACACACTGTTTTCAACAATGTCACAGTTAAAAGCCCCCCAAGAAGATTTTCCAAGCTCTCCTTTGAACACAAAAAGAAAAACATTTGCTGCTTTGTTTTACACATTTGTGCCAGTATTGCCAGTATTGCTTTTGACACACAGAGTCACACCAAAAAACCATTTCAAGCATTTGGCAAAAACTGTCTTTGATAGATTATTCCCATTAACCACTTGTCTGCATTGGGCATTTTCCTTTATTTGTAATGGTGAAGTTATACAATCCTTTATTTTCCCCTAAACAATCCTAATTGTGCAGAGGTGAATATGACAACAGCAAAACAGGCATTACAGTCCAACAAAGCAATCCTATATATATGGATGTCTTTATAGGGCAGTGGCTCTCGACCTGTAGATCCTCAGGTGCATTGGCCAACAACTCCAGGAAATCCCAGCCAGTTTACCAGTTGTTAGGATTTCTGGGAGTTGAAGGCCAAAACACCTGGGGACCCACAGGTTGAGAAGAACTGTTATAGGGTGATTTGTTTTACAAGGTGGGAAGAGCTGGAGATAAGGGGAGAGAAGATGATGAATGTAGGTTGAGAGAGAAGTGAAGGAAGATATAGGAAAAGGACGAAAGCATTTAAGAATGAAAAAGAGGAAGACACACATAGCAAGTAGGAAGGGGGAAGATAGATGGAGGGTTGGAGAGGGGAACAGGAGCTAAGGAAGAAGAAAGAAGATGCATGAATTTGGAGATATGGAGAAAAGTGAGAAGGAGAAGATGTTAGCCAAGATTTGTGAGTGTGTGAGAGAAAGAGACAGAATTAGACAGGAAAGATGGGCAGTGAGCAGAAACTGACACATGTTGGTATTTCCTGGTGCTCCTGGCCCCAATGTGGTATAATCAGGTAGAGTGCTAATGTGGTGATAATATTGGGAAGGAACTTGGAAAATCCAGGATCATTGAGTCATGAAACTCTTTGTCTGGAGGAATGCCTTGCCAGTCACTCTCTCTCCACATGACCAGTCTCACAGGGTTCCTTTTGCTGAGATGACATGGAGAAAAGTCAAGCTATGCACATTTGACCTACGCTAATTGAAAGCAAGACAAGATATAACTTAATTAAAGCAATAAAAGTTTTCCAATGTCATGTACACAAGATCTAGCTATTTATCTATCTATTCACCAATCATCTGTCAATACACATATATACACACACAATCACACAACCCAGTTAGAGAAGGCCAAAGCAGATTTTTTTTAAAAAAATAAAACTGTTTAAAAAAATGCTATACATCAATCAAATACAAAATGCAGCAATGAAAGTTAAAACTAAAAAAATACTTCTTAAAATTTGGTGAGTATTTACGAGGAAGTGGGAAAATATGTTATATAAACAAACAAAATTGTTAGAACAAAGTAGTGTTGAATGAGCTCAGGGTAGAAGTGTGTCTATGCACACATGATCTATGTATCATGTTGCAAATGGAGATTTCTCTTCTTTCCGATTCAAGTCTGAAGAGACAACAGTACTCCAAAGGTTTGGTACTGTGACCTCAGCGAGTCTTGGCTTGTTTTGTGCTGGAATGTTGGCCTCTGTTAAGAGGTAAGCTTCATGACTCAACTGTTGACTATTAGATGTATAAAGAAATGCCATTTAAAAATTATTTAATGAACAGCATGCCATTATGAGCAGCACAACAAACAAAATTCAGCTTTCTGGAAAACATGGGAGAGATAGATTGACAGACAGATACACTGAGGGCTCTTCCACACAGCCCTATATCCCAGAATATCAAGGCAAAAATCCGACATCTGCTTTGAACTGGAATATATGACAGTGTGGACTCAAATAACCAAGTTCAAAGCAGATATTGTGGGATTTTCTGCCATGATATTCTGGGATTTAGGGTTGTGTTGAAGGGCCCAGAGAGAGGGGGGAGAAGGGAGAGATACCTTCAGAAATTCCTCTTGCTGTATTGCTTTCATAATACTGTTAACTGGGTAACTTGTGCAATTTGGGTACTTGTGTTTCCCAGCGGGGTTGGGAATATCATTGACATACTTGATATACAGAGACAGTGAACTGTGGCTCTTTCACAAAGCACAAGATAAAGATTTAGAGATCCTGTCACCTTCAGAGAAGGGTAAAAAGATTTGTATGAAATTCTAGAAAGTTGTTTACTCTCAGTGTAGCTGAGATGGTTGCCTGCGAGGAGGACCTACTGGAGGGATGCATTCCCCCTCCATAGAATTTTGGGAGACCACATCCCACCATTCCCTAAATGCTATGGGAACAAGCATTACTTTGTATTCTTTTTTTTAAAAAATCACCCCCAAAGTCCTTCTTCATCAGCTAGAGGTAACTGAAGCAGGTTTTCTGTACTTTTGGCCTCTCAGGTTTTGGATCGCTCTGGGCTGTTTGAAGCTCAGGAGGTTCTTTTTTTTTTTTCCTAACAGGAATAAAGCAGAATTTGTCTTATTCTACATTTCCTGGGCAAAAATGTCCTGGTCTTGTTCTAAAAGGACTTTCCAACAGCAAAATTTCCACTCTAGCTTCTTGGAAAACCGTGGAGGACATTTATTTGGTCAAGCAAGTTATTTTTGTTAGATTTGGGGGGCATGAAGTACCTGCACTTGGGAGGCTGCAGAGCGTATTTTCCCAACTCCTGTTGTAGATCATGGGTTCATCTAACAATGTGGAATTAAGACAGTTCAACACAACTTTAACTGCCATACTCAATATTACAGAATCATGAGGGTTTTAATTTGGTGAGGTACCATCACTATTTTGTAGCGCAAGTTAAAGTTCTTGTAAAACACCAACTCCCATTATTCCATAGCATTGAGCTATGGAGATTAAAACAGTAGTTCTCCCCATGTTACATACCCAACACCCTACTAGCAAAGGACCCCTAGTGCGATGGGGTTTCTTTTTCCCTTCTTATGCTAGTAAAGGTAAAGGTTTTTCCCTGACATCAAGTCCAGTCGTGTCCGACTCTGGAGTGTGGTGCTCATCTTCATTTCTAAGCCAAAGAGCCGGCGTTGTCTGTAGACACCTCCAAAGTCATGTGGCCGGCATGACTGCATGGAGCGCCATTACCTTCCTGCCGGAGCGGTACTTATTGATCTACCCACATGTGCATGTTTTCGAACTGCTAGGTTGGCAGAAGCTGGGGCTGACAGCAGAAGCTCACACCGCTCCCCGGATTTGAACCTGCGACCTTTCGGCCAACAAGCTCAGCAGCTCAGTGCTTCAACTCACTGCGCCACTGGGGGCTCCTCTTCTTATACTATGTGTTACTTAAAAGGCTATTTCTAATAGAATAAGGAGTGAAAACGCTTCCCTCCCAGTTTGCTGGTGAAATTAATTCAGTCAGAAATGTTACCCTAGTGGACAAACACACACACACACACAAACTATCCTACTGGTAAACCATCTCTGTTTTGTAACCAGTGAGATGTAGGCTGCCATGTTGCTTGTAAATTACAATAGGGCAACTCAAACTGGTGCCATACCCACTCATTTTTTGAGTTGCTGTAGCAGTCACGAAATAGCCAAAATCCCCTCCAAAAGCTGCCTCGTGAGCAGAGGCGGCCCTAAGTAATTTTCAACGGTAAGCGAACAGTATTTTGGCACCCCCCCCCCCCCCCCCCCGCAACCAATCACTGGTATATATTTTCTGTTTGTCGTGGGAGTTCTGTGTACCATATTTGGTTCAATTCCATCGTTGGTGGAGTTCAGAATGCTCTTTGATTGAAGGTGAACTATACATCCCAGTAACTACAACTCGCATATGTCGAGGTCTATTTTCCCCCAAGAGCGCCTCAAGAGCGCCCCTGGGCAAAATCAACTATACTGCAAATGCTTACTTTTAATGCATTGAGCCGCCACTGCTTGTGAGCTACCCAACTCATTCGCTTAAATACAGCCATTTCAGTTTTGTCAGAAAGCAATATATGAGCAGCTGAATGTGCTGCAAGGATATTATTTGCAGGGACATCCCATGGAGCCCACAAGTCTCTGCAGATATCACCCCTATCTACTGGAAAATTGCTGGATACATCTCTGCTTATCCCCTTGCTCTTTGACACATGGAAATTAGCCATGTCTGTGTGTGGTATGTGCGTACAGAAACTGCTACTGACAAAAAAGGTTTTTGCATAGCACTGGTAGATATAGATACATGATAAACTTATTTAGGATCTCCGCAATAAAACCAGGTGTCTTTCTATAATTGTCTGTAAAAATAGTTCAAATGACAAAGGAAGGTTCTTAGAGAAAGCTTTGCTATCTCCCGTGACCTTTGCAAAAGAGGCATGTGGTCTCCTTTGTGGTGGATGTCAGAACAACTGTCCATAATTGAGGGCACAGCAATGCACCCTTGCTCCTATATTTAAGCAGTCAAGCACTGTAGGACTGCAATGAAACAAACAGAAATAATTCTCAGTGTAAACATCAGACAGGTGAATAAATAAGACAGTCTATGATTGACTTATGCCAAAGAATAGCCTCAGAATAGATAATAAGCAAATATTAAGATGGCACTCTTTTGTTTCCATTTTATGGTGTATATAGGTGTTTTGTTTTTCAGATAGTTATAACTCCTATTTTTGGAAGGTGGGGTTTAGGGGGTTGCAAGAATTGTGCTACCTTTCCCTAACTTTTATGATACGGGACATGATTAGTTTGTCATACTCAGAATAATTTTGTGATATAATACCAAAACTAATGGGCAGCCAACATGTCCAAAGGAATCCAGTTGGGCTGTATAACTCCCAACTACAATTACAGTATTGTATGCCTACAGTAATTGTGTCACTGTCTGGAAAAGAAAACAAAAGTCCTCTATTTAGAGAACAAAGTTAGAGAGGAAGACACCAATGTGATAGCTTTTTCAATGCATGGTTGATTTGGGTTGCTGTGAGTTTTCCAGGCTGTATGTCCATGTTCCAGAAATATTCTCTCCTGATGTTTCACCCACATCTATGGTTGTGAGGTCTGTTGGAAACTAGGCAAGTGGGGTTTATATATTTGTGGAATGTCCAGGGTGGGAGAAAGAACTCTTGTCTTTTTGAGGCAAGTGTGAATGTTGCAATTGGCCACCTTGATTAGCATTTAATGGCCTTGCAGCTTCAAAGCCTGGCTGATTGCTGCCTGGGGGAATCCTTTCTTTGGAGGTATTAGCTGGCCCTGATTGATTCTTATCTGGAATTCCCCTGGTTTATTGGTTTTTAAAAGTTGGGGCAGGGGGAGATAATTTTCTACTTTCTATTCTGAAATAGAACAGCATCACCATAGCTCAACCTCATGTTTCTTTTTTCTGAATGTGTATTTTATGGACATGCAGAATGCCTTTTATACCCCCAAAGGTTCTTGCATTCAATCTTTTATTGTTAGTCAGTTGAGCAATCTGTAATTTTAGATTAGGATGGAGGAAAGTGTTGCTTATGGGCCACATCAAACCCTTTTCTGCAGCCTTTGATGCCTCTTAAGGAGCCCCTACATGTCCTCAGCCCTCCTGGTTTATGAAGTGGACTTTTTGGTTCAACAATTGCAAAAAACAGATCAAAGCCAACACAGAAGAACCACCCATAAACCTTTAATGCATCCAAAATAGTCAGAAATGAAACCAGGTGTATTGGGGGGGGCGGGGGTGAGATTGATCTCCAGTTGTGGCAAAATTGACCCACTAATGAATTAATACGATTTCATGTTTGGTTACATTTTGCATGGTAGTATGTACTCCTCCTTTATTTACAGTTTAGTATTTACAGTTTAGGATACAAAACAAACAGATGTGGCAAAACCTTATGTATTTCTCAGGTTAATGGCAGTAACAGTATGGAAGATAATTTTTATATTTATATGGTGGGAATGCCCAGTAGTTGTTTTAAAAAAATAGAGACATGTGCACAGATGTTATATCTGTGTTTCATTTTTACATTGCATATTTTCAACTTTCTTTGTGAGCTGACTATAAAATTATATGCTGGTGAGTTGCATAGAACTGCTACAAATGGGTATATAAAGAAATACATAAACAAATAACTGCTCCCTTTTATAAACAGTTATGAGATTGACTATGTTACTGTGATAAGACTATGGAATTAATTAAAACACACACTAGGGTTCATACCAGAGACAATGGTAACTCCAAGATACACTGCTCCATTTTATTGTTCTTTAGGACGTTGTTTGGAAAAGTCACCATATGTTTGGTGGGGAGGAAAGGAGGGGTCCAGCAGAGAGCTTGACTGATCTCCGGCAAGCACCCGTGGAGCTACTCATGTGTGATGGCTTGGAGCTCATTAACTGGATCCTCAGATACAAGCTGTGGATGTGGGGAATGGCTGACACTGATTTGTCTGCTTGGGATTATTTCTCCCTCTGTCCAGTTCTCACTAAAAGAGACTACTTTTCCCCCCTGCGTGATATCTTTTTGCGGCCTGGCTGGAGGCAAAAGTCGGGTTCAGGCCAGAAGCAAGGGGTCAGATAACCATCACACCTGCACATGTTCCACATGGATTGTAAGATCTCTCCCCCTTCCTCCCCGCCTTCCAAACTTTCCATGCAAACTCCAAAATCTGGACACTATCACATTTGATGTATTCTCAAGAAAAAAAGGGAGAATGTCTAGTTACTATAGCTGATGTGCTTGCTAGGTTTGAATGTTTAAGGGGCTGTGAACACAGGTTATATGACATGTTTGGAGAGCCTATGTTGCTCAACATGTTTTGTTTTGTTTTCATGAAGAATATGAAAATTTTATTTGGACCTATGTGGACAGCCAACTTTTGGGGCAATGTATATGTATGTGTTTGCAAAAATTGAGAGAGTAGTACATATAAGCCTTTCTGCTCATTCTCTTCCAAACTGTGACTGTGAATGACTGTGAGTTCCACATGAATCGTCTAATAAAAGCTCTTCTCTTACAATGCATATGTCTATATACCTTTTAGTATTCATCACAATTTAAGCTTTCAGACCTTTGACTTCAGGTTTGTTGTTGTTTATTCATTTAGTCACTTCCGACTCTTCATGACCTCATGGAGCAGCCCATGCCAGAGCTCCCTGTCGGCTGTCGCCAACCCCAGCTCCTTCAGAGTCAAGCCATTGACTTCAGGTACACTGCTATAAAGCTAAGTTAAATCCCTTTAATGCATCTGTTGATGATTAAATAATGCATTAAATAATAAATACATGTGTTTGAACTTATCGGCCTCACTCAAGAACATTTTTTTCTAAGGTGAAGCACTTGGGCTAAGATCATACATCATGCTTACACTGCATAAAGGTCCACATGTGGAAATATTTCTTGATTGTGCTATGCTCTTCTTGTGTTGAATAAAAATGGTGTACAACTAAACGCAAACTTGTAGGTGCCACTGAATGCACAAGCAAATGTATATCTCATGCATATACCTATTTGCATACATCTCCCATGCACATCTACAAGTGCAATGGCACTGTCTGAGGCCATTTCTTTGTCTTTGCATTGAATGTGGCTGCTGAGTGTAGCACAACAAATGTTTCCATAAGGAAAAATATCCATCCAAGGGGAAACCACAAGATTTTTGCCTTGGCATCTGAAAGGGTCATAGATCGGTGGTAGAGGAGTGTCTCAAATTAAAGGGAAACAACTGGCAGCACCAAGACCAGTGGTCTTTAGGAGAGCAAATCATTCTAGGCTCAAGGGATCAACAATCTGATTCAACGATAATAGCTTTGACCTATCTATATATCACATAGGATATGGGAATCTTTCTGAGCTAGAAAGACAGACATTCCTTGGATTTCAGTTTGTGGGGTTTTCTAGATTTTTTTTTTAAAAAAACAATTATCCTGCTGGATACCATACCATGATGTGGTCTTCTGACTCAGCTTGGTGACTCCAAGATCTTATCTTCAGCCCTTTGTTGGGTCTTTCGGGCAGAGACACCATTTCTCAAAGTTCAAATGCTATTATGGTCAGCTAGAGGTTACTATTCCAGAATAATTCAGTAGTTGCTTGTGATTTGAAGTCATGAGTCATTTTTGGGCCCATAAAAGAAAACATTTAAATGTTAACAAGGGACAAAGTTCATAGCAAAAAAGGCTTTTGGTATAGACTAGATGCAATAAATATTTGTGGAATCTTCTCTATTTTTCATCTGACTTTGTGACTGGTTTACCACTCTAATTGAATACTTCTTCAGTTAGTTCTCTTTCCAGAACTGTGTGCTGTCATTTATTCAAGAATTAGACTATTTGGATCTGGATATAGAGAACAATATGAAAAGTGGTCAAGTATTTTAGGTTGGCTTGACTGTTTTGTGATTGTAGATCCCAGTTTAACTTTGAGCTGTGAGTGTGGCAGAAATGTTGGTCAGTTGTGAAACCCTCAAATTAACCAATTTTTGATTATTTTGTGTATAAAACAATTTTTGGATGCACTGAACCACCAGAAAGCAAAGATGTCACTATCTCAACAACCCATTTGCGAATTTAAGATTTTGGAGTATTTCAGATTTTAAAATAAGGAATACTTAAGCTGTTCCAAAGTTACTCTCTCTTTTCTGGTCTGCTTCCGTGTTTCTGATGGCACCTAACTAGCCCACTGATGGTATGATTTAGCAAAGCATTTGGCTCAGATTTTGTCTGATTAAGCCAAGTATTGTTTATGTTCCTATATTCTATCCACCCACCCTAATGAATATTTAGGAAATATGAGGGGTCCAATTTACAGTTCTCAAAAAAGCCATTGTTGTCCCATGCGTACCTTTTTGAGATGGCCTTCAAAGAGATATTGTTATGTCCTCAGAGCCTGCTTAAATTCTTCGTTATAATGATTGGACTCTGAAGGGTGCTGTGTTACAGAGCAATGCTGTCCCATAATAGCTTCGTTGCTGTGGAAAATCCGATGTTGTTTGGCCATTCGCTCTGAGTTCTCTAAGCAATCAAGACATTTGCCTCAAGGCTGCAAATACAAAGCTACAGGCAAAACCCTCTGGACACAATGATTGGGCATTTATGCAGAACTAAAAACTGGAACAGCTGAGCTGTAGATCTATGAATAGCAAGCATGCCTTAGAGCACAAAAGACAGCGCTCTGAAATAGAAGGGTTTATAATGGTTTTGACATCTTGTACATCAAGATCATGCGAGAGGGTTGCTGTAACTTTCTCCCTCTCTCTTTTTAGCTTGTTTGTTCAAGTCATGTATGCGGAGGCTCCTGCAATTAAATGACCTCGAGGAAGGAACCCTTGAGCGTTTGCTGTTGAAAAAAAACAAACCACCACAATATATATGCACCAAATGATGCTTCTGGCGAAATCTTGAAGAACTACATCATTTTGAATCAAAATAGCTATGAAACAAACCTATTGTTTTCTGTTTTCTGCCCAGCCTCTTCCAATGAGCTCTTTCTGGAAGGGGGTTGATTTGATGAGCCCAAATAGATTTGATATTAATGTTAACTGAGCTGTCTTCTGATATAAGGACACAGACAGAATTGACCCTGAGCAAGATGGCCAGAGGAAGAGACGAACAAATTTCAAAATGATTCAAATCAATAAGCTGTTGAGGATATTGAGAAATGGGTCCTATATCTTTCTCTCTCTATCTACCAATATGCCTATCTATCTCTATCTAGCTTAACCATCTACCATCTTCCATGTTAGTGGGATGGTGAATCCATTCCAGGTTTTAGATTCAGCACCATGTATAGCTTCCTTATAGTTCAGAGTAAATACAAGAGTACATTTCATTCATCATTAGGCGATCCCTCATTGTCCGAGTAAGATTGTTCTCCAAGTTTGGTGTCCTGGTGGTGGGTACATAGGTGACTGTGGAGCCCTATTCTTGACCCGCATGTTCTCCCACAGTGAGGGCATTGGTTTCCGGTCGGGATTGGCTTGACGCGCCTTCCTCTTGGCACGTTTCTCTCTTTTGCCCTCCATTTGTGCCTCTTCAAGTTCTACAGCACTGCTGGTCACAGCTTTATTTATTTATTTATTTATTTATCGTGTCAGGAGGAACCAGACAGTTGTATTACATTTCTAACAAAACAAACAAACAGACAGACAGACAGACAAAGCAGAAAGTTTGCAAGCTTGGTAGTTCATTAAATGTCCTTTGACCAGTATCTGGCCACTTGGAGTGCCTCTGGTGTTGCCAAAAGAAGGTCCTCCATTGTGCATGTAGCAGGGCTCAGGTTGCATTGCAGCAGGTGGTCAGTGGTTTGCTCTTCTCCAACTCGCATGCCATGGATTCCACTTTGTAGCCCCATTTCTTAAGGTTGGCTCTGCATCTCGTGGTGCCAGAGCGCAGTCTGTTCAGCGCCTTTCAAGTCACCCGGTTTTCTGTTCCCAGGGGGGATTCTCTCATTTGGTATCAGCCATTGATTGAGGTTCTGGGTTTGAGCCTGCCACTTTTGGACTCTCGCTTGCTGGGGTGTTCCAGCGAGTGTTTCTGTAGATCTTAGAAAACTATTTCTTGATTTAAGTCATTGACGTGCTGGCTGGGAGGATGGGCTGGAGATGTCACTGCCTTAGTTCTTTCACTATTGGCTGCTACTTCCCGGTGGATGCCAGGTGGTGCAATACCGGCTAGACAGTGTAATTTCTCCAGTGGTGTAGGGCACAGACACCCTGTGATAATGCGGCATGTCTCATTAAGAGTCACAGCCGACCTCCAGCTAGAGCGCTCAAGGGCCAGGACTTCCCAGTTCTTGGTGTCTATGCCATAGTCTTTAAGAAACGCTTTGAGCCCATCTTTAAATCTCTTTTCCTATCCTCCAACATTCAGTTTTCTATTCTTGAGTTTGGAGTAGAGCAACTGCTTTGGGAGATTGTGATCAGGCATTCGGACAATGTGGCTGGTCCAGTGGAGTTGATGGCAGAGGACCATCGCTTCAATGACATGGAAGTCCCGAGATACCACTGCTGTCAATCTATCTTCCTAAAATCCTAATATACTGTCATTTTTAAAGCACTGTATATTATTTAGGAGTGAAATAAATAGGCCTGAATTCTATTGCTAGTCCCAAGCAGAATAGACTCATTGGACCATGGGTTTACTCACTATAATTGCTTTAATTGCTCTGCTCTTGTTAAGACTTGCCACTAGGATTTAGGCCAGAGTCAGCACTTTTCAAAATGAGTTCTAAGGGGCTCCTAATAAACATTGTCGTTGTTTGTTGTTCTTGTTGTTCTTGTATGCCTTCAAGTCATTTCCAACTTATGATTCATAACATTATAGAATCATAGTATCACAGTGTTGGAAGAGACCACAAGGACCATCCAGTCCAGCCATCTGCTATGCAGAAACAAAGCAAATAACAGATGGCTATCCAGCCTCTGCTTAAAAACCTCCAGAGAAGGAGACTCCACTATGCACTAAGATAGCATATTCCACTGCTGAATAGCTCTTACTGAATAGCTCTTACCTTTCCTTATGTTTGAGTGGAATCTATTTTCCTTCATTCTTAATCACAGTCTTTACATATTCATGGACATGGTACTACTGCTGGCATTGGCAAAGTCTCCCAGTCCTACTTTAGTGCACAGCAGCTGCTGCTGCAAGTGATGAAAATCGACTGGAATATAGCATACTAACATTTCCATCCACTTCTACGAGAGACCTCTAACGTGAGGAGGAATTGCAACAGGGTCCCTACTTCTGATTATTGCACATGAGATTGTTGATGGGAAGTAAGTGAACATATCATTGAGCTGTGTTCAATAGGAGAACAAACCACTATTGCTTGCAGCAGGAGCAGCTGTCTAGTAAACCAGGACTTGGAAAAGTTGGATCAGAAAGTGATACACAGGCCCCATCTACACTGTTAAATAATTCAGTTTGAAACTGTATTATATGGTCAGTGTACACTCGTATAATGTAGTTCAGTGCAGTTAAACTGCATTATATGAGTCCACACTTACACATAATGCAGTTTCAAACTACACTATATGGCAGTGTAGATGGGGTCCTAGTTAAGTATATTTAGTTAAGTAACTGATATATAATCTTAATGGGACTTCAGTGGTGCAATGAGTTAAATCCTTGCGCTGCTGAACTGCTGACCTGAAAGCTGGCAGTTTGAATCCGCAGGATGGGGTGAGCTCCCACTGTTAGCTCTAGCTCCTACCAACCTAGCAGTTCAAAAACATGCAAATGTGAGTAGATAAATAGGTACTGCTTTGGGGGGAGGGGGAAGAGGTAAGCAGTCATGCTGGCTACATGAGCAGGAGTTATCTATGGATGCAGGCTCCTCGGTTTGGAAATAGAGAAAGAACACCATCTCCAGAGCCGGAGATGAGCACTGCCTCCAAGCTGGAAATAAAAGGAGAAGTATTTGCCATTGTCTGTGTATTTGTGTCACACTGGATGTCATTTGTAACAAGGCTTGAATGTTTGCCTGTGTTTGTGAATATTCTGTAATCCGCTCTGAGACCCCTCGAGCAGAAGAGCGGAATATAAATGAAATATTGATGTTGCTGCTCTTATTATTATTGTTGTTGTTGTTGTTGTTGTTATTATTATTAATTATTAATTATTATCATAAGCTTTAAGATATTATTTATAACCTAACACCGGTTCTGTTTTTATGATTTTGCATCTTTTATTTTAGATTGTTTCTTATTGCTTGTTATTTGAAATGTTTTGCAACTGAAGTCTAGTTTGAAAATACACAAGAAAAAAAGGATATTTGTGGTGTGAGTGGGACTGGCCTGCTATTAAGCAGCACGTACCAAAAGCTTGTCAATACCTGAATTTCAGCAAAAGCTCACATTTTATGTTATGTGCTACTTGATCCCAATAAATATCTGTGCAGTCCCTCAGGCACATAGTAATATTTTTTTTTTTTTTTTGCAAACATTCCCTGGAGGAAAATTCCTTCTTTCCCATCACCATTTGCCAATCAATTCAGTCCTGTGAAAAGGATCAAGATACACCAGGATTTAGTTGCTAATCCCATTTATCCTCAGTGATTCCATTGATATCCAATTAAATGTCACCCTCTCTCGCTCATTAATGTGGAAGTGGATTGGGAGGTGGGGGTTGCTCTCAAATGTTTGGCTCAGTTCTTTTTCTTTAAGAGTTGGCAAATATCATCCAGAGTTTTCTTTCTCTTTTCGCGAGCAAGGCAGCACTGGGGATGATCTCTTTCCTCAAAACAAACCTACCGACTCTGCAGTCCCCAAGCTAGATAATAACCGTGTAGCTTAAGATCCAATTGCTGGCTTATTTGAGTTGTGATTGGGGTTGCGGCTGAGGCAAAATGTTGTGTCTGCTGATTAAAGGCATTAGAAGAGGAGGGGGAAATAATGTTTGCACTAATTGTGGCTTTGGGAATCTCATTCAAAAGAAAATTATAATAAAGCCTGTTATTATGTGTCTGCCTACCAATTAGAAGGCAAACCAATATTTGTGAAACAAAAGCCAGGGTTTGGAGTCTATTCCACTGCTACTCGTTCTTTTCCTCTCCTCACTGCAAGAATATGTGGTAGTGGACAGAGGCCAGAACAATTACTCTTTTGGACTACACCTTCCAGAATCCCCAGAGTTTTCAGACATGCTTCTTTTTTAATGTCCACCAGGGTTCATGGATCTCAAGGCAAGGGGAGAAAACTCAGGATGGGTGCACCACTTTGAAAATCAATTTCCAAGCTCTAGAAGCAGACATGCCATTTTATGTCTGTAAGGGTTTGTCCCCAGTGGCACAGCAGGTTAAACCACTGAGCTTGCTGAACTTGCTGACCGAAAAGTCAGTGGTTTGAATCTAGGAAGCGGGGTGAGCTCCCACTGTTAGTTCCAGCTTCTGCCAACCTAGCAGTTTGAAAACATGCAAATGTGAGTAGATTAATAGGTACCACTTCGGCGGGAAGGTAATGGCGCTCCATGAAGTCATGCTGGCCACATGACCTTGGAGGCATCTTTGGATAACACTGGCTCTGCAGCTTAGAAATGGAGACGAACACCACCACCCCAGAGTTGGACATGACTAGATTTAATGTCAAGGGGAAACCTTTACTTTACCTTAAGGGTTTGCAGATCTTGGGACAAGGGGAGGAATCCCAGGATGAGAAGACTGCCTTACAATTAAAGGACATCGGTGTTGCAGTGTGTATGGTAGTGGCTTCCTGTTGTTTCTGACTGTAAACATAAAGGGTTTTCCATCTCTTTCAAATCTCATAGTCTCCCAAACTGTGGATGAAATCAGGGCAAAGCAGGAGGGATTTGTCAGTGTGGGAAATTACTGAGCAGTCTCATTATTAGCCAACTCAGCACATGCATGGCTGTGCTGTAGGCTATATTTCAGAAGAAGGAACTGACAAAGCCACCTATGAGTAGTGGAGCCCCCGGTGGCGCAATGGGTTAAACCCTTGTGCTGGCAGGACTGCTGAACAAAAGGTCGGTGGTTCAAATCCGGGGAGCAGGGTGAGATCCCGTCTGTCAGCTCCAGCTTCTCATGTGGGGACATGAGAGAAGCCTCCCATAGGATGATAAAACATCCGGGCATGCTTGCAGATGGCCAATTATCTCACACCAGAAGTGACTTGCAGTTTCTCAAGTCGCTCCTGACACACACAAAAACCCACCTATGAGTATTCCTTCTAAGAATCCCGCCTGACATTCATGGGGTCATTATATCTCCACAGGCATTTTGAAGGCACATAGATACTTATATGCAATACAACTGGACAATATAGCTTTGCATATCTTATGGTTCACTTTTGAAGTTATATTCTTACCTTCCCCACTCTGCTCTAAATAGCTGAAGCCACAACACAATTTCCTTTCTTTGTCTCAGGCATACATTAGCTTTATCACTGTTATAAAAAAAGGGTAGTACTAATATTTTTCTTCCTCAGTTCTCGTTAGACATTTGATTTCATTTTCTTTTAAATCTTTATGTCACCTCTTTCTCAACTTCAATTTTCCTCACCCTTCCCCTCCTTCCACCTGCAATTTCTGCCTACCCTAATCTCTTTCTAAATTAGGAATGGGGATGAGAAAAGCAGCGTTTGGCAAGCTTTCTTTGGCTGGACTACAATTCACATCTGTTGTGAAAAGCAATGCTTAGAAAAATGTAAAGAAAAGGTGGCAAAAGGTTGTTTCTCCCTTTTAAAGAAGACTTTGGAAAACTTTGCTTGCATGGACTGCAATTACATTGGGTTTTGAAATGCAGTACTTGGAAAAACAAAGTGAACTTGACATTTGTTTTCTCAAGATAAAATGAAACAAAAAGTCTTTGCTAGGAGTCAAATGGCCAAAGAAGGTCAAAAACATGGCAAAATTTTCCCACATAAACTCTTGCAGACATTTGGGGTATGGACCTCCACTGTTCTGGGGGAGGGGGATAATGAAGTTCTTGAACACCTTAGGAGGCCTCCATTGTAGATGTACTTCAGGCATAGGCAAACTTTGGCCTCCCAGGTATTTTGGACTTCAACTCCCAGAAATCCCAGCCAGCTGACTGACTGTTAGGAATTGTGGGAGTTGGAATCCAAAACACCCGAAGGGCCAAAATTTGCCCATGCCTGATGTAGACGCATCACATGCACAACTTATAGATTTTATAGCTCAACTCTGCTGGACAATTACATATTGTTTAAAAAAATCAATTAGAGGACCCATAGGCACTGGAATGAAACCAGCATTGATGCCAGTTGGGCCACCAATTATCTACAATGCTGAGAGAGAAAGGAAAGGAGTGAATATCAAGGAAGAGGAACTAGTAACTGGTCTTGGGGAGAGGGAGGGGGGATCCTATTTGTGGAGAGAAAATGGGGAGGTACATAATAGTCCTGGAGGAATGCAGTGTCAAACCAGTCTGAAAAAACATCTCCAAGAAAGCTCCATAATAACTTTATTTTAGAGTCATTGTAAGTTGGAAACAACCTGAGGGCACTCAACAAAGGAAAATGCAGATGGCAGACATTTCCCCTTTCTCCTAATACAGGAGGGTGTGCCTGTTCGAAGACAGTGTCTGCTGTGACACATGGATGCATCATCCAAAAATAAAATAGGCTTTGTTTCATCCGAGACTATTATTTGGTTCACATGCAAACCTGGGAAGTGATAGAACAATCCTAAACTGGATAAGGGAGAGATGTAGAGTAGAAAAATCAGCTTGGAAGTATGACTGGTTTAGGCCATCGAGGGCAAAAACTATGTAAGTGAATATCCCCACTTTATATCTTCATGCCTTTGTCTCCAGCAGGAAGGAATTTTCTGTACCTGACCGTAGACTGATATAATTTCTGACTTCCTTTGGGGGCATATGGGGAGGGGAGGGTTAGGGATGAGATATATGGTCTCACAACATTAACAACCTTAGATATGCAGATGATACCACTTTGATGGCTGAAAGCAAAGAGGAGCTGAGGAGCCTTCTAACCAAGGTGAAAGAAGAAAGTACAAAAGCTGGGTTGCTGTTAAACATAAAAAAACTAAAATTGTGGCAACCAGACTGACTGATAACTTGCAAATAGAGGCAGTGATGGACTTTGTATTTCTAGGTGCAAAGATTGCTTCAGACACAGACTGCAGCCAGGAAATCAAAAGACGTTTACTTCTTGGGAGGAGAGCAATGACCAATCTCGATAAAATAGTGAAGAGTAGAGACATCACACTGGCAACGAAGATCCGCATAGTTAAAGCAATTGTATTCCCCATAGCAACCTATGGATGTGAAAACTGAACCATAAGGAAGGCTGAGCAAAAGAAGATAGACGCTTTTAAGCTGTGATGTCGGAGGAAAATTCTGAGAGTGCCTTGGACCGCAAGAAGATCAAACCAGTCCATACTCAAGGAAATAAAATCGAGTGCTCACTGCAGGGAAGGATATTAGAGGCAAAGATGTACTTTGAGTGCAGTATGAGAAAACAGGAAAGCTTGGAGAAGATGATGCTGGGGAAATGGAAGGAAAAAGGAAGAGAGGTAGACCCAGGGCAAGATGGATGGATAGTATCCTTGAAGTGACTGGCTTGACTTTGAAGGAGCTGAGGGTGGCCATGGCTGACTCTGGCATGGGCTGCTCCATGAGTTCATGAAGAGGCGGAAGCGACTGAACAAATAAACAACAACAACCTAATTCCGCCATTTTCTGTCTTTCCCCTTCAACACGCGACCTTCAGGGTTCTCTCTCCTCCTGGTGAAGTGTGGAATTTTTCACAGGGTTGTACTTTCAACCACATAGCCAAAAGTAACCAAGATTTCTTTCATTTATTTGATATCACTATGCAAAGGGATTTTGTAACATGTTTGAGACTGGGAGAAAGAAGTTTTAGTTTGAGCTTTCACAGATTGAGGTGCAACTACAGTGTAGAATTAATTCAGTCTGACACCACTTTAAATGCATTGATCAGTGCTATGGAATCTTGGCAGAAATAGTTTGGTGAGGCAGCAGCACAATTTGGTAGAGAAGCATTGAGCCTTGGAAGTTAAAGTGGTGTCAAAATTAATTAATTCTACAATAGGTTGCTGTGGGTTTTCTGGGCTGTATGGCCATATTCCAGAAGCATTTTCTCTTGACGTTTCATCCACATCTATGGCAGGTATTCTCAAAGGTACGCCATAGATGTGGGTGAAGTGTCAGGAGAGAATGCTTCTAGAACATGGCCATACAGCCCAGAAAACTCACAGCAACCCAGTGATTCCAGCCATGAAAGCCTTTGACAACACATTAATTCTACAATGCACCCATACTTTACTTTCTCAGAAGTACAGAGTGATATCTCTAGTTTGCTCATATTTCATTTCATTTCTCTTGCACTTTTTCCCCAAGATAAAACCAGAAGCAAGTATTTTACCCTTCCCTATCTTTTCAAAAGGGTGCTTCACAATATACTCAGGTATTTCTTTTTCTTTGGTTGGATCTACACTGTCAAGTAATAAAGATCCATACAATGAGCTGCATCAAACTGTATTATATTGGTCTACATCAACCATATAATGCAGTTCAGATTGCATTATTTGCAGTGTAGATTCAGCCTTTGGCTTCTTTGCTTGGACTCACTGCCCCCTGTCCTGACAAAAGAACTCATGCCCCATCAACAGCCCCAAAGTTCAGAGAGGTCGAATGTCAACCATGCTGTCATTCATTCTGTGCTTGTAAAACCTTCTGCATAAAAGCCAGCTTCTACTTTGGTTTCATCTTTTTCAGACACTTAATTCTGTTCTTTTACAATGCTCATTGTACGTTGAGTAACTCAACAGTGTACAAAGATGACTCAGAGAAGATGGGGCACAGCAAAATAAAGATGACTACTTTTCTATTTAACTCAGAGAGATAAGATAATGTCTAGGGTTGCCTCCTTTGCTTTAAACAATGACCCCATATCCCATATTATAATATCAAGGCTTTACAAATCAGAGAGGAATTGCTTTTTCTTAAGTAATTGGGACTAATTCTATGAAATGTATGGCCAAAGTAGAGGAGACCCACTGAACCAATTTTTAAATAATACATAGGTCAATCCCATTGATTTAATGTATTTATTTTAATTTGGACTAACAATGAGATTCATTTAATTGGCTAAAGCGGTGTTTCTCAACTTTGAGGTCAGGAAACTTGGAGGTCATGAGGAGGTTTCAGCGGGGTCACCAAATCCCATCAGAAAACATATATTTCTGAAGGTTTTAGGCACCCCTTTGGCAAAGAAGGCAGAAGATCTCTCCTCCTGTCCTTCTCCTCCTTTTTGGAAACAAATGGTGAATCCTCCCACCAAAAGCCCTCCTCCTTCAGTGATTGCAACCTCTCAGCCAAGGGGAGAGCTGTTTCTGAGACTCCTAGCAGGGAGGGGAGAGCAAGTGTGCTCGGTGCTTGGCAGTGTTGTGCGCATGTGCGGGTGAGAGAGAGCTTGCGAGGCTGGAGGGAGGCTGAACTAGTGAGTCCCTTCAAATCTGTGTGGGAAGTTTGGCCCAATTCTATCACTGGTGGGGTCAGAATAGTCTTTGATTGTAGATGAACTATAAATCCCAGCAACTACAACTCCCAAATGTCAAGGTCTATTTTCTCCAAACTGCACCAGTATTCACATTTGGACATACTGAGTATTTGTGCCAAGTTTGGTCCAGATCTATCACTGTTTGAGTCCACAGTGCTCTTTGAGTGTAGATGAACTACAACTCCAAAACTCAAGGACAATGCCCACCAAACCCTGGCAGTACTTTCTGTTGGTCATGGGGGTTCTGTGTGTCAAGTTTGGTTCAATTCCATCATTGGTGGAGTTCAGAATGTTCTTTGATTGTAGGTTAACTATAAATCCCAGCAACTACAACTCCCAAATGACAAAATCGATCCCCTCCCAACCCCACCAGTATTTAAATTAGGGTGTATTGGATATTTGTGTCAAATTTGGTCCAGTGAATGAAAATACATCCTGCATATCAGATATTTACATTACGATTCATAATAGTAGGAAAATTACAGTTATGAAGTAGCAATGAAAGTAATTTTATGGTTGGGGGCCACCACAACATGAGGAACTATATTAAGGGGTTGTGACATTAGGAAGGTTGAGAAACACTGGGCTAAAGGAATGTTTTTGACAAAACTGCTGGAGAGAAAAAGCTGGCTGGGTCACATGAATGTCGTCTGTGACCAAGACATAGACAGAATTATGCAAGTAATCGATGGGGCTATAAATCCCAGCAACTACAACTCCCAAATGTCAAGGGAGTTGCATTATTCTCCAGACATGTACGTTCCTTTCTCTTCTTCTTCACGGTTCTCTTGAACCTGACCTGGAAGCACCTGATGGGAAGATATCAATCTGGAGTGGAGACCATGCCATGTTTTGCAGGTTCTAGCTATAAGCAAAAAAAAAAAGGAATGAAAGGGACTCTGTGACTGAGTCTGATTTCCTCCTCCCCCTCCTTCCCCCCTCCCCTCCCCCTCCTCCCCCCCTCCTCCTCCTCCTCCTCCTCCTCCTCCTCCTCCTCCTCCTCCTCCTCCTCCTCCTCCTCCTCCTCCTCCTTCTCCTTCTCTCTCTCTCTCTCTCTCTCTCTCTCTCTCTCTCTCTCTCTCTCTCACACACACACACACACACAGAGACACACAAAAGTTAAAATGTTCATGTCCCAGCCTACATTATGGGATTTTAATGTGCAAGTAAAACTACCTGAAACAGTTCAGAACAATTCAAAGATATTGACAGGCTGGAACTTGTCCAGAGGAGGGCAACCTAAATGTTAAAAGGTCTGAAAGCCATGACCTATGAGGAATGGCATAAGGAGCATAGGCAGCTGGGTATGTTTATCCTGAAGAAGAGGAGACTTGTTAGTCATGTTTAAATGTTTAAAAGGATGCCATATTGGAGATGGAGCCAAAGACTAAAATACAAAGCAATGTATTCAAACTACAGGAAAACTGATTCCAGTTAAATATTAGTAAGAACCTTCTGATGGTAAGCACTATATGCAACTGTGGAATAGGCTGCCTCAAAGTATGGCGAGATCTCTTTCTCTGGAAGTTTTTTGACAAAGTTTGGGTGGCCATCTCATGGGAGGGCTTTGCTTGTGCATTCCTGCAGTGCAGGGAGTTAGACTGAATGATCCTTGTGCTCTCTTCCAACTTGATGTTTCTAATTTGCAGTGTAAAACAATAAAATAATATACAATAGACTTAAAACATTTGCAAATTAAAGGAGCCCAAAATATCAGCACAGTTGAAAATTATGACCATTTTTGGAAGAAATCACTTAGGCACTACAGGCGTTAATAAAAAGTTAGGGTTTTATCCGTCACCAGAATTAAATCAATGTAAGTGCCTATCAGCCCTCCAAATGAGATGCCATGGCAGATAGAAATTTGCTATAATTTGTGTAACCAACTTTTAGAGAAATATTTCTCTAAATATCAGCACATGACTCCAGAATCTGGGGTTAAAGGAAAGCCAGTGTGAGAGCTTCTGAATGTGCCCTTCTCTCTGTGCTGACAGAATAGAAGAGACCAGCCAGTGCATGAACCCAAGCTTCACCACAACTCATTTTTATTCATGCGCATCATTGCCACACCTTTCTGTTTATCCTTATCTTTAGAAACGGCACTAATTTTAACACCCACATTCTCTTCAACACGAAGGCGTAATTAATTCATCCATTGATTTACGACGAAGAAGTATATCTGGTCTTTGAATATGAAATAGTGTGTGACAGATAACTGAGATCAAAAACAGATCAAAAATATTTTAGACTATTTCAATGACATTCACAAAATAGTTTTTAAAATGGAAGATTTTATCATGTGAAGGAGGCAAACCAGCAATGAACCAGGATTTTGGGAATGCGGTTGGGAGGTTGGAAAGATATAGTAATGAAGTTAGCAGGGCTCAAATGAGGTTTATGCCTTTTCTCATGGTGCCATGCTTCCATAGCATTGAGCAATGTAAATGTACCTCTATATATTTTTTTAGTTTGAGAAACGGCATTCTAGCCAGCCATTGATATCCACATTGACACTAACTTCATTACCATCTCTTTTCAACATCTCAAAGGAAATGTAAACTTAGCACTGGATGAAGGTTAGTCAAGAGAAAAACTGAGTACAAGTGAAGGAATGTATACATATGTGTATTTTGAATGCATAGCTAGGATTGTTGCAGGTTTTTCAGGCTGTATGACCATGTTCTAGAAGCATTCTTTTCCCCTGCATCTATGGCAGGCATCCTCAGAGGTTGCCTGCCATAGTGAGAAAAATCTACCCCTCAGAAGGGAAAAATCACTCCTGGAAGAGTCATCATGGGGAAAAGGTGTCTCAACTGAAGATTTATCTCCAACCCTTGTTTCCACAACAAGCCAAATTTTTCAAAATCCAATTCTCACAGGGACAGAAAGTGAGGTGAAATCTCCTGAACAGAGACACATAGAGCAAAACAAACACCAGAGGGGCGTTAACCCTTCCCTATGCTAAAAAAAAAATGTATTGGCTGGAGTTACACTTAACAATGTATCTGTTCTGACTTACAAACAAATTCAGCTTAAGAATAAACTTATCTTGTTCCTAACTTGGGGACTGTCTGTATACAAAAAATATGAATGTAGAAAATCAGTCATTGCAATTGTCTATATTAGGAGGAGAAACCAGACCGTATGAACAATGTACCTTGTTTTTCATCTCTTTCTGGTCATGTCTAGAGTAACTCTTAATGATGCTGTACATCTTGCTGTTGATAACAGAAGCCAATGAAATGGAGGAGAATTGGGGCAGCATCACTGGATTACAGAGGAGATATGTAGCTGCTGGTTTGGAATACAGTTGCACATCTCCTGAAATGTCTAGCTCCACCCATGCATCCATGGCGGTGTAGTGATTAATCTTGAAAGGCAAGTGCTCATCAACAAGAGTCTCCCCCAACTATCCCCCCAAGGAAGGTTCAAAGATGTTCTGGCTCTTTGGCCTTGCAAACTTTGGTTCCACTATACTACTGCAGCCTTCCACCTGGAAACCAACACCCTTACTGTGGAAGAACATGGGGATCAAGAATAGTACTCCACAGTCACCTACGTATCCACCACCAAGACACTACACTTGGAAGGCCATCATACTTGGACAACGAGGGATCGCCTAAGTAAGTAAGTAAGCAAGGAGCTGAATATACTGTTGATGACAATCCTCCTAAGTAGTGTCAGAAATAGGTCAGCCTTGAAGATGAGAAAGATTTTTCTCAAGTGAAACACAACATTGTATACCGGATAGTGAAGATTAGAAATCAAAATGGATCTGCCGTATTGAAGAGGAGTGGAAGGGGTGAAATCTTTCCCTTCCCTGTAGGTTAAAGCAAAAGCAAACTGCTACAGTATCTCTTAACATGTCTGTTCTTTTTCATTAATGCCTTTTGCCATCTTGAATACACTCTGATGTTGCTTGGCCACACACCTGTGAAATGTTGCCTGGTATGCCTCAAGCAGCAAAATGTCTAGGTCCAATCCTGGGTGTTGATTCAGCAGAGCATGGCAAAGATACTTTGGCAACATGATATGTGAAGAAGCAACCGTTGTTATGTGCCTTTAGGCTCTTCTCTCTTATCTCACAGGGTTGTGCAGAGGGTAAAGTGTCATCCTAAGATCCTTCAAGAAAGGGTGGGGTATAGATCCAACACACAACCCACAAATGGGATCGAAATGGCTCAGAAAGTAATATTGTGAGGATTCTATAGGAGGCAATTAAAGAAGGAATGAAACAAAGTAATTAAAATCCATGGGAATTGCTTTAATTTGTACTTGTCCCAGAATACCACACAGAATGTGCCAGACTTTAGCAATTTGATAATTGCAGCACCATATTTATCTGAGGGGGGGGGGGGGGTGGGGGTGGGGGTGGAGAGAAAGAGTAGCTGGAGAAAGAAACCTTTTGCAATGTCAGAAGCAGGCCCAAACCTGCGAGACCCAAGTTGTGGAAACTGTTTGGGATGATTACGGTCTTGTAATTGATTACACACAAACAGGTGTGACTAAAGTTAGGACAGGAAGCCTAGGATTAGAAAAAAAATATCTGATAATTATGCAAGGTTGCCACAGCCAGTGTTCAGTTGAGTAACTCACTTCGCCTGCAAAGGAGATATGTTGCTTAAACCCACATCAAAAATATTGACAGTTCCAAAGCAGAAATCACAAGGTTATTATTCCTTGATGCTTTGAAGTGCCCTCTTGCAAATTTCCAGATGCTGAGAGATTTGGCAAGAAGACACGGGTGGCGTTGGTCATGTGACAAGCAGCTGAGTGGGAAGTGAAGAATCAGGGCTGAACTGCTTACTGTTGGCTTGAACCATTTTTACCATGTTGCTGTGACTGTTGATTGGCAAGGACTGGGTGGTGGGGGGTGGATGTGACACAAAATACTGGCTGTGCTGTATATTTTCACTAATTTCAATATTCGAGTTGAAACTTGCAATCCCAGATGGGTGGAAAATGGTTTCCCAGTAGACCTGGAGTATGAGAATGTTCATCTTCTGCAGAAAAATATTGAAAGATGTTTATGTACATGATCTTATCTGGGAACAAACAAGCCCTCTAGGACCCTTTCTCCATTTCTCCCACCAATTTGCCTTCTATGGCCCATCCTTCATTTTACAGGTGTGTGTATGTGAAGTTAAAATAAATAAAATGAAATAAAAAGTTGGAAAGTGTACACATCAATCCAAAGAAGAAGGTGGAGCAGGGAACTCTACAGAGGGGTGGAGGGTGCCAACTGAAGGGAAAATCGGTACACTAGCTTCAGACCTGACCTGTCCCTTCCTCTCTTCTGGGAATAGGTTAGGAGAATGTGAGGGTGTTGGATGTTTTGGAGCTCAGTTCACGAGCACTTGATTGTTGTAACCATGCAGACTCTTGGACAATACACTTGTCCGTCTGTATCCACAGATTCAAAATTCACTGATTCCACCTTCCATTGTTTGAAAATATTTTTTTAGAATCCAAACAGCAACGCTTGCTTTTGCCATTTGATTTAATAGATTTTTCCCATTTCACTACATTATTGTACATAATGAGCATCCACAGATTTTGGTATTGACAGGGGGTCTGGAACCAAACCATAGCAGATTCCAAAGGGCAAACAGTATGTATGTGTGTGTGATATACTCAGATGTATTGACTGACATCACCAAGGAACATCCTTAGGGTAAGCAATGGGTTGGAAAAGGGCGGGCAAAGGGTGAGAGAGATAAGGAGACATCTGGTTCCTAGAACTATGGAGATCAGGAAGAGAAATGTACTGGGGACTAATCATGGTGGAGTGAGGAAAGTGGGAACACTGAACCATTTAGTATAGGGACAGGACTGGGGATATTGGCAGGAATCCTGTTGAAGAGTTACAAATGCATAAACCATTATGTTGTGCAGTGACTCCTATCCCAATCTTCACTGGCATTCCTTCCTAAGAATCTTTCTCTGCAAAGAAGTCAATCTTCAGGATTATGACAGTTCAAAGAAGGCACAAGAGAAATAAAAATAGATGAAAAAGTATGGAATGGGGCATCTTTATAGTCTGCTGGGTTTATGGAAAAGCCAAATAAGATACTATTTGAGGTGTCAAGATTATGTTGTTGTTGTTCATTCATCCAGTCATTTCCGACTCTTCATGACCTCATGGACCAGCCCACGCCAGAGCTCCCTGTTGGCTGTCACCACCCACAGCTCCTTCAAGGTCAATCCAGTCACTTCAACGATGCCATCCATCCATCTTGCCCTTGGTCGGCCCCTCTTCCTTTTTCCTTCAATTTTCCCCAGCATCATTGTCTTCTCTAATTATATGGGCCATCTAAAAGCAAAAAAAGTTACTGAATTGCAATGTCTACCTAATTGTTAGAATAATACACCTTTGATCTGGGGCCTCTTTTAGACTTCACATAGCTTGGGGCCTCAGCATGTCTTAATTGGGCCCAGATTACATTGTAATCATATATGTTGCTATTCAGATGCAAGGCCCATTGAGTACAATAGGACTACCATTCAGGTTAGTTTGAACAGAACTGAAGCCATTAGCTAGGGAAATTGCATAGATATTCTGAACATCACAGGAGAGTGTCAAGGGATTGAAAACGTTCAGATCTAGGGAGGGTAAATCCAAAACATCTGTTGAAGAAAGGATTTTTTAGAGTAGGAGGCAGGAACGAAGACTTACGTGCTGCAATATGTCTTTTTTCAAAGCAATTTAAAAAAAGTTATTGTTTGTAATAAGCTTGTGAACTAAAATTAGTTCTCATCCTTAAGGCTTGATGTTTTGCAAGACTAGGATGGAGTTTGCAGAGTGAACTAGCTCAAAGCGTCATGTTTTGCTTTGCCTGTACCTGTTCTCCAAGTTTAAAAAATCCGTGGGAGAAATCTGACTCTGCCAGATTGGCTGTGGTTCCAACAACTTTAATTTCTGCCACTGCCTGGCTTCTTCTTTCCCCATATGGGAAAATTCTAGTCCCCTTGAGTTCTTCGGATCCCAAAGGTCTGTAATCTATTTTTATGCACTTGATTTGACCTTAGCACACTCTGAGCCATTTTCACCCTCCTTTTCTGCAGTGCAAATATGATGCAGTTTATGAAACAGAATGAAAATTTTAAAATATAATAAGAGGTTAAAATATCAGATCAAAAAAGTCTGCAGTCTAATGTGGCCCTTTTGGGGGTTCTTCCAAGGGCTAGTAGGTCATTTAGCTGTTGGCTGTCGCCACCCTCAGCTCCTTCAAGGCCAAGCAAGTCACTTCATGGATACCATCCATCCATCCATCTTGCCCTTGGCTGACCCCTCTTCCCCAGGTCATTTAGATCCTCCCCTTTATGAACAGTAGAAAGATCTAAGTTCTTGTGGGTCTCTTCGGGCTATATGGCCATGTTCTAGAGGTATCTATGGCAAGCATCCTCAGAGGTGAGTAGAAAGATCTACCACCAGAGTGAGAGGTCTGACCTTGGATCTCCAGCTTTGGTAGAATCCTTCAGGATGCCGGGGACTTAATTCTGAGAGAAGTCAAAAGGGACAATAATGCAATATAACAAGAAGTATTTAATTATTAACTTTATTTTCACCCCATCTTTCTCTCTCATATCTGATCCATTGCCTCCCCACTCTCAAAATACAATTCCAACTAATGATACAATCGGCTCTCCATATCTTCGGGTTCTGTGTCCTCAAATTGAATGAACAACACCTTGAAAATATTTAGGAAAAAGTAAAAAGGTACATTTTGATTTTGCAGTATATCCTGCTGCAGCCGTAGACCATTTCACAGATCTTCAGGCTCTCTCCAGCCCTCATTTGATTTGTTCACCACTTATATTCACAGTTTTTGGTATCCATGGATTCTACATCACACCAAGATTCTACACTAGAGACTATCATAAGTAATATGCTACACATACAGTACACAAGTGGTGCCTTGTGTACCATATTCCTGATATGGTACACAAGGCACCACACAAAATAATGAAAATTGTAGCATTACTCTTTGTAAGGTTTCTCAGCTCCATCTGTGTTGCTGTGGATTAGTCTTCTCTGAAAGAACATGCCAAGATGCACATGGGCTGAAGATACCATACGTCTTTATTGTTTGGAATACAAGGGCTTCACACTATTGTCTTTTGATATAGGCCTAGCTACAATACCATAAATCACTCAAGAGTCCTGGTGCCTGGAACTTGCCCCCTTCCTCATTCCATAAACCACTTTCCCCCCACCTCGGGCCAATTGACTTTTATTGCTGGTTCATGTGTCTTATCCTCCCTTTTGGCCCATGGCCATGTACTGTGTGACGGAATGGCTGATAGTTAGGTGACATGATATAGAGATCATGACATCCTTGTATCCTGCCACCATCTCCCCAAAAGGACTCGGGCTGGCTTACACACGGAACGAAGTGCCAAAAACAGAAGATAAAATAAAACACAAGATCTCATTGCATCGTGGGGGCTCCCACTGTACAACAAGAGTAGTTGTGCACTGGAACACATTGCACACCGGATCGCAGTGGGGCAATGGGACATGTTGTGAAAGGGACCATGATGCTTCTGGTTCTGTTTGTCCAATGATCTTGATTGTGCCACTACATCTCCCCTCCCCTCCTGAGAATACAAATGCTACACAATGGCATATTTCAGCTGTCAGTTTGCTATGTTGTAACTCTCCACCTGGATGCTAGATTATCCTTTATTGGTTGCTATTCTTTTAACATATTATACAAATATTCTCTTTTGTATAACATAGATGAACATGGTGATGAGTGGCATGACATTTGCTTTTTTAATGATGCAAAGCTAGAAAATGTTATTTTGTTGGATTATAACATCCAGAATCCTTTATCAATACTGATGGTTGCCAAGATTCTGGAAGCTGTCATTTAGAAGAATACAGTGAATTCTTGGTATCTGCTGAAATCATCACAATACCAACATCCATTTGTGCTCAGGTCTCATTATATAGAGTGGTGCAGTAAAATGGTACCCCTTGTATAAAATTGCAAAATCAAGAATTGTTTTTTGGATTTTTAAGGAAGATTTTCAAGACATGGATTGTTGAATTCATGGATGTAGAATCACTGTAATTTTATGAAGTTTTGCTCTGGAGTTTTTTCAAAATAATGGGAACTTTATAAAATCAATAAAATTAAAACATTAAAACACAACTGACTTCCTTCCTTGAGCAAATACAACTATGAAACTTTGTATAATATACTTCTGTTTTAGTGGCATACATTTACACTATACAAATACCCATGGACACCAGAAGAGTCATTAAATGGGAGTGCATCCATACTGCAAAATTATAGCAATTCGATTGCTATAATTACGGAACCCTGGAATTTGGAATGTTTTGAATTCTTGTCAAAAATAATGGGAATTCTCAAGTCAATTCTCTTTGACCTGCACCCTAGTTTGGTTTGGCATTAATGCAGTTTGACACCACTTTCACTACCAGTTTCACTTTCACTACAGTTCCCGTCTGTCAGCTCTAGTTCCTGTCAACCTAGCAGTTCAAATACATGCAAATGTGAGTAGATAAATAGGTACTGCTTCGGTGGGAAAAGGCAAAGAGATGCTCCAAGCTATCTTCACTGATGTATACTGTTCAAAGCAGAACTTGGAAAAGTTACTTTTTTGGCCTATGCCAAATCTCCCCAGCCAAGTGGGAATTGCACTTCGGAAAGAGCCACTTACCCAATCTCCTACATTCCCGAATTGACATATCCCTTTTGGCACATGCAAGGAAGAGGCATGATTTTCCTTGTTACTTCACCTATTTATCAGGAATGATGGAAATCAGTGGCTCACATGATTAAATCACAAACCATTATAAATGTTGAGAGGTGAACATCAGTTACATTCTTTTAATTGACATCATTCAAAGTAGGCTGATACAGGCCATTTTATGAACATATAATTTTATTTTATTTGTTAATGACAAGGAAATGGATAGCTTTAAAAGGATCAGCAGTGTACAATTACGCTTGTTTTGATCTGAAGGGAGGGATTTCTTTTATTGGTTTCTTTCCTGGAACCGACATTAACTGGGCTTTTGGCATATTAAACACCAAAGAGCGTTACATTCTGCCTGCCAGCTGCCAAACATACACAATCAAAAATTACTTCTGGAGTAAGAATGTGCCTAGGCCAAAGTCTCTGAAAGTTTTGATTAGTAGATTGAAATATTCAATTGTTGTTTGCTAGAACTCCTTAAGAAGTTGTTGCTTTTAAAATAATAATAATAATTTTCAAATATTGATTTATTCTAGAGCAGATGTCTGGCAAAAGAGATGTTCCCCCAATTTCCTTGTAGCTGTCAGGGTTTTGAGGTACCCTGTTTGACTTCTTGCCATGACAACCATGTAGAGAGGCATTTTTGTGTGCCTGCTGTCAATAGTGCTTCTGAGGACAATGTCAGAGCTGCAAACCAAATGCCAAATCATGACACATTCTACACATCACACTGCAGCCAATAGACAAAGTCAGTGTGTAGACTGTAACCTTCAAGTCTAAGGAGATCTCTCCTTTAGGAAGTGGAGAACAGAGCTTTAAAAATTAACTTTAGTGGGAACACATCTCATATCTACTAGACAGTTAAATACATTGGCTGGAAGATTCCCAGTGCTGTGGTCTCAACCTCCTTCTCCAGGATTTATTTCTGTCCTGGGGAGAAGGGAACACCCTAAGAGCACGGTATTTAAATCCTGAGATTTCAAGACTTGTGGTGCATTTACATTGTAGAAATCATACAATTTGATACAACCTGAACAGCCAAGGCTCAATGCTATGGAATTCTGGGGGTTGTAGTTTGGTGAAGCACCAGCATCTTTTGAAGGTTAAAGACCCTGTAAAACTAAAACTCCTATTATTCCATAGCATTGGGCCATGGTGGTAGTAGTAGTAGTAGTAATAATCCACTTTATTTATATTCCATTCTTCTCTAGCACATTTAGAGCAGATTACAGCATTTACACACATAGGCAAACATTAAATGCCTTTACAATCATATACAATGAGACACACAAACAAAAACAAAGGCCGAGGCTTCTCCTTTCTTTTTTGGCTTCTGGAGGTGGTGCTCATCTCTGGTTCTGAGGAGGTGCTTTTTCCTCCATTTTAAAACAGAGGAGCCTGGCAAGATTGCTTGGAGCATCTTTTGACGAGAATTCAGAACGTTCCAAATTCCAAGGTTCTGTATACTGAAGCTATGACAGTTAAAGTGGAATCAAATGGCTATCATTGTGCAGAATGGATGCACCCCCATTTAATTACTCTTGTAGCATCCAAGGATATTTGCATAGTGTAAATGTATGCCACTATAACAGAAATAATAATAATAATAATAATAATAATAATAATAATAATAATAAGGCTCTGGCAGAAACCAGTACAGGGGGTCCCAGTGGTAATTGGCACACTGGATGCTGTGCCAAAAGATCTCAGCTGGCATTTGGAAACAATAAACATTGACAAAATCATGATCTGTCAACTGCAAAAGGCCACCTTACTTGGATCTGTGTGCATCATTCAAAAATACATCACACAGTCCTAGACGCTTGGGAAGTGTTTGACCTAGAAATACTATAGTAGTAGTAGTAGTAGTAGTAGTAGTAGTAGTAATAATAATAATAATACTTCATTTGTTTACCACCCTATCTCCCCAAGGGGATTCAGGGCGGTTTCCAACATATAAGGCAAAACATTGAATTCCCTAAAGGAAAATGAAATTAAAATAAACATCATAAAACATAAAATCCTACTAAAACATACATAAAAATTTAAAACACAATTTCATTATAGCTCCATCAAAGGTTCAAAATACCAATGGCCAGAATTACAAAGTGGACATAATCAACTATAAAAGGGCTGGGGAAGGGATAGTGGCTGGCAAGGTTTAAATCCCATGTGCTGAAAATTATTCAGTGATCCATCGGTCAATCTCATTATATGGATCCTACCAGGGAGCATGAAGGAAGTATTTATACAAAGTTTCATAGTTGCCTTTGCTCAAGGAAGGGAGACATCTGTTGTGCTTTTAATGTTTTTTATTTACTTATTCCAATTTTTCTTAAAAGGAGGATAGAGTTTGTTAATTTGGCAAGGCTGGACGAATTACGGGAAGGGAACATTATGGGGTTATTTTTTCATTTGATTCTCTTTTTTCTATTTTAATGTGTTTCTTTTTTATTTTCAATTTGTTGGATTTAAGTTATATTTTTGAAAATTTAATAACATTTTCCCTCTGTAGCTAAATTGCAGAATGGAACCTTTCTGTTGCACCATGGATCTGGTGTAGCCATGCACTCTTTGCATAACTGTAGATCCAACTCTCCATCTACCACTAAAGTTTGCACTTTTACATTTTTCAAGGCTTGCCCAGAGCTTCACACCAGGATCGCAGAGGCTTTGCAACCCTTAAGAGAACATTATTCTTCTGCAGTCTCATATAATACACAGCCACACAGAACAGTATTTACTGTACTATAAAGCTATAATTCATAGATTCCAACCATGGGCTGGATGACAATAGCTCTTGTAGTTCAATAGAATCCATGGGTGTGCCAGTCAGAATGGATGGGAATATTTCTTGGCTCATGGCTGAGGGTCCTGAGTGGAAGGTTCCCAGCTCTTCTGCTGCATCTGAACCTTTCCGTGGGAATGTTGTTGTCTGTTGTTGCGTGCATTGCTTAGACTACAGATTGCAAATGGGACATTAGGTATTCATTCTCTGGGTAGCAGCTTTAGCAATTAACTGCATCCGTGCTGTACGTGACAGATGTTAACGGTTCCAAGGAAAACTGTCCTAAATTTAAATCCCATGCCCTCTCTGCTCTGAAAATTATTCAGTGATGCGTCGGTCAATCTCATTACATGGATCCTGCCAGGAAACATGAAGGTCACTGCCTGGTTACAGATATTTCACATTTATATCACATTTATTTTCCCTCCAAGGGCTTGAGGGAAGCCTACATGCTCTTTACCTGTCTGTCTCCACAACAATGGTATGAGGTTGTCTATGACAAAAGATAGTGAACAGTGCAAAGGGACACATTGAATTTCATGACTGAGTGGGGAAACCTAAATTCAGATCTCTGCAGTCTAGGTCTATCAGTTCATTCACTAGTAAAACACTGCAGGTATTTCAACCCTGTTTAGAATAAGGACAAAAGAAAACGAGAAAGCAGATGCGCATATCTGGCTGTGATGTAGATGGAGGATTATTCAAGGCTCCAGAATCATAGGATCATAAATACTAGTTGGAAGAGACCTTGTGGGCCATCCAGTCCAACCCCCTGCCAAGTCTTGTTGACTATATAACAGTGGTTTCAAACTGAGTTATATGGCAGCATACATGGAGCCTTTGTTTAAGATTAAAAAACAGATTTCCTCAAGTTGTGCAGGTCTTTTATACATAACTATGCCAAAATTACATTTGAGGAATGGCATTATTTTTAACACATTTAGTGACATGTGCTTAGTTGTTTTTTGTTGTTTTGACCAACTTTCAGTCAAGTTCTTCAAGCTGAAATCTTCAGTTCTTTGGCTATAACTTCCGTTTTGGGTAATCAGGAACAGCTCAAGTCAGAGCATATACTTTCAGATTTTCTTTTTATTTGCAAACTGAGTACACTTAGGCACAGAAACACCTGCTCACCATCCCAAGCAAGCGGAATCGCATTCTGGCACAGATGTCTGTCCCTCTGACGGCGCTTGAGCTGTCAATCTTTCTGAGCAAACCTGCCCTGATTTTATGTGACTAGAGAACCAAGTAGCTTGGAAAGGATTAACTGGGTGACATCTGTTTGGTTAGCCAGCACTCAGTGTGGGGAGGTACTTTCCCCCCTCTGTTCTTTGTGACATACAATTCATAATTATTAGAAATTATTATTTTTATTATTAAGACCCACCCCAACTTTAATCCACCGTTAATTGATCAGAAGTATCAAATTCCAATTTAAACCCAAGGCAAAATGATAAAAGCAAGGCATGTGGCTGTTGTTTTGGTGTGCATGGCTTTTGGTGGGAACATTTCCTTTTATTCACATATTTTCCCTGTGGCAGGTTACAGACAGGAAATAATGAAATCAAATACAGCTCAGCCCTGAAGTGAAACATGAAGGATCAATTGAAAAAAACTGAAGCAAGAAGAACAATGACAGCTGCAAAATAGCTGCAAAGCCAATCCAGGTTCAAGGAAAACTTTCTGTTGTGAGAAACACATAATGCTTCTTGATCAAAATTGAACTTGAGCTCACCTAAGTAGCTATGCTAAGCAATGCTCTATAAAGAACAATCTTCTGTTTCAAGACTTGGGTCTGATTTAAAGACAAGGGCTTCTCTTAAAGGTTATGCTCCTTCAGTCCTTACATTGAAATATAGGTGGGATCATAATAAAGAAAGTAAAGTTAAACAGTAAGTAGTGTACTGACTAATACTGGATTAGTACTTTGGAAAACTAGGGTTCAAATTGTCTCTCACCTGTGGAAACCCATTTGGTGACTTTGGAAAAATTACACTCTCTCAGAGCCAGACCCCATCTACAACTGCCACATAATCCAGTTTCTGAATCCAGATTATCTACTTTGAACTGAATTATATGGCAGTGTAGATCTAGGAAGGCAAAGACAAACCCCACTAAATAAATATTGTCAAGAAATCCCAATGATAGGGCTGTTTTAGGACTGAAATAGCCGGTTCTATAAGTAGCTTCATACCTTAAACTGCTGAACTTGCAGACTGAAAGGTCGGTGGTTCAAATCCAAGGAGTGGGGTGAGCTCCCGCTGTTAGCCCCAGCTTCTGCCAACCTAGCAATTTGAAAACATGCAAATGTGAGTAGGCCAGTGGGAAGGTAACAGCGCTCCATGCAGTCATGCTGGCCACATGACCTCAGAGGCGTCTACATACAATGCTGGCTCTTCGGCTTAGAAATGGAGATGAGCACCACCCTCTGAGTCAGACACAACTAAACTTAATGTAGAGGGGAAATGTTTACCTTTTAGCATTCCCTCCATCAAGTCCCATCTCACCAAGTATTATTGTAACACTTTTGCATTTTAATATGTTTGACACTGCATGCATGTATCTGAGAGAGAAATTCATCCCATTAATGCATGTGGGTCTAACTTCTGAGTTCACATATATGATTTAACTGCTCAAATCCTGTAATTAGAGAACAACTCTAACTAAAAAGAAATCAACATTGCAGCTACCCCCCCCCCCCCCGCGCGCGCGTACACACACACATTAAGCATAAGTGAACCAAATTCTCACTTCTCCATGTGCCAGGATTTATTTGGTCTAAACATTCAGAAGCATGATATTAGCAGGCTCAGGGGAAACATAAGGTGTGTTCCCACTCACTATATAAGTAAATGTGTGCATTATAAAATGCTTTCACTTGAAAAAAAAAAAGCTTGCACGCCTACTTTAGTCAAAATAAATGAACAATGGGTGGGAAAAAAATGAATGAAAGGACATAGAGACTGTAAAAATCATGTCTGCGTACATTAGGAAAAATGTTATGTACACATTTCCATGCAGGAATTAAAAAATAAGCCTCACAACCCAAAATGGAACTGGGATGAAATGAAAATATTGAAATCTGCAGTTTATTCTCTCTTGTCTATGACTCTCCAATTATGACTACATTTACTTCAGCTCTAGAATGCCTCTCCTTGTCAGAAACCTCTGGCATTTCCATTGGTAAATCCTTCTCCCCATGTGTTAGACATATAGCATGCCTGAGGGCTTAAATCACGCAAAGATATGATCGTTTTAAAGAATATAATGTATTTGCTGAGGCAAAGCAACCAGTGTAACAACAATAAATGTCTCTTAAGCAAACACTGCAAAATAAACATTGTTTGTGTAGCCAGGGTTTCTATTTGGTCAAGTTGGAACAGAGAGAGCGGCAGCTGTACTGCACGCTTGTGATGGCATTTTCAGTCATGAATGACCCAGACGAGGAGAAGAGCTCCACTTAAAGAACCCTCTTGTTGGCAAAAGGTTGTTGAATTTGTTGGCACTTTCTCCCCAGCTATGAATTTTGGCAGCGCAGTCGAAACGTTGCCACAGCTTGAGGGTGCATCATTGGTTGCTTCCACAACACTTGAGAAACCTCTGAGGAAAAGGAACCGTCTTTGCAAACCTCACATTGGCTTGGCTGGCTTACAGAGGCAGGAAATGCAATGATTTAATAATCTTTTGGCCCAGTGATCTCAGCGTAGTTTGGGATTCCCCTCTGAAAAAAAGAAAGAAAGAAAGAAAGAAAGAGGACTACATTTGATGCAGCCAAACTCAGTCTTTCTCAACCGATGCCCTCCACATTATTTGATAACAAATCACAAATTTTCAGTAGGACAGTAAAGGTAAAGGTAAATGTAGTCCCCTGACATTAAGTCCAGTCATGTCTGACTCTGGGGTGTGGTGCTCATCTCCATTTCTAAGCCGAAGAGCCAGCGTTGTCCGTAGACACCTCCAAGGTCATGTGGCCGGCATGACTGCATGGAGCGCCGTTACCTTCCCGCTGGACCTATTGATCTACTCACAATCTAATGTTAATTCATGCAAAGTTCTGAAGATTCTTTTTGGGCGTATTATGCCATTTTACTTGCTTTAGCGGAGCCTCCGGTGGGGCAGTGGGTAAAACCCCTGTGCTGGCAGGACTGAAGACCAACAGGTTGCAGGTTCAAATCCGGGGAGAGGCGGATGAGCTCCCTCTATCAGCTCCAGCTCCCCATGTGGGAACATGAGAGAAGCCTCCCACAAGGATGATAAAAACATCATATCATCCAGGCGTCCCCTGAGCAACATCCTTGCAGATGGCCAATTCTCTCACACCAGAAGCGACTTGCACTTTCTCAAGTTGCTCCTGACACAACAAAAAAAAAAAAACTTGCTTTAGCTATACAAATGGACTTGGAATGGCAGAATATTTCTTTCAATTTTGTGAAAAGTCTACCATAAGATAAAATGGAACTACAATAGAAACTATGTAGGGGGCAGGATGGGTGACTCCAAGGCTGCTCTCCCTGAGGCTCCTTCTACAGTGCCATATAATCCAGTTCAAAGCAGATAATCTGGATTTTATCTGGCAGTGTACAAGGGGCCTGAGCTTACCTCTTTGCTAAAAGTTAGAGATGTGCATGCTTCATAGTTCACCCTGAATTAGTCTGCTGCTATGGGCATGGTGGATGATGCCATCACACCAAACATCAGTATGTACATGTTGTGGGGAGGAGTGCCATCTTGTCCTTTGCCTTGAATTGTCCCTGAGACTGAGGCCCCTTCTACACTGCACTGGAGTAGATAATCCACACTATCTGCTTTGAACTGGATTATATTTGTTTATTTGTTTATTTACAGTATTTATATTCCGCCCTTCTCATCCCGCAGGGGACTCAGGGCGGATTACAATGTACATATACATGGCAAACATTCAATGCCATAGACACACAACATACATAGGCAGTCACACAGAGGCTATTTAACATTCCAGCTTTCATGGGGCTATTCTGGCCACTAGGGGAGCTGTCGCTTCACTGTCCATTTGTGACACTTCCTCATTCTTTGCACACTTGCTGGAGATTTTATGGTGTAAATTAGCTAAATTAGCCTCCCCGCATAAACGGTACCTAAATTTCCTACTTGACAGATGCAACTGTTTTTTGGGCTGCAAAGGTTGACAGCAAGCTACACAAATGGTTGGAAGCTCGCTCTGACCCGGGCTGGCTTTGAACTCATGACCTTTTGGTCAGTAGTGATCTTAACGCAGTTGACTCCCAGCCGGCTGTGCCACAGTCCTGATGCTATATGAGTCTAAACTGCCTCATAATAAAGTTCAAAACAGATAATCTGGATTTTATATGGCAGTGTAGAAGGGGCAATCAGATGCACTGTCATTGATATAGCTGGTCTTACTAGTGTAGAACTCTAGGATACTATCTCCTTCCACCTGAATATAGTATTAGGAACAACGTCCTGATGGTAAGAGCCAATTGACAGTAGAATATGTTGCCTCATTGTGGAGTGGAGTCTCATTTTCTGGAGGTATTTAAACAGAGGTTGGATGATCATTAGTCAGAAGTACTTTGATTGTTTAATCCTGTATGGCAGAATGGCACTTGTGGTCTTTTCTACCTTTAGCATTCTATTGTATGATTCTTGTATAATAAAGTGCATTACTTCCTAACATGAAATGCAGGAATTAATACCCATATGATCAATATCTATTGGCCATGGTGCAAAATGGGAATTGCTTTGTCCAAAACATTTGAAGTCTTTACCTGTCAACTGTAAAATGGATATCTAAGTTTTCCACCTTGGATGTGCTAAGTAGGGCACCTTCCATACAGCTGTATAAAATCCACACTGAACTGGATTATATGGCAGTGTGGACTCAGACAATCCAGTTCAATTCAGATATTGTGGATTATCTGCCTTGATATTCTGGTTTATATGGCAGTGTAGAAGGGCCTTGGGCTTTTCAGGGCAATGCTGGGCAACTGAATATACTGCTATACTAATAGTTTGTGTTCAGCGTGGTAAAATCCAAATGCTAAGCAAATACATCCTTCCCTGGCTGAAACATTTTCCTTCCGAAGTGGGTCATTAATAGCATTGATATATGACTCTTATTTGAAGACAGAAATTAAATATAAGAGAAGCCAATATTTTTAATGAGGCAAATATTTGCATAAAGCTTCAGAGGTATTTCCTACCTGCTGGGATAAGTGAGTTTTAAATTTTCTATTTCCTGTATGGCACAATTCACAATGGGAAAAGAAACTGGCAACCTGGGGAGAGAACTGCACTTACAAGCTGCTATTGAATACTTGGGAGAAGAGGCATTACGGAGATAGAAATACCTCCTTCTGCAACATTCTCCAAAATACATATGCTGACATAACTGGGGCTATGCCTACCTGTCCATAAAGTGGAGGTTGACATTGTGTTATTCAGGCATGGTTTTGAACTATGTTTCTTTAAATGGGGGAAGCTAATATTCAACCCAAGATAACACCTCTGTAGGAATCTCTAGGTCCTCCTACAAGACTGTAGGTCAATTTCAGCTGGAGGACCTAGAAATAATATTTTTTAAAAATCAAAAATGTGTATAATCAAGTTCACTAAAGTCAAACCCACAAATGAGAAGGGACAGCTGTAACACAATGTAACAAAATTTGAAAAAAAAAATGCTGTTCCTTGTTTTAAAGTGTTATTCCAGTTTAATTGTGCAGTACTTACAAGTGAAGGTAGTTGTTATACTCCAGCAAATTTGTTTTTCTGGCTGCCACAACCTATTTCGAACTGGTTGAGATTCGAAGACATACTCATTGAAAAACTATAGCTGAAGGTGCTGCAGGACTTTCTACAAAAACCAAGTTTTTGCAGTTTAACAAACGTTTCTCACATTATTATGGTGTAACCCAGTGTTTCTCAACATGGGAGTCGAGACCCCTTGGAGGGTCCCAAGGGGGTGTCAGAGGGGTCACCAAAGACCATCAGAAAACACAGTATTTTCTGTTGGTCATGGGGGTTCTGTGTAGAAAGTTTGGTTCAATTCTGTCATTGGTGGGGTTCAGAATGGTCTTTGATTGTTGGTGAACTGTAAATCCCAGCAACTACAGCTCCCAAATATCAAGGTCTATTTTCCCCAAACTTTACCAGTGTTCACATTTGGGCATATTGAGTATCTGTGCTAGGTTTGGTCCAGATTCATCATTGTTTGAGTCAACAGTGCTCTCTGGATGTAGGTGTACAACAACTCCAAAACTCAAGGTCAATGCCCACCACACCTTTCCAGTATTTTCTGTTGGTCATTGGAGTTCTGTGTGCCAAGTTTGGTTCAGTTCCATCGTTGATGGAGTCCAGAATACTCTTTGATTGTAGGTGAACTAAAAATTCCTACAACTACAACTCCCAAATAACAAAATAAATTCACCCCAACCCCACCAGTAATCAAATTTGGGCATACTGGTTATTGGTGCCAAATCTGGTCCAGTGAATGAAAATACATCCTGCATATCAGATATTCAGAACAGTAGCAAAATTACAGTTATGAAGTAGCAACGAAAATAATTTAATGTTTGGGGGTAACCACAACATAAGGAACTGTATTAAGGGGTCATGACATTAGAAAGGTTGAGAAACACTGATATAACCAATTTGAAAATGACCTATATAACCCAGAAACAAAAATCATGTTACATAGTGTAATTCACATGAAGCTGCATTTGATATCAGAGGAACTTGTTATACTTCCATGTAGCCAGTGTAGGGCTGCCTCTGTTTTCACATTCTGAAGTTGCTTGGTCATGTGTCAAAGTTTTCATCTGTGAAATGTTAAAGAGAATGTGTTTTCTATTTCAGGGAATGGTGTTATTGGGACGAGGTATGTGATAGAGCTAAGGAACATCAAAGTTATCGTCATTGTAGAACATTTTCCCACTCCAAAAGGAATAATTACACAATAGCTTTTATGAAAAGTTGTGTTATGTCTATGTGCTTCTTTAAAAAAAGAAATCAAACAAGGGCCCAAATGTAATATGGCAGTGTCTCTTTCAATGAATCTTATTTATGACAGTCTGAGGCAGAAGCACAAAAAGTCAGAGGTCACTGGCTTTCTTTTATAGGCGGCCATGCAATATGTCTGCCTGTGTTGTGTCAGTGACTGGGACTGACTCATCCTTTCCCTCTTGTGAGTGTCGAGGGAGCCGTTCTTATTGCAAAAATTGCTCACAAGCAAAAATTGGTGAGTAATCTTGTAAGGAACACACTGGTTCAAAAAACCAGAAATTACATTACATTTATTATTTTATTTCATTTATTTCGTGTATGTGCTTTCTTTCTCCAAGCCTAGACTAAGACCCTAGGCTGCTCACATAAAGAATTAGCTAAAACGCAATTAAAAACATCACATTAAAATGATGGATTGAAAACATCAATCATTAAAAAGCAAACAAAAGTTAAAAATAAAGCACACCCCTGCAGAAGACCCCTCCCTGAAAGTAATTACTCATTAAAATCACACATTAAAAACCTGCTTGAGCAAAAAGATCCTTATCAGCTGAATGAAGGAGGGGATAGCCTCATCTCTCATGGAAGGCAACTCCAGAAGTGGGAGCAGCCACTGAAAAGTCTTTCTCCCATACTATTACCAAATCAACTTGGCCGTGTCTGTACTGGCTGAGAAATTGGGCCAGCCGGAGCAGAATAGCTCCAAACTTGCTGAAGAATATCTGAGATTTTTGGGAGCCACCTTCATAGTCACCTAGAGCAAGTTACATTAATGGGGGAATCACCCTTACTAAAGTAGTGAAGAATGCTGATAAAAAGACTTGTACATTTGAAATGTGGTGCTGGAGTAAAAGCCTAAATACCCTAAAGCAGGCATCCTCAAACTGTTTGGGTCTCCAACTCCCAGAAGCCCTAGCCAGCTTGTCCAATAGTCAGGAATTCTAGGAGCTGAATACCTGGAGGGTCTAAGGCACCAGATTCTGTCTGATCTTGGAAGCTAAACAGAGTTAGCTGTGGTTAATACTTGAATGGGAGACCACAAATCATGTCAGGTACTATAGGCTTTATTTCAGAGGAAGAAACTACAAAATAATGTCTGAGTATTCCTGTCCAATTTATGGGGTCGCCATACGTCAACAGGTGCCTTGAAAGCACACACACACTGTTTTGGCTTCCCGGATTTAAAATTATATCATTAAGCATGTGCACTGGTATGGCTAAAGGATTGGGTTAATTTAAAGAAAGAAAAACGACTAACATTGGAAGGTCACAACCTAAAGGTAGGATGGCATTTGTATGTCTGGTATGGAAGAGAGAAAAAAGAAAAAAAACGTTGGCAATCACTTTGTTCGATCTTCACTTTTAAGAATATGGGATAGATACAAGAGGAATTTTTATTCTAAAACACTGTTATGGCTATCCACAATGGAGGCCAATCAAAGGAAACTTCTGAGCTGGTCAAAGTGGCCAACCTGTAAGGATCTCTTGAAAAAAGACTCAATGACACTGAAATCCCATGAAGAAATAAAACAAAACACTTGGTTGCACTAAAATTACAGATCAAAGAACATTATAATTAGGTTAAGAAATTAGGATTTAATAAAAAGGAAGAATTCTGGGATAAAATCCTAAAAATTGAAAAAAATGTATAACAAAAATATATGATAAACTATTAGAGTGGTCTACAGAGGGAGAGGTAGTTAAAAAGTGAATGCTGAAATGGGTGGAGAACCTAAAAAAGTCGATACCACTAGCAGATTGGGAACTAATGTGGAACAAAAAACTAAATTACACATATGCAGAAGATTTAAAGGAAAATTGGCTTAAAATGTTCCACCGGTCATACATTACACCAAAAAAAATTAAATCTAATGTACAAAAATACTTCTAAGAACTGTTGGAAATGTAATGACCATGAAGGAAGCTTCTATCACTTGTGGTGGACTTGTAGGGAAGCGCAGAAATATTGGAGATTAATCCATGATGAATGCCAACAAATCTTTTTTAAAAATACCCCAAAAAACCTGAATATTATTTACTAGAAATAACTGATGTAGACATAAAATTAGATTCAAATGAAGACATCCTCTTTATGTTGATGACAACAGCTGCAAGGATTATGTACGCGAAACTCTGGAAGCAGAGGGAAACACCGGATGTGGATCAGTGGCTGACCAAAATAAATGAAATAAAGGACATGGATAAGTTAACCTTTCTGTTAAAGAGAACCTTGGGTAATCCAATTAAATACACAAACTGGTCATAAAGAGAAAAGAGAAAAAAGAAAAACTATTAAGAATAATAAAACAAGAATAGATAAAATGGAAGGCTAATGTGAAAATATCCTATATATATATATATATATATATATATATATATATATATATATTTGCTTTTTTTTCTTTATTATTAATAACTTTTGTTGTGAAGATCACGGTTGGAACAAATTTTAATCCACAAAAGATTAGATCAGGGGTCCTCAAACTAAGGCCCGGGGGCTGGCTACGGCCCTCCAAGGTCATTTACCCGGTCCTCACTCAGGGTCAACATAAGTCTGAAACGACTTGAAAGGACACAACAACAACAGCCCTATCTCATCAGCCAAAAGCAGGCCCACACTTCCCATTGAAATACTAATAAGTTTATATTGGTTAAAATTGTTTTAAAGTGTTTTTGCACTATAAATAAGATATGTACAGTGTGCACAGGAATTCATTCATTTTTTTTTTCAAATTATAATCTGGCCCTCTAACAGTTTGAGGGACTTTGACCTGGCCCTCGGTTTAAAAAGTTTGAGGACCCCTGGATTAGATGGAAGTCACCTTGTTTATTTAATTTTTAATTTTTATGTTTTACTTATTTTTTTAATTTTTTGAACTTTTCACTTTTTTCTTTTTTTCTTCTTTTTTCTTCTTATTCCTTTTTTGGTACCCCACTCCTCTCCTTTCTTTTCCTCTTTTTCCTACTTTCTATTGCTGAATTGTTTCCCCACTTTACATGGAACATTGAATGCTTTTCCTTTCTCCATTATTTTAAATAAAATAAACATTTAAATCAAAGAAAAAGAAAGCACACACACACACACACACTGTTTTTTTACTGTTAAAAAGACAAATAATAAATACCTGTACTTGAATAGTAAACATCATGCGGGAAAAGACACACAACTGATGTCCTCTGGAGATAGAGGCCAGAGATTGTGGCAGGAAGCAACTCAATTATTGGATTGCCCTCAGGGCATAGGTATTTTGTCTAAGGAAAGGTTGAAGAGGTTGTCCAGGGCTAACACCTGATCTTAATGGAATCTGCACCAAGTTGCACTCCTTCTTGCTCCTTTCCAGGTTCAATTCAAATTACATAGGTAAGGGGCCTTTCACACAGCCATGCAGCCCAGAATATCAAGGCAGAAAATCCCACAATATCTGCTTTGAACTGGAATATCTGAGTCCACACTGCCATATATCCCAGTTCAAAGCAGAAAATGTGGGATTTTATTCAGCTGTTTGGAAGGGGCCTAATTAGTCAAAATAAAGTGGCCCTTATTTAACCCATTTTTCTGCATATAGTCTTATTATTCCATGTTTGTTTATCAAATAGGTATTACAACAAATCAAGCCAAGATGACTACATTGAGATTGTTGTATTTCGGACATATTGTGAGAAGACATGATTACTTGAGCAGGATTGTTGATGATGGATTTTAAGTCAACCTCTCAGTCATAGGTCACTATAAAGAGCCATATACGAGGGTCGTAACTCTGCAACAGATGGCATTACTGGTATGTGGCAGGTACTGGCTTGTTCAGTAGACTCTCCTCTACTTCCATTTTGGTGGGAAGCCTTAGCATTGAATGGTTGTGTTGTTAAAGTGCAAAGTATGGAACTCTGCGCAGATGGTCGGTCAATGCGACTTAAGCAACGTGCAGTCATTGAATTCTTGAAAGCAGAAGATGTCACCCTAAATGAGATTCATCAGAGAATGCAAGCTGTTTATGGTGATTGTGTTGATGTGAGTACTGTGCGTCGTTGGGCGAGTGAGTTTAAAGATGTTGAGGTGGGAATATCTGACTTGCATGACAAACTAAGAGTTGGATGTCCTGTGACAGCAACCACCAAGTTTCGCAAGCAAAAGGTTGATGGATTGATTCAGGACAATTGTCGTATCACTCAGAGAAAAATTTCAAGCATAATCGGCATTTCACAAGAATGTGTGGGTCACATTATTGCTTTGCTTGGCTATCGAAAGATCTGTGCATAATGGGTACATTGAGAGAACTGTGAGATGCTGGTTGCGGAAACAGAGTGTCGACTTCTTCCATGACAGCTTCAGAAAACTTGTTCATCATTGGCAGAAATGTATCCAATTGTCTGGTGATTATGTGGAAAAGTGAATAGTGGTAGTTAAAGAGGCAGCGCTGATGGAATCATTCCAGGAGTTGCATGTGACGTCTGTAGACTGTCCACGTCTCGCAAGCGTATAGCAGGGTTGGGAGGACAATAGCTTTATAAACAAGCACCTTGGTATCCTTACGGATGTCTCGGTCCTCAAACACTCTCTGCTTCATTCGGAAAAAGGCTGCAGTCGCAGAGCTCAGACGGTGTTGCATTTCAGTGTCAATGTTGACTTTTGTGGAGAGGTGGCTGCCAAGGTAGCGGAAACAGTCAACATTTTCTAATGGTGATAAAACATCAAGCTATCGATAGGAGATCAAAATATTAGAACTAGTTTGTTGATATAAAAAATATGGCATCTTGAAGGATCCCCTTTTTAAAAACTTGCATTTGTGTTTTAATCTTTGTTCTGTGTATTTTGTAGAAATACACATTTTGTAGAAATATTAATTTATTTCTTTATCTGCCATATTTATACCCCGCTTTTCTCTACCCCAGTGGGGGACTTAAGGCGGCTTACAATGGCACCTACACAGTGCCTCGAAACAACAAAATTCACCTCAAATATGTTTTAATTTGTGTATTTTATAGAAAAATTATGATGATTATGTGTTTTTAGCTATGTTGTAACTCACCTTAAGCCACGAGGAGAGGCGTGTAAGAAATAAAATTATCGTTATTATTATGATTATTAGATGCACAACAAGATTAGTTTACTGCAAATAAGATCACTTCCCTGGCTTTTGCATTTAATCACATCGGACACCTCCCAAGTGCCTAGGACTATTGGGTGTATTATTATTATGTATGTGTAGTATAATAATAATAATAATAATAATAATAATAATAGATACACAACAAGATTAGTTCACTGTAAACATGATCACTATGCTGGCTTTTATATTTGATCACATGTCAAACACTTCCCAAGTGCCTAAGACTATGTGATGTATTATTATTACATATTATGTATGTGATTTATTATTATTAGATACATAACAAGATTAGTTCACAACAAACAAGATCACTATGCTGGCTTTTATATTTGATCACACATCTGGCATTTCTCAAGTGACTATGTGATGTATTATTATTATGCATGTGATTATTATTATTATTATTATTATTATTCTTTTCTTTGGACCTTTCTTGGTTATGCTGTTTCAAAAAGCTCCTCCAAATGAAATCCTATCACTATGCTGCTGAGTAGGTCACAATTATATCTTGCATTTGGCTTTATGTCCAGATTTCTCATTTGCTATTTCACTTCATTATGCAGTTAAAAATATCGCTTTTAAAAACACATTTGTTGTGTCCATTATTAGTTTGGCTAATTATGATTTTTTTTAAAAAATCACATTGGTCTTATGGTATTTTCTCATGATCTGAATTTTTTTTTCTCTTTCCAAAAGGGTTGATTAATCTGACTAACCCAAGAAGACAGCTGAAACCACTGCCAAAACCTGTCAGCCATTCTCCATTCAAAGCTGCCAACTCTCTGCGACTCAACAATAGAGACAAGACAGCCCTGGTTTTTTTTTTTAGAAAAATAAATTAATAAAATGTAGACTGATCGACATTTTTCTAATTGAATAGTGACAGGGTGCTTTTTAGCAGGAAGGGATTAATTTTGGTGGGGTTGTTTTTCTTTCTCCCTGGTGTAGATCACATTAATTAGCAAAGGCATAAATATTACCATACAATTGGGCTACAGGAGGTCATGTCATTGCTTTTGTAGAAACCTTGCAAATTCCATGTTGTACGGTTAACATGCAAGGAATCCTCTTGTAAGCTTGGCTTCATTCCCTCATGTTTTAAGGGCCCTTCCACACAGCCATATAACCTAGAATATCAAGGCAGAAAATTCCACAATATCTGCTTTGAATTGGGTTATCTGAGTCCACAGTTCCATATATTCCAGTTCAAAGCAGAAAGTGTGAGATTTTATTCAGTTGTGTGGAAGGGGCCTAAGGTAGGAGTGTCCAAACTTTTTAAGCTGAGGGCCAGTTCATGGTCCCACAGGCATTGGGGGGGGGGGGGGGGGTCAGACTACAGATTGGAAAAAAACATGAATGCATTACTATGCACACTGCATACATCTTTGTAGTGCAAAACAACAACAACAACAACAAAACAATGGAAGAACAATTTTAAGCAATGTAATGTAACTGTACCAGTCTTTCAATGGGAAGTGTGGATCTATTTTTGGCTGATGAGAGAGTCAAGTTAATTAGGATTGTTCTTGGTGAGACCCAAAAAGAGGATCCGCAACACCTGGCGAGACAATAGGCACCAGTAAAGATTGTCCTTGTTTGGCTGGAATTACACTGCCATATAATCCAGTTTCTGAATCCAGATTATCTGCTTTGAACTGGATTATATGAGTCTACTATGTCATATAATCCAGTTCAAAGAAGGTCAGCTGGATTCAGAAACTAGATTAAAAGGCAGTGAAGATGGGCCCTCAGATCGCTTCTGCGTGTTCTGCTGCCAGGTATTTCGGAGGGTTTTGTGATTACCTTTTTCTGAAGTAGAGAGAAGTTACCCAAAGCCACTCATTAGGCAGCCATGGCTGAGTGAGGGTTCAAACCCTGGTCTCTAGAGTCACAGTCCAACGTTCAAACCACTACACCATGCTGGCATCATAGATAAATACAACTGGACACATTTCAGTCATAGACATTTAAAAGATAAGTCATACCCACATGTTTATAATATGGCTATATACCAACCTTTGTGAACCTTATTATTAATAGTATATTAATAAGCCTTCCCACAGGCTTGGCAGACTGGAGGTGCCCAGAGGCAACTTTATGCAAGTAACATTGGAACAGTAGTGTTATTTTTATTTATTTGTTTAAGATTCCAACTTTCTCCTTATGCAAGATGTAAAAAGCATGCTGCAGTTAAAAAATATTCATTAAAACAATTAAAAAAGTTAATGGCAATTACATATTACTATTGTTTAAAAAAGCACCATGTTTCAAGCAACGTACATTTAAAATATAGTAAAATAATAAAAACCTAAAAATAAATTTTAAAACCTATTTAAAGCTCTCTCCTGCCACTTAAATTATAAGCCAAAGGCCTTTCATTTTTGGGAAGAGGAAAAGAGAGAGGGGATCAAACCAACATCCTATAAGAGGGAATTCCATAAGCCTGGAGCAACAATTGAATGCATAAACTAGACTTACACATTTGTAACTGCTTAGTATTCCTGTTTAAAAACATGGTGCTATTGCCATGATTATGCCAATATTATGCCAAGATTATGGCAACAAGAATGATTGACAACTGGAAAATAGAGGGAGAAAATGTGGAGGCCATGACAGACTTTGTATTTCTAGGTGCAAAGATTACTGCAGATGCAGACTGTGGCCAGGAAATCAGAAGATGCTTACTTCTTGGGAGGAGAGCAATGTTCAATCTCAATAAAATAGTAAAGAGTAGAGACATCACACTGGCAACAAAGATCCGCCTAGTCAAAACCATGGTATTCCCTGTAGTAACCTACAGAAGTGAGAGCTGGACCTTAGGGAAGGCTGAGCGAAGGGAGATCGATGCTTTTGAGCTGTGGTGTTGGAGGAAAGTTCTGAGAGTGCCTTGGACTGCGAGAAGATCCAACCAGACCATCCTCCAGGAAATAAAGCCCGACTGCTCACTGGAGGGAAAGATACTAGAGACAAAGTTGAAGTACTTTGGCCACATCATGAGGAGACAACAAAGCCTAGAGAAGACAATTATGCTGGGGAAAGTAGAAGGTAAAAGGAAGAGAGGCCAACCAAGGGCAAGATGGATGGATGGCATCCTTGAAGTGTCTGGACTGACCTTGAAGGAGCTGGGGATGGTGACGGCCGACAGGGAGCTCTGGCGTGGGCTGGTCCATGAGGTCACGAAGAGTCGGAGACGACTGAACGAATGAACAACAACAACATTGCCATGATTTATCGAATGATGGAGGTCTATTCTGTTGGTGTTTCTGGTGCACCAGGATGATATTTCTGTCCCTCGCTGCCAGTGATCTCTAGGTTCTACAGAGCAGCTCGATACTCAACTTCTGCTGGAAGCTGACCATAGAATTGTGCTGGAGGATTTACAAATGCCTAGAAAAGTGTTTTCTCTAGGAATCCTTAGGTCCTTAAACACAACACTACGTTTAACATCTGCCAAAGGTTGATCTTAGAAATGCATTGAGAGACTTACAAATACTTAGAATAGTGTTCTATTTAGCAATCTCTAGGTCCTTAAACACAACTCTACATTCAACATCTGCTGGACATTGGCCATAGAATCATACTGAGGAATCTAGAGTTTTCTAGAAAGAACGTATTAATCAAATCTGCAAATAATGAAACCTGCAAGTGTGGAGGGTAGACTGTATTCCTAGCTACATTTCTGGTATAGAATCTTGGTCTACTTTTCCATCTTGTAAAAAGTAACAGCAATGAATTGCTTTAGGGCAAAAACACCACTTTTGAAATGTAACCTTTGAAGTTCTGGTCTGAAAGCCTCGATTTTATAACTTGCTAATTTAATCATATATCTGGATCTGGAACTACAGTAATGCCTAGATTGTCATTATGTCATAATGTAATTCCCAGCTCAAATACATAGCTCATCTTGCTCTAAGGCAGTGGTTCCAAACTTTTTTTGACCAGTGACCACTTTGACCAGGGACCATTCTCCAACATTAGTACCAAAAGGGTTACGAATCAGTTTTTGGTCAACTTTAGATTTGGTTTGGTTATTTGGGATGCTGATTCAGAAAATTGCATCGGATAGACTGCATCAGTCCTAGTTTCTGATGCAGAACATATGCCACCTAATAGTCACCAACTGCTCACCAACTTCAAAACCAAAGGACACTGCCCACCAAACCCTTTCAGTATTTTCTGTTGGTCATGGGAGAACTGTGTGCCAAGTGGGAGGTTTGGCCCAATTCCATCATTGGTGGGGTTCAAAATGCTCTTTGATTGTAGGTGAACTATAAATCCCAGCAACTATAACTCCCAAATGACAAAATCTATTTTTTTGAGTGAAGGACATACATTGGGTTGTTAGGTGTCTTGTGTCCAAATTTGGTGTCAATTCGTCCAGTGGTTTTTGAGTTCTGTTAATCCCACAAACATGGAGCCCCCGGTGGCGCAGTGGGTTAAAGCCCTGTGCTGGCAGGACTGAAGACCGACAGGTCGCAGGTTCGAATCCGGGGAGAGGCGGATGAGCTCCCTCTATCAGCTCCAGCTCCTCATATGGGGACATGAGAGAAGCCTTCCACAAGGATGATAAGAAAGCATCAAATCATCCAGGCGTCCCCTAGGCAACGTCTTGCAGACGGCCCACCAACGATAGAATTGGGCCAAACCTCCCACACAGAACCCCCATGTGGGCCACAGCAACGCGTGGCAGGGGACGGCTAGTATTTAATAAGCCTCGACACTATAAGAGGGTTTCGTGAGACCAGTCGCTCTCATTGCAACGGTACAGTAACAAGAGGCTGTGGACCATATTTTAGTTCTTGTGGATCACTGGTGGTCCATGGACCACAGGTTGGAAATCACTGCTCTTAGGGGTACCATTCAGCAAGAAGGAGAGTTGCATATTAACTTTAAATTTAAACATATCATATTGGTGCATGCCTCCTAAAACCTCAAATTCATCTAAGAATGTAGTATAAGGAAGGCAGTCAGGCAAGCAAGCAAGCAAGCAAGCAAGCAAGAGTCTTGCTATCAAGTTTACCACATATTGTTTAATAGGGTGACTAATAACAAGTGAATCACGTGACTGATGGCATCCAGCTTTCCATATGATGACTTTCAATAGGCTGGGAGGGCTGTCTGATGAACCTGTAAAACATGACCCATCAGGTTTGAATGCATAAGCATGGAAACCTCCTAGATGAACAGACACTGGATGACAAGCCTGGCGCATCTGGCATGAAGCAGAAGGCAGACTGTGCTGTCTGAACTGTATTTAAAAAAATCTGCTCATTGGGGAAACCCCTCAATTATCTGAAATGTAATGTATTCATCAGGGGCTTCCAAAGTGGGGCACCTGATTCCCCGAGGGGGGCAGAGCATAATTTCTCAAAAACGGGAGGTCCTGGCACTTAACCCACTCTCTGGTGCCCAAGCCAAAACACAGATGCACAGCAGGGGGTGGGTAAGAGAACTGATTGCAGTTGTTCTGTAGCAGGAAGAAATGAAACTCTACTGGAATAAGAAGGTATATTCTTCTTATAATTGGAAACCCATGACGCATCCATAGACTTTCCCACCGTTCTGGATGAGTGCTTCGTGGTTTGCTACACTCAAGGCCCAGTTCAGTTAAGGTGACAGATCTGATATAGAAATTTATGAACCAAAGAGTCAAAGTGTGCATTCCATATGGCCCCAAGGCTTAAAAAAAAACACCTTTGACTCCTCCTCGGTTTCTCAGATTGCCCAAAGGTAAATTTCCTCTCCTAGAAAGTTTTACGAGCAGCAATTCACCTTTAAGGTAGGTAACCTATCCATATACCCTCTGCTTCCATGACATTTCTCTAATCAGCTGGAATCCTATTGGGAAATTATGTTTTTTTTTTTTATCAGTGTGCTAAAGTTTGAAGAAATGAAATTTGGTCACTTCCGTAATATCTGCATGGCGGACTGCTGTTACTATGTAGGGGACCTATTAAAGTGATTGCTTTGCATTTGAACTAATGTCCAATATAACCCACATGTATCAAGCCCATTGTACATCAGGTCTGTAGTGCATCTGGACGCTGATTTGGGGCACTGCTGCAACCTCTCCTAACTTGTGTGTAACTTTTAGACATCTATGCTTTTCTAGGCATTGAGAATGAAACTTCTTCCCATCTAACTTTTCCACTTAGCTCTTGTAAATTATCCTCTCTCAGTATTCGTTTAAAGGCCTCTTGTGGCTGAAAAGTATTTGAAAATCTCAGTTAAGAAGACAAGGACACTGTAAATGCTGCCATTGTGGGGAGACCATGCCAATTACATCAATTCCATTCTCTCTCTCCCTCAACTCCCTCTTGTTGTACAATGGTAAGAGCTCTAGTGCCTTGTGTTGTTGAAAGACAGAGGATTTAAAAAAGAAGGTTGTGATGCTCAGAGCTGGACTGCTGCCTATATTTGGACTGCCTTTATTATTCCACTTCTATTAAGGTGCTTAACTTATTCAGAGTTAGGTTTAGACAAGAAATAAATAGCAAGGCAGCTGTGTCGACATGTCTGCTTGTTATGAGTCATCCCTCTACAACTGTTTTATAGAATGTTTAGATTTACTAGCAAAATGTTCAGGGCACTACAGACTGGAACATACTACAGAGGGAAGGGTTTATCTTGTAATAATAAAGAGTTTGTGTCTTTTATTTGTTGGCTTCCTTCGGAAGGGGACAGGAGAAACATGATCTACATTTATGTACGATGAAAAGAGCGAGCGATCAAACGCTGCCAGGACTGGATTAAAAGACATAGTCTTTAATCCAGATGTTATGCCACATTGTGATTTTTGCCCAGTGGCAAGACTGGTTTTGGGGTCCTGGTCGTAGAGCCCTCTGGCGGGATCCCTCCTTTTGGAGAAGGGGGATTGTGAGTTGCCATACTCTCCAATGGTCCCAGTTGGGCAAAGACAGTCCTGTTTAATCCTCTGGCCTTCCATTTCTTCAGCTGCTTTAGAAATGTCCCAGATTTTCTCTCCTTTCATTTCCACTATGGACCTTATCACACACACACACCTTCCCAGTGCCATTTCAACATAAGAATGATGAAACAGCAGGTGAAATGTTCAATTACGCAGAGAAAACATAGCCTTACTGGGGCAAAAGTGTACTGACCTTTCCGTGTTGATGAGGAAGTGCCCTAGGATGCTTGCCAGCCAGTTGGGGTTGGGGTCTCCAGTGGTGTCATGTGATGGGCTGCATGTCCATCCGTCCCTCAAATGGCTGACAAGCGTCCTAGGATGCTTAAATTGGTAAGTGTGATAAGGTCCAGTGTCATTGACTTGCTTGAATGGCTGCAAATGGAGTTCAATATGTCTGCTGTCTATTCATAAATTCATGAATGGGGAGAGGAGAACAGAAGATAAGAGAAGTAAACCTTGCCTTTCTTAATAGTCTCAAGCAAAGGCAAACTGCTGCAGCCATTCTTAGCTTGTCAGTTCTTCCTCCTTAATCACTTTTCACATCCTAACTAAACTCTAGTGTTGCTTGACCACACATATCCCAGTTTCCATCTGTGACATTTTGGAGGGAATGGTGTAAATGCTTATGTGTTATGTGTTCTATGGGACCAGCTATGAAAAATGTTACTTACCACCTAAAAGCCAAGATATGAAAATAAACTAGTTTGGAAAGGAGGAGAAAAAAGTGAATCCAGACACTAGTTGTGCATATCCAGTTCTTAAAATGGTAAGAAGGATAGACAATTAGGAGCCATAAATAAAATAGATGCACCTTGAAACTATTGCAAGGAATCCACATTGCATATGACTGGTTTTACAGCAGAAATGCATTAATCTGTTACAAGGGGAACCACATTTTACTCTGGAGTTTCCAGGAAGATTTTTTTGTTCCCCCAATGTATTTTGAGAAATGGACAGCTGGATCAGACTGAATCTGACCCAATCCAGGGCCCACATGTGAAACAGATGCACTGCTGTGCTGACCATATGGCTGGGTTTCCTGTTTTGAATTCATCAGAAGCAGTGGTTCCCAACCTGTGGGTCCCCAGATGTTTTGGCATTCAACTCCCAGAAATCCAAACAGCTGGTAAACTGTCTTGAGATTTCTGGAAGTTGTAGGCCAAAATACCTGGGGACCCATAGGTTGAGAACCACTGATCAGAAGTGACATTAACAGCTGGACTCTGCCAGGGAGCTGCTTTTGGCTGATGAAAAACACTGGTGGCCCCAATGTGCTGTCAGACAGCCAGATGTTTGGACTGGAAAATGGCCTGAGGTATCCAAATGTGATATCCAGGACAGCTTCAGAGCACAGCAATCCAGATGATTTCAGTAGGTGTAGATGCAGTGAGTGGCAAATTGCTATGCCAGTTTTGGAAATGAAATAGAGTACCTTAGCAGCTCTTTCATGACTGGTTCACTGGAACTCTGTACAGGAATGCTCCCTGCTTCAGCATTTTGTGGCAGGTCCCACTTGTTGTCATGTACACTGGAAGAAATGTCTCCAAATTAAGAGTCAACATGCTTCTCTTTTGCTGTCAAGAGAAGTGGGAAAGGAGACTCATTCTAAAGCGACTCATTTCATTATGACATATTTGAATACTGCGTCTATGTTGGTTTTATTAGAAAACAGCCCTAGGCAGGAGTGTGATGGCTTGTTGTGTCTGACGGCTGCAGTTTTGACTAGCAGATGAGAGTAGGTGATGATGAACCCAGGCAGCTTGACAATTTGTTTATTATTCTCCGTAGCTGACAAGCCTGACTTTCAAATCAAATGGGCTGGCTAAGGAACTAAATTTGGGAGGGGGCTTCGGGGGGGGGGGGGGATCAGGGGAAGACAACAGGTGGGATTATTTCAAGGTTGGACTTTATAGTGTCAAAAGACCATCACCAGCAAATTAAATCCAATTTTTAGTTAGAGGACAGCAGAACATTTGCAGTCCAGTGAACCTCATGCGGAATTATCCCAGTGGCCATGAGGCTGAATGTATTGCTCAAGATCAATCATTAAGCAAGCTTCTGCAAGTTGGCAAAGACTGGCCATGGATGCTACTAATTGGATAGTCACCAAAACAGCACCTCTCGTTTCATCCATGATTTTGCAAGTATTTATTTCAAGAACCCCCTTCTTCCTTATTTATGAGATAAAGTATGAGTATGTATAGGTAAATAGTGTCCCTATCTTTAATTATTGTAATTATTGTTGGAAATTTTAAATTATTTTAAACTCTTTAAATGGGTTTTTTCCTGTATGCTACCCTGAGATCCCATGATATAGAGAGACAGAAAATATTTTAATTAAAAATAAAATAAATATGACACTTTACGAAAATAAAAGGTGGGCAGCCAACTGGTTGGAAAACTATATATGAAGATCAGGTTGCGCTGCAGCTAAACAATCCTTTGTGGCTTCTTTTTAAATATATATTCACCCTCTTATTATATACTGTATATACTCAAGTATAAAAGGACCAGAATATAAGCTGAGGCACCTAATTTTTCCACAAAAAACTGGAAAAACACATTGACTTGAGTAAAAGCTAAGGGTGGAAAATGCAGCAGCTACTGGTAAATTTCAAAATAAAAATAGATGCTAATAACATTACATTAATTGAAGCACCAGTAGGTTAAATTGTTTTGAATATTTACAAAAAAACCCGTAATTTTAGATAAGACTGTCCAACTCTGATTAAACCATTATTTTAACCTTCTTCAATGTAAGTCTGCTTACGTATCCTTCCAATAATAATAGAGTACAATAATAAATGTAATAAAATTAATAATAGAGTAAAATAATAAATGTAATAACAACAATAATAGAGTAAAATAATAAACATAATAATGAATAGAGTAAAATAATAAATTTAATAAAAATAATAATAGAGCAAAATAATGTAAATGTAATAATACTTATTATAATAAAGTAAAATAATATATGTAATAAAATATTAATAGTAACAGAGTAAAATAATAAATAACCTTGACTCGAATATAAGCCGGGGGGGGGGGGGGGGGGCGTCAGTCTAAAAAAAGGGCTGAAAACCTTGGCTTATACTCAAGTATATACTGTATGTACTTTTTATGCTTGTACAGAGGGTGGCATGGGGTCACACATTCATAATCTTGGACACTTTGGCAAGAAGGGTTCCAATTACCATCTGCTACCCCACTTTTAAAGCTGCTTTCAAATTACCCTAGTTTCATTCTCCTCCTTCCACTTTCCCCCTCTGTTCCCATCTTACTGATGCACTCAATTCATTTGAAGATGCAGGGAGGGATTTTTGCCCTTCCCAATAGGCTCAAGCAAAAGCCAACTGCTGCAGCTGCTCCTAGCTTGCATATTCTTCCTCATTGATACCTGTAGCAAGCACCTGGATCTCCCACAAATCCTGACTTTCATAACTATTGAGCTTAAATTGGGTCTAAATGTTAAGTTTAAATCTTATTTAGTTAATAAGTCTCAGTCAAGAAATCCACATTCACTACAGGTATAATATACTAATCATCTCAGGAAAATCTATCATTAAATGGAAAGTAAATGGAAGCATTTTCAAGAGTTTTTGACTTTGGGTTAGACAGAGGTTCCTAATGTATAATTTGCAAATGGAATTCCTGTGCCGCCGTCCTTGAGAAGCGATGAAAAGCCCGGTAGACATTGGAAATCAAGTGGGATACTGGCTAAGCAATGGCAGGCTAGCCAGATTTGACAACTAGCAACACCGTACAGCTTTGACAGAATAAGAACTTACATGTTGCGTCAATCATCTTCTGGGTGCCACTTCAAATACATTTCTTTCCAAGAGGCCATCTATCCCCAATGGCAGCGGAAATATAGCTATCAATGTCACTAAGCCAAGGACAGCATGCATTAGATCTAGCAGAGGGAAAGAGGTTTACTGCAGTTTCGGAAAGCAGTTTCAGAAGACATGGAAGATGGTGTTATTGCCAGTATCTGGACGTAATAAATTACAAATAACTACCTGGAATGGACTGAGGGGGGGGGGGGGGGCAGTGAAGTTGCTTCCTTGGTGCAACAGACACCACTGTTTAAGACAGTGGTTCTCAACCTTCCTAATGCCATGACTCCTTAATACCGTTCCTCATGTTGTGGTGACCCTCAACCATAAAATTATTTTCGTTGCTACTTCATACCTGTAGTTTTGCTATTGTTATGAATTGTAATGTAAATATCTGATATGCAGGTTGTATTTTCATTCATTGGACTAAATTTGGCACACATACCTGATACGCCCAAATTACTCAATACGCCCAAGCAATCTTGGCACAAATACACAATATGCCCAAATGTGAACACTGGTGGAGTTTGGGGAAGAATAGACCTTGGCATTTGGGAGTTGTAGTTGCTGGGATTTATACTTCAGCTACAATCAAAGAGCATTCTGAACTCCACCAACGATGGAATTGAACCAAACTTGGCACACAGAACTCCCATGACCACAAGAAAGTACTGGAAGGGTTTGGTGGGCATTGACCTTGAGGTTTGGCATTGTAGTTCACCTACATCCAGAGAGCACTGTGAACTCAAACAATGATGGATCCAGACTAAACTTGGCACGAATACTCAATATGCCCAAATGTAAACACTGGTGGAGTTTTTGGGGAAAATAGACATTGGCAGTGGCTAATAATACAGTGGCTAACAGACTGGAAATCAGGATATCTTGGTTTCAAAACTTACATTTTCTCTGACTGCACCAACTTGGTAAGCCTTAGAAACACCTTCACTCTATAGCGTAACCCCCAGCCCAACATATTTTCAATACATTATCCTTGCCTGTCTCTCAGGATTTTCTTAAGGTTTACATGGAAGTAATATATATGAATTGTTTTTAGCATGATAGCTATGAACTGAGAACCAGAATCATCATTGGAAACCTAATACCACCATCACGAGTCAGGTGGGGCTTGAAACTGCTAGGTGGCCACCAGAGGCGGCCCTAGGTAATTTTCAACGGTAAGCAAACAGTATTTTGGCACACACACCCCAAACCAATCACTGATATATATTTTCTGTTTGTCGTGGGAGTTCTGTGTGCCATATTTGGTTCAGTTCCGTCATTGGTGGAGTTCAGAATGCTCTTTGATTGTAGGTGACCTATACATCCCAGTAACTACAACTCTCATATGTCAAGGTCTATTTTCCCCCAAGAGAGCCTCAAGAGTGCCCCTGGGCAAAATCAACTATACTGCAAATGCTTACTTTGCATAATGGGTTGAGCTGCCCCTGGTGGCCACCCATTTTTTAGATTAGGTGTTCTAAGTTATATCAGCCAAGGCAGGGTCAGTCCTATCATTAGGTTGCATGGGGCAACTGCTACAGGTAGCAGAATCTGTGAGCAGCATCAGATGTCCATTCTGAGCCTGCTGGGACTTTGCAGTCTCTCAAGATGACAGGGCCACATGTGCTACCCAGCTTGTCCTCTTGGCCAGGCCTTCTTAAACCTTTTCCACTCACAACCCTTTTCCACCCAAGAAATATTTACTCTGGTAATATAAGTATATAAAATAGGTATAAATCAAACATTTACAGATAATAAATCAGCATTTGCTTTCTAAACAGGCTAATTTTCCTTTTTTGTGGAGTACATCTAAAGCATATTCTGCACTGTAAACACTGCATTTTCCTGCTAACAGATTTGTGTAAATGGTTGATGCTCAGAAACCTTTTACTGTTGCCAAATTTTTCATGACTCCAATATTGAGTTAAGGGACCCCATTTGGGGTCAGGACTCACACTTTAAGAAACAGTGCTCTAGACAGGTATAGTGGTGTTTTGGAAGACAATGTCCCATTGCCTCTAATGAAACAAGGCTGAACTGAGAGTCCCTTTGAGACGGCAGTCTGTCTTGGGCAAACTCTTCATGTCATGGCCAAACTCTTGACTCCTCATGTCATGGGTAGAATCATCCATAAAACCTCCATCAGGCTTAATTATTTGCTCTTAGCAGTGCTCTCTTGCTTTGTGGACAATTGTTTGTTCTATTAACATCCATGGTGTGTGTTTAACCCACAAAGCTAACAATAATATCCTTCCACATATAGGCTTTTCATGACCCAGAGATTCTTCATCATCCAAATCTGAAAATCTTTCAAGAAAGATGGCTGGCATCCTTTTGGTTAATCCCAACTACAGTAGACCCATCCAATACATTGTTGGATAGTGTAGTGGTTTGAGTGAGGAGACTAGGGTTTGAGTCTTCTCTTGACCTTGTGAACACATTGGGTGACCAAAGATGCCCAGTTGGTTTCCAATGGCCAAGTCATGCTCCCTCAGCCCCACAGAAAGGCAAAAACAAAACCCCTCCAAACAAATTTTGCCCAGAAAACTCTGTGATAGATTTGCTTTAGAGTTATTATAAGTTGGATATGACTTGAAGGGGTACAGTAAACAAAAAACAAGTCAGCATATAAGTTCTATCCATTCAATGATTGTGCCTAGCAACACAATTCATGCCAACTTTTATATTTGGCTTGCCTTTGAGATAGCATGGGTAGATCAGAGCACATTTAACATATCATGTTTTAAAACTAGGCACATGGCTTTCAACTGAATTTCACTGGGATTTCTCTAGTGCAGTGTATGTGATTATACATTTTAAACCAAGGCTAATCAATTTAAATGTGCCTGATTCTGAGAATTCACACAATGTCTATTTAATTTGCTGACACAAAGTTCACAGCAAAACATCCACCTCAGCTTCCAGTTGTGAGGTTAAAAAGAATGGCTGTGAGCTATTCAGATATACTGTAAACTCCTTGTAAACACGGTCCCTGGGGAAAAGATCTTACAAATATAATGCTGTACACAGAATAACAGTTCAAAAGACAGGAAATGATTTGGTGGTTATTCAATAGCTTTTAAAACAGATTTTGCAACTCTTCATCAGCCAAGTAGGTTAAACTGAGAGAATGTTTTCCCTGTAATGTTTAATGTGTTAAAGGGGGGAAATGTGTTGGTATGGCATGGCTTAACCAACACAGTAAGGATAAGGTATTGCTGAAGGCTTTCAGGGCCAGAATCACTGGGATGTTGTGTGGTTTCTGGGCTGTATGGCCGTGTTCTAGCAGCATTTTCTCCTGACATTTCACCTGCATTGATGGCTGGCATCTTCAGAGGATCTGAAGAATATTTTGGAATAAGGCTACAATCAAAGTAATACTTCTGATGTAGTGAATGATCTAAATAGCCTTTCTGTGGTTTACCACTCCATCTTCAGAGCACTTACAATTTTGTTCCGACTTCTTTTTGCATTAAAAGATATTTTATGCTGTCTTTCTGGCAGAATGATTCCTGATGGTAGCTACTAGAAAGCATGTGAAAAATCTAACTAAAATACGGTTGCCTCTCCATGTTTGTAGTTTTGACTTTTGAAGATTTGATTATTAAAGAATTTTATTTAAAATGCTTTCTATACAAATCTGTAGGTCCTCCTGTGTTACCCCGTAGTCTACTTCCTCCAGTCATACTGGAAGATGCCAAGATTTCTTGATAGAATACCCCTCTAGGGATCTCTAGGTCCTCCATTGTGATTTTATGGTCAACTTATAGCAGAGGTTGACCACAGACACATACTGGAAGTTGCAGAAATTCCTTCAGAGGTTTGATCTTAGGAAATTTCACAGTTTTTCACTTTTACAAGTTTCACAGTCTTTATTCACAGTTTTTCACTTTTACGAGGGTACTGTACAAGAAGGGGTGCTTGTAGATGTAATTTGGGTAATTCCCCTCCCCCCAAATCAAGACATTTTGCAAAAGTTATAGATTGCCAATAAACTGACATTTTGCTTGGGATCCATTGAACTTACATGTACTGAGTAGAACTGCTGAAGCCACCTTGCAGCCTGCGTGGTTTGATTTAGTTTCCTACTGCAGCTGCCTTTGTGTCTCTAGAACAGAGGTAAAGATAACTGTGCTGTACCCCTGAGGCAATGCATGAAGTGTATGTGGTCTTGACAGCTCTCGCTGGAAAAAAAAATGGCCCTGTGTGTGCACATGTCAAAGTGCAGAATGCAGCGCTTCCAGCGTGAGCCCTTGTAACAACAAAAAGCTTGCCGGCAAACTCAGGGAATGAAATGGTAAATCAAGAAACGTAAGGCCTGTCCTTTCTCTTGGTTTGCAGCTGAAAAGGCAAGCCTCTTTGCTGGAGGCTAGGGCCCATCACGTCTCGCAATCCTTAAAATATGATATTATACATCTTATTTTATGTGTCACAGCTGTGTGTTTCTTTTTGTTTCCTTGGTCTGGTCTGTTTCTGTTTCAAACATGTACGTGCCATTGATCTGCAGTTTCTTCAGAGTAGTGTCTTATCTTTCTATATCACTATATATATTGAGAGAGAGAGGAAGAGAGACAAATATAACAGTAAGAAGAAATAAAACAAAAGCAGTTTTTGGTCATTTGTTGTGAGAGATCTAGTATTTCAAAACAAAGCACCTATACTGTTCTGTGCCACTGTTCTATCTCGTATCATTTTCAATTGATTTTTTCCCCGTGGTATTAAAATAAATGCATAAAAAGGCACCGGGAAACATGGGACAACAACAAATGTGAAAGGGAAAATATATTACAGGGCTGTGGTATTTGTTCATGTAGTATTTGGGATTTTGAAACTATCCAGAGAGAGAAAGAAATATAACAATAAGAAGAACTAAAATATAAAAAGAAAAACTAAAATGTAACAGAAAGAAAAACTAAAACAAAATCTGTTATTTGTCATTTATTGTGAGAGATCTAGTATTTCCAAATAGAGGACTCAAATTATTTTCACTTTATCTCAGTAGTGGTAAAAATCAAGAGAGAAGAAAAATTGCCTCTTAAACCATAAAACCCATAACTCCCAAAATTTCACCTCTCTTCATTAATGTAGTCGCATCAATCCACCAATTTTTTGCCCATTTGCACAATTCCAGCCTTCAAAAACAAAAAGGTTTTTCCCTGACATTAAATTTAGTTGTGTCCGACTCTGGGGGTTGGTGCTCATCTCTGAAGATTGAATCTGCCTTTCACATAAATGGGACTCAAGGTAGCTAACAACATGTACTAAAACAAGGTACATCAATTAAAAATGAATAATCAAGTAAGTTTAAAAACTGTTAAATAAGCTATCAAAAAAAGAGACAATGGTTTGCCCTTGATATTAAGTCTAGTGCTCATCTCCATTTCTTAGCTGATGAGCCGGTGTTGTCCATAGACACCTCCTAGGTTATGTGGCCAGCATGACTGCATGGAGCGCCGTTACCTTCCCGCCGGAGTGGTATCTATTGATCTACTCACATTTGCATGTTTTCAAACTGCTAGGTTGACAGAAGCTGGAGCTGATAGCAAAAGTTTATGCCGCTCCCCAGATTCGAACCTGTGACCTTTCAATCAACAAGTTTAAAAACTCAGCAGCTTAACCCACTGAGCCACTGGGCAGTTCTTATTAATATAATATAATATAACATATGAAAACAATCAGCTTGGGAAGAGTGAAGCAAAGCAGCGAGAAGAGGACAATGCCAATCCTGATGTCATTTTACTGATGAAACCAAAGGAACCCTTTGCAACAAGGTGGAAATGTTGGGGGGGTCAAAGAGCTATTGACAGATTTTTCCTATTAATAGCTACAGATGGGAGAATCAAAGGGAGGAGGCAGACTGGCAATGGATACGCATGATGTCATGCAGTAGGGACCTTCACTTGCACTGTTGGTTTGCTTGTCTGTTGCAATAAAGTCCTACAACCTCCTCACACAGGACGTTTTCAGTGTCGTAGGATGCTTCACTGGCAGCCTAGCAATGGATGGGCATGATGCCCATCCCAGGACATCGCTGGACTTCCATTCAAAGCCCCAACTACAGGTGGAGTGGAAGCATTGTATGGCACTTCCCTCTCAACATGGGAGCCTGCCCATGTTCTGCTAGCTCCAATGGATCCAGCATGGATCCCCAGCACTTGGGGGATGCTCCCCATGTGTGATGGGGAGAAGGTTGGTGTGATAAAGCTGTGCTCAGGTCCACAGATTTGCCCCACTGCCCCTCCTTTTTTTCCTTTTTTTTTTTTTGGTGAAGTGGGACACTTTGCCTGGCCTCTGTGATAAGGCCCTTATACTTCACTTTAAGGGCAAGGTCCACAGTATTTTGAGCAATTTTTGGTGCATTTTTTCCACCAGTACATTCTGTCTCATGTATCCTGTTTTGATTTTATCTCGTATGCCATCATTATCTCGTATGTCACTCACAGTTGTGCAAACACTGACCTGAGCTTGTTTATTTATCAAATCCTTACTGAAAGCAAAGTTGTGGCCCCACCTACACTGGTTTGAAATAGCATTAAATGGTCAGTGTAGATGGTGTCCTAGCCAATTGAATAGGAATCCAGTCAGAAATAGAACAAGAACAAAGTCAAACTTTCTGTTAATTACATTATACCTTAAAATATGTCTCTATGTGGCAGCTCATTGAAGATAAGTGACACACAAGATTTTTTGAAGGTGAGAAAATTTAGTTAGATATCTGGCTGACAGAGAATATAAAAGGTAAATTCCTATTGAACGAACAGGAGCAAAATACACATCTGCCAAACCCAGAGCCCCCCTGGCAGCTTCTGTGGGCTAGGAACTCCTTTTTTCCCCCTGCAAAGGGCCTTCGGGGCTTTAATAGCTGCTGAAATCTCATAAAACAAATCTGTTAGCAAAACGTCAGAAAAAATGCAGTATATCCAGAAAAACTGGATCTGTTCAGTACAATTATTCAAAGTGACATCTTAGCACAAACAAACTTGCACTATCAGAACCAATGTCTAAGAAGGTGGGAGTGGAGGGAAAAGAGGTAGGGAGTGTGGGGACAACAGACCTAAAATACTCAATTTTATGAAATTAGTGGGGCTTTGTTCCTTTTCAAAGAAGTTGTCTCTCAAAAAGAATCTCATTCTGTGATTGTGATAGACTGCATACTCCAGGTTGGTTCAGAAAACATGCCCTTGCCCCCAAAACTTGACTTCAGAATGTTACTTTTAATGGTGAGTTATCATTCTAGAAGGAAACATTCTAGCAGGTTACTTATTTTTAAAGTAGCACACCTTGCTTTCTTATTTTCTGATGTTAACTGAGGGTACTTCTACAATGTACAATTAATATAGTTCGGCATCACTTTAATTGCTATGGCTCAATGCTATGATATCATGGGAATTGTAGTTTGATGATGCATTCAGTTAATAAAGCATCTGAATGTTTCAAGCCATTGGTACCAAAGACACTATCCACTCATCCACCTCATACAACTGCAACACAGCATGACCCACAAAATGTGCCATGCACATATGTGCACACACAAATGTATACCTGCCTTCATGTTGTTTTCAGTTTATGATGACCCAATCATGAGGTTTTCTTTGCAAGATGAGGGGTCCCTCATAAATAACTTTCACAATCGGATCTTATTTGTCCACATGTGTCCTGGTTTTCATTTGTAAATATGGGAGGACCTGTTACCTGGAGGACCAATCTCAGGATGTATCGTCCATTTTCTGTAAGTGAAGGTTTTTGGTGAAAGAGCTCCAGTAGCACTCCAGATGCACCCTGGGGTTTGGGTCAGCATCAATCCACCCCAAGAGACTCTGCTATGAGGGTTTGCAAACCCAGAGACATGGATTATTTCACTGACTCTAACTGTCTGTAAGGTTGGATAAGTAAAGGTAAAGGTTTCCCCTGACATTAAGTCTAGCTGTGTTTGACTCTGGGAGGATAGTGCTCATCTACATTTCTAAGCCGGAGAGCCAGTGTTGTCCATACATACCTCCAGGGTCATGTGACCAGCTTGACTGTATGGAGTGCCACTTCCTGCCGGAGCGGTACCTATTGATCTACTCACATTTGCATGTTTTCAAACTGCTAGGTTTGAAAAGAAGCAGTTTAACCTGCTGTGCCATCAGGGGATAGGTTCAGCCTTATAAAGTTTAACCATCTTTTCCAATAAACAAACAGCAAATGATGTGTAATTAACTTTCAGCTCTGCTCATACTTGGTATATAGTTCAAATCATTCTGATTTCAATTTTGAGACAAATCAGTCCTCACTGTAGTCTCAATTATGTTATCACCCCTGCTTCTCCAGCAGCCGAAAAGCTTATTTCCTTTTCTTCTAATGCCTTAAGTACCATATGGATTATGAGTTAGGAAATAAGTTATCCCGATATTACCAGAGAAGCCAGGTATTTGAAATGATTAGGAACTGCTGAAGTTTGTATAGCAAAGCCAGGGAGTGTTTTAAATTCAGGTTGCTTGGGTCCAGGGAATGTATGCCTCAGGTATGCTAAATATTGGCCTAAGGATCCAGAGGGTATATGCTGCAATCATGCAACTGCACACTGCAATTGGATACCACTGTTATGCAATTGTGGCAGCTCCTCCATTTGTAAAAAGTGCAGTGTTAAAAAAGGAAAAAATAAATAGTGCACATGTGCTATCTAGGGCTGGCATGGATAGGAAACTGGAATCAAGTGATATAGCACAAAAGACCAATTGTGACCAAATGGCACCATAGCACTGTTGGAGAGAAGGCATGAAAGCAATTGTTTCTATACTGATTTGTTTATTTTTATAATTCTTATTCAAGAAAAATACATAATAAAATACACAAACAGAAATTTTAGATATATAAAACTACCACAACCATAAAGCTACGTATTACAACTAAACTATACCTATTGAAAACTGTGAACTTCCCACTCTCTGACTGATGGTTGTTATCCATTATTAGTCTACACCCATTAAAAAAGAATGTAATGACACTTCTAATTAAAGCCAACCTCTACTAATTCATGAACCCCAAAGTTGATAAATGCCCCCATCATTTTTGTGTAAAGGTAATAAACAAGGCCCAATTACTTACTTACTTAGGTGATCCCTTGTAGCATGAGAACGATTGTCTTCCAGATGTGGTGTCATTGTGGTGGGTCTGTAAGTGGCTGTGGAGCCCTATTCTTGATCCGCATGTTCACCTGCAGTGAGGACATTGGTTTCCAGACAGAAGGCAGTCCCAGTTGGGGTTGGCTTGATGTGCCTTCCTCTTGGCACATTTCTCCCTTCCATCCTCCATTCGTGCCTCTTCAAATTCTGCAGTACTGCTGGTCACAGCTGACCTCCAGTTAGAGCACTCAAGGGCTAGGGTATTCCAGCTCTCAGTGTCTGCGCCACAGTTTTTTAGGTTGGCTTTAAGCCCATCTTTAAATTTCTTTTCCCAATCTTCTTAGTTAGTCGATTTGTTTATTATTGCTGTTTCACTTTTTAAAAAACTGAACATACTTCAGTTTTTGTAAATTCTTTTGTTGTTTGGTGGTTTTGAGTAGTTTCTGACCTAAGGTGACTTCATCATGGGGCTTTCTTGGCAAAATTGGTTCAGAAGATCAGGAAACAAGGCGTGTTTTCTTAACCAAATGGATCGCAGACATTGAAAGCTCTTTCTTGTTTGTTTGTGCTCATGGTAGCCCTGTCTATGAACCTTAAATTTGTATGAAATTAAAAATAAAACATTGCCATAAAATCCAACATTAGTGATATGTTGGAATGGAATTCCCACTACCCCAAATCAGCATAATCCATTGCCCTGCTACTTGAGAATGATGGGAGTAGTAGTGTAGCACATTAAAACTATGGATTGAGGGGGTGAGTGTCCAAAGATTCCTGGAAGAAATTATTTCTGAAAATATAATATGAATTATGTTTGTGTCTGTACTATCTATGTATGTATTTATGCATGTGGAGGATGCTTGTCTCTAACAAGACCAGGCTTTTCAGCTCTCTCACTTATCCCCATCCAGCTTTGCTGTAGAGTGATGACATTTTACAGCTCCAACTTCAAAGCTTAGTCATGCAACAACACGCACACTGATACATGCAAAAATGGCTCATTTGTGTGTGGGATGCATGTACTTGCCTTGGGAAGCCTGGCATCTGGCCAAGGATAGGCAGGGGGTGGGTGGGATGAGGAAAAAAATGAAAGAAAACAAATTTGCATGCTGAATTGTAACATATTTAGATGTTGGCCTTGGCCACGGTAGTTGGATTTTAAATCAAATCCCATGGTAGTAATCAATCAAACTGCATGTTTTTGTAGTGTGCAGAACTTTTTTAAGGGCATAGGACATTTTATCCGTAAGTCTAAAAGCCAATGAGTGATACATGTTGGCCAGTGTATGTTTGGAAAGACCTCGTGCCCAGTGAGGGAGTATCCTTTCTCCAACAATAACAGTCAAAACGTCTTTCATTTTGCTTCCTAGGAAGGTCAACTGCCCGGGGCTATTTGGCACTTCTTCAAACCAGTCTTGTCAGAAAGAAAAACTATATCAACTGAGAGATTAAAATCAATTGCCCCAAGGATACCAGGTCCGATTTCTTTTCCTTAATAAGGTAGCTTTGTAATAGACAGCTTGTTGTCACCCGTGTTGTGACAGATGAGCCGGAATTATCTTGAGATAAGATACTGCTTAACTTTTACAGAAGTGGAGCCTCTCTAGTTGCAGCTATCTATGGTTGCTACTGAAAAGATTCTTCAAGGGTGGATCAGAGGTCAAACAAAACACCTTTGAAGATATTTATAATTCATTTATAAAGCAGGTGTGCACATGTCTTTACTATACCCTCCAGCTGTCCCGATTTGGCAAAGAAAGTCCTGTTAAATCCTTTGTTGTCCCATTTTTTCAGAACAGGCTTCAGAGCAGCATATGGAGTTGAGACTGCTATTGTCACCTTAGTGGATGATCTCTGTTTTATCATTAAAAAGGGTGTGTATCCTTATTGACATTTCTGTATCTTCCAGTGGCTTTCGATACCACCGACCATGGTATCCTTCTGCAACAGCTGGTCTGGGAATCAGAGGCACTGTGTTCCAGTGGTTTCAGTCCAGTCAGTCAGGTTCCAGATGGTTGTGCTTGGGAATAGCTGCTCCAGAGAAAACAGAGTTGCTTGCCATCAAGAGTCCTAATCTGGGGGTGAAGGTATGCCAACAAATTCTGGATGGGGTTAAAATCCCCCTGAAAGACTTTGTTTACAGCTTGGGAGTGCTCCTGGATCTGTTTCCCCAAACGGTTCCGGCCCTACTTACCTCTCTGAATGTATCTCCACCTATGAACCGACTAGGACATTAAGATCGTCTGGGGAGGCCCTGCTCTCGGTCCTGCCCGCATCGCAGGCGCGTTTGGCGGGGACGAGGGACAGGGCCTTCTTGGTGGTGGCCCCTCGGCTGTGGAATGCCCTACCTGTGGACATCAGACAGGCCCCTTCACTGCTGGCGTTCTGGAGGAAGGTCAAGACTTGGCTTTACGAACAAGCGTTTGGCTAAATAGTGCAATGGAATACAGGAAGATGGTACAACCGAACATAGGAATTGGTATAAAGGATTATGATTACGGATTCTGATTCTGATTTGTTGCTGAGGCACTACGATTACGATAATGATTGTTTTTTGATCTTGTATTTCTTGTATAATGTGTTTTAATTGCCTTTTTCGATATTGTTGTGATAACCTTTATTATGTAAACCTCCTTGAGTCACCATTTCGGCTGAGAAAGGCGGTATAGAAGTAAAGCAAATAAATAAATAAATAAATAAATAAACAAATGTCAGCCCGGTAGATGTGACTGTCAGGAGTGCTTACTACCATCCCCAGCTGATGAACCAGCTGTGCTCCTTTCTAGATCTGGAGGTCCTGAAAATGGTAGTGCATGTGCTGGTAACCTCAAGGTTGGACTTCTGCAATGAGCTTTGCACTGGGCTATCTTTGTACCAATTTTGGAAACTCCAGCTGGTACAAAATATAGCAGCCAGATTGCTTACAGGACCATCCAGGAGTGAGCATATTATACCTATCCTAAAGTCACTCCACTGGCTGCCAATTATTTTCTGGGCAAAGTACAAGGTGTTGGTTTTGACTTTTAAAGCCCCACATGGTGTGGGTCCAGGTTCCCTACAGGGCCGCCTTCTCCCTTCAATCTGCCCGCACACTTAGATCCTCTGAGGGCATCTACTTCAACCAGCCAGAACCCAACTGGTAACCAACTGTCACTCAGAGGAGCTTTTCATCAGCTACCCCAAGACTGTGGAATGCCCTGCCAGAAGAGATCTGACAGCTAAATGAGCGGTCCTAATTTGAAAACCATCTACAGACCCATGTTTTCTGGCAGGTCTACCCAGCCAGTTTTAATCATGAATTTTAAACCATGTCCTGTGTTGTAATCTCTGTTCTGTGTATTTTAATATGTATTTTATAGGAATATGTTTCAATATGTATCTTTTACAGAAACACATTTAATATGTGTCTTTATAAAAATCTTTACAATGTTTATGTGTTTCCATGGGTAAGAGATGGGATTCAAATTCTGTTCTATCTCATGACCTTGGGCAAGTCGCACTTTCTCAGTCTCAAAGGAAGGCAAAGGCAAGCCCCCTCTGAACAAATCTTACCAAAAACCCTATGATAAGGTCACATTAGGGTTATCATATGTCAGAAATGTCTTGAAGGCACACAACAACAAGATCCACTGCTCTACCTTAGGGAGCTTTCAAGTAAAGACAAGATAGGTTATAGCAATTGTGTCTTATTTAGCATTCAAATGAGAACAGTAGAAGAATGTGCACCCCAATTCATCATCCAATTTGTGGACCATGAGAGAAAGAAATGTGTTTTTTTTAAAGGATGGATGAAAAATAGATTTATTTTTTTTTTGGCAGCAAGCAAGTCGGCACTATTTGTTTTGCAGTAGGACACCATCATATATGAAGCAACATGATGATTTCAGAAGACTTATGATACATAACAATGACAGTTGACATGCCACCTGCAAAACTGATCATTAAAAATGGGCAGGTAGTTTTGAACAACTGTTTCTATTTTGCTCCCTCCCCCTTTTGAAATTTTGACCCCACAGCTCTTACATCTTATTTATTTTTGAGCAGAGGTCAGTTTCCTCATTCCTGTCCCTTAGAACTGTTTGAGTAGTTCTGGCTAGGAACAGAAAACTGGAGATTTCATCAAACATTTGGAGAGCAGCTACAATCCATCATTGGGATGCTGCATAATTAGCTTGCTAATTCCCAGATTCAGGAGGCTTGTCCTAACTGGTTCTTTGCATGGGATGTGCTGTCCTTCCTGCCTGCCTGCTGATGCTTGTGTTTGTTGTTGTCGAGCGCAAATCCTGGAACGTCCCTTGTTCGGGATGCCGCCATTCATGACTTTTAGGAAATGAGCTCCTGGTGCCTTGTTAATTGCGGCCAGGGTTTTGTGCATCAGGACCGCAGCAGGATGAAGGGGAATCAATAGGACCTGAACAGCTGTTCTCTAGGTTTTTAATTGCCATCTGACCCTCTTGATTAGAACAGGAGAAAATAACCTGCTGGGCTAAAACTTAGCAGCTACCAGAATAATTATTTTTGAGGTGTTACCCTAATTGTGTGTGTGTTTGAGGAAATTTTTGTGTTTGCATGTGATGTAGCAGAGGCATTTCTACTGTCCTACCTAGTTAGGCATTGACAACGATGCAAAACATTTTTTTTTATTTTGAATCCCAAGGGTACTTTCTCCAGAGATGGACAGCTTCAGCATGTCTATGTCCACTTTCAGGATCCCCACACAAAAATTGGGTTGGGATCCTGCTCTTTAAACCGAAGGTGGTCAGATTTGCACTTTTGCACAGTCAAGGTATTCTGTATATTAAACAGGGCCCTGTGCTTTAATTTAGAAAAGAACCTCTGCTCTTGGAAACCATGTGCTTTCCATTCATATTTACAGACTTCAAACTAGTTTTAATATGCAAGCTGAGTGTACCTTATCTGGAATTCCATAATCCCCGATCCTCCACAATCTAAAATTGTCCATATTGATGGCTGAAGAAATGGCAGCTTTGCTTTTTGATGGACACAAACTTTATTTCTTGCACCTAGTATTATAATATAGTATATACAATTCAAGCTATGTGAATAAGGTGTATATGAAACATAAAGGATTTTTGTATGTACAAGTAAATACAGGTATTCCAACATGTGAAAACAGTTTTTAGGAAGAGATCCTAGAATTTAAAAGAGAGCAGATTTCCAGTATCTTTCATCAATTATATTCACAGGATTTTTTTACTTACTTCATTTTTACCCCGCCTTTCTCACCAGAGGAGACTCAAGGCAGCTTGGCAACGGATAACAGGGTTTGCTGTCCACCATCTGAAAGGCTACACATTTCCCATCCCTAGTTAACTCTGTTATCTTTTTTTAAAAAAAATATTTTTTACTGTCCCAAAAAGGAGATTTTTTTTGCTATTTTACATAGAAAGTGGGAGAACATTGAAGCGATAGTAAAGTAGGAAACAAAGAGAGAGGAGGGAAATAGAGAATAAAAAAAATTAAAAGAAAGCAACAGAAAACCCACACAAACTATCAACCACGCTTTGTGCAAACTGACTTGTGCAAACTGTCTTCATTGTTTCTGTTTGTGGTTTCTCAGCAAATCTCAACTTATGGTTTGCAAATTCAGTCCTTACACCAAACCACAGCAAGGCTTCTTTGACAGTGATTGCATCTGATCTCTGAAATGAACTAGAGTGCTGTATTTGAATCTTGGAATGCTGGATTTAATTTTTTTATACACACGGAAAAGCTGTCAAAGTGATCAATATGAAAGAAATTATATTTACTTGTTTATATTTCAGAGATAAGGTTTGGGCAGGCCTGCTGTCAATGATGCCTGTTGATTTCCTTATCTGGGGAGGCTGATCTTTCCTAGTGAAGCCACTTTGTCTTTCCTTGTGCTTGCAAATTAATCCATGACACACCTGGTTCCCTTTGATCTGGTTCTCTGATTTAACTCAGTCTTAGAAAATGTAGCAGAGCAGGATGTCAACTCCTTTAACTTCCTACTCAGAACAGATGGCTCCCACGCAGAGTTAACACCACAAGTTGTCTCAAACTCAGAGTCTGTGATCTCATGAGAATTGAGCAAGCTTGGAACTGGGTAGGACATTTTATGGCTTTCATCCTTGGATAATGTTAAGCAATCTAGAAATGTCACTCTTTCTCCTCTTTGGACTGTTTCAAGTTTTTGCCTGTCCCATTTGTGTGTGTGTACATGTGTGCACCCCCCCCACACACACACATCTTATTTAGAGCACGTGTGGTGTACTGTTGAAAGCATGGACCTTAATCTTTGAATCTAATTTCAGTTGTGGGGGGTGCACTGCAAAATGGTTACCAAGAGGATGGATGGTTGGCACTCTCCAATCATCTCAATTTAGCTGGGATAATCCCAAATAATCTTGCATATTGGTTGGTTGCCATATGAGAATATATTTTACAGGGAAGAGGACTATTTAAGGAGCATTCACTTGAAGCTCTGGGGAAAAAAGGTGGTAGAGTGGCATCTCCCTCTCTTACCTCGATTGCAATTTCTGGAACAAAATCATGCAGTGTGAAGTACCCAGACTTTTGCGTGATAGTCCATTCTATTTGATGCTTTAATCAACATTATGTGGTTAATGAGCATTCAATCCTCCTTAAGAGTTTTTTGTTCTCAATTTCTCCATGCTTTTTCTAAGCATGTCTTTCTTAATTCTGCAAAATTTGGAAGGTCCCCTGATATCTCCTTCTTGTGGATAAATGGTGCTGTTTTGGCTACATAAAGGGCCATGCTCATACTAAGGAACTTGCTGATGACATCTGGAATTATTACCTCTGACCTCCTATCTACTTGAGAACAAGCAGCCATCTAGATTTGGCTCTATATGACACTTGCGACATAACGTTTTGCCTGCATTCCTTGCCACCTGTACTAATGTCCTGTTTCAGAATGTGCTCATAAATCCCTCGGGGTTGTTCTATACATTGCAGGGAACAATTTAAACCATTTGCTGAAATAAAGTAAAGGGGACTTACTTATTGCCAGCCCTAAATACCCTGAAGGTACCAAATCCCACCTGATTTTGGAAGCTTTCAGAAAGGAGACCACTAGGGAATAGTTATTGGTGAGGAACTTGCAAAACTGCTTCTAGGTATTTCTTGCCTAAGAAAGTCTTTTGTAATTCATGGGATTGCCATAAGTTAATGGGGATATAAACATGCACATACAGTGTGTTTATTAGCTATCATTTCTCTCGTTTTAAGCATGAAATACAACTGTTAGATACTGAAACATTTTGCATTCAAAACTTGCATTCTGCCACTAAGTTATGGTTCTCTCTCAAAGAAGTAGAAAAGATGTGTGGAATGGGGTGGGGCACAACCTCTGGCCCAGAGCTAGGAAGTCAACTCATTTTAATTTTAATGAGTTCCTTTGGTAAGTCCTTGTAATAAGCTGTTAGTAAGAATTACAGCATTGGAGAGAGCCTTATAGGCCATCAAATCCAGACCTTTGGTCAATGCAGGAAATCCATATTTATAGCATCTCCAGCTTATGGCTGTCCAACTTTTTATAGATCTCCACACACATGCACACACAAGCCAGATTTCCAGGTAGTTGGTACCATTGTGAGCTCTAGAAGATCCAGATAGCTGGGCCGGGAAATGTGAAATGTTGTGGTGGAGGAAAGTTCTATGACTAACATGGATTGCCAAAAGGACATAAATGGGTCTGATAGCAAAACAATCCTGGATGCTTCCTAGAAGTCAGCATGATCAAACTGGGGTTATACTACTTTGGACATACAATGAGACAACGTGACTCATTAAAAATGATAATTATCATTTGTAAAATGAAAGGCAGCAAGAAAAGAGGAAGATGAACTAAATCAGGACCTGAAAAATTTGCAGGACTTGAGAAAGGCTGTTGAAGTCAAGGTATCTTGGAGATCTCTAATTCTTAGAGGTGTCATAAGTAAAAGTCAACTTAATGATGATTAATAACAAAGCTGCAAATCTACTGGTCCATCAAGCCTCATGGTTCATATTGTAAATATTTATAATCACATTTCCTTGGAAGTCCCTCTGCTTATTTGTAATTGTCTTATACTGCAATGACATTTTGAAGTGAAGGCCAGCTAAGGATCCAATTCTGTGCATGTGGTTTAGGTTGAGCATCCTTTATTCAGAATTCTGAAAACCTCCAAGACCCCAAATTGTGGAAGGTTCATTTTGTTTCATGTGCAAACCTTGTTGCAGTTGTAAAATTATTTTCACCTCTCTATGGTGTATATGAACTGAAGTATACATGAATGGCACAAGCTGTCAACATTTGTGAAATAAATGGTACTGCTCATGTATGGAAACCATGCCTCTCTCTTGCCTTGGTTGACTAGGGGGTTGTAGTCTCTTGGGTGGGGTCAGTTAATTGAGACTCCACCCCAGTGTCTTGGTTTTCTCTTCGCTTTGAGCACTTTGCTAATGCTGATGATGGTGCTGTCCTTCTCGCACCATCCTGCCTTCACACTTTACTGCACTTCCTCTTTTGAAAGTGCAGCAGGGCCAAGTCAACAATCTCTTCCGACTTTCACACACTATTAGTCGCCTGAAAGCTTAAATCAAACAGGGATGGAACCTGTAAAGTTGTTGAATGCTCTTTGTGAGACTAACCACATGTTTAGCCTGAGGACAAAGGAGTAGTTGATTATTATATATTTTGTTTCTCTCTCTCTCTCTCTCTCTCTCTCTCTCTCTCTCTCTCTCATTTGAAATCTCATCCAAAGCAACAGAAGCCTCCTTTTCCTGAAGGCAATTGCAAGCTGTTATCCAAGAATGAAAATTGATATTAGTTACAGCTCTGCTCAGCCAATCTTAATTTTACTGACGCTCCAGGCTAGCAAATATGAAAATGTCAGTTTCCTGGATGATAAACTGGTTCACGGCAAACAGTCCAGGGGTTCTGATAAAAGTAGCAATTGCTGGTATTTGTTGTGACTTAGCAAAGAACAATTATACAATGGCAGTGTGCTTAAAAGGGAAAGAACACACTTCATTTGGAACCAATCCAGGTTGGGCAAACCTGCACGCTGCTGAATGTACTCTTGCCACATGTCCAAACATAAAAGGCTGCTGTGTAATCATAGGATTATTGGGCGATGGTGCAGTTAGGTAAATCTTAGGTAGCTGTCTAGGATGGTGCTCAGCAGGGCTTATACCGCACGCATGCTGCGGGCAACTGAAGCACAGAGCGATTTATCTGCCTAAAGTGGATGATGCTGCAGCTTAGAGGCAGAGAAGGGGGAACATGTATGTGGCAGGGAGGTATGCAAGGTGGAAGCAGACTGCCGGAGATGCGCTATAGCTTTGTTGAAAAATATATGGTTTAACTGCATCTGCAGTTTAAAAAGTTGAAAACTGGAATGCGTTTGCTAAATTGGTATCAGAGTTCGGGCAAGGTGGAAAAAGTTATGAACAAATAATCACACAAGTCAGGAAAGGCTGCAGAAGTTTGCTATGGCAAACAGACGAATTCTGCTTCCTCCTCTCCTCACGCATGTGTTAATTGAGTGCTAACTGTTTTTTGAACTTCAAACTAAGTTTGCAGCTGTTTGCAGCAGTTGAAATAAGCTGAGGACAAAAAGGAAAAAAAATGGGAGAAACCAAGACATTTAAAAAACACCTGAAAAAGTGTGACAATAGAGGATTAATCTGGACTGACCCAACCAAATTGGAATAAATTAGCCAATTAAACTGGACTCTGTCTAATGAGTCCAAATGAAACAAATGTAGTTAACATGGATTTTCAAAAATGCACCGGCCACAATAGCTAGTAGATTTGGGAAGCTGTTGTCCAAAAAAGAGAAATTTTCTGAAATCTAGAAAGAGTTAATTTTTTCTCTCACTCTGTAGTCAAAAAACAGACATGTTATGTTTTGTGGAAGGATTTTGCCCTGTTTTGAGTTTTCCACTGTTTGTGGAAGTGTGGAAGTTCTTGAAAATACAAATCAGTTCAGAAATATCATTCATGAGTTGATTATTTGCCTTGATATTATTGTATTTTATTTAACACTTAGTGATGGGGAAATGTGTGGGATTTTCTGCCTCCTGTACCAACATATCTAGGATGGACCTCAGTACTGTACAACTTGATATGGGAATGAGGATGGGGGTGCCATGTGCTGCCTTAGGCAGCAAATATCTCAGACTTGCCCGTGATAATGAAGGTGATATGGCTCCAAAGGTGGAAAAGCTTCAAACAGGAGAGCTAGCACAAAATGCAAACACATCCTTTGTTCACTGCTGATATACTTTCTCCACTCTTTACATTACAATAAAAATAATTACAGCATTCATTAAGCTCTTTAGAGAGCCAAAAGATTACAATGACAAACACCTTAGCAACAAAACACAAACAGAAGGCCAGCACTCAGTCAACTGAAATGAAATCTCCTTTGAGACAGGCTTGGCATTTGGAAAACATGTCCTGGAGTCTGTCTCTGTGTGTGTTTCACAAATGGGCATAGACAAAGAAAAGTGGGGTGAAGGAAAGACGTTATGCCAGACAATTACTGCATTTACACCAGTTGAAATATTCTGGAGTAGCCTGCTCTGGAGATGCCCCAGATACTGCACTGGAATTCTCATCTACAGCCATGGGAGCACCCAAAAACCTCTTTGGAGTGTGGAGAGCCATCTAGGGCAACAATACAGCAGCATCAGTGTCCTGTCCTCTTGGGGGCTGCTGTTGCTGCTTGCCATTCAGAAGCAGCTCTCAGGCAGAGTCTTGCCTTCAGTAATGCGATCCTCAGAAGTGATGACACTAGCAAGACACTGCCAAGGAATTGTTGCAGTGGGTCATTTTGTTGCATAGATATTGAACTGCCTCAGATCAAAACTGATTCAGCTGTCCACACATCAAAACACCAGGGTCGCTCCAGAGTTTCTTGGAAGATATGGCATAACTTGCAGCACCAGAAGTAGCACTTCTGTTGTGAAACTCTCCATACATTGTGTGGACTGCTTGCAGTGAGTTTGAGGTGAATAATCCAAGAAGGATATCAGCAAGCTACAACACATCCAGAAAAGGATGACCAAAATGATCCAAGGTTTGAAAGCCAAGACATATAAGGAGTGTCTTAGGGAGCTGGGCACGTTTGTCCTCTTCTCTTGATGTCTTTAATCAGAGACTGGATGGCCATCTGTGGGGTGCTTTGATTCTGTGTTCCTGAATGGCAAGGTGTTGGACTGGTTGGCCTTTCCAACTCTTACAATTCTATGACTTTATGATTCTATGCTTTTTTTTTTGGCCCATGTAGACAAGGGGTGTATCTTAGCAGTTATTTACCGGGCAGAGGAGCTGAAAATGTTGCAGTAGAGTCTTTCTACACTATACAGTTATAATACACTGATTCCTCTTCAACTGTGGTGCCTTCATCTTATGGACTCCTAGGACTTGTGGTTTCATGAGGCGCTGGAGCTCTGTGGCTGAGAATTTTAAATATAGTTTGGCACTGGTGTCCTATGGGTAATATGTCCCCAAACCTCACATGGCTACTTGAAAATGTAAATAATATAAAACCCTATTTAAAGGAGTGACTTCTGGCTCAAGAATACCAGAACTGCACCGAATGACATAAAAAATGCCTAGAGAGGTCAGTTTTTTGGATGTGGATTTTTAAAAATTGTCTATTTATTTTTAGTGACTGTACACTGCCTGCAGGGTCAACGAGAAGAGCCATTTAATAAGTAATATAATAAGCATTTTAAAAAAGATCTCTAGGTTTGCAAGACAAAGAATTCTACAGTGCTTATTCCTTAACAGAAGCACCCACTGTGCCTCTAAATAAACAGCAACCAACCTATTTAAACACACTAAAAGGAGACATTTCTCTACCCCTCTTAAAAGTCTAGATCTGTTGTTTCGGCATTATCTACTATACAAATATTGGCCTGTTTCTTAAAGCGACTTTCATAGAAAGTTTAGTGTATTCTAAGAGTCAGAAGATATCTCTTATATGTGTTGGATAAGGTAAATGATACCAAATAAAACGTAGGATTAAGACATGCTACAGCTTGAGGGTATTCATATATATATGTATGTATATATATTTAAAGAACAGGATTTATTGTTGACTTACATTTTTCAATGGGGTGTGTACAATCAGCACAGTGAGGATTTATGTATCACATCAATTGTTTTCCATCGTGTGCCAACTCCCCTTTAGTAGCTACATACCAGAAACCTCCATCATGAAACAGTCAACATGTCCAAGTCAATCTCTTTTGTGCGTTTGTTAAAAGCTTCCACTAAAGGACTTTCTCTTCTCTGTGTATGCGTGTGTGTTTTGGAGCAAGTGTTAACAAAGAAGCCTCCGTTTTTAAATGGGGTCCACTATTCTCCCAGGATGAGCCTTCACAAGGAGTAAAATTGTCCCTGTGTATACAAGAAACATCTCAGCTTTCAGCCACATTTTAACTTGGCAGTCCAGCTGTTCCCTGTATTGGGTTGAAAGGGTGTGTGTAAAATAAGCATTATTGGTCTAATGTAGTTGGGTAGAAACATCAGTTATCTACTGTACAAACAGTATTTTAATTAGTAAATGATGATAATAAAGGCTATTGATATCTAATTGTTCTTTAATACACTGCAATGAAGTTTCTTGTATCTCAATGGAAAAGGGATTGGACAACATTATCCTATGTTTCATCACCACAGGTTGGCTTGTGGTATTTCATATGTGAAACGTACCACATTCTGAAATCCTTTCCCCTCAACTGTCTCTGAAGATGCATCTATACCATGGAATTAATGCTGCTCCACATCACTTTAAATGCCATGACTCAATGCTATGGAATCGTGGGAGTTGTAGTTTTATAAGAACCTTATCCACTAAAGAGTGCTGATATCTCTCCAAACTATAATTCCTAGGATTCCATAGCTTTAACTCATGGCAGTTAAAATGGTATCAAAACTCAACACAGATAAGTAATCAGTAATTTCTTCCATTAGCCTAAATAACACATACATTCAGCTAATGATGGTATTCTTTCTTGGGGTCATGGAGTGCAACCTAACTGTTCAGGGCACATCCAGACAGCCTCTTTATTGCAGAAACATTCTCACTAAAAAGAGATAATGTTCTGGACAGCCTGCAATTAATTCGCCACAAACCAGGAAACCCCTGCAGTCCAGACAACATTCCCACAGTTTTTCAGACTAAATTCCCACAGTTTTCTGGATTAAATTAGTCCAGAAAACTGTGGGAATCCCACCCCTTCCCCCAAAGCACCCAAGCCCCTTTTAAAGTAAGGCAAACTTACCCGACCTCCATTATAGTTGTGCCGGAGCTCTCCCAGTGTGTAGAAATGATGCGTCAGGAGACCATGGGGGAGGGAGGAGTGATTCCCCCTCCCTCCCCGGCCTGTCATTTTAATGTACCAGGAGAGCTCTGGCAACACTGTAATGGAGGCCAGGTAAGTATTCCTTACTTTTTTAAGGAGTTTGGGGTAGGGTTTCCAGATGTTCTCCCAGGCCAGTCCCAGAAGAACATCTGGACATCCACACTAGAAAGTGCGCACTTTCTGGGGTGGATGTGGATAGGGGCCCAGGAAAATCTGTGTTTTTTAAACTCGGATGCTCCTGGGATAAAGGGCTGCATGGAAGCACCCTCAGTATTCACTATTCCTATAGAGCAGTAATTCTCAACCTTCATTTAATAAATTTCCTCATGTTGTGGTGACCCCAACCATAAAACTGTTATCATTGCTACTTCATAACTGTAATTATGAATTATGTAAATATCTGATATAAAGAGTGTATTTTCATTGTTACTTCTCTTTCTCCCTGGGATTCAGCCATGTAGGGGCCACTCCACCCCTCTCTAAGACCTCCTCTGACCCCCTTTACCTAGCACCCCTCCCCCACCTTCTCCCCCCATTCTCTTCCTCCTTCCTCTTCCCTCTTGGCTCCAAAGTAAACCTCACCTCCCTCGTTTTCTAAAATGGTGGAGGGGGCTGAGTGATGTCACCACCTCCCTCTGGAGAAGAAGAGGCCTCTAGGAAGCAAAGGGGGCAGGTAAAATTAGTGGTGTCTTGGTTCCTAAAACCATCAGAAATATGTGTTTTCTGATAGTCTTAGGTGACCACTGTGAAAGGGTCACTCGACCCCCAAAGGGGTCGTGACCCACAGGTTGAGAACTGCTGCTATAAAGGCACAGTTGTAAATGTCCCAAACCTACTTAACCAGGCATCAGCTACATCTGATGATTGAGGAATGAGTAATGTTTCCACCCCCCCTCCTAGTGAGTAACATTGTTACAATCCAAAAAAGACCTGTGTTCATTGTCCATTTGTCAGCAGAACAGATCTTCTTTGCCCAATATGGCTGATACCCACTATAAGTAGATTTGGGGGAAGAGTCAGGCCTGGAGATGTTATTTAGCTACATTTATTTATTTATCGTGTCATCAGCAACCATACCATTGTATTACATTTCTAACAGAACAAAACAAACAAACAGATTAAAAAAAGCACAAATTTTGCAAACTTGGTAGTTGATTAAATGTCCTTTGACCAGTATCTGGCTACTTGGAGTGCCTCTGGTGTTGCTGCAAGAAGATCCTCCATTGTGCATGTAGCAGGGCTCAGGTTGCATTGAAGCAGGTGGTCTGTGGTTTGCTACATACGTGATTTAGCTACATACGTGTTACTAAGTATAATTGTCCCTATAATAGCCACAGATTCTGCACCATGGTTTCTGCCATCCACCTCCAAATTGTAAAGTTTGATTTTGCCATTTGATATAAGGGATACCATTTTACTATCCTATTGTATATAACAGGATTTAGCATCCATGGATTTGGGTAACTGAAAAAGGTTTCATATTTGGCTACCAAAAGAACTGTATACTCAATCCTGCAAGATTAAACACGTGCATTAATGTAATCAGGGATAAATCAAATTTTAAATCAGAATCCCAGAAAAAAAATGAATGTAGGGAAAATGCATCTGTTCAAAACAATTTATGTTTTCTTCAAAAAGCTTTAGCTGAAGAGCCTTTGCTGACATGTAGAAAATATATATTATCATTCTGTGAAGGAATGTGACTGTGTGAGAGCAATGACCATAAGTCAATCTAAATCAAAATCAGTTTCCAAGTTTGTGATGCCATGGATTATGTGTAGCACACTGATCTGCTCTTCCATGACCAGCACTTTCCCAAAGAGGAACAAGTCACAAAATTTCTAGGTTTTCTTCCAAAATGTTCAATAGAGCACATTTTTAATCAAGTGAAGAGCAATGTTCTAAGATCTCACTGATTTCATCAAAGACTTCCGCTAAATATTTGCTCAGGAAATTACACGGCTACCACAGCAATTTATGTCAGTCTATTTGAAAATGATATATACCAGCTTTCTCTACTCAGCCAGTTTCTGGATTTCCTGGACTACAATGCAGGTTGTGGGAATTAGAGTCTTGTGCACTTGAAGGCCTGACAGCAGCTCCCTGTGGTTAGGTGTAGGTTTCTCAATGAGAAGAACTGTAGCTTTAAGGAACATCTAGTGTTTTATGTACAAATCTCATCACTGAGATCCCAATCGTGTCCAGCTAGGTAAGGTAAACAATGCTAAGATGGGAATGACCAATATTATGACAATGCATGAAGGAATTATCTAGTTCTGTCTGTAAGTACTAGACAAGAGGTGAACCAGAGATCTTTGGTAGGGAAGAAATTGGGCACTAAATAGTCATACTGTTTCTCAAATGGCTATTTTTAATTGCTTTTTCATCATAAAAGTGTTGCCTGAAAAAGTTAGCTTTTTTGTCGTTATGTGCCTTCTTTCTCTTTTTTGGAAATATTTTTTATAAACCTTTTTTGTACACATTAAAAACAACCCTTAAGGAAAACAAACTACAGTAAATAAACAGTGCATAATATAAAAAACATAACTTGCAGTTTAAGGGAAAGAGGAACCATAGTGATTTCCATCTTCTTAATTCAAGGATATAATTATTTAGTTACAGAATGTCCTCTGAATAAAAAGTCAACTGCACTTCTATTTCTCATACTGTATCCATTAGGGCTGGGCAACCACGGAAAAGTTTGTTTCTAAACTCGATTCATTTTTAGGGGGTTTTTGCGTTTCAATTTTTAAAAGAATTCCGAAATTTTTCTTTAAAAAAGTTCAAAATTTACGAAATTTTGGAAATTACGAAACAATTACGAAACAATTACGAATCGATTCGTTAATGGCGGACGCGACCGCGCAATACGCTAAAAAAAAACCTCCAAATGGGACAGGGGGAACTTCTGAAGCTTCCCTCTCCCTCTATTGTTGACTGTTGGTGTTATAATTATATTTTTTTATTGATTAAACAAACAACAACTATAAAACTTGCCCCAGACATGCGGAAATAATAACGAAACGATTTCGAAATGATTTCGAAACGATTTCGAAACAATTACGAAACAATTACGAAACGAATTGAAAAATTCGTTTCGATTTTTAGTTGCTCCTGAATGGTTCAATATCGCTTCGTTATCAAAAAAAATAACCAATTAATAACGAATTACGAAATGAACGAACGAAACCGCCCAGCCCTAGTATCCATCTGTTGCTCCAAAAATTAATAACCATATCCCATTCTGTCTTAAAGTTTATGTTGGGAACAGCGACCTTCTTTAAGCCTCCACTAGTGATTTGTATATGTTTCTGTTTGCTTACTGTATTGTAAATGTATGTTTTGGTATGTTTCCTTTTACTTGTTTCTTGAAGTTGTGGAAGGGGCTGCAGACCTCATGATCGGATCTGGAACTACTCTGAGCTCAGACTCCATTTTTAGGCTTCAGACTCCATTAGAGCACAGACTCCATTTTGGAACACAGAGACACCATGAGACTATGGACTGTTAAGAGCAAACTCATGTTGCTATTAATTGTAAGAAAGATGCCCTGTGTTATCTGCATAGGCAAACTACTTCAAAACTTACCTGTAACTGGATTGACAAGTTATGTACCTGTATGCTGAATACATGAAGGTTGTGAGTAAACCACACATGTTGATTTTAATGAAGTCTATTTTTGTCTCTTGAGAGCATGATATAGAAACAATATGTTTTATGGGAGAGCAGATGTTTTGGGGCATTGAAAAGCACTGCTATGTTTGTGCAATGGCATAATCTCTTTTCCTAACAGATCAGAGACAACTAGGTTATCAGTCTAACAGCTGAAAGCTAAATTGTCTTGCATAAATACATGTGGTCATATACCACTGAAGAGAAGATTTTACTCAAACAGGTTTTTGGCTGTTTTCTAGAAGATCATACTTTTACAAATGGTTATGATTTTCATATGGTTGTGAATGCAATTTTTCTCCAAAAGGTTATGGAGATTCTAGTTTTCCAAAAGGTTATGGTCTCTGAAAGGTCATACCTTTCCAAAAGTTTAATATTGATTTAGTCTTCATCAACATGGTAAGCATACCAATGTCTGTGTTACTGTGAGTTTTTCGGGCTGCATGGCCATGTTCCAGTACCATTCTCTCATGACGTTTTGCCTGCATCTGTTGCTAGCATCTTCAGAAGTCATCAGATATCAATTTCTGCCAAATAATATATAGTTGCCCCTCTGTTTTTGCATATCTGACTTTTGCATGACTCTGTGGTCAACTTGCACTGGAGGACCTAGCAATTTCTAGAGAAAATATCTATTTTAGTTATTTCTAGGTCCCACTGTGAAATTCTATGATGAAATTTGACCATAGAGTCATGCTGTAGAACCTAGAAATTTTTTAGTGAGGTATCCTCTTAAGTAAAAAAAAGGGTTTTTTTAAAAATGTGTTTTTTCACTTTTATGGAGTTCTGTGCTTCCAATCCCAGCAAATGTGGAGGTCTTACTGTATTTTTACCATCTAGTCCTCTGGTGTCAGTATCATAGTATCTTTCAATCACTGAGCACAGAATAGTCTTGCTGCATTGTTATGTGGTTTCAAATCAACTTATATGGACCCTATTCTAGAGTCTTCTTGGCAAGTTGTATTCAGTGGCAGTTTGCCACAGCCTTCTTCTAAGATGGTGTGACTTGCTCAAAGACACCCAATGGGTTTTCAGGGCCAAACCCTGGTCTCTCCGAATCCTAGCTTCACACTCTTTTTTGGGAAGTAGTGCAGACATTATCAGATTTTCACCTATAAAACTAATAATTTTCATAAACTGTAGGTGAGAATATGAACCATTCACAGACAGACATGCCATTTTCTTCTGCTGGATACTACTTGCACATTTTGAGCTCTCAAAATTAAATCTACACAAAGGAAGCGATCTTTTGCTCAGCTCCTCCTCTGCGATTTAGGGTCTCCGGGTGGGGCAGCTGATGACAATTCATTCACTGCCTATTTACATAGACCTCATCGTGTTTGCTTAAGTGCCATGAAGCCTGAAGAGGCCAAGATATTATAAAGATTTTAAGTAGAATGATTTCCTTGTGTCATTAAAGGAAACAGACAGATGCTTTGACAGCATACCTTTTTAAAAGGCTTCATTAAAATCACTATCCTAGCTCAGTCATGCTTCTGTCATCAAATTATTTTTATGTTCTAGTTCCTGGGTATTTCTTGCCCACATGACTTGTATATAATTTGTAGGCAGGGCTATGTGTACTCTCTGCTTAAGAAAATAATCTACATTCTGCAGTACAGCTGGAGCAAATCCAGTTCTCCTTTACAGCTTTACTGCTAAATATTTTCTAGATATGTTGTTGGAATAATTGATATCTGAATGCTGAAATGTGGGAGCTGACCAGGGATGGGATCTGACATTTTAGCATGGAATCACCATATGCGTCTGCACTGTAGAATTAACAAAATTTGACACCGCTTTAACTGCTTTGGTTCAATCCTATGGGATCATGGATGCTGAAGTTTTCCAAGGTCTTTAGCCTTCTCTGCCAAAGAACTCTGGTGCCTCACCAATCTACAAATCCCAGGGTTCCATAGCATTGAGGCATGACAGTTAAATAGTGTCAAACTGCATTATTCTACACAGTATAGGTGCCCCCATTATGTGTTTTACCTGCAGGGAACACTTTCTATGTCAGCATTTGGATGTTTCCCATAAAATCCCTGCATGCTACAGAGGACTTTCAGGGTATGTTTTAAAATGCAGCTATTGTTAGGGCTTCAGTAGGAGTGCCCAGTGGATCTGCTTGCCAAAGAAATGGTAAAGCTGTTTTGAGTCTCCTTTGTGCAGAGAAAAAGCAGGGTATAAAAACATAATAAACATAATAATAATAATAGTAATAGTAATCATAATTCCACTTTAGTTGTTGCTCCATTTTCTACTTTGATGAATTGGACTGGAGCTCTTACAGTGGCAAACCATGGTCCAATATTGGCAGAGGTCCTTTTCAGTTAATAATAATAATAATAATAATAATAATAATAATAATCTTTTATTTATATCCCGCCACAAAGTCCCAGAGGGACTCAAGATGTGACATACAAAATACAAGTGCAAAACACTCAAGATGTGACATCTATATAAATAAAAATGTAATGTTCGTTTGTGCTACCATCAGAACTCAAAAACCAAATTTGGACACAAGATACCTAACAGTCCAATTTATGTCCTCTACTCAAATAAAAAATGATTTTGTCATTTGGGAATTGTCGTTGCTGGGATTTATAGTTTATAAATCAAAGAATGTTCTTTGATTTATACAATCAAAGAGCATTCTGAACTCCACCAATGATGGAATTGGGCCAAACATGGCATACATGACTTCCATGACCAAAAGACCACACTGGAAGGGTTTGGTGGGAATTGACCTTGAGTTTGGGAGTTGTAGTTCACCTACATTCAGAGAGCACTGTGGACTTAAACAATGATGGATCTGGACAAACTTGACACAAATATTCCATATGCCCAAATATGAACACAGATGGAGTTTGGAGGAAATAGACCTTGACATTTGGGATTTGTAGTTACTGGGATATATAGTTCATCTACAATCAAAGAGCATTCTGAACTCCACCAATGATGGAATTGAACCAAACATGGCACACAGGACTTCCATGACCAACAGAACACACTGGAAGGGTTTGGTGGGCATTGACCTTGAGTTTGGGAGTTGTAGTTCACCTACATCCAGAGAGCACTGTGGACTCAAACAATGATGGATCTGGACCAAACTTGATACAAAAATTCCATACACCTAAATATGAACACAGATGGAGTTTGAAGGAATTAAACCTTGACAATTGGGATTTGTAGTTACTGGGATTTATAGTTCACTACAATTAAAGAGCATTCTGAAACCCACAAATGACAGAAATGGGGCAAACTTCCCACACAGAACCCCCATGACCAACAGAAAATACTTAAGGTCATCCAGTCCAACTCTCTTCATCAGGGCAAGAAAATGTAATCAGAGCCCTCCTGACAAAGAGCCATCCAGTCATAAATATAGATAGATAGATATGATTCTCTCTCTCTCACACACACACAGTATAGTATCACAGATTTGAAAGAGACCCTTAAAGAAGGACTATGATATGTTGCATATTCCAGAGTAGGCAAACCAGACACTCTCCACATCAACACTGACAAAGAAACAACAAGAAATACTGTTTACTCACAAGCATAAAGGAATTACATATATTAGAAACCAACACTTCCTCATTACTTTATTTCCCGGATCACCAGACTGGGCCACAGCAACGCGTGGCAGGGGACAGCTAGTACAAAATACAAGTGCAAAACAAAACATACCAGTAGACAATAACCAATCAACACAGCATCATAAATTCACAGTACCCCTTGATAAAAACAACAAAATATAGCAATTGCTGTAGCTAAAACAGCATGATTCAATCTCAGAGGTATAAAGTGCTACTAAAGAATGTAAAGGTCCTCATATATATTATTAGGGAGTCTAAACATGGTCGAAGGCTTGTTGGAAAAGCCAGGTCTTTAATTGTATGCAGAAGGTTTGGAGGGTGGGAGCTAGCCTGATCTAGTTTGGACCAGCTGTCGGAGGAATGATGGTAAAATGCGAAGGGGGTTGCTTGCAGAGATGAGTCAACCACATACCTCACTTCTTAGTATGAATCTAATCATATATTTTATTCCCTTTGGAAGAACACTACATGGGTGAAAGGTGAAAAAATGGTAGTGAGCAAGTTGTCTTCCAGCTTATTCCTTTTTGTTGAAGGACTAACCTGTAAACTGTGAGATGAGACCCTTTCCTTACAGCTGTAAAAAATCCACACTGATAACCCAGTCCAATTCAGATATTGTGGATCATCTGCCTCAATATACTGGGTTATATGGCTGTGTGGAAGGGCCCTGGGTCTCACCAAGGGCAATTCCAGGCAGGCCTTTATCCCAGAACCATCTGCATTTAAAAATGTGAATGTTCCTGGGGACCTGTCTACACATATCCCAGAAAGTGCATGCTTTCTGAGGTGGATGTCCAGATGCTCTCATGGGACCGGCCCCCAATAACATCTGTAGGCCATACCACCTTTCCCCAAAGCCCTTTGAAAAGTAAGGAAAACTTACCTGGACTGTAGTGGGAGCTCTCCCGGCACATAGAAATGATGCACCAGGAGAGCGGGGGGGGGGGGGGGGGGAGAAGGAAAATACTCTCCTGGCATGTCATTTCTATGTGCTGGGAGAGCTCTCGCTACAGTCTACTGGAGGCCAGGTAAGTTTTGGGGGCTATGGGGGAGGGGGTGGGTATTCCCAGAGTTTTCCAGACTAATTTAGTCTGGAAAACTGTGGGAATGGTGTCTGGACTGCACTGAAAGTAGTAGATTTATCCCGCACCTTCCAAGAAGGCACAGAACAAATTCACGTCCTCACTACCTCTGAGGATGCTTGCCATAGATGCAGGCGAAACGTCAGGAGAAATGCCTCTAGAACATGGCCCTATAGCCCGAAAAAACCCACAAGAACCTAACAAATTCACTATCTAATTAATTCACTACAAACCAGGGTTTTCCTGGTTTGTGGTGAATTAATTTGGGATTGTCCAGGATGCCATCTGGTTAGCCTCTTCTTTAATGCAGGAGTTACCACAATAAAGAGGCTGTCTGAATGTGCCCAAAGTTACAGTAAAGTCACAGTAAAGTTCCAGTTTATTCAAAGACCTGTTAAGTACCAGGGGAGAGTTGAGTATGATTTCTAGGGCTTGGATCTACATTGCCCTATATCCCAGTATCTGATCCCAGATTATCTGCTTTGAATTGGATTATTTGTGTCTGCACTGTCAGATAATCTGGGATAAGCTGAAAATCTGGGATCAGATCCTAGGATATAGGGTAGTGCAGATCCAGCCTAAGGACCTCTTCACATGTATCTTATTTTATGGGGTTTGATGGCATTTTCATCCTTCAGCCATGGCACTTGATGGCTCTCATCACACTCCACCGAATCCACCCCCTTTCAGAGATTTAATCCAATATGCTTCTTTCTCTTTCCCAGAATTCATGAAAAATTCAGGATGAAATGGTTTGGCTGATCCCCCATTGATTTTTCCATTCATTAAAAAAAAACTTACTACAGCAGCCCCACCTAGAGATGAAAGTTGGCTACATCTTTGAATAAACTCCAACATCTCTAATTTATCCCTTGTGAAGCAGTGTAATTAAAAGCAAAGAATGCAGCATGGGCACATCTGTACACGTTATCCAATATTTTACAAGGATACACTGCCAATGCCATTGTAAGGTGATCCAGATATCTGGAGTGCTGACCATCTTCTTTACTACTGATGATTTCATACAGAAGAAGGGTCTCTCAGCCACTGGCCACACTACCTCAATAGATCCATCAGATCTAGAGGCAGCTATGCAAGTTTTAGCCAGAAAAGAAGGCAGAAGGAAAACTGCACTAATGCCAGCAAAGAAGCTTGCCATATATCCAGATGCCACTATTGGCTCCAGTAATGAAGTGGGGAAAAATAGGAGCACAGACGTTTTGGCACTTAGCTGGTGCAGCTGCCAAGCATATAGCCTGTGAATGACTGAAATGACTGCCTAAGAGATGTGAGCATCTTAAAGCAGGATATAGTGCATGTCCAACACTTGGCTCCTTCTTGAAGTCCTGAACATGTTCTTCTTTCTAAATTAAGATGTAGACCTTGTAGATTCTGTGATGATTTTGGTTGCCCCTTTCTGCTTTTTATTTTTAAGTAGAAAGATTATAGAAGAGTAAAAAAAAGCCTTCTCCCATTAAATGCTTTCACTGTGGAAGAACATGCGGATCAAGAATAGGGCTCCACAGTCACCTAAGTATCTACCACCAAGACATTACACTTGGAAGGCCATCATACTCAGACAATGAAGGATTGCCTAATTAAGTAAGTATATTCATGAATCCATGAGTTTCAGAACTTACTCTACTTGTAAACATGGCTTTCTTCTGTAGTCCATGATTAATGATGTGCTGCTTAATTGTAGGTGTGAGATGACACAAAGCTCTCACAAAAAAAACAAAGAAAAGAAGGGCAGAAAACGTAGAAGCAGGACATTTATGAGTAAAGGTAAGAAATGTCTTTGTTTGTGAAGACAGGCAAACAAGGGAGATATGATCAAAGAACTCAGACTCTACATGTTGTTTTTGAACTCCAGGACCATTGCAATTATTGTTATGATTAGAAAAAAACACTGATGGCTCTTGAGCCTTATTCCAAAGTGTGATGCCTGTGTCACTTTTTCCATGCCAAAGTTTTATAACTTGTCTAGCCATTTTCAATTGAAAGTTACACCTTTTCCTCTTGGTGAAAACACGATCAGGTATCCACACAACATATCTCAGCAACAAAAGAACACTGTTGATAAGTGACAGCTCTGACAGGTGCATTCGGAAAGTAGGTTCAGCTTTGTCCTAATGCATATAAAACCTCTGCAGGGAAAGAAAACTATGGAGGGAAAGTTGGCCCATTCTTTTTGGTGGTTTTTGTCATGTTGCCAATGTCTGCCTCAATAAAAATGACTCCAAACATTGTTATCTTTCATGCTGGGAGATTCAGATATCGCTATGTGTTTATTTTGCATGGCTTTGTAAATGTTTAATTCTTCGGTGGAGCTTGCAAAGAATTTGATTTTGCAAGATGAGGAGGATTTTGCCTTTTATGACACAAAAGAAGAACTGTCTGACTAACATCCATAGGTCTTTTGCTTGGCTAGATTGACTCTCCTCTTGCAATCTTTCCACTGCAAAAATTGGTTTGACATGCCTAGTCATGTTTGTCGTTAAGCAGGTCACTTGTTTTCAAATATCATTCGATGCACATTTACATTCCAGTCCTGATCCAGAGTAGAGGTTCACACAGCAAAATGCCCCCGACAGCTCCTTTCCTTCATTAATGGGTACTCTCAATGATTACCCTTGAACCTCCTATCTAGATAAATCCTGGCAGCTACCAACTACCAGTGGTGAGCTGCAGTGGTCTGATTGACATAAGAACGGAGAGTTTCCATTTTGACACAAAGGACATTATGGTATGGGCATTGAAAGAAATTAAAGTGACGCCTTCCAGACCAAACTGCTTGATAGTAAGCAGATTGCTCCTACTTCTCCTCTTCTCCAATTTCTTCTTCAGATGTAGATTCAGGAACCACATGGTTGAAAAGTTGTTGCATACTTTCTGATTCAAACATTTCAGCTAGTTGATTTGGGACAGGAGTAGTTAAAGGGTAAAGTAATATCTTTCAGTTAAATGCAGGGCCATTCTACACCATGGCTAAAAACTTGGAAGTAACTGGGTTAAAGGGGGGGGGGGGGAAACAACATTTGCATGACTGTATATCCCTGCAGTCATACAAAATGCATGTTTTCCTTCCCTTCTCCCTGTGTGTACTGTTCCAGTGCATGTGTGCTTTTTAAAAGCCTAAAACAGCTGATCAGCTGATCAGGATGTCAAAACATGGAGCCATGGACACACAGGTGGCTCAAGGGAAGCACAAGTGGAAAGCAATTAGAACTCTCTGAAACTCTTAATCTTTATAAAGCCCTGGCGTGATAATGTGGTATGACATAACTATGATCAGGATTTGATTTCTCACTCAACCATGGAAACCTACTGGATAACTTTGTCCAAGTCACACATTCTCACCGTCAACCCCTCCCCAACCCCCATTATGGGATTGCTTTAGGATTACCATAAGTTGGAAATGACTTGAAAACACAAAAGAACAGTAGAGGCATCCATAAGGATTATTCATGTTTTAATTATAATCTCCTGGAATAAATATCAATTCCATTCAGCTGCACATTACAAATGTGATGTTTACATTTCTTATTCAGAACCTACAGTACACGAGTGACCAAAGACATTTTGCACATGGCAAAATGATTTTGAGGCTTAATCACACGGAGCAAATAGCAGAAAATATAATGCAGTAGATGATTCCTGAACTGTGTGTGAACATGCATCTCTAATTCCTTCATCAGGCTCTGTACTCCTCAGTGAGATCTGAAGATAGGGCCATGGAAAAAAGTTGTGTTGTAGAAATCAGAGTTTGTTCATTTGAAGCTTGTGACACATCTAGGAATTACATACCTAAAGAGATCTGGCCCTCTAATCATGAATTTCTGCAGCATCCCTATAGCCATGCAAATAAGTATAAGGGGGGAAAGAATGTTGAATGACAGCCAAGGTTTTGTGAGGTTGGCCTAGATGGTTTTGCAAAGGAATCCCCTCCCTCCTTTTTTGCCAGACTCTGGAGCAAAATGTCTACTTCTTCTCTCATCTCCCATCTGCTTTGTAGCTTGGCTGCAGAGAAGCAGGTCACTCAGATAGCTTCACAGTCAGTGAAGCGAGTGTCAAGATGGAAAGATGGAAGGGTTAAGTTGAGTCGAGTCAAGAAAACATCTGAAGCTGGGCCAGATGGAAGATGTGTTTCATCTCTATATGAAAGATAATTTAGAAGAGCCAATAATTTGGTTCTCCAATGAACTAACTGAAACAATGAAAGCAACTAAAGTCTACAAATCTATCCAATTTCAACAACAAGCAGAAGAGATGACAGGCTTCCTCTTGTTGATTTCCTCCCACAGCCTCTGATAAGTCTAAGCATGAATCATTTTAACTTACAACAGGTATTCTTGGGAATCAGTGACTCCTAAAGCTATTAGGCATTACCCCCCCCCCCCCCAATCACTTTTGCCTATTAGGCGTACTTGTTGGAAACAATAGGAGTTATAATATACCTATATGAAGAGAGACATAGATTCCCCAAATAACTAACATTCAAACTATTAAGATTCACAGTAAAACAAATTGTAAACCAAAGTGTTTCTCTGCCCCAAGAAGGAGCCAGGCATGATATACATAGGGAGGCAGGACAATACCACTTAAATGGCATACATAACACAGAATATCAGATTCTCTATGCATCCATAGAGAGTCTCAAATGAATGCAAATAGGACTTGAAGACAAACAATGACAGTGACAATGACAATAATTGTTTCCACATTGGAATGAGCAATAATGGTTTGCTATGATCCATCTCTTAAATTTAAAAGATTAATCAATCAGTGCTGGAACATTCTTAGCAAGTGAAGACTGACAACTGCAGAGATTCCCAGATGGCTAAAAGGCATACCACCTAAATGGCATACACATCATTTTGAATGTTGAACATGCATTGATTCACAGCAGAATCCTGATGCAGATAAGGTCATCCTTCATAAATCTGGTACAGGAAATGCAACCTTCACACTTGGGACTAACTTTCAGCTAGTGTTCTACTGTGTTCTTTGATATTCCCTGGTGCTCTGCTATGAGTTGAAAGAAAGGTCAAATATTGAACGGATGTCCTCACTTTATGTGTTTATATAAAAGCAGGTTCTTGACACCAGGGGAGGAGAACAGAGGTTAATACTTGTCACAGCTGTGCTTCTTCATCTGCAATGAAGCTTGAAGATGCGATGAAACACATCATCACTATCTAGTAGATATCAAGGGAGTATTCAAGGAAGGATATTAATAATGATCTAATCACTTTTTTGTCCAATGCATGGACTAAATGCTATGCCAAATGCTAGTTGAGCCCTGGTTTCTTTTTCACTGCAAATTATGAATGCAGTGACACTGTAGGATTCAAGCAGACCCCACTTGAACTGCCATGACTCAATACTATGGAATCCTGGGAGAGGTAGTTCTACAAAGTCTTTAGTCTTCTTCAATGCCAGAGATACAGCTTAATGGTGTAACATTAGAAAATGTTGACCATTTCCGCTACCTTGGCAGCCACCTCTCCACCAAAGTCAACATTGACACTGAAATACAACACTGCCTGAGCTCTGCGAGTGCAGCATTTTTCCAAATGAAGCAGAGAGTGTTTGAGGACCAGGACATCCATAGGGATACCAAGGTGCTTGTTTATAAAGCTATTGTCCTCCCAATCCTGCTATATGCCTGCGAAACGTGAACTGTCTACAGATGTCACATGCAACTCCTGGAACGATTCCATCAGCGCTGCCTCTGGGAAATCCTGCAAATTTCTTGGGAAGACAAGCGGACAAACATCAGCATGCTGGAAGAAGCAAAGACCTCCAGCACTGAAGCAATGATCCTCCGCTATCAACTCTGCTGGACCGGCCACGTTGTCCAGATGCCTGACCACCGTCTCCCAAAGCAATTGCTCTACTCCGAACTCAAGAACAGAAAATGGAATGTTGGTGGGCAGCAAAAGAGATTTAAAGATGGGCTCAAAGCCAACCTTAAACACTCTAGCACAGACACTGAGAATGGGAAACCCTGGCCCTTGAGCACCTTCCACCTGGAAACCAATGCCCTCACTGTGGGAGAAGTTGCAGGTCAAGAATAGGGCTCCACAGTCACCTACAGATCCACAAGAATACTGATCATGGAAGACTATCCTACTCGTCCAATGAGGGATCGCCTAAGTAAGTAAGTCTTCTTCACCAAAGAGTGCTGTTGCCTCACCAGATTACAAATCCCAGGGTTCTGTAGCATTGAGCCATGCTTGCTACCAAGCACAATTCAAAGTGCTGGCTTTATAAGCCCTAAATGGTTCCGGCCCAGCTCACCTGTCCAAACAGATCTCCTTATAAACCAGCTAGGGGAGTAAGATTGTCGGGGGAGATCCTGCTCTTGTTCCCACCACCTGCACAGGTGTATCTGGTGGAAATTAAGGACAAGGCCTTCTCAGTGTGGAACTCTCTCCCTGGTGATATTAGAGCAGCCCCCTCCCTCCTGGCCTTCAGAAGGAAAGTAAAAACCTGGCTCTGAGCTCTTGCCTTTGGAGATTAACTACACTGAAAAATAACTACAAAATATTTGCAATGATTTTTGGAATGGCCCAGGATTAAGATTGTGGATGGTTTTAATAGTGATTATAATGTTTATATGTTTTAATGTTCATTTTAACTCTATTTTTTAATTTTTTTAAATTTTAACTTTAATTGCATTTAATTACTTGTTCTCTAAAGGCATCAAATAGTTGCCATTTGTAAAGCCACCTTGAATCCCCTTTGTGGTTGAGAAAGGCAGGATATAAATAGAGAGTAAATAAATAATTAATGTGTTGTCAAAATATAAAGTGTATATGTGCCCTTAGTTAATAGAATTTCACTTTATGTATACAGAAAGAATAAATTCCTTGTAATGCTATTACATAGTGGTATTATGTCCTGTCTTTGTATTTTATTTCAGAGTTTTAAGGCTTTGTTTGCAGGAGCTACTATGCTTTCTGCTGGGCCATACAAAAGAAGGTTTAGGTAGAGTGTGGTGTTTTGAATCTGTGGTCTAAATCCAATTGTTAGTCCAAACTGGAGTAGACACCCTGAATCAGTGGGAACTTGGTTAGTCTACACATATGCCATTTTCTTTCATTCAGTGGGCCTATTCTAGTTGGGAAAAAACAAATTCATTTGGAACTTTGACTCATGGGTAAAGAGTTGTCATGGGATACTTCTCATAGAATCATAGAGTTGGAAGAGCTCACAAGGGCCATCCAGTCTACCTCCATGTCATTCCCAGAAGATGGCCTCCTCTAATTAAAAACCTCCAAAGGAGGAGACCCCACATCACTCTGAGGCATTGTATTCCACCATCAAACAGCTCTAACAATCAAGAAGCTTTTCTTAATGTTTAGGTGGAATTCCGGAAAACAAGTCTTCTCCATCTTCAATACAAAATCGTTTCAAATTTTAAAGCATGGCTGTCATGTCTCCTCTTCTCCAGGCTAAGCATACTTAGGTCCCTAAACCACTCTTCATAGAACATGGCATCCAGATTTCCTTTAATCAGCTCCTGAATAGGTGCCTTGCTGATGTACAAAACTCAGTAGATATATTATTCTGTTTTAGCTATATTTATGTGCCGGTTTTAAAATATAAATCAATACAAAGTTTATACGTGTGTTTGCAATACTCTTTTCAAAAGCTATCTCTATAGAATCCATGTGAATGGTGCACTGTCATGAGTTTTCTTCCATACATTGATGTCTTGATTATGTTCAGTTGAAGGAGAGGAATGACATTTGGAATAAGTGGGGGAGGCCATGGCTGTTTGCTTCAAAGGTGCATCTACACTGTACTATTAATACAGTGGAATACCACTTTAACTGCTATGGCTCAATGCTATGGTACATGGAGTTTCAGGGCCCTTCCACACAGCCCTATATCCCAGAATATCAAGGCAGAAAATCCCACATTATTTGAGTGTGGACTCATATAACCCAGTTCAAAGCAGATATTGTGGGATTTTCTGACTTGATACTCTGGGATATAGGGCTGTGTAGAAGGGCCCATAGTGTTAGAGGTTTTAGCCTTTTCTTCTAGAACGTATTGGTGCCTCCCAAATCCCATGATTCCACAGCATTGAGTCATGGCAGTTAAAGTAGTGTCAAGCTTTCTTAAATCTACAGAGTAGATGCATCCCCAGTCAATTGAATAGTGAACCAAGTTTTCAATTTAGTTCAAAGTGTACAGTAATTGTCCAAGCTTCTGAACCATACTCAGAACCTCAATAGCTTTTTTCAAAGGTTAGACTGATATCTGTAACAGATTCCATGTACCACTTACAACCAAGGAGAAGTCTCTGTTTTGTCCCTTAAAAAGACTTTGTAGGATCAGGAAGATGGGTATCAGCTTTCTGTCTTCTTATGAGGTCTGTGCTCTCATTCTGCTGCCATTTCCATCAGCTGCTGAAACCAGGGTTCATTTTGCCTTCTCAAAATGAAGGAATTTGAAATTATAATAGACTATTAGCTGAACTGCCTTTCATTTTCTCATCAAAATTTTAGCTGGCTGCATCCTTCAAGAGAAGCTCAGGTCAGGGGCAAGGTCCAGCTGTTATTTTGTCAAATGATTTTCTAATTCAAATCCAGCCTGGTGGACGTGCCATTTGAAGCCCATGAGAGAATGGAACTGGCAGCTTCTCTACTTGCTGGCATGATTTGCCTACTGCCAATAGCAGCTGCTCGCCGACCCCATGAGCCAGGAGTGTAGGGCCATCAAGCAGATGACACGTAAGTGTGACTTGTTAGTGGAATGAAGAACAGAAGAAGGAAAAATGTATCTCATTGTAGTTTACACATAAGTGGAAAACAAAGAACAATGTCACACAATTAATGTGTTTGTCACACTTTGAAAGGAATGAGAAAGCTTTTCTAGACAAGTCCCAGAATCTGCCAGTCAATATGACCAGTAGTCTGGCTGATTCTGAGAGCTGTCATCCCCCAAAGTAGCATTTTCAAACTCTGATCATTGACTTGTTCATACTATCATTAACAGTATTTCGATGTCCCATGAGAAGTTATAAACAGTAATGTTTGTAGGGATGGTGTGACCCAGTGGGGCAACTCATGGTGTCATCCCTATGGACACTTCCTGACCCATGGAATTATGGGGGTCCCACTCAACCACTATGGGGACCCCACTGAACAGGTATCCCACTCTACCCACCTGTCTCCCCATGCATCAAGACACCATGTTTGGAAAGGAGAGTGTCTAATTTTTTTTAAAGTTATTTTGGTGTCATCTCCTCTGTTAGTTTCACCTGTTGCAGCTTCCCCCTCAAGTAATGCTATTGGGCACAGATAATTAAAAATACTTTAAAAATGAGTAATAAAAGACCCTTACATAATTAAACATTTTCTAGATCTTGGTTTTGTCATTAATCAAAATGGAAGCTGTAGTCAACAAATCAGAAGAAGGGTAAAATTTGAAAATGGAACAGTGAAGGAACTAGATAAAGTCCCCAAATGTAAAGATATATCATTAAATGTCAAAGTAAGAATAATCTGAGACAAAGTGTTTTAAATTTCAAAGTATTATGATGAAGTCTGGATGGTGAAAAAAGCTGCCAAGAAGAGAATGAATTCATTTGAAATGTGGAGTACTGCAGAAACTATGGGCTGCCAAAATGATCAGTAAATGGGTCTGAGAGTAAATCAAGACTGAAGTTTCCCTAGAAGTCAAGATACCTTAACTAAGACTGATGTACCTTGGATGATGTACCATTTGAAAAAAGCAATAAAGGAAGGCCACCCAACAGGTAGATTGATTCAATCAAAGAAGTGACAACCCCAACTTTGCAAGTCCTGAGGAAGTTCTTAAGAGGTCAACTTAATGGCAGATAAAACACATGCAATTGTATTTAATATACAAGGAAGGGGAAGCAAGGAGAAGTATGAGAGCTCTTTGTCCTCCATTATAGGTCTTCTCAGTTTCCATGTTTTGAGGGCCATTGTCTGTGGCCGGCAGCCCTTCTCATTTGTTGAGGCTCCTCAAAAACATATAATTCTGTTTCCGTATACCTACACAGATTGCAATCAGTAGTAGACACACTGACTCCGTCTTTCTCTGCTTTAGGGAATCATGAGAGAAGACTTGTCCACAATTTAAATTTTACCTGATGGGCTACATGCAAAATGTAAATTATTAGTGTAATTTTAAAAGGTTGTTCATATCCACACCCTTTCAAACATGTATGAGACAGCTGCTGCTTGTTTGTGATTCAAAACTATTGATAGAAAGTGATAAAATATTTAATCCAACACACAAAACGTTTTAAACAGGAGGACTCCCATATTCCATGGGAGATATATTCCCGGACTTTGAACAGATAATTGAGAACCCCATTGAATGAAATTACATCTGGGCCAAGGGTACTACAGGGTCTTGCTGAAGGACCTAGAAAATAACTAGACACAACATGTTTTGTCAAGAGTGGACAAATGGAACTGTGGATACTGGTCCCTTGGATATAGAGTAGGAGTTTGTACTATATTCATACAAATTTAGGCTTACGACCAAAGTATTGAATTAGGCACTGAATTTATTAAGTTAATAATGCTATTATTTGATTTAGTGAGCCATCAAATGTGCATACATGCAAAAGAGAATAACAGGGCTTCCAAAGACAGTTTCATCACAACGGCTTTGATTTCCAAAGAGGCAAGCTGCTATATAGATCAAGATGTAGCTTATCACTTCAGCAGGAACTATTGAAATATTGGCCTGAATTTTATTGTTAATCTCAACTACAATATATACTTTAAATCAATGTGATTTGCTTGTATTTCGAATGATCATTCAACAGTTGGCTCAATGGGTCTACTAGAATTGGGACTAAATAAACCATAGTCAAAAATTAGAAAGGTTTTTTGGGCTGTATGGCCATATTCTAGAAGCATTCCCTCCTGACATTTTGCCTGCATCTATGGCAGGCATCCTCAGAGGTTGTGAAGTCAGACCTCCCGAAAAACCTATAACAACCCAGTGATTCTGGCCATGAAAGTCTTCAACAATACAAAAGTTAGAAACATTGTCTCTCAGTGGCATCGGAAAATGCATTTAGAAATGAAATTGGTGGCATTCAGGCTTTGGAGTAATTTCCTAAGGGAAGGACAATTGGTGCTCACCTACCTTTCATTTCAGCATCAAATCTAAACAATCCATGTCTTCTATGCATTTTATTTATTTATTTATTTAAAATATATTGGGTTACCTCCAGATGGGTCAAAATAATCTCTGGAGAGAATGGTTCAGTGGAAATGGGTGAAAATCAGTTTCTGAAATTTTTCATGAGATTGGACATATCACAGGATCAATGGGAAGAGGAAGGAGAAAGATAGGACAAAGGAAATTAAACCTGGTGGTTTTCATGAAAGAACTAGTGGAGGAGTTGGGATACACATGAATATGGTGATACACTCAAAGAAAAAAAAGAACTGGGTTTTTAATTTATAGTTTCTGGTTGAACCCTTGAGTCGCTTTCTGGTTGAATAGTTTTGCTGCCTCTTATTTACTATTTCTCTCTCTCTTTTGTAAATAATGCAATATAAAGCCCTGGGCATCCCCTAAAACATACATATACATGCATGAATGGATTCTGAAAATTAAGTTGTTGGTTTTGCATTTCTGCAGTGTCCACTTCACCCCTCTCCCCTTAACAGGAGATTCAAACAACTGAATCATAAGGTCCTTTATTGAAATCAGAGCAAAAGAAGAACAGATATCCTGGAGATGTGGTGGGAAGCATCATTTAGGTGACAGAATTCTTGAAAATCGTCATCTTCAACTCTTATATCAACTTTTTTTCTAATAAATATTGGAGATTTTTTTTTCTAAACCAGTCACTCAATGGCAGAACACATGAGCAAAAATACAGAAAAAATTGCCAACTGAATCAGAGCTATCTTCTATTAATGAGAGCATGAATTATATGAAAGACTTCCAATGCAAAGTATAAAGCAGGGATAACATGAAGGCAATGGTCTGCATTCAGATTTGTTGGTCTTCAGGTCCCTAACTTACTGAAATACTGTAGTGTATCACTCCCATTTGCCTTTAAAGCAAGAATAATAACATAATAACACTTTATTTGTATTCCGCCCTATCTCCCTGAAGGGACTAAGTGTGTATATGCAGAGACACAAGGCAACTATTCAATGTCTTGAAACAGTGAAACACATACATACAAATAAAGGTAAAGGCTCTAGGGGTGGTGCTCATCTCCATTTTTAAGCCAAAGAGCTTGTGTTGTCTCTAGACACTTCCTGGTAATGTGGCTGGCATTACTGCACAGAGCCCTGAGTAGTATTCACATTTGCATATTTTGAACTGCTAGGTTGGCAGGAGCTGGGACTAACAATGGGAGCTCACCCCGTCCACAGATGCAAACCACCAATCTTCTGGTCAGCAAATTCAGCAGCTCAGTGGTTTAACCTGTTGCGCCACAGCAGCCCATAAGACAGGTTCCAATACTGCTCTAATACTTGAAATATTGGACTTTGTTGCACAAAGGAGGCAACCTGACGGACCGTATTACACAATACTGTGTGCCATTTCCCTATGATAAACCCATCCCCTGCTGATGGGAAAATGCATCAATACTATCCAATGGTGCCATTTATCTCGTGCGATGAGGCTATTCAACTTCTGTGTTGACATGCTGGCACTGAAGTGGCATCAAGGATTGGGGTCCTCACATTCTCATCCACTACCACCCCTCACTATTCCAACAGCAGTAATGCTTCCATCTGAAGATTTTTTTATTAACTATCCATGGATATAATTGTGAATTTACTTTAAAAAAATGAAAAATATTACAGAAAAGCGGAACTGCAGGAAAGCAAAATCACAAAGTTAAGCAGAAGTCTGGCCTTGGGACCATGGATTGGTGAATCAGTACAGTTGCATAACTATTGAGAGATGTGATAGCAAGTATGGCCATCCCAGTATGTTGCTGCTATTGATGATCGCATGACTGTGATGGGATAACTGCTTCATGTGATAAAATTCACATACATGTAGCAATTATGGCTACAATGGAAGTGTGACTAGAAATTCTAGGACCTTTGGCATTTGTTGGTGGTTTGTTATAGAATAGGCTTTCCTGTTTCCTACTGCTATAGCAGAGAGTAGTTTAGCCACATAAATGTCGAGGTTTACTTAAGCGTTTAGCCTGCAGAAATAGAATTTCATGTTTTATGGACAAATTCCAGGAGATGTTTCCATGTGTGTTCTATGCCAAATAGCCTAGTCAGCTGTTATTAAAAGGTTGCTGTACACCTATTAAATGCTTGAAAAGCAAGGATTTAAGGAAGATTTCTCCATGCCTACCGCATGCCATTTCTAATTGTGGCACAGAAATGAAAAAGTCCTATTTCTTTATATGCTTAGCTTTCCAGAATCTGGGAAAAAAATGGATGACAGCCCCCTCAGTTTCCCTGCCAACATGGCTATAAGCCACGTGGGTTGGAAGTTTACCATTCCAAGAATGTCGAGCTAATATGAACATATTGGCTGAGGTCTTCTGGGAGTTGGAGTCCAAACATTTTTTCCCCAAGCTCTGACTTTAGTTACATTTTGTGGATGATTTATCCCTGCCTGGTCTCCTTCCTATAGAAATATATGTCATCTCACCACAGTGGTGATAACCAACTAGTAACTCAAAGTAATTATTCACCTGTAATATTGTGCCCAGTACTGGGCAGCACAATTCAAGGAAGATACTGATAGAGTGGAAGCGAAGAATAAGCAAGAATATCAAAAGTCTGGAAACCAAGCCCTACATGAATAGTTTAAGGAGTTGGGCATTTTCAGCTTGGAGGAATGAAAATGAAAAGTGATATCACAGCCAACTTTATATATCTGAAGGGATGTTATCTAAAGGATGGAGCAAGCTTGTTTCATCCTCCTCCAGCACATGAACCAATAGATTCAAACTGCAAGAAAGGAGATTCCATCTAAGAATTAGGATGAACTTCTTGACTGGAAGAACTGTTCAGCTGTGAACTCGACAGCCTAAGAGGGGGTTGCCTCCCCCCCCCCCAAATGTTTTCAAACAGAGGGTGATGGCCATCTTTCAGGAATGATTTAGTTAAGGTCCTCTGTATTATAAACCCTTGCAATCACTTTGAATTGTATGATTTTATAATTTTAATAATAAGGATATCATGTGAAATTTTAAGAAGTCCATTGCATTCCTCTGTCCAGAGCATCTGTCATAGATTTTATTTATTTATTTATTTATTTATTTATTTATTTATTTATTTATTTCAGAGATGTCTATGCCATCTTTCTTCAAAGCGGACCCAAGACAACTCAGTGGGAGCCAATCTAATTTCCTCCAGAAACAGGTTCCAAAACTGGAAAGGCCATTTGGACACCATTAGGGGAATATTTAGTGGAGATGCAAAACAAGGATTCCCTGTGGAATGGAAGAGCATCTTAAAGGCATGCTCTGCAACACATATCCAATTCACAGTGCCAGTCAGCCTACCTCATCACTTTTCAGAAAACAAAAAAGAACTTAGAATAAAGCAAATACTTTCCTCTGATCACAGCCCAGACCATGTGTGGCGGAGGCAAATTCCAAACTTTATACTACTCAGGGGATCCACAAACCTTCTCTTAAAAATGAAATGGAAACAAGATATAGTCCATTTTTCTAAAGGGCAGCCTTGGGTGATCAGAAGTTTCACCATAATGCACATTCATGCATGCTCATGAGTTTCCTTTCCTTGCTTTATTCCAACTTGTGTTACAGGTAAACAGACCTGATAAATCTGTTCATTTACTTCACAGCATTGTGAGGATATAAGAAGCTCTGAGCTCTGGTGCAGGATGAAATAAAAAGATCAGATTAATATAATAATAATAATAATAATAATAATAATAATAATAATAATCAGCATCATCACCATAGCAGGGGATCATCTAGGCTATTGATCTCCAGTCCACACATTTTAGAATAAATATTAAATCTTTCTCATATTACAAAAGAGAAAAGAGTAAGACCATCAACACTATAATTCAAAAACTATCTACATGTGTGTGAAAAATAAGACTGTAGCAATGCAAACTTATACATGGCTACTCAGAAGTGATTCCCCTTGATATTAACATCACTCATCTCCCAAAAAGTGACCACAGAATTGCAGCTGCAGACTACCACATCCCTGTCCAGATTATGTAAAGATACATTTTATATGGATACTTGGTCAGCCATCGCACGTTCCGCTTTTGAACATGAGAAACAAAGAAGCAACACCACACAAATAGCCTAAAACAGGCATTATAGAAATGTAATCACGCCCCTAATTGACTGTTTACTAATGGAATCTATTAATTTATGGCCACAGAAGAGCCTACTAATTTGTGGTTAATGATGTTTAAAAGATAAACAGCCTAAATCAAATCAGATGTGTATAATCTACACAGTTGGGCACTGCCTGCCTCCCAGATGGCTATTTAATCTAGGGAAAAGAAGCGATTAACATCAGCCTCTTTGGATCTCACCAGATAAAACTAAAGCTAACTCACCTTTGATGTTTGAAAACAAAACAGTAAGAAATGCAGTTGACCCGATCAGGCTACTATTAGTTTGGGCCATGGTGATGGCTTATTTATTTATATCATAACTGGCTTCTTGTAACCAGGATGTGCAAGCATAGTTTACTTTGAAAACTGTTCAGAAATTTCAGATGTTGATTGGAGCCAGTTACTACAGGGATTATGTGATTCCCTTGTAAACAACAATTTCCCTATCTACCAGTTTGATTCCAAAGACAATTCAAAGTGATGGTTATACTTTAAAAAATCCTATCCTATATGATGTTGGGCTAAACTATTGGGAATAACTTGCAGTTCCATATGATCCTTCCTTAGTTCTAATGGAAAGGCCATTTTTGACACCACTAGGGAAACATTTAGTGGAGATGCACAAAAGGTTAAACAGTTGAACTGTTGAATCTGCTGACCTAAAGATTGGCAGATCAAAGCCACGGGGTGGGGTGAGCTCTCACTGCTAACCCTAGTTCTTGCCAACATAGCAGTTCAAAAACATGCAAATGTGAGTAGATCAATACAAACTGCTTCAGGGAGAATGTTATAAAGGTCCCATGCAGCCATGCCAGCAACATGACTAGGAGGATAGTAGGCTCCTCAGCTGGAAAATGGAATGAGAGCACCTCCCCATGGCCAGAGTTGAGCACAGCCTCCAGAAAGCCGGATATGAAAGGGGAAGGCTTTACCTTTGTTCTGTGTATTAGTATGTCATTCTTATTTCCCTGTATTAAAGGCATTGAATGTTTGCCTATCTGTGTATGTTGTAATCCACTCTGAGTCCCCTTGGGGGATAGAGCAGAATATAAATAAATTATTATTTATTTGCTACCGGGCCCAATTTAAGGTGCTGGTGTTATCCTACAAAGCCCTAAACGGTTCCGGCCCAAAATACCTTACGGACCGCATCTCGGCCTACAAGCCCACGAGGACCTTGAGATCATCTGGGGAGGCCCTTCTCTCGATCCCGCCTGCCTCACAGGCACGTCTGGCGGGGACGAGAGAGAGGGCCTTCTCGGTGGTGGCCCCCCGGCTGTGGAACTCCCTCCCTGCTGACATCAGACAGGCGCCCTCCCTCATGGCCTTTCGTAAGGGCCTGAAGACGTGGCTCTTCGAGCAGGCTTTCAACTGAGTGCTATGTTACTGGAAATGACAACCGGAATGAATTTACGACTACGAGATTGATTATGATTCCATAATATGACGCAGCGGATTTTTAGTGTAATTTAAATGTTGTGTATTAGTGATGTTAGTTTGTTGTCCTGATTGCTTTGTAAAGTGTCTTTTTTGTATTGTACACCGCCACGAGTCGCCCTAGGGCTGAGAGCGGCGGTTAATAAATGCAAGAAATAAATAATAAATAAATAAATAATAAATATTATTATTATTAAGGAAGAAGAAGAAGAACAAGAAAAAGAACAAGAACACAGACAGACACAAGGCAGACAAATTAGCATTGCCTCCCATGATTATTCCATCACAATAGATTGACTGGTAAAATTAATCGATAGCTGACAATTCTGCATTATTCCTGTCACCCATCATGGTGTGATGGGTCCCATTTGCTTCTGTGCTGGCATGAAAGTAATATCAGAGGGCAGCATTGTCCTTCTCCCCTCTCCCCCTCATTATTCCTAAACTGTCAGTGTTCCATTTATTTTATACTTACATAGTTATAATTTCATTTTATGGTGTTTTCAAAGCTAAAATTGTGGAATTGCTCAAAAATAAAAATAAATTATGGAATAATGGTAGTGTGGGAAGGCAGAGTCACAAGAGTATGCCCAAATATGATCACAGGACCATGAATTGGCACAATTTCATGACTGAAGAGAGGTGAAATATCAAAGGTACTCAACTCGATATATATCCGCTATCAATGATAGCATGACAATAGTGAGATAGCAGGTTGTGCAATAACCTCCCAGCTCTGGAACTCTGCCTGGGGAGACCAGACTGGTCACTCTACAAGGGAGATTTCCATCTGGATTTGGGGTGGGACAAAGGGTTGTTCAAACGACTACAGTTCCCACTATTCCTAGACAGCACAGCCAATAATGATGAATTTGTGCAGTTTTACACTTTGGAGGTTTACACTTTGGCTATTACTGTAGAAGACGAAGACAGATTGTGGACCCAAATTCAGTTACTCTCCAAATTCAGATGAATGCCTATCCATACCCTATGTGCCCATTCATCTACTTCATTACTTTTTGATCTCTTTTAACCAAAAATTGTGATATGTGACATTTCAGAAAGTTAGAGAGGCTGGGTTTTATCCACTAAGAAATACTGAGAACTTTTGTGAAGCATCTGACCATTTGTCGAGTGATCCTCCCTTTCACAGTGAATCAAGATTATTTGACAGTTTCTTTTTAAATAGTTAGTCCAATATTTACTGAGCTATGTTTGAACAAACTATACCTATAAACAAGTAATGAAAGAAATCTTTGGGTTCTGTGCTTTGAAAATATTTGCATTCCTCCCAAAGTCGCTGGTATATTGCCCTGTCTATTCTTAGCCCCAGTGAACAGAGATATCAATGTGAAAGATACAATAGGGACCTTGGGAGGGGAGCCACTCTGCATTTCTTAAGCCTGTAAAAATCCAAGAGTCCCCTTTCTTCTGTTTCTCATCACAGCTCACTTTGTTTATACAAATATCTTTCATTTCTGCAACAAAAGCCCCCTTTGCAGTGCAATGATGTTGATTACCCCAAATCCGGATGAAAAATAAACAGACATGATCCCTACAAATCAGATCGCTCAGCACCTTCTATATGAAGAGAGGATGCTTTAATCTCTTTTACGAGAAGGTCCTTTGACTGGCTCATCTTTCTGTTTGTTTTCCTTTCCCTCGTGCTGTTCATGATGGGAAGTGGTTTGGTGATCATAATGTATTGTGAACAGAACGGAGATGTTATCAAAGCCATGTGATCATATTTGCCATCATTAATCCCTCCCGCTCCCCCATACTTTAGTAGCTTGAAGACAATGAACATTCAAAGGAGCACTCTACTTTTCCCACCTCAGTTTGGCTTATGTCCAAGACTAGGAAAAGGACTACACATAAAAAAATTCTTGCACCTTTTCCCCCAATGCTCACAAATCCTATGCTTGTCTCATTAGCACCACATACAGCATGCATATCATGGGGAATTGATCTTAAGCGACCACATGTGTCCATTTGAGCAAACTCATGCCAATGTCAGCTTGCTTTTAGAAAGCTCTTCCTATTTTCTCTGTTGATGGCCACACAGCAGTAGCTGCTTCACCCTTTTTATTTCCCATCATGCATGAAAATATTTGCGTTTACACTGACGATATCATTAGCCATCTAGTTAAGCAGCAGTGTGCTAATACTGATAAGCAAGTATACCAACCTGCATATACATTTTATTTAAAAACAAAACAAACTATTTCTGATGAATTTAAGCTTATATTCCTTATGGAAACAATCCTGTGGCTTGCTGGCCCTGATCACCTCCCATCAGTTTGGGCCACTCCTAACTCTTCCTTCAGCTCCAAAGCAAAGCCACTTTTTGGAACCCCACTCCCATATGCACACACACAACCTGCAACTCATTCAGATTTTCAGCTAGAATGCGGGGCAAAAGATAATACTTTTAGAAGCTGTTTAAAGGCCAAAGAACCAGCTGGTATGCGAATCATCACACCATTGTGTGTCAGGATAGTGGCCAATAAAAATTGAGTAAGACTTTTGTCCATAAAGACATTTTGAAACTTAAAATTCAGCAGAACTCTTTTTGCTGTGACAGTTGCACAATCAATATGATAAAAGATATGGAAGAATGTTACAGTATATGATTGTCTGAGGTTTTATGCAATAATAAAACAACTGATAGTGGGGAAGTGACTTTAATAATGCCAGTTTCGGAACCAGATACCCACAGATAAGTGTAGTGGACTTCTGCATGAACAAGAACACAGAGACACAGTTGTTCTTTCCAAAAATAAGTAAGAAGGCTTTTATCTTTGTTGCAGCAATATATACAGAGTAAGTATACAATATACACAAACTTTGCAGTTTTTTGCACTGTTGGAGATACAGCACTAAATCTTATTACTAGACCCAACAAGACTACATCCAGGAAGTCCATGTATCTTACAGAAATGTTAGCTAACCATATTTCTGTTAATTTAATGGCTCTGCTTAAAATGAGGAATTGTATTAGGTCAAATTGTTGAACTGGACTGACTTTGCTGTGATTCAACCACACAAGTCTTGCATTCTTTTGGAGGGAAGCAAGTTCATTCACTTCGAAATAATTGACCTTTGTTCTTTTCTTTTGCATTATATGAGATGAACCCCAGACGTTATGACACACCTTAGAAAGCAGATGCTCATGAAAATCCAAACCTTTAATAGAAGCAGGCAATCAGGTAGGTACAGGTTGTCAAATGCTGCAGTTGCTGAAATTCCTTGTTTGACACACCTGTTCCAGGCACATGAGCCTTATTTGCATCTGGCGGCTTTGCCATGATGCCTTTATAGTATGGATTCTCACTTTTATGAGACTCAAGACATTCCAAGGGTGCAGTGCTTACCAGATTTTTGTCTGGTTTGAAAGAAGGTCACTGAATGCTGGTGGTATTTACAATATTTACAATTTTTGAATCAATTAAAAATCTAGCCCATAACTGGAGGCAATTGGAGTTATGGTTGGAAAGAATATGAAAGACATTAGAGAAATTATTGAAATCCTTTTTTGAGATTTATGAAACCTCAATAAGAGAATTCCTGGGATTGTGAGAACCTTTGAAATATGGAATTTATTGTGTTGAAAAAAAACCTGCACATGGTTTTGCACTGAAAACAGTGTTTCCTGCACAAACATGACCTCTCCACAGAAATATTACTTCCTATCCATAAAACACTGTTTCCTTACCAGAAATGCTGAAATTGGGTTTATTATGTGCAGAATTTGGATAGCTAGGCATAAAAAACAACATTTTTTGATCACAAAACAGCTTTTTCTGAAAATGGTGGGGGTTTTTTTTCCTGTGGGCATAATAATTTCTGAATTTCTGTGCAGAATAAGCTTTGCAGCCATCTTGGCGTGGCAACGGAAACAGGAACACTAGGATGCTGGTCCAGAGGGGCGAATACAATCTCAACTGCCATAGGTTTGCGATGTGTGACCCTGGAATAAATGGCCAGTGGAGACATGGCCTATGTCTTTGAATAACATTCTTAACTGGATGCCTGAAAACTCCTAAATTTGGTTTCAAGGGCCTTGGATGAAACACTTGTTTTGAATAAGTGTTTAGTATCTGTGGAGGGACCAGTAACCAGACAAATATAGAAATCCTAAATCTGAGTTTGCCATAGAACACTAATGGCTGTTGAAGGGGTAGAGCATTCCAGAGCTCTGATTAGCTCTTATAGTTATGAACAATCCCACCCTACCCCACACCAGGTCCTCCCCCCTTCAACAAGCCCCCAACATCATTTTTTCTATCCTGCTCCAACATACAAAATAAGATTTTCTGTTGAAAAACAGTCTGAGATTAAGATGAGATAGAATCAGGGAGAGGGTTAATCAATAATCCAGAAACCAGAAACATTCCTACTGGGGATCCACAGTTTAAGAATGGAAAAAAATAAGGACAAACTTTTATTTTTACTAACGACAGCAGCCAGAATAATTTATGCAAAACATTGGAAAGACAAAGAACCCCCAGAAGAAGAGGAATGGCTAACTAAGATCCTTGATATAAGAAATATGGATAAACTAACCTACATACTTGCAAAAAGAAAGGGCACTCCATCAATAGAAATAGATTGGAATCAAGTAACAGTTTATTTGACAGAAGAAAAAAATATGAAAATAATCGCATGAAAAGAGATGAAAGCAAACAAACAGGGGAGAGCAGAAGAGCGACAAATGACAACAGAAAGTAAGAACAAAAGAATAGGAAGCACCTCCTGAAGATACCGGGAAGTCAACATTTGACTCACACCAACTACACATCCCCCCCCCCTCCCCTCACAGTGATTCCCCTAATTTTCTTTTCTACACCTGCCACTATATCTACTCTCAGTAATTCTCAAACAGCACCCCTCCTATTCTAAATCCTTTACTCTATCCCCCCCTCTATTAAACCTACCACCCGTCTCCTTCTCCCCCCATACCCCCCTATTCAGTTTCTGTATGTTTTTTAACGAAAATCAATAAAGATTATTTTTAAATTAAAATCAATAATCGTCCTCATTGTTAGTAGCTAATTCTCCAATTGCAAATGTTCACATTCAATCTACCAACTAGATGAAATGCCCTTAGTTTATTTCCTCTTGTCCTTTCACATCCTATGTAACAGATTATCACAATTTTGTCCTGATGCATTAGTCAGCAGTGGTAGTCTGAAACCACATACATATCCTGCAAATAATGTGGACCTCACCTCTGAGGATGCTTGCCATAGATGCAGGCGAAACGTCAGGAGAAATGCCTCTAGAACATGGCCATATAGCCCGAAAAAACCCACAAGAACTGAATGTGGACAGAAGTGGAGGCCAGTATCTTTTTGACATATGATTGAAACACAGAGTCCCCAAAACAGAGCATACTAGCACTTACTGCTGTTTTGCAGGCCAGGCTAAGTATACATATCTAGAACAAAGAGAAGTAACTGCCCTTGAGATCATGGCATCTAATATTCATATTATGCAAATTATGTATTGTCAAAGGCTTTCATGGCCGAAATCACTGGGTTGTTGTAGGTTTTTTCGGGCTATATGGCCATGGTCTAGAGGTATTCTCTCCTGACGTTTCGCCTGCATCTATGGCAAGCATCCTCAGAAGTAGTGAAGTCTGTTGGAACTAGGAAAAAGGGTTTATATATCTGTAGAATCACCAGGGTGAGACAAAGGACTCTTGTCTGCTGAACAAGAGACAAGAGAGAATGCCTGTAGACCATGGCCAAATAGCCTGAAAAATCCTACAACAACCTATGCAAATTATGCTAAATATGATTTTTCCTTCCCCTTCACTCACCTTCTTATGTACCCTTACAATGTATCTCTCCCTTGTTTCATATACACTGCTATTTCCTTTGCAAATGAAATGTAGGATCAGATTATTTCTTGGGGAGGAGTGTGTACACATTTTCCTCAGAGACCTGTCAATTTTTCTTTTAAAAAAATGAAACCTTGAAAGCCAGGTCAAGTGATGATCCAAATGGGCATCGGATGGAATGCCTAAAGTTCAGTTAGTTCCCTAAAGCTTCATTACTGATGGTAACAGCTATGAGTTAAAATATGGTGGTATTTTTAGTCAGACCATTTCGCTTTGGGTTTTGCCCATACATTCTTCTCTGATCTGAAATTGCCCCTTGAGCTGAGAGAGGGCCAGAAGTGAGCAACTTTGGCAGATCCTTTTCAGATCAATCAAGTGTTTGAGGGCTACACTTAAAAAATCAAATTGAATACTCATATTAATTAACAGTAGGAGCCCCCGGTGGCGCAGTGGGCTAAACCCCTGTGCCGGCAGGACTGAAGACCGACAGGTCGCAGGTTCAAATCTTGGGAGAGGTGGATGAGCTCCCTCTGTCAGCTCCAGCGCCTCATGCAGGGACATGAGAGAAGCCTCCCACAAGGGTGATAAAAACATCAGATCATCTGGGTGTCCCCTGGGCAACGTCCTTGCAGATGGCCAATTCTCTCACATCAGAAGTGACTTGCAGTTTCTCAAGTTGCTCCTGACACGACAATTAACAGTAAGGGGATAAATCAAAATTAATTATCTGATTTGTTAAGGTAGGAGATATTTAATTCAACAAACTTTATTACTAAGGAAAACACACTCAATGACAGCCCAAACTATAAGCAGCTGCTCTTCTCCTGAAAGCAGAACTGTATGGTATATGGTAGCAGATTGTCCCTGAACCACAGAGACCCAAAGTTGGCAACACGTAAGAATTGGCTAGATGGGAAAAAGCAACACAGAAAACCTACCGAAAAAGCCTTCAAGTAAACTAAATGTTTAATTAATTTTACCCCAAAATTTAAAATAATATCCCTGTACCAGAATAAGAATTAAAACAATAATTACAATTTTGTGCATTATTAGCACTACTGGTTACAGCCTTGGGTTGGGAACATTTCTCTGTAGGCTTTGGAATAGGGCCTTGAAGAGCATTAAAAAAACCTTTGCCTTTTCTGCTGGATGTCTTTGCCATCACAACTTGGTGGTGGTGGTGAGAGAATCTTCTTTGGTAGATTTGTGGTACCTTTTTTATATAAAAAAAATGTGTCAGAAGCGACTTGAGAAACTGCAAGTAACTTCTGCTATGAGAGAATTAGTCATCCGCAGAGACGTTGCCCAGGGATGCCTGAATGTGCTAACATCCTGTGGGAGGCTTCTCTCATGTCTCTGCATGAGAAGCTGGAGCTGACAGATGGAAGCTCACCCCATCTTGTGAACCACTGACCTTCAGGTCAGCAGTTCATCTGGTACAAGTGTTTAACCAATTATGGCATTGCAGCTCCCTTTTTGTGGCAGCTGTGTCACTGCCAATTGCCCTGTAGACACTGACGATGGCTGTTCTTTTTGAACTGATTGGTAGGGTACCTGCCTCTTGGCCTACTCAAATGCTCCCATCACTCAATGTTAATCAGTGGTTTAAAAGATTTTAGATTTTGAATAACTTGGTACTGGGATGAAGTATTTTAGTTTTAAAACTTGCATTTTCATCAGCAGACCACATGTTTGGGAGATGACTGCTGCTCTTGTAGTGTGTTTTTAGTTGTTTCTGACTTATGAGAGGCCTTCCTCCATGGCTGGAAGAGGATGGATTGCCCAAAATCACCCCATAGGGGTCCAAAACTGACTATGGAGTTGACCCTAGGCCCTTCAAATGTTCAACCTCAAAACATTATACCATTCTGGGTCTCCTACTTGGAAGCTAATTGTTGTCTTCAGCAACTTTGAATGTCTTAGGCAACCTTGACATTTGCAAAAAAAAAAAACTGCTATGGATCACATGTGATCTGTGTTTCCCATATCATTGGTTGAGGCCAAAAGTTATCGTTCTGTCTTCATTTCCCCCATTTGTGAAATGGGAATACCAGTGATTTTTCTCAGACAGGGCTGTGATGAAGTCAAATGCTGAAATCCTTTGGATGAGATAAAATATCAAATATGTTGCTGCATCTATTTCAAAATTAATTTTCAAAATACATTTTAATGTGATGAGAACTAGCTAAAAGTGATATAATTGTAGAACATCATTTAAAATACAGAGTAAAAATCTCCTTTAAAAAAATGCTTGCTGACTGACACCTCCTCAGAGAGCTTTCTGGAATTTTCCTAATGCTTCTGTGCTCTTCCCTCCCACCCTCCATCGGAAAACACTCAGTTTGGGGCCTTGACAGCACCTGGGTTATTCTGATGATGATGCGCTTGGCAGCGTTTCGAGTTGAGCACTGACGACTCTTGTTCTCTCCAGAAAAAAAATCAAAACCGATCAATCCACGTGCTCACTGTACTGAAGAACTTTGCTGTCATATCTTTCAAACTGCTTTAGCGTTTCAGCCCTGTTACAGCAAATGCCTAACAGAAGGAGACAAGTATATGCAGTTTCACTTTGTTGAGAACAACTACATAAGGGGAGCAGAACGTAACTAGCAGAGTCCTGATAAGGTCATGTCAAACAAATTAAAGGAAGACTGAAAGGCACAGTTAAAAAAATATTTTCTTTTTTTAAAAAAAAGAGGATGATTGCTTTTCGGATGGAAAACAAGTTGGGCGAGCCAATCCAGTTCTTCTCTGAACCAACGGCTTTTTATCTCTCTTCAACTATGACCTGTAGGTAACTTCCTTATTTATCACTAGTCCCTCTTCTGTTCATTTGATCAAAGTGAAGAACCTATCATCTTTCTGGTATGACTGTCCCTTTCAGCCAAGCTGTAGTCACAGGAGGTTGTCCCATGAAGGTAGCACTTAAAAAATGAGAACATGGGTCCCATTCAGAATAATGAAAATCCCCCAAATGTTTCAGGACTAGCTTACTATGTTTTGAAATCAATGCTAGAAATGGAGATTATGTGGCCCTCCAGATGTTGATGGATGACTTCCAACTTTTAACAATGTAGCCAATGGTGGCTTTAGCTCCAACAACATCTGGAGGACCCAAATCCCCTACCCTGCATCTAAAAAGCCTAACATTATCAACCTTATCACACATGCTACCGGAATTGCTGTGGATAGCCGCACATTGTGGTGATCCTGGCAGCGCTCGCTCAGTAGGTGTGGGAACCTATCACCCTGTGCCTTGCATCATTCTGGCTTCCTCTCTCCCTCATCACATGGGAGGAAGCATCTGCTGGCTGGCTTGCCCCACTGAGGGGCCACCCTGGCATTTCTTCCAGTGTGAAGAAATTTCCATTTGTGAGAATAGTAAGTGTCAATCCAGAAGTAGCTGTTTTTCACCTTCTTCTATGTAACTACTTTCTTCACCCAGTCAAGCCCAACATCCCTTTTTGTTTGATAACTTTGTAGCAGAGCTGGCTGTGTATGGTAACAATCGGCCAAACATGATAATATCTCCTAGCTAAATCCCACCCTTAGGACCTCATCACTTTGAGGCCAAGAAGCCAGCGGACAGCATGGGGCAGCATTAATGTACGTTTCCATGACATTTCCCCACTGTTTCACATTTCCTCCCATTTCCTCTTTGGCTTCTGCACTACCGGAACGCTGCTGGCATGGAGCACAACAGAGTATTGTGAGAGGTAGCCCTGCATCATATATGAGGTCCAGGGGCCTCCATGCTAGCAGCATGTTGGCAACTCAGAGAAGCGAGGAAAATATGCTTCTAAGCCTCAATGGGATGAGGTTCTTACATTTGCAGTTCTGAAATTCCCTTTCCCATAAGGTGAAAATAAAGAAAACATCTACATATAACACTTAAAATCAAAAGCCAGGTAGCTTTGAAAAGGGATCCATCATGAATTCTAGGGAGCTAGAAACCAAATCAAATCAGTAAATACTGAGCTCCTTCAGAGAACCAATAGTCCTTATAAAAGTTGGGGAGAAGTTCAGAGAAGAACTCATCTACTTTCATTGGTCAAGGCAGCAGATATGTTGGTTTTCATAATGCTCATAGCGGCAGCCAGTTTCTTCCCAAAATGCCTTGGAAAAATGCAAGTTCTAGATCTTTGGGGGGAAATTAAAAGATGTCGCTAGAAGTAGCCACAAAAATTATTCTGCTGACATTGTGGGAAGCAACAGAGAAACAAACTCACAAGCAAGGAAGGAAACATTGTAATATATGAATAGAGATAGCTATGATCAAGAACCCAAGAGTTGGTTTAAGGTGTGAGGAGACATTACAAGGCAAACCATGCCAAATTTTGACTACTTGCAGACATGTTTTTACAAAACAGTGAAAGCAAAGGACATTATATTCACATGATCCTCCACCTTCTCTAGCTGGAATCAACCTCTTTGAATTTCTTTCAACAGAGGAAATGGGATATAAATCATCATAATCAGGAATCTTGGTAGTCCAGTTTTGCCTGGTCATTTCTTGATCCAGAGGCCATGACCATGATTGTAACAAATGTGATGTTGGAATGAAAGAGCCTTTTCAGAATGAAAATGAATGGGATGTCAAAAAGATTTCCTTTTTCACCTCTTGGACTGGGTATGTGTGCTGCTCATTGTGGTGCCTCTGACAGCTTAGTTGTCTCCTCCATGTGCAGTGATGTTGGTAAAGGGAAGGGGAGAAAACTAACCTCCTGCTGACACTGCATTTGCAATCTTTGCATCACTTGCTGTGTCAGTACTCAAGGGGTGTTGCAGGCTTGCAAGCTGCTGTGATGACAGTTATAACGGATTTTGAAGGAGTCAGCATGACAAAAAAATATGCAGGGTAGGAAGCAAAGTAGGGTTAACTTGTAGCATTACATTCTTGCTTTTAGAAACAGCAATGATCTTCGCAAAGGAGGAAAGTATTGTTGTTGCAGAATCCATGATTTCTTAGGGTGGATCCACACTGTAAAATGAATACATTTTGACCCCAGTTTAATTGTCATGGTTCAATGCTATGGAATAATAGCAGCTGTAGTTTTCCAAGGTCTTTAGCCTTCTCCATAAAATAATGCTAATGCCTCTTGGATTCCATAGCATTCCACTATGGCAGTTAAAGTGGTGTTAAACTGTGGTAAATCTACTATGTAGAAGCAGCCCATGTGTTCAGTGTAGTAGTATCCTCTTCAAGTAAGGATGCATATGTTTAGTTGCATTCAGTCATTAATATTCACGGGAGGGCTCAACTATAATTGTTGTTGTGTGCTTCTGAGTCATTTCCTAGTTATGACAATCCTAACATGAAGCTATCATAGAAACCTCTGGGGTTCAAAGTGTGTGACTCACCAAAGGTTATCTGGGGGCATTTCCATGGCCAATCAGGGAATCAAACTCTGGTCTCCAGAATTGTAGTCACATGCTCAAACTACTATATCACTTTGTCTCAACTACAAAAGCTGTCCTAAAGTGTATATGTGCTTGATTATTTAGTGCACCTGTAATTGTTAATTCCTAAACAGGTTCAACTACATAGACATTTTCATGGTCCATTGGTGTGTGTGTCAACCAGCCATTCTTAGCCTAGTTAGGACTTGAACCAACCCATCTCCCTTTTTCCATGAGTGAGATTCAAGTGATAGTCTGGTAGCATCTGAACATGGCACTGGAGATGTGTCATTTTATCATGTAAGTAACAATTGATACAGTTTGATACCACTTTAACAGCCACAGCTTTAATTCATGCAGTTTGATACCATTTTACAGCCATGACCCTATGCAATTATGGGAGTTGTAGCTTTAGCCTACTCTGCCAAAGAGTACTGGTGCCTCACTAAACTACATCTCCCAAGATTCCACAGCATTGAACCATGGCCATCCAAATGGTGTCAAACTTTTCAGTGTAATTCACCCAAAATATTGGGTTGGCCCTACAGGAATCAATTTACTTGCCAGGTTGGCTGGCCTGAATTTGTCCCACCTCCCACAGTTAGAGGGAGAGGTATGATTACATGATTCTCTCTATGTGGCAAAAGAACAAAGGGATTTTATAAATATGAAGCCACCAATTGTTAGAGCCGTCGCAAACTCTGTTCCTGCGGGAGCAAACCTTGCTAGCACGTCCCTGACGTCATGAGCCTGCGCCTCTCTCCCCGCCCCTTTCTCCGCCCCTTTCTCTTTGCCAGCATGGTTTTTCCTTTGCTAGGGCAGCATTGCCCGCATTTTCTCTCAGTTGAATTCTGCCAACTGAGAGAGTATGCTGGCAATGCTGCCCTAGCAAAGGAAAAACCACTCTTGCAAGGAGAAAGAGGCAGAGAAAGGGGCGGGGCGAGAGGCGGAGTTTCATGATGTCAGGGACATGCTAGCAAGGTTTGCTCCCGCAAGAACAGAGTTTGCGACGGGTCTTAGCTCTCCTTTCATTGCTTGCTTACTCAGCAAGGAGGGTTGACCAGGCAGCAAAAAGAAGAAGGAAAGAAGAAGGAAGAGCAGCAAAGACAAGCAATTCCAGATCCTACTTTCAAGTCCCAGACCTGGAGTAGGGACCTCAATAGATACCTTTAGTATGACCCCCTGATTTTGCTTACATTTTAATCCTCATCTTTTTTAACAGCTCATTTTCATCTAATGATATTTGATGTAAAAGGTCTCACTATATCCTTTGAATAACAGAGTTGTAAGAGAACCATTTCAAATTTCAAAAGAGATTTCAACACAAAATTGGCAAATTAATTTTTGAAACACTAATTTGACGAACTGTTCTTCTTATGAATTCTCATTCAGTATGGATGGCAATGTTTTAAAATAGGTTTAGTATCTTAGGACAGAATTTCAAGAATGGTAGCATATTGTGGGACTGCGGAAATGTAGTGGGTTAAACCACTAGCTGGAGGAAATCTGCTGACTGGAGGGTTAGCAGTTCAAAGCCCTGAGTTGGGGTGAGCTCCTGCTGTTAGCCCTAGCTTCTGTCAACCTAGCATGCAATGTGAGTAGATCAATAGGTACTGCCTCAACGGGAAGGTAAAGGGGCGCCCCATGCAGACATGCAGGCAACCCAGCAAAACACAGTCAAAGATGTCTATGGACAACAGGCTCCTCAGCATGGAAAAATGGAACAACAGCACCTCCCATGGACAGAGCTGAGCATCGCCTCCAGGTGTTGGAGATGAAAGGGGAAGGCCTTTACCTTTGTCTGTGTTCACTGTGTAAAAGGCATTGAATGTTTGCCTTATATTTGTATACTGTAATCCACTCTAAGTCCTCCAGGGAGATAAAGCAGAATGTAAATAAAGTGTATTAGCATGTGGGTACATAAAGTAAATGGTTAACACAGAGATATTACAAATGCACTTTCCTTGCTGAAGTCCAGCTGGTTATGAGTATCATTAAAGGATCTATGATATGCAATTATGTTATCTTTCCAAAATTTCAGACAGTCCCATGGGAATAAACTTTTGCTTATGGGAGGAATTTTACACCGGACAGTTGCAAGTCAATTGGTGTTTGTTTTTCATTTGCTCCGGAAATGCCACCATCCAGAGTTTCAGTTATGCCCTGAGGACCATTTTCCTCATCGTGATCTATTGAAGATAAATGTCACCTTTCCTTGTGATCTCTTATTGACACAATATTGGTTGACTCCTGTTTTATGCTGGTTAACTCCTGTTGTGAATTATATGAATCACTGGGGGAAGGAGAAGGAAATAAATTCCATCATAAGATAAACAAATCAACATATAAATTTCAGATATATTTTGACTTATTCTACAAATACATGAAGCTAAAAATATAAATATGGCAAGAGCCACTCTTGAGCCCAAATATCCTTAGTTTTGTACATCTACTGGCATTTATGAATTTGTACATATAAAGGTCCGTTTACCGTTTTGTACACTGATTAGCATTTATTTTATGGCTTGCTTGGGTTTGGATTTTGTTTCTTTTCACATGTTGCCTTATTTTGGGTATCCTTGCAATATTGTATACAGCAACTTTGCTTTTCACTGCAACTGTGTTTTAATATTGGTGTTGTTATGGTTTAAAAATAATAGAATCATAGAATCAAAGAGTTGGAAGAGACCTCATGGGCCATCCAGTCCAACCCCCTGCCAAGAAGCAGGAATATTGCATTCAAATCACCCCTGACAGATGGCCATCCAGCCTCTGTTTAAAAGCTTCCAAAGAAGGAGCCACCACCACACTCTGGGGCAGAGAGTTCCACTGCTGAACGGCTCTCACAGTCAGGAAGTTCTTCCTCGTGTTCAGATGGAATCTCCTCTCTTGTAGTTTGAAGCTATTGTTCCGCATCCTAGTCTCCAAGGAAGCAGAAAACAAACTTGCTCCCTCCTCCCTGTGGCTTCCTCTCACATATTTACACATGGCTATCATTTCTCCTCTCAGCCTCTCAGCCTTTATTTATTCACATGCATCCCCAAACTATGTTACAAACACAGACAAAAGCACATAAACTGTGTAAGTTAAAACAATGCAATTGTTAACAGAATTAAAATCAAATTGTTATATGACTTCAAAAGGCATATTGATTTGAAATTTTTATTTTGCAGAAGTATCTGAACATTTATTTTATGTGTGCATTTATTTAATTGCTAACTGTACATTTTACTTTCACCGTTTTGCTGCCATTTTGTGCTAATACAATGTTGACAAAGTGCAAAAAATCTTAAACTTGGCATTATGAAGAATTAACCTTTTTGAGTCAGTTTGCTTAAGAGCAAGTTCCTACTAGCCCTTCTGTGTTCTACTGAGCTATGTCCTGTTTCCCTGAAATATAGCCCCTCCTGCACATTATATCTCTTTTCTCCTGCCAAATGTTGAAAGCCATGTCTCATTAGTAGGTTGTCTTAATTTCCCTTTACTCTCAGGTTCTGTTAATTTTCCCTTCCTCCTTTCCTATCACAAGAAGAAAGTGCTTATTATGTGCTAACAGGAAGATATGAATTACTGGAAATTAATGCATTTTTCAAGCATTCACAGATGGCGTTGCACGTATCATTTTGTCTCTAAACTTTTAAACTTTGAAAAGGTGATATGGTTTTTTAAAAAAGTTTGCTAGATTTTTCTTTTCCATTTTTAACACATGAATAGTATATCTTAGAATCCCTTGAAAAACACTTGGTAACAACGTCTCAATTTGCAACCAACCATACATGTGCAACTTTACGAAAATTGGTATCAGCTTTTTCATTGGTGCTCAGACAAGCGTTTATGTACAGAGATGTGATTTTTCAAGTATTAATCGCTCAAACTTTTTAGAGCTTTAAATATCATTGCTGACACCTTCAGTTAAGACCAACCATATTGGCAGTCAGTGGAGTTCATTTAAAGCTGGTGTTACATGACTTCTATCTGATGTTTGGGTCAACACTCAGCAGTCCAGCTCCTGCATTTTGTAGTTTCTTAGAGCCCTTCCACACAGCCCTATATCCCAGAATATCAAGGCAGAAAATCCCACATTATCTGAGTGTGGACTCAGATAACCCAGTTCAAAGCCTTACCATTCTGGGATATAGGGATATGTGGAAGGGCCCACAGATCTCTTCAACACAGCTGAATAAAATCCCACATTTTCTGTTTTAAACTGGAATGTGTAGCATTGTGGACTCAGGGTGCATCCAGACAGCCCCTTTAACATGGGAGTTCCCACAATTAAAAGGGGGCTGTCCAGATGATGTTCCTGAGAAACATGAATTAATTTGCCACAAACCAGGAAAACCCTGGCTTATGGCAAACTGATTTGTTAGTGGGTTTATTCCGTGCCTTCTTAAAAGGTGTGGGAGAAACCCACTATTTCCTCTGTCTGGGCTGCTCCCTCAGAAGTTCTCCTCTCGAATGGAGGCCGGGTAAGTTTTTTTTTGCTTTTAAAATAGGTTATGGGGACTTTCGGTGAGGGGGTTAAAGTATCTGGGTGTTCTCCCAGAAATTTCTGGGAGAAAATCTGGATGCTCACCCCAGGAAGCATGTGCTTTCTGGAGTGTGTGTGGATGGGAACCCGGGAACATTTGCATTTTCTAAATGCGAATGTTCTCAGGTTAAAGGGCTGTGTGGAAGCACCCTCAGATACCCCAGTTCTAAACACTAGATATTGTGGTGTATTCTACTTTGATATTCTGGGCTATATGGCTGTGAGGAATGCCCCTGAGGCCCCTTCCACAGAGCTGAATAAAATCCGACATCTTCCGCTTTGAACTGGAATATATGGCAGTGTGGACTAAGTTCAAAACAGATATCCAGAATTTTCTGCCTTGATATTCTGGGTTATATGGGTCCTGAGTCATTTTCAAAGGCAGACCCAAACTGAGTATATTTCAGTAATCTAATTGAGAAGTAATCTAATTGACTACTGTGGTTAAGTTATCACTGTCCAGAAAAAGGCACAGATGAGGTTTCAAATAATGACATTACATAGTGAAACACTTCATCACTGTTTTTCCTAACTACAGATTAAAATTTAACATCCAAGAAAATTACAGTCTTTAATTGTTGTTATTGTCTGGCATTTGGATGGGAAATTCCTGGTGTTCATGTCTGTGTAGAATTGGAATAAATAGGCTGATTATGTGGATTATTATCAGCATATCAAGGTGAAACACGATCTTCAACCCAAGGATTGCATGTCTACAATTGTTTTAAAAAACTTATTTTTAAGCATAGCTTGGAGCTTTATATCTTTTCAAAATATTGTATTTTTTATTTGGCATAGCTATTTAGAACAAAAAGAGCAGATGGAGGAATTAAAAAAAGAATAGAAATACTTGGCCATTACTAGGCATCTGTTTGACAATGCAACATTCAGTTTTCTTTTATTGCTCTCCTTTATAACTCAAGAGCTTATTAAGAGCATTCTAAAATTCTTTGCAATCCTTTTAAAAACACTGTCTCACTTATCCTGGGTCTCTTGCAATCTATACGAAGGCTGCCATTGAAGCTATTGGTCATTTTGGACAGGAATGTAGCTCTTTAACAAACAGGCCAGGTGTGCAATTGCACAGGAGTTTTAAGACTTGAGCGTAATTATATACCTGGCATGATATAAAGTTTACAACAGCCTTACAACTGAGGCAGCCCGATATAAATATGACAAGTTGGAGTGTCTAAAAGAACACCTGCAAATCTCCACCACAGCTAATATAATTATGTTAGAACGGCGGCTTTATGTCACAATTTATGGGCATCTTAAGGAAAGCTTGCCACTGTTCAGGAATGGAGGGAAACAATATGGGAAATGGGAGAATGAGAGAAAATGATTACAGTACACTTAAAATGTCAAGCGTGAGTTATCGTAGGACACTTTCCATCACACCCACAGGGGAAGGAATTGTACTACAATGGCACCTTGCACCACAAATAATGGGCAGCTTAGCGATTATTATACAGCAGCTCTCAATAGAATTTCATTTAGTTCCCCCTGCCCCTCTTTGACCAGGCTTTTCAGCTTGTACTGCCACATCCCAGAAAAGATCTAATTATTTATTGCTAATCCTTGAGGTGCTGGAACAGATCAAGTTTCCTTTTTCAGCTGGGGAATTTTTTTTTACAGCAATATTTGCCCTTTAAAAATAATCAGTGCTAGAGATGAGAAACTGTTAACAACAACAACAACAACAACAACAACAACAACAACAGGCATGTGGAAAGGAGGGGTTGCAAAGGTATGCAGAAGTTTGAGCACAGGACCATGATTGATGAATTGCCACAATTACACAATGAAGAGAAGTATGGGTTGCTGTGAGAATTATGGGTTGCTTCTGGAACATGGCCATCAAGTCCCGAAAACTCATGGCAGCCCAGTGATTCCAGCCATGAAAGCCTTCGACAATACAAGAGAAGTATGATAACAAAGGTGCTCATGCCAGTATGTATCTAGTATTGCTGACTGCATGACCGCTGTGAAATAGGTACTTTGTATGATTTTTTTTTCATGTCAGGAGTGACTTGAGAAACTGTAAGTTGCTTCCAGTGTGAGAGAACTGGCCAACTGCAAGGATGTTGTCCAAGGGATGCCCAGATGTGTTACCATCCTGTGGGAGGCTTCTCTCATGTCCCCCACAACTGGGGGACATGAGAGAAGATGGGAGCTCACCCCATTCCCCGGATTTGAACCACCGACCTTTCAATCAGCAGTCCTGCCGGCACAAGGGTTTAACCCATTGTGCCACCTGGGGCTCCACTTTGTATGATAAGGTCCAGGGTATATCCCAGATATAAAGGTTCACATCTTAAATTGCCTCCTGCCATTAAGTCTGAGTTTTTAGTTTTTTCCCACTTTCATGGGGATCCTGTGCCCCTGACTTCATTGAATGTGAGGAACTGACGGTACAATGTCTTGCAAACGATAACACCAGATTCCTTCTGGAATATTTCAAAAAAGGTAGTTGTCATGATTATTCTCTCCCCTCTGCTTCTTACAAGATTGTTTCATCTCACTTAGTCCAAATATTATTACAGAGGACAGCTATAACTCCAGTGAATGACTTCCTCAAGGCAAACATGGCAGGCCAGAAAATCAGTACAACTTCGTGTAACCCTTGGGTTCTCTTTAGCTTATCCATGCTTTAGCAGCAAGCTTTCTTTTCTTGAAAATTTGCATTTTAGTTCCCACATCAGTCTTTCCTTCTGCTTGATAGACTTCTTCTTCTTCTTCTTCTTCTTCCCTTTTGGGAAAGAAAGACCCTACTCTAACCCCACCTCCCAGCCTCATATGGCCTCTGGCTGAGCAATGCCCAGTGAATTTGTCCTAATAATTAATTAAGGAATTGCAAATGACTTGAGGTGAAACAGTATGTTTTCTTGCATATCAGGATGCTGTACATGGCCAACAAAGTCACTTAGTGATGGGCTTGACATTTTGAATTTGCTTGCTGAGAGGAATACGCTCCAAACTCTGTTGGCAATAACTCATGGAACACTTGGTAGCTTTTCCCCTTAAGTTTTATTATTGAAACAGCATTGGGGAAAGCAATCCCCCCCCTCCCCTTATTGTTGTATGCCAGTTCCTATCAGCCATAACTGGGGTAGTTTTTTTTTTATTATCAGCCAGCATTTGCCATTCCTGTTTGTTTGCCCATAATTAACAACCTTCACCGTTGCCAGATTGTCTAACAGTTCCAAGTAAAAATTGCATCACTCCAAAAATTGATTGTAACATTGAACTATTCAATGGTAGAATGGGCAGTTGCTGAACAGTGAAACGTTCAGAAATAGTTCATATCATTGTCAATAACGAATTGAAAAACACATGCGAGATTAGATGTTGAGGTTGTGGATTCTTTTTTAAAAAATTCTGCCTTGCAGGCCTTTGGCAAAGTGCATACATGAGCTGACATTGGAGTCCTGTATTGGTTCCTCAGGGCTGGGGAATCTGTGTCCCTTCAAACATTAATCTCTATTGTTCTCCTCGGTGCTTGACAGCACAGCCAATGGTTAAATATAATAGGAATTCATTTTCTTTTTTCATTAGGCATGTGTTGTTTATTGTTATTGTGCACCTTTAAGTCATTTCTTACTTATGGTGACCCTAAGGCAGCATTTCTCAACCTGGGGGTCGGGACTCTTAGGGGAGTTGTGAGGGGGTTTCAGAGGGGTCACCAAAGACCACCAGAAACATATATTTCTGATGAGCTTAGGAACCCCTTTGGCAGAGAAGGCTGAAGATCTCTCCACCCGTCCTTCTCTTCCTTTTTGGAAACAAATGGTGAATCCTCCTACCAAAAGCCCTCCTCCACTGTGATTGGTCAGCCTCTCAGCCAAGAGGAGGACTGTTTCTGAGAGGGGAGAGCAGGCATGCTTGGCACATGGCAGCATAGTGTGCATGTGCGGTCAAAGGAAAGTGTGGGAGGCTGGAGGGAGGCTTGCGCCAGCAAGTCCCTTCAAGGCATGGGGGTTCTGTTTGGGAAGTTTGGCCCAATTCCATTGTTGCTGGAGTTCAGAATACTCTTTGATTGTAGGTGAACTATAAATCCCTGCAACTACAATTTCTAAACGACAAAATCAATGAATCCCCCCCCCCCCCGCCAACCTCACCAGTATTCAAATTTGTGCATATTGTGTATTTGTGCCGAATTTTGGTCCAGTGAATGAAAATACATCCTGCATATCAGATATTTACATAACGATTCATAACAATAGCAAAATGACAGTTATGAAGTAGCAATGAAAATAATTTTATGATTGGGTCACCACAACATGAGGAACTGTATTAAAGGGGTCATGCCATTAGGAAAGCTGAGAAACATTACTCTAAGGCAAACCTATTACAGAGTGTTCTAAGAGTATGTGACTTACCCAGGGTCAACCACTGGGTTTCCATGGTCAAGTAGGGATTGGAACCCCAACCAGGAATTGGAACCCCATTCTCCAGTCACAATCCAGTGTTGAAATCACTATGCCATGCTGGCTCCATAGCATATTTTATACCGTATCTTTTCACCCCAAATGAACACAAGGCTCTCCTTCTTTTTTTAGTTTATATCCACAGTGGTGTTTGCAAGTGCCATCTGGTCCACAAACCAGTTCAATGTCTTGTAATGTAATAATTGGCACAATTATGCTGGTTTTACCTTGGATTAAGTGGACAATGTAGATGTATCCACAGACACAAATAATCCATGGATCTATTGATCCTTCCCACGTAGCAGGTTACTGAATTTTTCCACTATGAGCATTTTATGAAAATATGTAAAATCTGTGTCCCGAATAAATAAAAACATCTTCTGAAAAGTGTAGAAAAGCTCTCAGTGACTTACAAATAAATAATAATAATAATAATAATAAACATTGAGTATCACCATTTTCCAGTGAAGTGATTTTCTCTCTTCTTATTTACCATACAAAGATGAATCAAATCAGGAATTAAAACCCTTGTTACGATCCAGCAGCATCTGGAGAGCTACAAATTCACCCTTCCTGCCTTAAACCTTCATTGTTGAGGGCCAAAGGAGACATTTACTTGTTATGTCACATGCCGCTTTGTATCTTGTTTTCTCTTAATTAATTACAGGCTCTTCTCTCTCTCTCTCTCTCTCTCTCTCTCTGTGTGTGTGTAGGGGGGGGAGTACTTGGAGTGCTGCAAAGGGGAGGGAATGCTGATTGCTTTCCAACAGGATCAGGACAAATGCTCTGGAATGCAATTTTTTGTTGGTGCCCATGGGGTTTTTTTTCCAGCTAAGTTTCTGGGAAAGAGGAGATACACCTGTACTTCACATTTGCTGTGCTCCAGGTAGAATTCATTCTCTTCCCTGCTACCTGTAATAAATGAAGGGAAAACAAGGATTGTGAAGACAGGTATAGATGCATAACATCCTTTTCCCAAAGGTGGTCACTGTGAATGATTTCATCGCTGTGCCTCCATCTATAGAAAGATTATTGGATGATTGGTTGGTGGCCCCTTGCTCTATACTGGCCAGAAAATTGCTGTGTTTTGGGAGAGAGTTCTAGTTGAAAAAAATACTTTCAGTGAAGTTGGTTCATTCTAACCCCCACAATGATCAAAAGAGTGAGTGACGTTGATATAAATACAACTTATACCATTATATCTCACTACAGGCATGCTAGTGAAGGTTTCTGCTATGTATCAAACAAACATCTAGTCTGGTCCTTATTCTACATCCACAGCAGAATACTCTAGTTCCATTTATGAGTACCTGCTTCATGGATGCTCCAGCAAATCTGGCTACCAGTATTAAAAAACTCTAAAATCAGGACACTAAATAAAGAGCGACAGTAAAAAAACAGAGTAATTCCAGACATGAAACAATCAGGGTCAACTAACACCTCCCACAAATGATTCTCCCAGGCAGGAATCAGCCAGGCTTTGAAGCTGCAAGGCAATACAATGCTAATCAAGGTGGTCAATTGCAACATTCACACTTGCCTCCAACAGACAAGAGTCTATTCTCACACCCTGGACATTGCACAGATATACACACCTCACTTGCCTAGTTTCCAACAGACCTTACAATATCTGAGATGGCTGCCATAGATGTGGGCAAAACGTCAGGGAGAATGCTTCTGGAACATGGCCATGCAGCCTAGAAAACTTAGGTAAAGGTAGTCCCCTGACATTAAGTCCAGTCATGTCTGACTCTGGGGTGTGGTGCTCATCTCCATTTCTAAGCCGAAGAGCCAGCGTTGTCCGTAGACACCTCCAAGGTCATGTGGTCAGCATTACACCAAACCAATTATTATTATTCTTTCATTTACAGAATAAATCTCAATTGTTCAAAACCCTTTTTGGCCATGGAAGCCAACTAGGTGACCTCAGGCAACCATTCAACTCTCTGAGCCTCAAAGAAAGGGAATGGCAATTCCCTTTCTGGACAAATCTTCCAAGAAGACTCCATGATTTTATGGTCACCATAAAATAAAGAATAACTTCAACAACAATAAGCTCTGGCATGATGATAGTCTCTTGCATTAGATACCATGATATGCGGTATCTAACAGACTAGCCAAAGTAGCTTGATTTAAAAAGTAAATATGTCATATAGAAATTAATAAAGGATATTAATTATGATTACTATAAATGATTTCCAGCATTCAAGACAATTTGCCTCTGTATCACAGTTGCTGGGCGCATTAGCAGAACAGGGCAGCCACACTTTGTGTTTGTGAGCTCCCCAAAGGCTACTGACTTGACTCCACTGTGAACTGCGTGAACTGCATGCTGAATTAGATAGGCATTTGGTTTGATGCAGAATGCTCTTATTCTATTCTTATGGCAATGTCTCTTCTTTTGTGTTTGGTTTTAGTTCAAAAATATAAAATTAATTGTTTTCAATTTACATTTTTCTCCTCAAAGTGTATATCTATGAAATTGCAAAGAAAAGAGCATTTCATGAATTCGGTCACGATGCTTAGAAGTGGGGGCAATTATTTTAATGGTTTTTAAAAGCCCCTCATTTATGTCTTCACTTTATTGCATACATACAGTTCATTGTTAGAAGAAATAATGTATTAAGTGCCTGTTGCCATGTGCTGACGCACTTGAAACAAATTAATTTGAACGTCATTTCTTAATTATCCCCCACTCCTCAGTCAGTGGTTCTAATGTCTGTGATCAAAGACATTACAAAGCTGAATCCTCTTTGTGTTCTGCTGGTAGTTTCAAACATCATCTCTGGGCTGCAAGAAATGATTTATGCATGTATTTAATAAAGCCCATTCCCATAAATTCAGTGTTCATATGTGGCAATGTGGTTTACATCAAATGTGGGCAGCCTATCATGCTCAAGATGTTTTAAAACTCTATATCCAATAAGCTCCAGTTATCATAGGCAATGAGGAGGTTGATGGGAGTTGTCATTCAGATATTTATTTATCATGTCAGAAGAAAATTGAGGGTATAGTTAAAATGTATTTAAAACACATACAAAGTTAAAAACTTGGCATTGTGCTAAATGTCCTTTGTCCAGTAGCTGGCCACTTGGAGTGCCTCTGGTGTCGCTGTGAGGAGGTCCTCCATTGTGCATGTGGCAGGGCTCAGGTTGCATTGTAGTAGGTGGTCTGTGATTTGCTCCTTTCCGCACTCGCATGTTGTGGACTCTACTTTGTAGCCCCATTTCTTAAGGTTAGCTCTGCATCTTGTGGTGCCAGAGCTCAGCCGGTCCAGCACCTTCCACATCGCCCAATCTTCTGTGTGCTCAGGGGGGACTGGCATCAGTCATTGATTGAGGTTCTGGGTTGTAACCTGCCACTTTTGGACTCTCACTTGCCAAGGTGTTTCTGCGAGTATCTCTGTACGTCTTAGGAAGCTATTTCTTTATTTAAGCCATTGGCGTGCTGGCTAATACCCAAACAGGGTGTGGGCCAGAGATGTCACTGCCTTGTTCCTTTCACTATTGGTTGCTACTCCCCGGTGGATGTCAGGTGATGCAATACCAGCTAAACAGTGTCATTTCTCCAGTGGTGTAGGGCACAGACACCCCGTGATAATGCGACATGTCTCATTAAGTGCCACATCCACTGTTTTAGCATGGTGACAGGCATGTAGCCGGGGGGGGGGGGTTGGGGGGCTTCAGCCCCCCCCCCCCAATTCTCATGGTGGTCTGTGAAAAGGCCTTACTGGTACATTATTTAAACTGTTATGTTTATTCATATCATGATCTGATAACCATGCTCAATATATCCCATATGCATGGGGTATTGGGGTAACAATACAAAAGGTGCTAGGGTAGACCCTCTTTCACTCAGACTCAGCCCCCCTCCCTGAATCAAACTCACCCCCCCCCCCCCCCCCCCCGAATCAAATTCCTGGCTACGGGCCTGCATGGTGAGATGTGTTCCACACTGGGCATGCATACTCAGCAGAAGAGTAGCACAGCGCAAGGGCAGATGTCTTCATGGTGTCTGGTTGTGATCCCCAGGTTGTACCAGTCAGCTTTCGCATGATATTGTTTCCAGCGCCCACTTTTTGCTTGATATTCAGGCAGTGCTTTTTGTCAGAGCACGGTCCAGGGTAACACCTAGGTATTTTGGTGTGCTACAATGCTCCAGTGGGATTCCTTCCCAGGAAATCCTCATAGCTCAAGATGCTTGCTGGCTCTTAAGATTTTAGATGGATTAGGAATCAGCTGACTTTCTCTGTAATAGGCAGTAAGAACACCTAAACTGAACCTAAAGAGAACATAAAGTATAAGTGAAATAAACAAATTGCTACTCAACTGGCTATCTTGACTTGTTGTACGAAATAAATGCATCTATACATCACCAAGCACTAGGCATGGAGGTAGAAGGAATGAGGCCTAAATCAACTTGGACTTCTTTGCATTTACGACTCTATGGTGCACCTATTTTGGCTTTTATTTATCTATAGGAATTTCTTTCTTCCTTAATGTTTGTAAATGTTCCAGCCCAGAAGACTTAAATCCACTCCACTTCCTTCATGATTCAGGCCCCTTCCTTTAATCAGCTCCCATAATGTCTTTCCTTCTATTTCAAATGCTCTCCACCCCTCCCGCCCATCTCTTTTTAAACTGTGGGTCTTCATTTATTACAAAGGGCTTTAAAAAATTTAAGCGACAGATGTAATTGCAAATATTGTGGCATTTCCTTTCTTGATTAATTCCAACTGTTTTTTCCTGGGCAGTCCAGAAAGCATCCGTGTTTGATGAGGACATTATGGCTTCATCATGGGTGCAGTGGTTGCAACAACAGCAGTGGGACTGGACTACCCCTGCTAGTGTGTAAGCAGCCAAGAAGCCACAGACCCAACCAACACACATTCTGGCTTTCATTAGAGACCCAGACTGGAGGAGCACCCAGCTGTGTCGTCCTGTAAGGTCTGTCTTGTCTTTCAAAGCTTGTTAACATGCTAATATAAGAGGAAATAGGCCTAACTTTCAGGAATTTACTGCTAGTCTTAAACTTCAAAGATGAAAAGCTCTGCCTTTCCAGCTATGAGATGTGCTTGTACTGTGATTGTTGTATTTCCTATTCATGTATATCTGTTACCATTAACCACACGGACTTCAATTCTGTAAATGCCTATCTTTTTAATACAACAAAACTGCCTATTTATATTTTTAAAACCTAAACTAACATACCAATTATATAACAGAAGTAAATGTTGTCTTCTAATTTGGTGAAGGGGAGCATATTTGTTGAGCAGCAGCCGCAGTATAACTAGAAGGATGGCAAGGTAAGGGCATAGCCAACGCATAAGAATTTTGCCCACTTCCAAAATATTTAATCAGTTCCCCAGTTGCCAGCATTTCAAAAAGTGAGACATTGAACATTTGCATTTCTTCAGTGACTGAAATAAATGAGTTGGAATTAGCCCAGAGAAGGGCCACCAAAATCACCACAAGTCTGGGAGCCATTCCCTATCAAATGTTGCTTAGGAAGCTATGTACTGTATACTCGAGTATAAGCCAACCTGAATATAAGCCGAGGAACCTAATTTTCCCACAAAAAACTGGGAAAACGTATTGAATCAAGTATAAACCAAGGGTGGGAAATGCAGCAGTAAAAATAGATACCAATAAAATTACATTAACTGAGGCATCAGTAGGCTAAATGTTTTTGAATATTTACATAAACCTATAATTTATGATAAGACTGACTCTGATTATACCATTTTTGTAAACTTCTTCAATGTAAATGTATCCTTTTCCAATAATAAAAAGAGAGTAAAACAATAAATGTAATAATAATCAAGTAAAATAATAAATGTTGTAACAATAATAATAATAATAATAGAGTACAATAATAAATGTAATAATAATAGGGTAAAATAATGTAACTGTAACAACAACAACAACAACAACAACAACAACAACAACAGAGTAAAATAATAAATAACCTTGACTTGAGTATAATCTGGGGCGGGTTCAGCCTTTAAAAACGGCGGAAAAACTTGTCTCATACTTGAGTATATACGGTATGTTTAACTTGAAGAGAAGGTTGAGAGGGGACATGAGAGCCATGTTTAAACATTTGAAAGGATGACATATTGTGGAAGGGGCAAGCTTGTTTTTTGCTGCTCTAAAGATTAGGACATGGAGCAATGATTTAAAATTGCAGAAAAAGAGATTCCATCTGAATATCTGACTGTGAGAGCCATTCAGCAGTGAAACTCTCTGCCCCGGAGTGTGGTGGAGGCTCCTTCTTTGGAAGCTTTTAAACAGAGGCTGGATGGCCATCTGTCAGGGGTGATTTGAATGCAATATTCCTGCTTCTTGGCAGGGGGTTGGACTGGATGGCCCATAAGGTCTCTTCCAACTCTTTGACTCTATGATTTTATGATTAAGAAAACTTCCTGATGGTAAGAGCTGTTTGGCAGTGGAATATGCTGCATTGGTGGAGTCTCCATGGTGGAGTCTCCTTCTCTAGAGGTTTTTAAGCAGACGCTGGATGACCATCTTTAGGTAGTGCTTTGATTGTGTGTTCCTAGATAAGCCTCACAGTCTCTTTCATGCAGTACTCCCTGTGAATGTGTCTGTTTCCATTGGTGAGACTCCCCATATGTGAGACCCAAAAATACAGTTCCCTCTGCCCTTTTCCCTTTAAAATATTTCAGTAGATGGAGGGCACTGGTCAGTCACTTTGGGCTTCCGACTGTGGAATGTGCCTTCACTATAAGGCACTCACACCACAACTCTACTTTGCAAGAGGATGGTAGGCAAGCTGTTACTCAAGAAAGATGAACCACTGTTATCAATCTTCTCATTGAGAATATCACATGAGCTGAAGGAGCTGCAGGGAATCCTTGGTGTACTATTGGAAAGCCCCTACTTTAATCAAACCCAAGACAATTTGGGTCACCATAATCTTAGTCATTTATTAACTGTTCTAACTCCGGAATCCAAAGTATTTAGAAGTGCAAAAATGCAAGCCGTGTTGTCCTGCTGAGTTAATCACTTAGAATGGCTTCAACCAGCAATAAAAGTGTCAAACAACATGCTGTCAGGACATTTTCTGAAATGACCTCTGGAGTGAACCTATGCATGTGGAAACACTAAAGCCAATACCCAAACTGAAAAGGTACACTTTCAGCTCAGAGGGCGTTGCTTTTTAGAGGGTAAATGGTTCCAAAATCTCTTTTGCAAAGGCTTGTTATTCTCTTGGTATTATAGTCTGAACAGGTGGTGCTGAAGAGAACTTTGGCCTATCAGGGATATTGATTTTGTCTAAAAAAGTGAGATGCTTTTAGAGTACCAGTACAGTACTTTTTATTCAATTATAGTAAAATAAAACAAGTGAATTTTGGGGATACATAACACTTAAAGCTTCACAACTACTACTACAAGATTACCACTAAACAACTATTTATTTATTTTTTTATTTTTTTATTATTTTTTTTTATTAAATTTTTTATTTGAACATAGAAAGACAGTAGAAAACAGTACAAAGTCATTCAACAACACTATGACATTCATAATCCACATTGATCCTATCTAGCTAACTACCTAACATAGATCCTCTAGTACAAAAACATACGATACAATACAAACATATTAAGAACAAGTGGCTTGCTGCCACTATTTGACCTCCTTCTCTCTCTACTACAGCATTTCTATATAAAATTTCTCTCTTGCTATTCGTACATTAGTCTTATATGCTTTCTTTGTCCTATGGAGCCCTACCTTATCTTGCTATAACTTCTTACTTAGGTATACATAAATGTTTCTTCTCGCATACCAAAATAGCTCTATACATTTCCCTTATATTTTCTATAAATTTACTTTACTATGGCTGTTGATATTTCTAAGCTATTTCAATTCCTCGTAGTCTCCTGTATAAGTCCTGTGTCTTGTTTTTATTTATAGATATTAAACTATTGACAGTTTTATCTTTTTTTCTCTAAGCCATTCTCTGACCGGGGTCCAGTTCGTTGGAGATATAGGCGTATTGCGTGAAGCTGACAGGATATACGTTAGATGGTCTGCGTTCATTATATCTAGTATTTTCTCTATCCACTCTTCCTCTGTTGGTAATGTCTTTTGTCTCCAGACCTTGGCCAGTAATAAGCGGGCTGCCGTTATTAGGTGGATGAACAATTTTTCTATCCCTTTGTCTCCCATCCCTCTTGTTAGGCATAATAGGAAGCATTCCGGTCTAAAAGGAATATTTTTCTTTATTATTTTTTGACACTTCTCGTGTATTAGTTTCCAAAAGTTGTTTATTCTCACACAGGACCACCACATGTGTCTATAGGTCCCTCTCTGTTCTCCACACTTCCAGCACGTATAGCACATCTGTTTGGAAAACTTCGCTATCTTGGCTGGGGTTAGATACCACTGATGCATCATTTTCACCCAGTGTTCTTTCAGATAATAGGAATAGGAATAATTTGTTTTACTGTTCCATACTAGACTCCACTCCTCTAAAGAGATGGATCGCCCTATTAATCTAGCCCAGTTTATCATATATTCTTTAACTCGTTCTCCCTCCGTAGACCATTCTAGTAATATCTTGTATGCTTTTGTGATATATTTTTTAGGGGAGTCCAGGAGCCTATCCCAAGCTGTCGGATTTTCCATAAAACCTAGTTGGTTGTCTTTTCTAAAGTGTTCTTTCAACTGCCAATGTTGTAACCAGGTGATGTTATTATACTGCGTTTTTAGTTCATCCTGTGTCTTAATCCTAATTTCCTTTCTTTCCCTGAGTAGCTGATCTTTATATGTAGGCCATGAGCCCCATCCCAGTTCCCTCCTTTGGTGAGCCTCGAGAGGGGAGACCCAGAGTGGTGTCTTGGGGTACATCCTATCTTTATATTGGTCCCAGACCTTTAGTAGGGCCGCTCGGATAAAGTGGTTACGAAAGTTCTTTTCCACTTTTGCTTTGTTGTGCCATAAGTAGGCATGCCACCCAGTTCTTAGATCGTGGCCTTCTAGAGTTAGTAATTTTTTGTTCTTTAATAATAACCACTAAACAACTATTAAAAATATAAAAACAGCAAAACAAAAATGAAATACACCCAGACAAAGACAAACAAAAAATAAATAGAAACATCTCACCCTCTATCTGATACTTTTTATCCCTTTTTAGTCAATGAAGTAGTTTCATTCTTGTTATATGGATGGCTATGTTATATGGATGGCTGTAAATGATATATGTAACATAAAGTGAAAACATTGATGCATAATAAAACAATGGCATAATTGATATCATAGTGCAATAACATTATGGACTACTGTATATCTGCATATCAAGGAGGGGAGGAATACAATTCAAGACCCCAATGACTACCTAAAACTGTGAATAATAGTGAGTTATACATTTTGACTATATTTGGGCTGAAAGCATACCATAAAATCATACTGGAGAACCCAGAGAAGTCCACAAATATCTTTTTATTTCAGGGGGAGAGATTGAGTGTGAATTAGTGAAAGGCTTGCAGGTTTTTGATTTTGAGGCAACTACAGCCATATCCAAAATACAATTTTGAAATGTTAATTTATCACTCAGAATTTGCATAGAGACTATGGGAAGTTTTCCAAATTTCATATACATACAAACATTCATTTCCCCCTTCATAATAACTTGGTGATGGTTCTTTATTATAGATGAAGAAAGACAAGCAGACAGAACTAACTGAATAAATAAGAAAGTCGCCTATATAAACTGAGCCTGTTGTTCACACTACTCTCTTTCTGACAGCTTGTTTAAATTTGGCAAAAGAGGTGCTGCTGAAGGACTCTTGTTATTCGGTGCTAATTAGAGTGAAGTTAAGCAAAGAAACATAAAAATGGGTCTGAAAGATGTTAGATTGTTAAATTGTAGTCAAAAGAAGCATCCCCATTGCAAGAAGGTGGAGTCTTGGGGTGGAGAAAGAGAATTCCCAATTGCTTCCAGAGCTGTTAAGCTTGCTTATTCAGAACCAAAGCCAACTCACACATATATATTGACTGATGAATAATCCTACACACCTTTACGCAAGCAGTTTATGTTCTCCCACTACCTGGCAGCAGTGAAACCTATAAGGAACCACTGCTGCTGACCTTAGCAGTGGGAAAATGGAGGGAGGGAGCAAGCAATTCAAACCATAAAGAAACATTTGGCCTCAGCTCATTGGTGAGAGAAATGAAGTTGTTGTTGTTTAAAAGATGATACTCTCAAGGTGATGAATGTCATATGCCAGCAAATATGGAAAACACAAGAATGGCCATCAGAGTGGAAAATCCACTTATATCTCTTTACCAAAAAAAGGGAAAAACTAAAGAACGCTCAAGCCTTCGTACAGTAGCACTTCTTTCACATGCCAGTAAGGTAATGGTCAAGATCCTTCAAGGTAGACTCCGGCAATACATGGAGAGATAAGGATGTAACCTCAAATGGAGTGCACCTGTCTTTCCCTTCTCTCCCTCAGGGCCCATCCAGACAGGCCCAAAACCTGGGACCTGTCTCAGTTTTACTAAGGACATCCAAACGACACCTCTGCTAAAACTGAAATAATTTGTACCAAATTAATTAAACACCTGATAATATCTGGATCTTAGGTAAGATCTGGTTCTTACCAGATGTGGGTCCAGTGTTGGTTGGGACTGAGGACCATGTCACGTGATTCCCCAGGCCCAAGCTACTCAGCTATCTTGGTTTTTTGAGCTCCAGGAGCCTGAAATATCAAGAGGGCACCCATGCCCTCCCCAACCCCCCCCCCCCCAATAACCCCTAAAAAGTAAAAAAAACTTATCATGATGTTCCTCCTCAACCCTTCCCAGTATACTGGCGGGTCATTTTCTCATGCCAGGAGGGTTTGAGGAGGAACATAATGGTGGACAGGTAAGTCTTTTTTCCTTTTTAGTGGTTATTTTGGGGGCTTTGGAGTGGCTGCATGCCATCCTGTTTATTATCGGGGAAAGCCCAGGTTTTAGGGGTTTTGTGGGGACTCTAACCCATAGCAAAGCGGGTTTTTTAAACCCACTTAGATCCGAGTTTAAGTCCTGTCTGGAAGAGCCCCCAGAAGCTTAGATCAAGTAGAGCTTTATGAAATGAGCTTTAAATCTGCCAGGGATGGGAGGTTTTTGATAGAGAACAAGGGCAAGATAACAGCCCTCTGCCCAGGTCCTATAAAAAAGGACTCATATGCACAAAATCTGCACTAAAATATGTGTGACTCACTCACAGTCCATTTCAAATTTCAGCATACCATGGGACCTTGGTATCCCCTGGGGTTTTGTTCCAGGGCCCACATATATATCCAAACTGTAGAAGCTTGAGGCAAATTATATACAATGGTGTGTATATTTATATTTTAAAAAATACAAAGATAATATTGTTCTAAGGTCAAATGGAGACCCAGTGTGGTATAGTTGTCTGAAGACTGTCTCTGGCTGACCAGGGTTGAAGTCCTCATTCACTCATTAAAAAAACCACTGGATTACTTTGGGTTAGTCACACTCTCTTCACCCCTCTGAATTAATGATGCCAAGAAAACCCTAGAATGCGATCTCTGTAGAATTGCAATGGTTTGGTAATAACGTGAAGGTATGCAAAAACAAGGCTAGACCATATGGCTGACATACATTGTCCTCCAACAGAGGCTTGGCCAGTGGGGTCAAGAGTAATAGCCAAAAGGGTGTCACTATTGCTCCACAGTTTTAGCCACATGAAGTAGCTCTTTATGGTTAAGGGAATCCATCACTTCTTTTCTTTGTTACCTTCCCGCACCTCATAATGCTTTCATGCAATTATTAATTTATTATTATTCTTATGCAGAAACTAATTTGAACTTGCTATTTTTCAGTATTTTGGTGTAGCTTTTTAATTACATGCTTTAAAAGGAGTTTTGCTTAATAAGATTATTCTCCTCCACTTAAGATAAATAAAATCTGTGTCAACAGTTATCGAGGAATGAAAAAATCGCACATATGCATTCTACAGTCTCACATTTGTAGCATGTGAAATGGCACACAGTAGGGGTTGGTTCAACAACTTGGTGCCTTGGGCTTAGTTCTTGCTGAAGAGGTAAAAAGCTATGGTTTTTTTTTTTTGAGGGGAGAGAGATTATACACTTGAGATTACAGCAGGAAAAGTTTAGGTTTTAATGCTCCAGATACTCCAACAAAAGAGGGTTTCCATCTAGGAAATCATGGCTCAAAAAGAATGTGAAGTGGGAACCAGTCAATCAGGGGAGCAGCTGCTGCTCTCACAACAGCACATCTAGGTGCACAAGAAATGACATCATATTCCTTTTTGGCTAGTTTTCTGATAAAAAATAAATAAAATGAATTTGAGAGGTTACAAAGGTTGGGATCCCCTTCCCCACCCCCAGTTTTTGGTTTGGTTTAATTTCTCCTCCTAGGAAGGAGGAGGCACAGTAGCAGAGGAGCTTTCATTTTCATTTTTTAAATTCCAAATATTGTTCTGATTTTTTAAAAAATATGGAGTTTGGGGACTGCTAAAATGTGTTTCTTAGGGCATGGGCAACTGAGTTAGACCCAGTACCTTTCTTTTTTTTTTCTTCAAAAAAACCTTTAATTTTATGGCAAATGGAGGGAGATCAATCAATTAAAAAGGTGAATTGCACTTCATGGGGTCTTCTAGGAGAGACAGCTCATTTTGGGGGGAAGCTCGTGAAAGAAACAAGTCAGTCTCCTATGTATTGTCGAAGGCTTTCATGGCCGGAATCACTAGGTTGTTGTAGGCTTTTTGGGCTGTATGGCCATGTTCTAGAAGCATTCTCTCCTGACTTTTGCCTGCATTTGTGCCAAGCATCCTCAGAGGTTGTGAGGTTTGTTGGAAACTAGGAAAATTGGGTTTACATATCTGTGGAGGGTTCTGGGTGAAAGAAAGAACTAATGTCTGTTGGAGCTAGGTATGATTGTGTCAATTGACCTCCTTGATTAGCATTTGATGGCCTGACCGTTTTTAGGCATAGGTTGTTACTGTCTGGGAAAATCCTTTGTTGAGAGATGATTAGGTGTTCCTGATTGTTTCTTGTCTGGAGTTTCCTTGTGTTTGAGTTTTGTTCTTTATAATTTTAGAGTTTTAGAGGTTTTTTAAAAATATAATTTTAGAGGTTTTTTAAATACTGGTAGCCAAATTTTGTTCATTTTTATGGTTTTTTCCTTTATGTTGAAATTGTCCACATACTTCAATTGTCTCCTATCCCACACAAGAAAACTATGTAATCGAGTAATATCACAGTGGGGTCAAGATGGTAGAGAAGTTATTACTAAGGAATAACCCACAAGCTATGAGAGGCTGCAGCAGTTTGCTTTCGGCTGAGTCCACTGGAAGGGCAAGACTCCAGTACCTCCTTTTCTGGCCTCCTGCTAAGTTAGTTGAACTTCTTCACTTTGACCTTAGTGTTCAACCACTGAAATGAGGAGGAGAGGAGAGGAGAGAAAGCAGGATGTGTTTAAAGCAAATGATAACGAAGGGCAATAGAGGATTAATCTGAACAGTTCTTGCCAAATTGGGGTCACTGGAGGAAGTCTAGAGTGCCAAAGCTTGCAAAAAAAGCTAGGGCAGAACTACATTGTGTCTCAGGGCCACATTTTGACCACTCCTGTTTGCATAGTTGCAGGGCAGATTGAAATTCAACAGGTACATCTTTCTCCTAGCATTCAGTAACAGACTTGTTCTTGTTATTGTGCAATTGTGGAATATTATCCATCAGGCCTGTGGGGGAAGAGAAAAAGCTGGCAGGCCAGGAGATGTTGTACTTGGTGGCAGCAGGCAGAAAGATGTTGGGTTGGAGGAACTCATGTGGCCCTTGTTTCCTCCCGGTGCTGGAGCAGAAATGAATCTGAGAACTGAAAGGTAGCAGGTTGCCTAACAGAGCCTCCATTGTATAACTGCCGGCCAAGATATTGTATAATTCCCTGTACAATGACAGCAACTGGCTGGCCTGAGCCTCTGTAATAAGCTGTGCAGGTTGAGTCTCTCATGCAATTATATCACACATCATTGTGATTTCTATAATCCTCTCAATTGGTTGTGTCCTTCCATGCATATAAATTTCCATTGACTCAGAATAATTGGTTAGGGTGTTTTTTCTACTGAGTTTAATCAATTTGATCAGAGTTATACTCATAGCTTTCTCTCTTCCCTCTCCATTTTGGGTAGTTGCTTTTTTTACGGTGATGACGGGAGCGGGTATGGATATAGTGAGGGTTGGAGGAGACCTCTGGATCATTACCATAATGTGAGTAATCAGGATAAATATTAAATCCACCCCTCCAGGAAAATAAACTTACATTATATTAAGGATGGTATTTCAGATCTCATTGTGAATATATGTTGCTTTTAAAAATAATTATTTTAATTTCAAATAGAAATGAAGAATGTAACATTATTTTAGAGTTAGGTATAAAGTTAAGTGGAAAGCCAGTGTGCTATAGTGGGTTGCAGACTGGGCTCAGAGAGACCAAGATACAAATCCTTGCTTGGCCATGAAAACTCCACCAAGTGATCTTTTGTGAGAGGAAGGCAGTGATGACCCCCGTCTGTATAGATCTTGCTACAAAAGCCCTTATCACTCAGAGCTGATTTGGGTTGCATCTACACTGTAGAATTAATGCAGTTTAATACCACAGTAGCTGCCATGGCAGTTAGACTTAGTGCTCAAATATGTAGACATTTAAACCCAAAAGAGGGAGGGATCAGCTTCATTGGAGCTACATGACACATTAAACTGTTTTGAGTTAAGAGTCTTGAACCATGTTAACAAAACTTGTGGATTGTTCAAAGAGTTCCCCCAAATTTGGGAAAAATATAGCTAATGTCTTCTTTCTACTGGGAGCAGAAGAATGCCATGGGGAACTAGCAGGTCTATATTTTGAAAGTGCTGTGGTTCAAGTTGCATGGTGAATGGGAAAAACTCACTGTACATATGGGGAAAAATCACACCCAAGCAAATAGGAAAGCTCCCTGGAGTTATTGAGGTCTGCTCAGGGAATGTATGTGTGTGTGTGTGTTTGTCTACTCATTGCTTAATGAGCTGGCATGCTCCCTGCATTGATATTCCATTTGCAGACATCTTGCCATCTAGTTACTGGATTTGTTGCTGGCATCTCAGATGCCTCTAGCTCTTTGGAGAGTGCTGCCAGGTCCATGGAAAGTGCATTATATTCAGACTGCTTAATTATCACTTCTTAGTTCTTTATCTCATGGAATTCTTATGCAAATTCCATTCTGGAAGAAAGGATGTGAATCTGCACACACACCCACTGAATGAGTGAGACACACACACACACACAGAGTGTACATGAATCACTGAGTTGGTGCCACTAGTCACGGTAACCCTATATAGCTAGGTAGGTAAAAATGTGTGATTCAAGAACCAACAGTTGGTGATGATCATGACAACACCCATTTACTCAGGTTATAATTTCAATATAATCTTCTCTTGTAGAACTAGTGTAGAACATTGTCTGTAAATCAGGAAATCTCCAGTGTGAATCTTGCTTCTACCATTTATTTTTATTTGTTTATTAACATATTTATATCCTGCCTTTTCTATGAAAATCTGAGTGTAGCAGCAGACAATGAATCCAAGCTGGTCAATTTAAAACTGTGTGATTAAAAAAGTTTTTAAAAGGCTAAAATGTATTAAACAATGCAATAAGTTAAAAAGAGAGCCAAAGTGCTTTAAATGGCTTTAAATGATTTCAAGGCATCTACATGGGAGGATTCATGTAAACCCAATTAGCACCTGAAGAGTTCAGTGAAAAGCCACATTTCTATTTGGTACCAGAATGATGGAGCCCCCGGTGGCGCAGTGGGTTAAAGTGCTGAGCTGCTGAGCTTGTTGACCGAAAGGTCACAGGTTCGATTCCGGAGAGCGGCGTGAGCTTCCGCTGTCAGCCCTAGCTTCTGCCAACCTAGCAGTTCGAAAACATGCAAATGTGAGTAGATCAATAGGTACCGCTCCGACAGGAAGGTAACAGTGCTCCATGCAGTCATGCTGGCCACATGACCTTGGAGGTGTCTATAGACAATGCCAGCTCTTCGGCTTAGAGATGGAGATGAGCACCACACTCCAGAGTCAGACATGACTGGACTTAATCTCAGGGACAACCTTTACCAACCGTTACCTACCAGAATGATGGTAACTTTGGTGCCAAACAGATCTCCAAAGAGAAGTTATTCAGTAACTGGGGTGCTACAACAAAGAAGGCTTCCCTTATATCCTCCCATAGCAAATTTCCCTGACTGGTGGGATATAGAGGAGAGTCCCTTTAACCAATCTCAGTTTTTGAGCTGGAATGTATGTGAACAGGTCCCAAACTGTTTGGGGATTTGCAAGTAGCACCTTGTATTAAATCAGAAATGGACTGGCATGTGGTCCCCTACATAGCCATAGGAAACCACTCTCAGGCTAGTTTGACACTGACCATATAATGAGGTTGCAGATGTAAATTCTTTTGTTTGGGTTTTTAATTCACAGCAACTTGGACTGAGCACAGAATATGTGAAATGTGTTATTATTTTTCATGTCTATATGTTGTATGTTTGTGTTTATTGAATAGGGAAGTGAAATATTTTCTTACTGTGCATAAGAAAAGCTGATACATATTTTTTCACATACTTTTTTTGTCATGTCAGGAGTGACCTGAGAAACTGCAAGTCACTTCTGGTATGAGAGAATTGGCCGTCTGCAAGGACGTTGCCCAGGGGACACCCAGATGATTTGATGTTTTTATCATCCTTGCGGGAGGCTTCTCTCATGTCCCGCATGAGGAGTTGGAGCTAATAGAGGGAGCTCATCCGCCTCTCCCCGGATTCGAACCTGTGACCTGTCGGTCTTCACATACTGTGACTTTGTTTGTGAAAGATTCATTTGCACATAAAAAAACATTTGGGAATATTTTTCTGTACAAAAACTTTATCTCTGCACAAGAACATTAATTTTAAGAAATGAATTTTTCACAATTTCAAAAGAAGTGAGAAAAATAGTTCAAAATGTGCAAAAACCACTACGTGTGTGTGCATGAGACAGAGTGGTGCTGATGCTTATGACATATAGGTAGGGGGTAATCTTTTTCTTAAATAGTAAGGCGCCAATAACCCCACAAAACCACAATGGCTTTCCCACCCCACCAGGAGAGAAGCTGGCACCAATGAGTAGATGAAATTCAGGTTTTAATCTTTCCTTATCCGTGAGATTCAGCAGCTTGCCTTTGGGGAGAATTATATATTTGCAATCTACCAAACTATACAGTGGAGCTGTAAAGATAATCTAAGAGGGGTGCTGTTGTGTGGTCCTCTCCCAACTCTTGGGAACCTGATGGGAACACCTTTTGAGGAGACGTTTTGTTAGAAGAAGCAAAGAAAGTAATACACAGAAGAATGGAAATAAATAAATGCAGGAGTTTAAAAACATAGATCCTTTCCACTCTCTCTTTCTAAATTCAAATATGCAGGATCAATCTTTTAATTCACAATTAGGTTGTGTGACTTGAGATCCAGAAGGTATTCTAGATTCTAGATATTTCCTCATTTAATCTTCTGCTTCAATTGATCTTCTATTATTCTACATTTTCAACTGCCTTACAAATGTCCAAATTTCTTGCACTTCCTCCAAATATATCCCTTTCCTTCAGCTTATGTAAAATGCTGCAAACTGAATTCAAAGTACAAAACTAGTTTGTACTCTCAACTCAGCAGGAGGGGGAGAGGAGAAGAGTGCATGGAGTCTTGCTCTTCCTGGTGGGCTTAGGAAAAAGCAAACTAATCTAATATTTCCAAGCTAGTGTGTTCCTCCGCATTAATATTAGTGTGCTGTCCTGGCAACATTTAGATTGATGTTGCTTGGGCCCACACATCCCAGTTTTCACCTGAACAAGTATTGGAGGGCATGGTGTTAACAGTGAACATAAGGATATAAGGTTAGGTGTAGGTTAGGCCCCCATTGTTTCAACTAGAAGCCTACAGGAAGAGGACAATTAGTACACTTGAATTGGGACTTAGGTGAATTTAACAAGTGTTCTGATCTCTTTGGGGCCTTGCATTACAAATAGCCAAGTTTCATGGAAGCTTTGACCAAGTTCCTAAGGATAACTACTACTTGACATGATCCCTAATTATTATTTATAATCACATCTGCATCAACAAGGACTTAAAGTTGCATCCTTAACCCACTATCAATGCTGATAAAAAGTCCAGGGTAACAGTGGCCCACCAAAAGTTTGACTGTGATGCTCATAATCTTTCACACCAGCTATGTTGTCTACAACTGCATGGGTGTTATAGTCCAGCAACATCTGGAGGGCCAGACATCCCTCAGCTCTACACCACATGCATTTAATTAAATTATACATTGCCTACCTCCCCCAACAAAATATGCTAAAACATATATACTTGTCATCTGAAAAAATAGTACTTTTTGAGCTATATTGGTTTTTCCTATTCATCCTAGGCCCAATTCAAAATTTCAATAATTAATTTGAAAGCCTTTTAAGAAAGACAACCTAAGATAACTATCTTATCCTCCATGAACTTGCATTTTCACCACAGTTTTCAAGATATTTCTCTTATGTGACCTTTGGAAAGGGACTTCTCTATGGTTGTGCTGATCTATGGAATTCTATATTTAGGAAAGTCTACCTTGCCTTGTCTTTGGGGGCCTTCCACCATGAGCCTTCCTTTAAATAAAAATCTTATTTGGATTGACTTGGTTGGTATTTTGGCATGGAAGCTGCTTCAGAAACAGTACAATGCATTGAACATATTTCTGAGAAAGGGAGACTGCTTTCCCATTTCTAAGTTGTTTGTCTTTCATCTCAATTTGTTTTTGTTTAGCTTTGTTCTTCATCTGCTTCTTTTGCAACATAATTAATACTGTTTCAGTGCTTTGTTCTTAGTTGCCATGTCCCTTTGTAGGAAAGCAGGGTGTGAACATTTTATGTTTTGGAAGAAGACTGGCAAATACTGAAACGATCCTTTTGACAAAGAGCCCATAGAGGGCAGTGGTGATGGTATCAGGGTAATCACCCAGATTTTTTTTGTTTACTTGTGCTGTCTTCCTCTGAGATATCAACTGATACTTTTTAGGGATTATTTTTCTTCCTTCCCACTCAGTTCTCTTCCAGCTGCCTCATTAGCAAACTGCTTAGCATAGCAATTCCATAATTAGATACAGTGCCTACGATAAACTGTTCTTTATCGTAGGCACTGTGGTGTTAAAGTGGTTTTAACCTTTGAATCCCTAAATGGCTTAAGACTTGGCTGTCTACAATGATATCTACTCCCACATATCTTTATCCACAGGAATGGCAAATCCAATGTGTACTGAAAAACATGCATGAAAGTACATGTATATGTAAGTTCACATTCATTAAAGTTGGGCTGAGATCCTACATCGCTGCACAATGAATATCCATTGGTGAAATTATGTTACAAAATCCCTTGCTGAATACCATTTTTGTACAGTGTGTGTGTGAATCGATGATTAATGTTCATGGCTGATAACCTGCTGTGTTACTATATGCAATGTGCAAATGCAGTGCATAGAGGGAATGTACATTCATGTTCTAATCTGTGTAATATGCTATTACATGCTTGGGGGAGGGCGGTCCCATATGGGCGATGTATACGTTACATATGTGTGCGAGTGTATAACTAAGGAAGAAAAAGAAAAAATCATGTATATTCACCCTCTAGTTTACACCCGATTAGTACTGTTCTCGTCCTCTACTTGTTTCCATTTCTCTTCCACTATTTTTCCCTCCCCTCCCTCTCCTGTTCATCCCCTCCCTCTGGGAACAGTTGTACATTTCCTTTATCTTTCATTCTGTTTTTGGATCATAAGGATAGTCTGGTTCCTTATATTTTCTGTTACCCTTTACCTTGGCTATCAGTTCTTCCCATTTCCCCCTGGGCTATCCATTGATATATTTATTTTTTCTGTCCAAAATATAATCTTGAAGCATATAGTCTGCTAAATATTAATACAATTTCTGTATATCTCATTTTTATGTTCTTTCCATCCCAGGGTGACTGTAGTTTGTGCTGCAGCTAACATATATTTTGTTGTCTCAGCCCAATCTTTATTGCCGCTTTTCCCTTCCAGTTTCAGGGTAAAAAGCTGTTTCAACCCTATTTTTGCCCTAATAATTCCTCCATTTCCCCCTTTATTTTCCTATAGAAAATTGTATTGTAATATTTGATCTATATCTGTCTTGGGGCCTTCATTCTTCTTCCACTCTGTAATCTTTTGCCACATTCCATGCCATAACAACCAATTGTTTGATCCACATTTGACTCTTAACTCCGCCCAGGGTTGTTCCATCCGAATGTATAATATCCCTTATATGACAGCTGGATGTGACTGGTATTCATTGCCCTAAAACCCACTTTATTTTGTTGTAGGTATTTTTAGGCTATATGGCCATGGTCTAGAGGCATTCTCTCCTGACGTTTCACCTGCATCTATGGCAAGCATCCTGCATCTATGGCAAGCATCCTCACTACTCTGAGGATGCTTGCCATTGATGCAGGCGAAACATCAGGAGAGAATGCCTCTACACCAGTGCTTCTCAACCTGGGGTCCCCAGATGTTTTTGGCCTTCAACTCCCAGAAATCCTAACAGCTGGTAAACTGGGTAGGATTTCTGGGAGTTGTAGGCCAAAACACCTGGGGACCCACAAGTTGAGAACCACTGCTCTAGACCATGGCCATATAGCCCGAAAATACCTACAACAACCCAGTGATTCCGGCCATGAAAGCTTTTGACACCACTTTATTTTATTTACTATACAAATATAATAAATAAAATAAATAAATAAATAAATGTGTAGCATAGACCACTAATAGTGTTTGTTATTTTGCTGTTCAGACAAAGTACTTCGCACTGTTGTGGTTTACCTCCTGTGACATCACAAGGAGTTGTCTCAAGGTCTTTGCCCCTTCAATTTCAGGGATAAGTATGGGAAGAATCCTCTTATGAATAGAAGAAAATGTTTCTCAAATGTCAAAAACCTCTGAAAAGAAGAATCCCGGACTGATAAGAATTTTCACAGTTTAGGATTTATTCTACGCATAATTCACCTGTGGTGAGTTATGCGTAGAATAAGTAAGGTGTTTGATGTATGTATACGATTTAGATTACAATGCTCACATTGTATAGAATCATAGAATCATAGAATCAAAGAGTTGGAAGAGACCTCATGGGCCATCCAGTCCGAACCCCCTGCCAAGAAGCAGGAATATTGCATTCAAATCACCCCCAACAGATGGCCATCCAGCCTCTGTTTAAAAGCTTCCAAAGAAGGAGCCTCCACCACACTCCGGAGCAGAGAGTTCCACTGCTGAACGGCTCTCACAGTCAGGAAGTTCTTCCTCATGTTCAGATGGAATCTCCTCTCTTGTAGTTTGAAGCCATTGTTCCTTGTCCTAATCTCCATGGAAGCAGCAAACAAACTGCATTCTCTATTCTGTTTTTCTTCCTAAAATAGTAATGTTTCCCTTCCTTTAGTGTTGTAACTGGCATGTGATAGGTTAACCTAACAGCTGAGTCCACCACTTTTTTGGCACATAAGGTGTGCATCAGAGGGTTCATATTTCTTACAGAAAGGTGTATAGGCTGTACAGACACATATACACATTGCAGCAATCCTCTTTCCTTATTTTATTCCACTCCAGTGGTCACTCTGTGTTTAGGAATAGAGTGCTCTTTTAAGCTGCCTTGGATCTCAATTTGAGCGAAAGGTAGGATATAAATGCAATAAATAAATAAATAATGAAATGTTAAATCAACAAGAAATGGTCAGGCAAATTGGACCTATGGGAGACCAATTGTTCTAAGATCCCCTAGTATATTTTGCAGCCAAATGGGGATTTAAATGTGGCTCTTTCCAGTCTAGCATACCTATTATTTCCCCTGAAAGTGAAGAAAATATCACTTCTCTTCTCCTCTTCCTGACAATGGTGTTTCAGCTTTTTATAAATACTTTTGGGGGGGATGATGGAATAGTATTTTAATGGAAGATCATATTCTCCTAAAGTAGCATTTCTCAACCTGGGGGTCAAAACCCCTGTGGGGGGGGGGGGGGTTGTGAGAGGGTGTCAGAGGGGTCACCAAAAACCAATCAGAAAACACAGCATTTTCTGTGTGGGAAGTTTGGCCCAATTATATCATTGGTGGGGTTCAGAATGCTCTTTGATTGTAGGTGAACTATAAATTCCAGCAACTGCAACTCCCAAATGTCAAGGTCTATTTTCCCCAAACTCCACTAGTGTTCACATTTGGGCTTATTGAGTATTCATGCCAAGTTTAGTCCAGATCCATCATTGTTTGAGTCCAAAGTGCTCTCTGGATGTAGGTGAACTACAACTCTAGAACTCAAGGTCAATGCCCACCAAGCCCTTCTGTGTGCCAAGTTTGGTTCAATTCCATCATTGGTGGAGTTCAGAATGCTCTTTGATTGTAGGTGAACTATAAATCCCATCAACTCCCAAATGACAAAACCACCCCCCCCCCAACCCCACCAATATTCAAATTTGGGCATATCGGGTCCTTGTGCCAAATTTGGCCCAGTGAATGAAAATACATCCTGCATATCAGATATTTACATTATGATTCATAACAGTAGCAAAATTACAGTTATGAAGTAGCAAGGAAAAATATGGTTGGGGGTCACCACAACATGAGGAACTGTATTAAGGGGTTGCTGCATTAGGAAGGTTGAGAACCACTGCCCTAAACAGTTTGTGCTCCCCCCCCCCCCACTATGTTTTTAAGAATATGGAGAAAATCTAAGAATCACACAGAGAGGGTACAATTGGTCCTTGGACTGTGCAATTCCTATCATTACTCTAAACTCTTTACAACTCTGGCTCAGTTGCTCTTATCAGAACAGAAGGAAGAGATTCAGTACTGTTTGCCTACTAAGGGTGTAGCTACACTGTAGAATTAATGCAGTTTGACACCACTTTCACTGCCATAGCTCAGTGCTATAGAATCATTGATGAGTAGTTGTACAAGGTCATTGGCCTTTTCTGTCAAAGTGTGCTGGTGCCTCACCCAAACTACAAATCCTAGGATCCCATAGTATCAAGCCATAATGGTTGAAAAGTGGTATCAAACTGCATTAATTCTACAGTGTAGATGGCTGCACACTAAGAATTTTTAAATGTCTGAAAATCAAGTTTCTTTCTTCTCATTCTCTTCTCCTTCCTTTCCTTCCTCTTATGTACTTTTTCCTTTTTCCTTTTTTTTTCTTTTCACCTCCTGATTTGGGATGTCTTGCACATTTCACTACCCCATTACTATTTCAACAGAGGGCTGGGTGGTGAGTTGAACGCGAGCTTTGGACTCACCCGAAAAATCCCTCCCTCCCTCTCTCTCTCTTTGTTTTTTAACCAGGAAGAACTTTTATGAGGGATTTGAAGTACCAAGGATGCTATTGCGAATGCAAAAAGAAGGGAGGATACGGAATTAAAACTTGGGTGATAAGTTGCCTAAAATGGATTGTGTTGATTGACAAGTTTGTTCTCAAACTAATTAAATGTGAATCATAAAAAAAGATTAAAATGTGATAATCTCAGCTAGAATCCTTTACGTGTAATGCTGGATACAAAACAGAATACTGGGATCCCAGGAGTTGCTTTTGAAGCTGTGAGAGACAACCATTATTATAATGCTTTATAGTTGAATAAGAGAAGGAAGACAAGGAATTAATTGTCTTCATGGGAGTTGTCCTCCATTCACTATGTAATGAAATCATATTTGTAAGGCAAGCATGATTTGAGATATTTTTTGTTCATTTTATTGAAAATACATTATCTTGAGAATGAAAAAGATGAATCTGGAATTGTAGGTCAGGGGTGCACAGATGGTACATTTGGAACTACTGGTAGATCTCTGGGTGATTTCCAGTAGATCAGCAAGCATCTCTTACTCCCATGTGTTTAACAATGGCATCAACACATGAACCTCTTTTTGCTCTAGATTGTAAATAAGAAAGCTTTGGGCCTTAGGAGTAGATTTTTGTGTGAAGAAACTGAATTCTGTCCAGATCTGACAAATGCCTGAGTTCAGATTTTTTTATTTTTATAATATAATTTTCATTAATGTTTCACAATATTTACAATTTATCTCACCCTCCCTCCCTCCCCAAGTCCTGGATCCTTACGGACTACTTTCCTGTCAGTCTTCCGGTTAATATATATATATATATATATATATATACACACACACACACACACACACACACACACACACAGTATTTATATACCTCTTTTCCCACCCCTGGGGGGACTCACAGTGGTTAACACAGAAATAGTGGCAAAATGCAATGTCTTACATATGTACACCAAATCACAATCAACACCATATAACTCAGCATAAATCAATAGGACAGTTCATCACAAGATAAGATAAAAGGACATTTAAAACATGAAATATATGAATTAAAACACCTAATAAAACACCTAATAATAAAAACATTAAAATCACATGATCCAAGCACGTAGACTGGGCCATTCCAAATGACACTGCACTTATTCCATATTTGCTTCTTGTACTGTGTTACTTTACTAGTCGAAAGCTTGGTTCCATAACCATGTCTTTGTTCTCTTTCTTAAAGCCAGGAGGGAGGGTGTTGATCTGATCTCACTGGGGAGAGAGTTCCAGTGCCAAGGAGCCACCACTGAGAAGGCTCTGCCTCTCATCCACACCAACCACACGTGCAAAGCAGGTGGGATCGAGACCAGGGCCTCCCCAGAATATCTTAACCTTCTTAATGGTTCATTGCCTAGTTTTATTGATAATAACCATGTCGTCCCCTAGTCATCTATCCAAATTCTCACTTGATCCAAGAGTGGTTGAAATGTACTATTGCTCTGGCACATAGAGCAGATGAATGATTTCCATATAACCTTATTTATTTATTTATTTATTTATTTATTTACAGCATTTATATTCCGCCCTGCTCACCCCGCAGGGGACTCAGGGCGGATTACAATGTAAACATATATGGCAAACATTCAATGCCAATTAGACATACAACGTATGTAGACATACACAGAGGCTATTTAACTTTTTCTGGTCACCAGGGGAGCTGTCGCTTTCATTGTCCATCTGCGACACTGATGAAGTACTTCCACATTCTCTGCATGCTTTTGCTGGAGTGCTTTTTGCTGGAGTCTTTTTATGGCCTCATAAATTAGTTAATTAGCCTCCCCACACATAGGTGGTACCTAATTTTCCTACTTGACAGATGCAACTGTCTTTCGGGTTGCAAAGGTCGGCAACAAGCTACACAAAATTGGCCAGAAGCTCACTCCGACCCTGGCTTCGAACTCATGACCTTCTGGTCAGAGTGATCTTAATACAGCTGACACTCAGCCAGCTGTGCCACAATCCCGGTGCTACTTTGAACAAATTCTCTTTTATTTCTGCTTGCTCTAATCTTAGTTTGTATGTTAGTTTTCCAGATAAAGCTATGGCTCATATTCTGTTTAACCAATTCTGTAATGACAATTTCTCTATTTTTTTCATATTCAGACTATCTCAATCCATGCAGTGTATTGATAAAATCTCTATTTTGTCATGCTTTGACTGTTTCATCCTCACAGTGTAATATAAGGTCTTTGTTTATCAGATTCTTATTTTTGTTTTCAAGTAAGGTGATAAGCGATAATGCCCCCCTAAAGTGAACCTTTTCTCTTATTATTCAACTTATCCAAGCTAAGACCTCTTCTGAAAGGTTTTGTATCTTTAGATATAACACCCAGTTAGGCTCAGAATTCTTTCATTCCAAGCCTTTGCCATTTTCAGCAGGTTGAGATTGGCATGTCTCAGATGTAGCAAAAAATCAAATCACCCAAGTTTGAAGTCTGTCCATTTCCGTTTTAAGTGACCTATCTCAGGAGTGGGGACCATATGCTATTCCAGATGTGGTGGACTTGAAACTCCCAACACCTCTGGTCAGCATAGCCAGTGGTGGAGGGCCACATGTTCCTTATTCCTGACCTAAATAAAAGAAAGGGGGGGAAATATTGCCGTATTGTTCATGCAGTTGTACACCAGACTGTCTTGTGTGATACATGTCCTACATTACAGAAGACAATCCTCTTTATAAAAACTATTATGTACAGTTTTTTGAGTGACAATATCCCATAGTTCTTGAACTATAGGCCTAGTTCAGTGTGTATGTTCTGTTAAAAAATGAGGTGGATGATTACTATGCAAAATCAGAAAAAACTCTTTTCAAACCTCTTTTCAAAGATTTCTTTTGAACGAACAGAACATCTTTTCAAAATGATTTACATGAGACATTTTATGAGGCAACAAATGCTGACACACAACTTGACAGTGGATAAAATGACTCATTCCTTTTAAATTCCTTTCAAAGTGGGATTATAAGATTGTCCAATCATAATCATCTCTTTGTGTGTGTGTGTGAGGGGGGGGAATCAGATAGCAAGTTATATAATAGAAAACATACACACACATATATATTTATATACACACACTGACACACGTATGTATGTATGTATGTATGTATGTATGTATAGACAAAAATTAAATGAAGCCCTGACAACTAGTTTGGGATTTAGGGAGAGATATAATTTGAAATGAATGTGTCTGGAGTGAAATGGGAATGTGTAAAAGCTTCAGTTTCTTTCAGCATAGGACTTGAAAGGGCTTCAGATAACTGATGAATACAATGGTAATTTTATAGATGAGAGACAAGGACTGAAATCCTATGTGGTTGACCACCCATGTATGGCACGTCTACCATTGTCACCACCTCCAGGACACAACACTGAACTGTGAAAACCCTCCCCCTCCCCCCCCCCCCCCTTGAATATTGTGTTGTTGGTGGAGGCAGTTATTGAAAAAGACAGCGGCTAACTTCTACCAAGATCTGCCAGGGTCGTCTGGAGGTCTCAGCCTGTGATGTCACCCATCTACATCTAGCAATGTGAATATAGTCAGACATTTGTCTGGTCCCTTCTGCTCTCCATCAGCAATGGAATAAATATGGGGGCAGACTCACAGCATGATGGTGAATCAGACTGAGGGTTTTGGATGTTGGTGAAGGTGGAAGAGCACAGCAGCTTCCATGATGACCAAAAATTATGCACACATTTGAAAAAGGGACATACACCAACCAAAGTTTACAGGACTAAACCGAATGGATACATCACCTGACTCAATATAGGACAACTTCATGTGTCCCTTTGTTCCTATATAGCAGGCATGGGCAAACTTCTTCCCTCCTGGTGTCTTGGACTTCAACTCCCAGCCACTTCACATTTGGTTGTGCAGTTCACTAATGCGCTATTGCTGCATAACTCTGTGAATGCAAAATTATCCTTTGCTTCCTTGAGATAGGATATTAGCCACTGCATTTTTGGAGTGCATTTCAATTGATGTGAAATTCAGTTTTGTTGTTAGATCTCTTTTGTTGTGAGACCTTCCAGATATTTTGAAATTTGGCTCCCAGAATTCCTGACTTCTGTGAGATGATGCACAAAAACATGCAAACATATATAAAGCAGTCCAAAGTTAAATCATTGCCTTTGAGAGACCCTGCTTAATAAAATAATTGATTTTACAACACATAAAAAAGTAAATGGATAGAGTGATTGTATAACCACCCAATAATTACAATGAAGCTTGCAAAAAGGAATCTTTTAACCTTGCATGTCTGGCAACGAAAGTCCGGATATTTAAAGCAGTAGTAATCCTGTAGTAACCTATGGATGTGAGAACTGGACCATAAGGAAGGTTGAGTGAAGGAAGATAGATGATTTTGAATTGTGATGTTGGAGGAACATTCTAAGAATGCCTTGGACCGCAAGAAGATCCAACCAGTCCATACTCCAGGAAATAAAGCCGGACTGCTCACTGGAGGGAAGGATATTAGAGGCAAAGATGAAGTACTTTGGCCACATCATGAGGAGACAGGAAAGCTTGGAGAAGATAATGATGTTGTGGAAAATGGAACGAAAAATGATGAGAGGCCGACTAAGGGCAAGATGGATGGATGGTATCCTTGAAGTGACTGGCTTGACCTTGAAGGAGCTGGGGGTGGCCACGGATGACAGGGAGTTCTGGTATGGGCTAGTCCAAGAGGTCACAAAGCGCCAGAAGCAACTGAATGAATAAACAACAAAATCTAGCCTGAATGCTTCTCATCAATATTTGATGGACATAGGATTATTTAAAAATGTTTGTGAAAATTGAGGGAAAGAATAATATGTTGTTGAATGGAAACAGCATCATCAACCAAGACTAGGTTTGAAAAGTACTGTACAGAAAACACATTATTGTAAAATCTTTGTTGTCATTTCCAGCTCTCCACAATGGGAATTGCCACCTTTTAAACTTGTTCCTGTATCTTGTTTTCTCGCACAGACTGAGTTCAGTTTAAATTAAACAAACCTGAACTATCATAAAAGAAACTGCAGTCAGGCGCCTCACATAATAATTTAGCTCCAATTAAGCATGCTGATTATTTTGAGACATCTTGTGATCTCTCTGTAAGTAGAGTAAATATAGAGATGGGGTGCAGAATAACCCAAAACCAAACCACAGCTATAAAACTGAAAAGACCATATAATTAAAGGGATATGATTTTGACTAATATCTTTTCTATGTGCTACGCCTTGCTCCTCAATTAGAACATTTGTGCATCACTAGATCTAATGGTTTCGAGAGACTAGGGGTATGGATATTGCCTTTAATGCTGCAAGAAACCTATCTTTGAAGCACAGCATGATGGCATGACCACTTAAATCCTAAACTTCAAACAGAGGCTGGATGGCCATCTGTCAGGGGGTGATTTGAATTCAATATTCCTGCTTCTTGGCAGGGGGTTGGACTGGATGGCCCATGAGGTCTCTTCCAACTCTTTGATTCTATGATTCTATTAAACTTATTTTCTTGGAGGTTAGTTTTATTTATTTCACTTATTTACTGAATGCATACCCCCAACAAGGATTAGATTCAAGGAGACTTCACTGAATTCAGTAGGAATTATGGCAGTGCATGCATGTAGGCAAAGCTCATTGGATGCCAGTGGTATCGAAAACAGGAGAGTCCTCATGGAGTACCCCAGGGAAACAAAAATACCCCTTAATTATTTCTTACTGTGTCAGAGAGAGCCATGGGGCTCAAATTATTTATTCTTTGCTCAAAATACGTCTACTATGCCAATCTAAAAGCACAGACCAGAAGGCACATTTAATTTAAGAACAGAGATCCATTTCCCAAAAGTATATTTTGGGCTGTAGCTTTAAACTGTAAATTGAAGCATATTTAATTTACAATTAAATCCTTATAACAGAAGGAACTTAAGGGCAAGCTACATTGGTTAAATAAAAGACAAGTACAAGTAGGTTCATAAATCTAGCCCTTTTTTCTTTATATCTCCGCCATCTGTTTTCACCACATTTTGAAATGGAGTGCTATAAGTTCCATAGGGCAGGGATCTTGCTTATGCTTCATAAATACTGTGTATATTACTTATCACTGTTGAATATCCCTGACAAAAATAATTTGAAACTTGTATTATTAGGTCATCAAAGGACTGGTAATTCTTTTAACTATGTGTTATGAGGAAACTAAGCTTGGCAAAAACAAAGCAAAAACAACAACAAAAATCACCCATTTTGCTTTTTGGACAGATCCTGGGCTTTCAATTGCAGGTTGTATCAAGTTTTCAGTGAAGGCTGACATCCCAGCAATTTCGTGGGGAACTGCTTTAAATAATTAACACCCCCTTCAGAATCCAGAACATGTTGTGTCTTTTGCTAATACACATAATCACTGTGATGCAGGTGTTTCCCACCTCTCCATATGAAGAGAAGCATTTGCCAGGATTAAAAACCTGTAGTAAGCAATATACATTATTTCTCACATGCACCGGTGTTTCTTGCTGAGACAAGTGAACTAGAACAGTTTAAAACCATATAATTATGTTACTAGGTATCATTTATTAAATCACATTTCCCCCACCCTCTCCTCTTTCAAGTTCTTACTGAAAAATATATTATATTGTTTTAGAGAGGTCTCTTGGCTGCATTCCTTCTCTTTATGTAGTGGGGTACCTGTGTGGGGGAGTGTGTGTATGTGTGTGTTGATCCTGAAAATGAGGACAGTGTGTTCTACCTCAAAAGGGGTAAGCATCTGTCAGCCATCTGGGTGGAGTTTTCTCAAAACCTCTTCTTGATTTGATTTTCTTTGCCCTCATCCTGGTATCTGTGAATTGTTTTCAGAACAGTGGAATTCAACATATGCGCAGAAAGAAAAATTCCCCTTTTTGGGTCCTTGAAAGCTGTCATAGCTCACAGGACAAAATTCATGCATGGCACATTAGTGTTTCCCTGTTAGTGGGGCAGTGAATCCATTCCGGGTTTTAACCAGCTTTAAAAGAACTTTCTATTAGGAGGAGATAGGGTTCAGTACCTTGGAGAGCACCTCTGAACGTTAGTGGTTCCCTGTTAGTGGGGCAGTGAATCCATTCTGGGTTTTAACCAGCTTTAAAAGAACTTTCTATTAGGAGGACAAAAGGTTCAGTACCTTGGAGAGCACATTTGAAGGTTAAAGTATAGCCTGAAATGGGTCCATTACCTCCATAACACAGGAGGCACCAGCTGCATTTCTCCAGATGTAGGTTTAGCAGTAGGAATTGTAACCACTAGTCTGATGACTTTCCATTTTATTATTTTTTCCAATGTGTTATTGCCCTTTTTTTTTTGGTTTAGCCTCCAGAATTTTAGACCACAGGGATATGGGTCCTCCTCTACCCCCTCAACTCTATCTCTTTCTTATCAGAATTGGGAGCTTCAAGAGCTTCATGGAGCAAGGGAAAGGAAGGAGGTTCCATGTCGTATGCTAGAGCAGTGGTTCTCAACTTGTGGGTCCCCAGATGTTTTGGCCTTCAACTCCCAGAAATCCAAATAGCTGGTAAACTGGTTGGGATTTCTGAGGGTTGTAGGCCAAAACACCTGGGGACCAACAGGTTGAGAACCACTATACTAGAGTTACATTGAATTTAGCCCAATGTTGATGACTCATTATTTCTGCTATTTTATTTACTTTCCTTGCCGATCACATGGGCACTCTTTTATGATTCCAGCAAATTCAATTGTGGTGGTTAGGCATTCATAAGGAGCTCCATGACAGTAAGCCACAGTGACACAAGGACAAGGGATGGCCAGTGTGATGCAGGTCATCTGGATACTGATGCAGCATCATGGAGTATACAGCCTGGTGTGTGTTGCCACCACCAGGGTTTACCTACAGCTAATCTGGAGCATTATATTCCAGACTGGTCCCAAATAAAGCAACCAGTGTAAACATGACCTAAACTCATGTGACCACCCCCCCCCCCCCAATCTTTGCAGTCCAAATTTGTAACTAAATGTTAGGAAAGGGGTGAAAATTAAACTTTAATAATAGAGGCCACGAGGCCATAATTGCCTCCCAGCTTAGTTAGCTGCCTTGCCTCTAGTAGAAAACTTACTTCCAGAAGATCTGCTAGTTGCCTCCAGTAAGAAACACAATAAGCTTCTCAAAACCATTTGCTGGAGAATAGGACTTGTGTTCTTGTCCTTTCTGTGGGCATTACAGATGCAACTGGCTGGATACACTTGGAGCAGATACACTTTGGGTTTCATCCAGCAGACTTCATCTTATGATAATGTTTGTATTATTACTTATTATTACTGTATTCACTTAAACGCCATCTTCCCCATAATAATGGGACTCTGTTAAATGATCTATACACTTAAAATTAATCAAAAGGTAGAATATAAAAATCAAGAAAGCAGCACACCATTAAAAACCCATCATAGTTAGTTCTAAAGTCCTGATGGAATAGAAAAGTTAGCAGAAGGAGAGCACAAAGGGAGACATCCCAGATTTCCTAGGGAGGAAATTCCAACATTTGTGTGCAACTGATGTGAAGGGTCTACAAAATGGGCTTGAGAAGCCAGTGGGGCAGGTTGACGAACCTATCTCAAAGGGTTTAGTGCTTGAACAGGCCCATAAAGGTAAAGATAAAGGTAAAGGTAAGGTTGTTGCAGGTTTTCTTTTCTGGGCTATATGGTCATGTTCTAGAGGCATTCTCTCCTAGGAGAGAATGCCTCTAGAACATGGCCATATAGCTCGGAAAAAAACCTACAACAACCCAGTGATTCCGGCCATGAAAGCCTTCGACAATACAGTCAAGGTAAGGGTTTCCCCTTGAAATTGAGTCTAGTCGCATTTGACTCTGGGGGGTGGTGGTGGTCATCTCCATTTCTAAGCTGAAGAGCCAGTGTTGTCTGTAGATGCCCCCAAGGTCAAATATCCTGGACTGGAGTCTTTTAATGTGTCTATGGAGTGACTACATTTACAGCTCTGCTGATTGTAAAAGAATATTTAGTCTATGAGATAATATATCACATCCAGGATCTGAGGAAGGGAAGCACTATGGGATTGTAGTGACCAGGGGCAGTGGAAGAGCTTGAAAAAATTAATTCTGAGGATTTTTTAAAATTGCTCTTTGCCATCAAGTCAACTTTGACTTTTGTATGAGAGGCCTCAGGAATTCTTAGTCATCAACTGTCCTGCTCAGGCTTTGCAGGGCAATGGCTTTCTTGGTTGAATCAACCCACCAGTAGTGCTTTTTGCCATCTGCTATCTATTTTGCCATCTACTTTGCCACTAGTAGTTTTGCCAGCCTCTTTTCCTATTTCCTTCTACTTTAATGAACATTGTTATAATTTCTACTAGGTAACATCATCCCATAACATATCTAAAGCACCACAGCATCAGTTCAGTGTTCATTTTTAGTGAAACTTGGGTCTGATTTGCTCTTAACTCATTTGTCTCTTAGCATTGATGATATTTGTAAAACCAAAGCTCCCACAATCCCTCTTTTAATATGGTATGTGGTCACACTGTCTGGGAGATTTTGGGAATTGGAGTGCCTCCGTCCCCCAATGTTTCCAAGCTTTTGATGTGAGCATGATCGCTGCTAATGTTGAGAGATATGAAAATTTGTCCCTGTTCTTCGAGCCCTTGAGGAAAGAAGCAGGATATGATGTTAGGAATTCATTTCAGCCTTGTTCTATTAAGAAATAATTTAATTTGTTGGGCCCTGTGGGATGTTTTTATATATCATTAACTTTAGCATTGGGATCAGTGGGGTTTTATTAACCATCTTATGCCCCAAGATAACTCCTGCTTTGAAGTACAGAAATTACATTCTAAATAGTTGTAATAAATTATTACCTGTAACTAATAGTGTCATGGCAGCATGAATACACACAGAGAGAGCATTCAGGAGAATACGAAGTTCTTGTTGGGGTTTTTACAGTACAGCATCTTTAAGGGCTAAAACAGGCATTAAAAAGGTGGTGACAGAAGGGCAGGTATAGAAAGCTGTCTCTGTCCATTTGTAGTTTGCCAAGGCATCAGCAGAAATGGTTAAAGGCCCTGTAAAACTACAATTCCCATCATCCCATATCATTGAGCCATGGTAATTCCAGCGCTGTCAAGCTGCATTTATTCTCCAATGTAGATGCACCCCATGTTACCTCTTAATGTGGTTATCTCCTTGGATAAACATATTTCAGCATATCTTTAGCTTTTTGTTAGAACCCTTGAATTAGTTCTGAGAAGGCATTTTTCATTCATGTAACTGGAGAGCTACAAGCTGTACAGTAATTGCAAATTAAATCTTGCCTTCAATTAATCTGTGGGACTGAGGTTACAGGGACACAAACATGCAAGCCACACAGACTTATCAACTCTATGCCTGATTTTATATGAAAAAATAACTTAAGGGAAACTTTTCTTTCTAATTTGTGTCCAATACCACCAAACAGACAGTAGCTGAAGATAAAATAACTGTGTGACAAAAAGCCACAAGTGATTGATGTTGACAGTTTCTTACAGCTGCTTGACTGTTAAAGCACAGAGTAGTGGGTAGGATTGTGGCTGCTGCTATCCCTAATATTGACCTCTGTGAATTCATTTGAGGGATGGAACATAACGGGATTATTACCAAAAGTGGGCAAGTTATATTTTTGAACTATAGTGTCTGGCACATTCTGAGAACTATCTTTGAAAAAGTAGCTTCCCCAAGTTGCTTTCCCCAAGTCTAGTCATGTCTGACTCTGGGGAATGATGCTCATCTCCATTTCTAAGCTGAATAGCCGGCATTGTCCATAGAAACCTCCAAGGTTATGTGGCTGGCATGACTGCATGAAGTGCTGCTACCTTCCCACAGAAGTGGTACCTATTGATCTACTCACATTTGCGCGTTTTCAAACTGCTAGGCTGGCAGCAGCTGGGGCTGATAGCAGGAGCTCATCCCGCTCCCCAGAATCATACCACCAAACTTTCAGTTAGCAAGTTCAGCAACTCAGCGGTTTAAACCACTTTTACAATCCATTTAGAATTATTTCAGGATAAATAAAAACCTTCACAATTATTTCAAAAAACAAATCAATATCTAAGGCAGGAAAAACGATATTTGGCACACAATGATTGAATCAACAAAGAAGGTGGTCCAAAAGATAACACTAGGAGACAAACTCTTAGTTCATTCTGTACTACATGCTTTCAGGATGATAGCATTTTGTATTGTCGAAGGCTTTCATGGCCGGAATCACTCAGTTCTTGTGGATTTTTTCGGGCTATATGGCCATGTTCTAGAGGCAATTTCTCCTGACGTTTCGCCTGCATCTATGGCAAGCATCCTCAGAGGTCTGCTGGAGCTGGGATAAAGGGGTTTATATATCTGTGGAATGACCAGGGTGAGACAAAAGGCTTTTGTAAGTTGGGCTAGGTGTGAATCTTTTCAACTGACCACCTTGATTAGCATACAATGGGCTGACAGTGCCTGGAGCAAACTCTTCTTGAAAGGTGATTAGATGTCCCTGCCTGTTTTTCTCTCTGCTGTTTTAATTTTAGAATTTTTTAATACTGGTAGCCAGATTTTGTTCATTTTCATGGTTTCTTCCTTTCTGTTGAAATTGTCCACATGTTTGTGGATTTCAATGGCTTCTCTGTGTAGTCTGACATGGTGGTTGTGAGAGTGGTCCAGCATTTTTGTGTTCTCAAATAAAATGCTGTGTCCAGGTTGGTTCATCAGGTGCTCTGCTATGGCTGACTTCTCTGGTTGAAGTAGTCTGCAGTGCCTTTCATGTTCCTGGATTCTTGTTTGGGCGCTGCGTTTGGTGGTCCCTATGTAGACTTGTCCACAGCTGCATGGTATACGGTGCAAGACCAAGAACAAGCCACAAGAGTAAAGATGAAGATCCACCCAGAGGAAAAGTGTTCCTGCCATACATCAAGGGAACCACTGATCGCATAGGGAAGCTGATGAGGAAACACAACATACAAACAATCTACAAACCCACCAGGAAAATCCAACAAATGCTACGTTCAGCAAAGGACAAGAGGGATCCTCTCACCTCTGCAGGAGTCTACCGTATACCATGCAGCTGTGGACAAGTCTACATAGGGACCACCAAACGCAGCGCCCAAACAAGAATCCAGGAACATGAAAGGCACTGCAGACTACTTCAACCAGAGAAGTCAGCCATAGCAGAGCACCTGATGAACCAACCTGGACACAGCATTTTATTTGAGAACACAAAAATGCTGGACCACTCTCACAACCACCATGTCAGACTACACAGAGAAGCCATTGAAATCCACAAACATGTGGACAATTTCAACAGAAAGGAAGAAACCATGAAAATGAACAAAATCTGGCTACCAGTATTAAAAAATTCTAAAATTAAAACAGCAGAGAGAAAAACAGGCAGGGACATCTAATCACCTTTCAAGAAGAGTTTGCTCCAGGCACTGTCAGCCCATTGTATGCTAATCAAGGTGGTCAGTTGAAAAGATTCACACCTAGCCCAACTTACAAAAGCCTTTTGTCTCACCCTGGTCATTCCACAGATATATAAACCCCTTTATCCCAGCTCCAGCAGACCTCTGAGGATGCTTGCCATAGATGCAGGCGAAACGTCAGGAGAAATGCCTCTAGAACATGGCCATATAGCCCGAAAAAATCCACAAGAACTGATAGCATTTTGATTATAAATTGAGAGGTTCTGGCAGAATTGAATATTCTTCTATTCAATATTCTTCTACAATCTGTTCTATAGTTCTGTGATTATCTGAATGGAGCCACAGCTGGTGAAGCAGCCAAAGTTCATAAAAATAATTGTGGCTTTCAACACTACCCACACCTCCAATTGTAAGCACCACAGACGAGGAAACCCCCAAACTGCAATCTTGACTTCTTAGGTGGGTTAAGATTTCCAAATTCAGCTGCACATCTCCATTCAGAATTCCCCAACCAAACATGTCTTTCTTATCTGGATTATGTTTCAACTTGTTTGCCTTCACCCATTCCAAAAAATTTCCCCAGGGTTTCTATCACTTCCTCAGCACAGAAATTAGAGGTAGACCTACACATCATTTTTACACTGGTGGCATTTCACACTGGTGACTTTCAGATGATTTCACTCAACATGATCTTGTAAATGTTGAAAATCATGATAAACTAGATGTAATATAGTTGGTGGGACATGAGATAGGAGTCTCTTAGCAGCCTGAAAGTTCAGGAACTCCTTCCCTAGAGAGGCAGGCAAAGACTGGCTTCTTCCAACAAGCTTTTAGAACTGAAGGTTTTAACTGTGCTGTTTTAAACTGCTTTTTCAAAACAAATATTATGGTCTTTAATAATCCTATTTTAATGATGATTTTATATGATGTTTAACTACATTATGATAATTTTTAGTTTTAATCTTGACAAAAATGCAGGACGTTAATAAAGCTAAGCATCGGCATTATCTCCAGAAGATGCTTTTATGAACAGTTAAGCAGTCAATTGCTGAGGGACAGCAGATCTCATAAGCCTTCTAAATTAGTCCCCTGTTTATGAAAGATAGATCCATGTGCATCCCATTGTCTGTTTTACATCTTCTAAATAATCCTCTTGCCCGTAAAGATGGTGGAGAATCCTCTCTCGGTGCCAGCTTTGAAATAAAATTTGACTTGCCAGTCCAGTTAGCTTTTCTGTGTAGAATGTAGTTCGGAGGAAGATACCATCTTTATCTTTGCCACAGACAGCAGTCTGTATTATGCCGACACTTTGTTCCATATTCCCTTTTCCAGCAAATTGATACTTCCCTTCTGCTTTTGTCATGTTGTAGCCCACAACTGGATAAGGCATAGCATACCGACAGTGGCCCAAATGACAAAAATCCCCTGAAATGGCAACTAAAAGGCTATATAGCAGGATTGGGCAAAATGTGATCAAGGCTCCCATCAAACTCCTCTTTTGTGGCCACTATAGTCCCTGTCAATGGGGTTGTCAGTCTATTTCCTCATTTTTGTGTCTGTGTGTGTGTGTCAGGAGCAACTGGAGAAACTGCAAATTGCTTCTGGTGTAAAAGAATTGGCCATTTGCAAGGATGTTGCCCACGGGGTGCCCAGATGTTTTGATGTTCTACCATCCTTCTGGGAGGCTTCTCCCATGTTCCTGCATGGGGAGCTGGAGCTGACAGAGGGAGCTCAACCACACTCTCCCCAGATTAGAACCTCCGACCTGTCAGTCTTCACTCCTGCTGGCACAAGGGTTTAGCCCATTGCACCACCAGGGGTTCTGAACTATGCAGAATGTCCTGCAAATATGTAAAATACAAAAATGCCTACCTTCACATGCATCATAGAGGTCTAAACATCTGTTTCCCTCTCAAAATGCTAACAGGAAGTTACCATATCACTCCTGGTTTCAATTTTGAGATGAGCTGCAGAGGAACACAGAGGGATTTGGGTTTTCCTCTACTGTCCCTCTCAAAATGAGAACAGGTCAAAATACTAGGAACTGATTGACCAGTGGGTAGGTCTGGGAGGGGAGAATTGCCCTTGACTCCTGGCTCTTTGCAGTTGTCTACTTGCTTTAGATTCAGGTAAACTTATTTCAGAAAGGATGTTTCTAAATCCCTTCCATTCAATCATCACATTATTCCATTTTTAAAGCAAACTAATCAACTTTTCTATATATTACTGCTGCTAAAGTAAATGCATGCAGGTTCAGCATCACATATCTAAAATGCTTGGGACCAAAAGTGTTTTTGATTTTAGATTTTTTTTCAGATTTGGAATACCTATATTTCTATATGCACAATGAGATATCTTGGAGATGGGACTCAAGTCTAAACATGAAATTCATTTATATTTTGGATACATTCATTTATATTTTGGATACATTATATTTTGGATACATAATTCTATATAATATTTTTAATAATGTTCAGCATAAAAACAAAGAGTATGTTTGTTGATGCATCAGAAAGCAAAGGTTTCACCATCTCAGATATCCATTGGGACAATTTTGAAGTATTTGGGATTTCTGAATAAGGAATACTAACTTGTATTATAGAATGCATCTGTCATTAACATGCTAACACTTGTTTACAACTTTTCCTGATAAGTAATAAAAACTGTAGTGTAGAAATCTGTGATCCCAGGGACCGCTTTGTTCCAAACTGCAAAATTATCATCCCAGGAAATGTGAATAATGCTATTTCACGTGAAGATGCAGACCAGGCAAAATCATCCTAATTTTTTAAGGAAAGATTCAAACTGATGGTGGAGGCAGTGATGACATAACAGCAGTGGTATTGAGGAAGGATAGCAAGTGCACCAAGCTTTTGTGTGGGGCAGGAAAGGTAGAGATCTCAATGAGTAATTTGATTTTGTCAAGATTCTTGCATCTTTTGACCACCAAGGAGCCAGTGAAATCATCTCCACCCTACAACTTGACAGACCACAGTAAATGGCAGCAGAACTGGGTGGATTTGTGATACCCGAGATAGCACTGATACAGTGCCAGGATGTGTCACTGTAAGCTAAAATCTAAGTGTTACTCTTAACTGTGCTTAGTCATAGTATTCCGTAGTTACACAGTGCCAGCAGATTTATTCAGAAGTGCTTGTGCAAGAAGCTTCTCTGGAAGAACCCTGTAGCCTTTCCACCTCACCTACGTGTGGTTAATTATAAAATAACAGAGAAATCAGAGATGAGTGTCATGGAATGTCCCAAATGAGGCTGAAAAGTTCTTGCCAGATCTCACCCCACCGTTTACATACAGGAGACAGTGATGTGGTTATATATGGTTATAGTTCAAGCACAGGACTGACTCTCTTATTTGCCTTTCATCATGTGCCACACAGCTCCTACTGTCTCAGTGCTTCCCTATGTATTTATTTATTTTATTGTTTATTACACTATTTACTGCTCTCTCTCTATTTGGCAAGCTCAGGGAAGCATTCAATAAAAACAAATTGAGAAGTTTAAAACTACAAATAATAAAGATGATTGTGTGTGTGTGGGTTGTGTGCCTTCAAGTCATTTCTGACTTATGGTGACCACAGGCAAGATTTGTTCAGAGGAGGTTTGCCTTTGCTTACATCTGCGATTCAGAAAGTGTGATTTATCCAAGATCACCCAGTGGGTTTCCATGGCTGAAAGACAATGTATACTCTGGTGTTCAAAGTTGTCACCCAATGCTTGAACCACCACACAATTCTGTTCCTTGAAATATCATAATAATAGAAATGTTCTTTTAAAAGTTGAAAACATATTACACATGTTAAAGAGACACATCAAAATTAGTTTAAATAGTATAAAATGATTTTAAACCATGAAAATATGACTGTGTAAAACTAGTTAGGCCCCAAGCTTTAGTGAACAATAGTGCTGGAATACAAGTAATTTTGGTGCCAATAAGATCTCCAAGAGAAGGTGTTCCAAACTGGGGCAAAAAATAATGGTGCCTTAGATGGAACCTGCTTCCCATTGCTTTGGGGCACAGTCAGCCTTGGACAGGTCCTCTGCTAATTCAAACCTTTTACAGTGTGGATGCGTTCAACTATAATTCAGATTATTTGCAGACACCATGGCCAATAGCAGGAGATAGAAGGCTGCTGCAGTCTGTTATATCTGGAGTTTATGGAATGCCATGATAACATTTAAACTCCTTGCATTTCACCTTTTAAAAACAAGAAATGGCCAGGTAGGCACCCTGTAATGAAAAGTCTGCCTCTGTGTAGATTGACTCAGATGGTGGTAGATTCACCTTCATTGGAGATTTGGAAATGGAGGATGGCTGATCACCTAGAAAAGAATAGTTTCAGTTTGAACTTTGTTGCTGATGTGGCTGTGAGGGGAATTGGATTAGAAAGACCTTGAGGTCCCTTCCAATGGAGAAAGTTGCAAGGAGATCACCTTTCTTCCTCTGTCTTCTCTCTTGGGTCCCAATGTATACTAAGTGGCAGTAATCATTTCATTAAAAATGGATGCTGGATATAAGGAACACATTGACATGAGGTATGGTAATGGTCCCTGACATCTAGAAAGTTTTCAAATGGGTGTGAATAATTGTTATGTCAACAACCCATAGACACAGCAGTGCAACTTGGGGAAATTGGTCTTTGAGGTTGCAACTCCCAGAATTCGCCAACAAGTAAGCTCTGAAGAATTCCAAAATGGATTCACCATGTTGGGAAGCAGTGTATCTTTAAACATTAGATAGTATAGCAGACAAGAAGTAAAGTAGAAATGGGAAATGTTTGGACTGCTAGGTTTCGGTGCCCCAAAGCCCTAGCAAATTCGTCTAATGGTAAGGGACAGTCCAAAATATCAAGAGGGCCAAATATTTTCTGAGCTCTGCAAGAAAGGGAGATTATCAGCATCTGGTACTGTTCCATTATCCGAGTAGGGGCCACTAGAGAAAGAAGGGTAGTCCGTTTTATGGGGGGGGGGGGAGTTGAAGGAGGAAAATAATTTCCCTGTTTTCCTTGGTTATTGCCCCTCCCCTCTTCCCATATCATAAACGAGGGTTGTTTCCACAACAAGGGGGATTAACAGGAAAATGGGGAGAAATGGTTTTTACTCCTTCAACCCACTCCTCCCTAAAATGGATTATTTCTCTCTCTAGGGCCCCTACTGGCGTCCACCTGGATAATGGAACAGTAAAAAGGTAAAGGTAGTCTCCTGACAATAAGTCCAGTCATGTCTGACTCTGAGGTGTGGTGCTCATCTCCATTTCTAAGCCGAAGAGCCAGCGTTGTCCGTAGACACCTTCAAGGTCATGTGGCCGGCATGACTGCCGGAGCGGTACCTATTGATCTACTCACATTTGCATGTTTTCGAACTGCTAGGTTGGCAGAAGCTAGGGCTGACAGCGGAAGCTCACGTCGCTCCCCGGAATCGAACCTGCGACCTTTTGATCAACACACTCAGCAGCTCAGTGCTTTAACCCACTGCGCCACCGGGGGTACTTAGTGTCTTTTCCTGCTTGTCAGCTGTAGCTAGGAGGGGCAAAGTAGTGTGGATAAAATAGATCTTGGTATAATCCTGGATTTTACCTGACCGTCAGGATCACAACAACAGCCAATTGGCATTGTGAAGTTTTCTGCAGGCATACATTCACACACACAGGCAGACAAGAGTAAAGCAGAAGAAACCTCCAATTTCACAATAGCAAATCTTACCACCAGTGCCCTAATTTGATCTAGAGCTTGACTTTTTATTTCACAGGCTCACACTCGCTGTGTATTTAAATGCATGCTTATAATAGGGATGGATTTGCACCTACAAGCCCCAAACAAGTGCTCCTGGCATTCTCCATAGCAGTTTTAGACTTTTTTTGAGGTAAAAATTACATTTGTCCAATTATATCAAGCGTTGGGTCTGTGAATGCTATCATTGTACAAAAAAGGAGGAAAACAATTGCATGACCACAAGGTATATTTCTGTTACAGAATGAGGTTACACAGAGAGCACCAATGCCCACCATATTTGCAATAACTAAGGCAGCTTCTGGGGGAGTTTTGTTAGCACCACGTAAGCTTCACTGCTTCCCTGGCCGATGACACTGATTCGGTCAGAAAATACTAATTCCGTTCTTGCCAGCAGAGCTGCTTGTCTGTTTGATTACATTAGACTGACAACTGGTTTTCACTGTCACCGTCAGGAGCACATTGCCCGACACAGTGCAGCGGAGCGTGAATTGGGTTGTGTCACCCTTCCTTTTTTATTTAATTAATTCCCCTCCTGCATCTGTAATTAAGAACAAAGTGACCGTCTGAAATGATAACTCTATGAAAGAAAACAAAAACAGAGACAGAGAGAGATAAAGGTGGGAAGGAGAAGGTACATTTGTGCATGACCAATTATTCGCATCAGTGCTAGAAAATCCTAACAGACCTCTTCTATCCTGTGGTCTGTCTGTTTGTTGGTCTGTTTAATACATCAGAAATTGGTAGTTTAAGTGGGAGTCCCCAAGTTACAAACACCTGACTTATAATGACTCATTGTTACAAAGAGGGATTAGAAAACAGGAAGTTAGAGAAATTTACCCATTGGAAGAGAAATTCACTTCTGAAAGAGCTATCATGGGGGAAAGGTGTTTCCACTGAAGTTTTAGCAATCAATTTTTTCCACAACAAGCCATTTTTTTCAAAGTCTAAGTATCACAGGGATAGAAAGTGAGATGAAATCTTCTGAACAGGGAAACAGATAGCAAAACACACACCACAAGGGTGTTAACCCTTCCTATGCTATCCAAAACTCGTGTGTGTGTGTGTGTGTGTGTTTGGTGTAAAGATAAAGGTAAAAGGTAAAAGTTTTCCCCTGACATTAAGTCTAGTCATGTCCAACTTCTGGGGTTTGGTGCTCATCTCCATTTCTAAGCCAAAGAGCTGGCGTTGTCCATAGACATCTCCAAGGTCATGTGGCCAGCATGACTGTATGGAGCGCCATTATGTGTGTGTGTATGTGTGGCTGGAATTACACTAAAAGAATTATCTGTTCAGTCTTACATACAAATTCAACTTAAGAACAAACCTATAGAACTTATCTTGGGGACTGCCTGTATGCAATATAAAATGTTGTTATAGTGTGTATATGGCCACATATACATTCCAATTTGCTGGTTTACAGGAGCAATGCCTTAGAATATATAGAGATTTTCCCATCACTTCCAATATGCATTCCGTAGCTTCCTGAACAGAGGTTTCCTGAAGAAGCAAATATTTTATATTTGTTGTGTAAAGAATGCCGTTTGCTGTGTCAACATTTTCATGGACCAGCCCCAACCCTTATAGTAACTTTAATCAGTTACTGGCACTTTTACAAATTTTAATTAAATTGTTCTATTAAAAAGGTTCCTGACAGTCTCATCCATAAGGAGGCCTGTTAAAGCCATAGGAAATAAAGCAGACTCTGCAGCAAAATGTAGTTTATGGGAAGCTTGTGGGAAAGAAGGCTGAGGGAGGACATGAGAGCCAGGTTTACATATTTGAAGAGATGTTACATTGGGGAGGGGGCAAACTTGTTTTCTGCTTATCTGGAGACTTGTACACAGAGCAATGGCTTCAAATTGTTGAAAAAAGAGATTCCATTTAAACATTAGGAAGGACTTCCTGAGGGTAAGAGCGGTTTAGCCAATATGCTGCCTTGGAGCATGGTGGAGTCTTCTTTTCCAGAGGTTTTTAAGCAGAGGCTGGATGGTCATGTGTCAGGGGTGCTTTGATTGTGCTTTTCCTTGCATGGCAAAGGATTGGACTTAATGGCCTTTGTGGTCCATTCCAACACTTTGATTCTATTATTTGTTCTGTGGAGCTCTTCTCACATTCAAATGATATTGAAGTCGAAATGTAAAAGCTACGGGCCGCAGTTAAGGAGGGTCTTGCCTAGTGAGCTATGCTAACTGGCAATATTTCCTGAATAGAGAGAGAGACCCGGCAAGGTGAAGACAAGCGACAGTGGCTCTTTATTATGATCTGCAGAAAAGATGCAATGTACAGCATAAATAGTGTTAGAATCATGAAGTCTGCTTTTTCTTTTGCGATGGTACAGAGCAGTGCTTGTTAAGCTATCATATGTAGGAGAGACACCATTTTCCTCCAACGGCTCTTTCCTAACCAACAACCTTTTCATTCTCATTCTTAATTTGGGGGAAGTAGGTGCAAAAGTCCAAAACCTTTATCAGATCTGGCCACGGTGGTCCACGCTCTTGTTACATCCCGGTTGGATTACTGCAATGCACTCTATGTGGGGTTGCCTTTGAAGACTGCTCGGAAACTTCAACTAGTCCAGCGAGAAGCAGCCAGATTGCTCACCGGAGCGATGTACAGGGAGCATACCACCCCCCGTTACATCAGCTCCACTGGCTGCCGATCCAATTCCGAGCACAATTCAAAGTGCTGGTTTTAACCTACAAAACCCTATACGGTTTCGGCCCAGTGTATTTGTCCGAACGGATCTCCCTCTACATCCCATCTCGAAATTTAAGATCTTCTGGGGAGGCCCTGCTCTCGACCCCGCCACTATCACAAGTGAGGTTGGCGGGGACGAGGAGCAGGGCCTTCTCAGTGGTGGCCCCTCACCTATGGAACTCACTCCCCGGGGAGATTAGATCAGCGACCTCCCTTTTGGCGTTCAGGAAAAAACTGAAGACCTGGATATGGTACCAAGCTTTTGGACATTCTGGCAGCTAAGGGAAGATCTGACGATAAGCATGGGCGAATGGAATGGAATGGACATACGGAACTCTGAACACTGAGCATGAGATTGTTTTGCTATTTTATTATGTACTAATGTTTTTAACTTGTTAACTGTTTAAATCGTTTTTAGGTATTGTTTGTTTATTGATTCAGGCATCGAATTGTGCCTTTGTTTGTAAGCCGCCCTGAGTCCCCCCTCGGGGGTGAGAAGGGCGGGGTATAAGTAATTGAAATAAATAAAGAAATAAATCCAAAGCTAATCATGGCCAATATAAACTTTGAAGAAGAAGAAAAAGACTATCTGAACTAGAGATACCGCAGATGCTTTATTTCCTTGAATTATTCAATTATTCTCTTGTCCTTATAGACACAAAACTGCAATTTTCAAGGCTTGTAAAGCATCGGCAGTATGCATTTCATAATGATATCAACAAACATCTCTAGAAGTTTAATAATAATTTTAAAATAATACCTGTAAACATCGTTCAAAATCATTAAGGGCATTTTTCTAAATTAACCCACTGCTCCAAAATGCTCTGGCACTAATAAGCCAAGACGAGTCAGCCAATTTTATATTAATGTTCCCATGATTTTACATATATAAGATGTAGCACGTAAACTTTAAATTGTACTCACTACACAAGGCAGACCTGTCTCCTTAAAAAATCCTTTCCCAGGGTAATCAAACCTTGAAGTCAAGAAAGTAACCCAATTTCTTGCCAAGTCTCATAATTTTAGCACCCGTCTTCTGAGAATGAATATTTGACTTAATTATTGAACCCCAAGCTTGCAAACACACATACACACACACACAAATACACTGTAGACAGAAGCGGAGAGATAGGTAAATGGAAAGATGGAATTCATTTCTTTTCACCATTAGGGTTATAGCTATGCTAGGAAGTGACAGGGAAGAATGGAAATGGAGGGATTCCAGATAACAAATATCAATATAAGTTGTTTGTATTGTTTTTAAAAATACATCTTCTTAAACGTGATTTTTACAATATATATATAAAGCAACAAGATCTCATGACCATAGAACAAAAGATGATTAATGTTTACCTTTTAAACCACAGGTGATAGTCTCTTCAAAACAGTAAAAGCATACATGACAGTTAAAGCGATGTCAAACTACATAAATTGTACCCCCGGAACCCATGAATAAGTGCTCATTTGCCCATTATCTCTTCTGGGCCTGGGTTTTGTAAGCTGAGATTTACTCAAGAGAAGAGGTCAGTTAAGAAAAAGGGAAAATACCCAGCTGCAGGCTGCTGGAGATCAATAACAGGAAGAACTGTTAGGATGTACATAAAGTCCTTGCAGCTCTTGGGATACTAGCTGGGTTGATGACTCTTGATTTTTAAATAGAGCCCATTGTGTTCATCTCCATCCTCCTCTTTGTCTACTAGAAAGGGATAGTCATATTATTAGGTAAATGGAAATTGTGTAGATGACAGTAAGGTGTTGGAGGAGAGGACAATGTGCCATGCAGTTTTCCTCATAACCTTAGGTGTCCTGTTGTCTTCAGACATAGTGGGTGATCCTTTCTTATTTTTGGAGCGTGAAGGAACCATTTACTTTACAGTGCACTTGACTTTTATTCATAGAATTGAAAGGAAGCACCACTTGCTTTGCCCCAGACAACAAAATATCTTGGTTGACCACTCCATCAGCTGTGGGCCACAGTGATCCCGAACACAACTGCTATCACATCCCGGAGAAACAATATATAACCCTCAAACTTCAGGGACTCTAGTCATGGGTCTTCTGTGTAATATGTCATCAGGCCTGCCGGAAAGACAATGCACCTCAGCCTTCAGGTGTAGCATAGAGCTATTCACATTAGCCTGTGCTAATGTGAATACTAGCTCCATGCAGGGAGCTATTCCTGCATGGAGCTACTTGCAGAGTTGCTGTAAGTTCAAAACAGTTATAGTAGAACTGCCCACTCATGGATCCACAGTGTGGGCTTTCAGTACCCCATACTCCAGCATCCCTCATATCACTCCCAATCTAAAAGCTGACCTAAAACCACCTCCAACATTCAAGGAACTGGTGAAACCTTTTCATTTTTTTCCTTCTTCCACATCCTGTTTAATATAGGGATGGGCTTTCTTCTACCAACCACCCCCACTTAAAAAGGGCCAATCCCATGCCTAAAATGGCATTGTAAATTCTCTTATATAAAATGATAAAATCAAGGTTAACTTTTTGGAATTTTCAGGAAAATATTTTCCATACATAGATGGTGGAATCCTTGGATGCAGAATCTGTGGATACGGATGACTGACTCTATTTCAAGAAATAGGTTATTTTCCCATGTTTTGCGTTATTTTGAACATGTTTTGAACAGGAATCAAGACTGGCACGCTTCTCATGCTGTGAAATTTCATGTTGTTATGCTAATGTGGTTGGGATTTGACTCAATGTGCAAGCACTTATCATAATGGCTCAGCCTTCCTAACTCTTCCTGCCAACATAGTTGGCAATCTAATACAGCCTCTCTTTTCTGCCAGCTTCTTCAAAAGTCAGAAGTCTCGACCTGGCAAATATTTTACACAAAAGGCTGCTTGAAAGGAGAGTCTCACAGATCCTACATTTGAGCAGCGCCTTCTAGACGCTGTCTTGTGTCTTCTTCTTTTTTGCCAAGTTAAATTAGAGATTTATCCTCTTGTTCTTACTTAAATAATGAGTCAGGGATCAGCCAACTCTTCCCTAGTCAGCAGAATACCGATGCTCAACTGGGAAAAAAGCCCATTACACTTTACTGACCAAGCTAACACCTAGTTTATACATTAGGACAGTAGTTGTGAATCTTTACTCCTCCAAATACATCAGAGTCTCCAAAATCCAAACCATTGAGGCCAATCATCAGGAATTCTAGAACTCCCAAACATCTACCTCTGGAGGAAAAACACTGCACTAACATAATGTTTTGTAAATGGATGATTTTATTGTAAATCATGAGATATTATTGTTTCCAACTAGAGACAGACCTATACAGGAATAGGCCAGGAATAGATTACTGTCCCAGATCCCAATTTTCACCCAGGACCACTGATGGGCCACGGCTGCTCTGAAATGAAACTAAAAGTTTAGGGAATTCAGGAAAGGTTGTGTGCCATAACCAAGTTTGTACGCCTAAACCAAGCTGCTGTACTCAGTTGCAGAAAATGCTATTCTTCCTCCAGTGTTGAAATGAGAATCAAGTTTTGGTACAGTTTTTGTAAGTAAAATGGGGAAGAGGTACAATCTTGTCTTTTGCCTCAGGTGGCAAGATATCTTAGACTGACCCTGCCTGAGAGCTACCGCATGAACCAGCACACAGAGATCCATTCTGGCAGGTGTGCTCTGCACTCTGTCATGCTGTGAAACAGTACGAGAGGTTTTGAAAAGCCTCCAGAGTTCTTAATAGGTGATTAGCCTATCTCCAGGGAGTTGCAATCCATGTTTCCATAAACCATTGTCTTCTATTCTGGAGAGACTTTCCTCTCCTTCATATTACACAAAGGGCAAAACAATGCTCAACTCCTCCGCTTCCCAGAGTGAAAGATGCACGCACACTGCATTAAAAAGTAGGATTTAGCAACTCTAACGTGGGCGACTGAAATCCACCCATTAAAATGGAACTCTCTGATCTGAAGTCAGATAAGTGCTGCTCCTAGTGGGCCAGGTGCCAAATCCAATTAAGTTTTGCATAACATGCATCTTTGGTGATCTTGATTTATAGGCTTTGTTTGAAGAAAGTAATAATAATAACAATACAAAAGGCTTGGTGTATGACGTCTCCATGGAAGGAGACGCAGAACCTTCTTCAAGTTACTGGATGTATGGGACACTGAGACCCCAATATGCATAACAGCCAAAAGAGGTGTAGTAATGGACGTGCAACTATAGCCCAACCCATCTCCATTTAGTGTGATGTTTTGTACTCTCCAAAATCCCCTCTGGCACCATACCTGTGGCTGGGACTGATGCAAGGCCACCCAAGATGGAGATCTCACCCAGCTCTCACCCCCTCCTACCTCTCTCTTGTATGCACCAACATATGGGCCAGTTCTAGTCTGGTCATAGACTCCCCCACCTTGTTACAGTGCCGCAGGAGATAAGAATATGAATCTGGAAGTAGCTGTTGTGATTGCTTCAAGCTAAGGCAAGTGCAATGAGAAATTACCATAATTTTTGGCCTGCTACTGAAAATTACAACTAGAGATAGGGATCTGGAATTAACCTTTGGCCCATCAATGGGCCTATGGGATTTTGTGCCCCTGTGAGGAAAGAAGCTATGTTGGTGGCAGTATTGCTGCTGGTAGGGTCTCTGTGTAGGACAGGCCTTTGCTGAGAAAACTAACTGTTTGATTCCCCTTTAGGCCATGGAAACCTTGGGCGAGTCACACACTCTCAGCTCCTCATGATAAGTTTGCCTTAGGGTCACCATAAGTCAGAAAAGACTAGAAGGCATATAACAACAACAAGAAGCATCCTGTCTTGGCAGTTCTCTGTTCTCTGTGGTAGGCATTCAACTGGAGAAATCCCTGCACTATAGTAAAGCCAAGCATTATTTACTATAGTAAGCCTCCCTTCTACACAGAGATAACCAATCCATTACATTTGGAAGAGGACAAAGAGCTCTCTATGAGCCCAGTTTAGCACCTGATGTCATCATGTTTGAGTAGAAACTTGAGAGTCTATCAATTTTGCTTCATCTCATACTTTTTAAGTATCAGTTTTCTTCCTAAGATAGTATAAAGAAAGTTGTTGGTTTTAGTACATTATAAGCTAGAGTGAAAATGAAATTATTCTTTATTTGCACTGGCCAAATTTACTAGCCCAGTAGTCTCAGTATGGAGAAGATAATGTATCTTCTTTTCATATATTATTTAAAGTTTGGAATCTCATTGGAGGGAAAAAAACGGGAGGGGGGGGGACCTTAATTCAGTACAAGCATGGTTGAATTCACAGGAATTTCAATCCAGACAAGTAAGAGCAAAGCATTGAAACCCCTCAGCTTGGATGAATGAATCTGTCAGTTTTGGTTTCTCCTACATTTAGATTCTTAAAATGTTCTGTCAGGGATAGCAATAAAGAAATTTTCAAATTTTCTCATTAGAAACGAACTGTTTAATATTAAGGGCTTCTTTAGATGGAGACAGGAGATACATCCTATGAATGTTTTAAAAAATTCCAATAATTATAACTCTTGAAAAAACCTGAGGCTTCTGACTAGTCTGGATGAGCCCCAATTTGACATTTATATATTCAGTTAGGTACACCTTTGTTTCATGTCTTTTCCCCTCTCAATTTTATATAAAAAAACATATAGACGAATAATGTTCAACTAAATCCAAAGAAACAGCAAGTAGGCATCAATTTAGGAAAAATTGTTAAAGGAAGATTGCCAATTCAGTCAGGGAAGGAAACCAATTCCAAAATGTGCAACTGTGTTTTACTGCAACAGTATAAACACAGCTTGATTTGGGGCTACCGCATGCTGACAACAAACTGCTCACAAAATGCCTGCTGAAAGTCTCCCAGGAATTAGTTGGCAAATACTTTGAGATGACAGCGAAATAAGAAGAAGAGCATCACCAGCTTTGCCAATAAGCAGAGAGCAATATGTGAAATAAATGATTTATGAATAAGTTCTGGAAAGTGTGAAAATGTGTGTGTCTGTGAGTGAGTGTATGCAGAGAGAAAGAGAGAGAAGGGAAGAATCAGGCACAAACTCTAATGTTAAGAAAGTAAATTGCACAAGGTTATGCTGATTTCAAGAAATCAATGCTTGGGGTGTGAACCCCTTTTTCATAATCACAGCACATGAATCCCTGAGTAATAGACTAACTCTGTAAGGAGTAGTATTCTCCTTTACAAAAGACAGCTATACACCCCGTCCTTGAGGTCATTCTTCATTTGAAAATAAGGGTATAGCTATGGGTGGAGGCAAAATTAAGACATTTTCTGGAGTCCCTAAAATGCTTTAAGCACAGAGAGGGAGATATGTACTGCTGGCTCAAAAAGATCTTTGAGTCCTCATGGGCAACAAGTTAAACATGAATCAACAATGTCATGCGGCAGCTAAAAATGCCAGTGGGATTCTGGGCTGCATAAATAGAAATATAATGTCTAGATCTAGGGAAGTCATAGAATCATAGAATCATAGAATCATAGAGTTGGAAGAGACCTCATGGGCCATCCAGTCCAACCCCCTGCCAAGAAGCAGGAATATTGCATTCAAATCACCCCTGACAAATGGCCATCCAGCCTCTGCTTAAAAGCTTCCAAAGAAGGAGCCTCCACCACACTCCGGGGCAGAGAGTTCCACCGCTGAACGGCTCTCACAGTCAGGAAGTTCTTCCTAATGTTCAGATGGAATCTCCTCTCTTGTAGTTTGAAGCCATTGTTCCGTGTCCTAGTCTCCAAGGAAGCAGAAAACAAGCTTGCTCCCTCCTCCCTGTGGCTTCCTCTCACATATTTATACATGGCTATCATATCTCCTCTCAGCCTTCTCTTCTTCAGGCTAAACATGCCCAGTTCCCTAAGCCGCTCCTCATAGGGCTTGTTCTCCAGACCCTTGATCATTTTAGTCGCCCTCCTCTGGACACTTTCCAGCTTGTCAAAGTCCGCCTTGGTCAGACCACACCTGGAATACTGTGTCCTATTCTGGGCACCACAATTCAAGGGAGATGTTGACAAGCTGGAATGTGTGCAGAGGAGAGCAACTGAAATGATCAAGAGTCTGGAGAACAAGCCCTATGAGGAGCTACTTAAAGAGCTGGACTTGTTTCACCTGCAGAAGAGAAGGCTGAGATGAGACATGATGGCCATGTATAAATAAGTGAGGGGAAGTCATAGGGAGGAGGGAGCAGGCTTGTTTTCTGCTGCCCTAGAGACTAGGACACAGAACAATGGCTTCAAAGTATAGGAAAGGAGATTCCACCTGAACATTAGGAAGACCTTCTTAACTGTGAGAGCTGTTCAGCAGTGGAACTCTCTGCCCTGGAGTGTGGTGGAGGTGTCATCCAGCCTCTGTTTAAAAGCCCCCAGCTCCTTCAAAGTCAAGCCAGTCACTTCAAGGATCGCATCCATCCATCTTGCCCTTGGTCGGCCCCTCTTCCTTTTTCCTTCCACTTTCCCCAGCATAATTATCTTCTCTAGGCTTTGCTGTCTCCTCATTATGTGGCCAAAGTACTTCAACTTCGTCTCTAATATCCTTCCCTCCAATGAGCAGTCAGGCTTTATTTCCTGGAGGATGGACTGGCTGAATCTTCTCACAGTCCAAGGCATTCTCAGAACTTTCCTCAGTTCAAAAGCATCTATCTTTCTTCCTCTCAGCCTTCCCAGCTCTCCCATCCATAGGTGGTTATGGGGAATACCATTGCTTTAACAAGTGGATCTTCGTTGCCAGTGTGATGTCTCCACTCTTCACTACTTTATCGAGATTGGACATTGCTCTCCTCCCAAGAAGTAAATGTCTCCTGATTTCCTGGCTGCAGCCTTCATCTGCAGTAATCTTTGCACCTAGAAATACAAAGCCTGTCACTGCCTCCCCATTTTTCCCTCTATTTCCCAGTTGTCAATCATTCTTGTTGCCATAATCTTGTTTTGTTGTTGTTGTTGTTGTTTAGCTGCAACCCAGCTTTTGCACTTTCATCTTTCACCTTGATTAGAAGGTTCTTCAGCCCCACTCACTTTCAGCCATCAGAGCCCCACTCACTTTCAGCCATCTGCATATCTAAGGTTGTTAATGTTTCTTGCAGCAATTTTTACCCCAGCCTTGCATTCGTCAAGCCCCGCACATCGCACGATGTGTTCTGCATACAAGTTGAATAGGTTGGGGGAGAGTATACAACCCTCCCGTATGCCTTTCCCAATCTTGAACCAGTCTGTTGTTCCGTGGTCAGTTCTTACTGTTGCTACTTGGTCCTTATACAGATTCCTCAGGAGAGAGACAAGGTGATTTGGTATGCCCATACCACCAAGAACTTGCCACAATTTATTATGATCCACACAGTCAAAGGCTTTAGAATAGACAATAAAACAGAAATAGATATTTTTCTGAAACTCCCTGCCTTTCTCCATTATCCAGCGAATATTGGCAATCTGGTCTCTCATTCCTCTGCCTTTTCTAAACCCAGCTTGTACATCTGGCAATTCTCTCTCCATGTATTGCTGCAGTCTTCCTTGCAGGATCTTGAGCATTACCTTACTGGCATGAGAAACAAAGGCCACTGTATGGAAGTTTGAGCAGTCTTTAGCATTTCCCTTTTTTGGTATGGGGATATAAGTTGATTTTTTCCAGTCTGATGGCCATTCTTGTGTTTTCCATATTTGCTGGCATATGGCATGCATCACCTTGACAGCATCATCTTTCAAGATTTTAAACAGTTCTGCTGGGATCCCGTTGTCTCCTGCTACCTTGTTGTTAGCAATGCTTCTTAAGGCCCATTAAACCTCACTCCTCAGGATGTCTGGTTCTAATTCACTCACCACACTGTCAAAACTATCCTCGATATTATTATCTTTCCTATACAGATCTTCTGTATAGTCTCGCCACCTTCTTTTGATCTCTCCAGCTTCTGTTAGGTCCCTGCCATCTTTGTTTCTTATCATGCCAATTTTTGCCTGAAATTTACCTCCAGTGTTTCTAATTTTCTGGAAGAGGTCTCTTGTCCTTCCTATTCTGTTGTCTTCTTCCACTTCCATGCATTGATTGTTTAAAAATATTTCCTTATCTTTTCTGGCTAACCTCTGGAATTGTGCATTTAATTGGGCATATCTCCCCCTATCACTGTTTACTTTTGCTTTCCTCTTTTCTTGGGCTACTTCACTACTTCTCAGCTTTTATCTAATTCATCTCTTTCCTACCCTATCAAAACAAAATGAATTCTTAGAAAGCTTCTATTTTCTCACTGAAATCAGTCAAAAGTGCAAGGCTAGAGGTAGAGTTGTGTGGCCTGTTGTTCAATAGGGTAAATTATGTATTTTTTAACGACATTCCAACTTTTTCCAGCAATGGAGAATCTCTTCTTTAGCTATTCTGCCTTTGTAACAATATACATTTATACTGTCAGGATTCTTTTGCCTTGTGTATTGTGGTTTTATATGGAACAGTTGCACTGGATTCAATGACAAGTTGTGTGACCAAATTGGAACATTCTTGAGAAGACTGATAAACCTGGAGATTTTACACCAGAGTGGGAGAGTTGACCAGTGCTTTGCCAAACAAAACTCCTAATCTAATCTAAACCAAATCCCTCCTCAAGCAACTGATGGTTAGCCCTTGGACAGTATCTGAAGTCCATTACAGAGCTAGGTAGACCAGTGGTTTGACTCAGTATAAGCACTCTCCTATCCCAATATGGCTTCTACATGAACATAACCTAATGGGCAGAGCCCTAATGAACAGGGCTCTGCCCATTGACTTTCTAGAGGTTGGGATTTTTTTCACTCTACCTTGGATATGGAGAGCCATTATGAGTAATGGTTTGAGCATTTGGCCTATTTCTAAATCCATGTGCTTACCATTTTGGCCACAAAGTGCAAATCTATAAATGTTCATGGAGAAATTAATTATATTGAATTCAATAGGATTGGCACTTGAAGTTTCCAGCCTCAACTCAAGGTACAACCCTACACAGAGAGGTAGAGTGGTATAATGGTTTGACTGTGTTTTACCTGACTCTGGAGACCAGGTTTTAAATTCTAGCTTGGCCATGGAAACCCATTGAATGACCTAAGGTAAATCATACTCTGTGGACCTCAGAGCAAGGCAAAAGTGACCGACCCCCCTCCATGAAGAAAACCTTGTGACAGGTTCACCATAAGTTGGAAAGGACTTGAAGGCACATAACAATAACAACATATCTGGGAAATCCTAGAATCAGAAAAATTGGGAAAGACCACAAGGGCCATCCAGTCCTGCTCCCTGTCATTCAGGATACCCCTACTTTTTCTAACTTTGGGATAATCCCTGGTCATTGTGCCCAGCTGTCACCAATTTCATGCATTAACAAAAATGTTCATAAGTGGTATTTACCGACCTTTAAATGAAAATATATGGGTCTCAAATATTAGTTAGAACAGGATCAGCCCTACAATTAGACAAAGTGGTTGGCCAAAACCACCATGTAATCACTTGTGATGGAACAACTAAACATGGCAGAATTTGGGAGGTGTAGAGTGAAACAAATATATAAATTCAAATCATTGAAGTCTTGCTGACATAAATGAGAATCACTCATGTGTTACAGCATGCATGTGATGTAGGGTTAGGGTCAAGTGAGATATAATTTGAACCTATGTTCCCAAATCAAGGTGATGTTATCTACAACACTGGCTTTTTCATGTCTGTCTGCATTATCCAGGACAACCAGTTAGTAAATAAATTGTTTGGGAAATAAATAAACAGAGACATATAGATGGATTTACTACTTGAAAATTGTATCTTACCTCCACCATAATTTCAAAGAGGTGCAAATGAGAGCTTCTAGGCAGAAAATTGCTAGTCAGCAAAACTATGAGCTTGGGAAAGTCAAAACAACTTGCAGAATGAACAAAGTAAAAATTAAGAGCACCTCTGTATTACAATTGTAAAGGTACACATAATGCAGAGAAAGTGGATGGAGAGAAGTTTTACTCCTCTCATTAATCTCAGAGCCAAGACCCCCAGTGAAAATGATTGGGAAGAGATCAGAACAAATGTCGCTCCACCTACCATGCCAAGGAACTTTCCTTCTGATGTCCATAAGGGTGCCTTTATTACCTCCCTGCTAAAAGCTGTACCTTTTTATCTACACAAATTTCTGCTTTCAACCTGCTTGGTTGGGTTGGTGAGCTGGGGCTAATGGTGGGTGCTCACCCAACCTGGGCTCGAACTGCTGACCTTTTGAAACATTAAACTGTTCAACCTGGAAGTTGTAATCCAGTGAAGCTTATTAAACCCCTGGTTAGCTAATGTTCTAGAATAGTGGATCTCAACCTGTGGGTCCCCAGATATTCTGGCCTTCAACTCCCAGAAATCCTAACAGCTGGTAAACTGGCTGGGATTTGTAGCAGTTATAGGCCAAAACACCTGTGCACCCACAGGTTGAGAACCACTGTTACAGAACTACAGTGATAACATTTCTCTGTGGACATGAAATGACCATGAACTTAATTAATGTTGGCCTTTAATACCTATAATTCAGTCATGAAGGGCTCTAAACTCAAATGGCCCAAATTTGACTTTGATATTACTGGTTTCTGTTTTAAGATTAATATTTCACTTCACCATTTAATTTGCATGCTTACGCCATTCTTTTATTTGTTGGGCAATCCCATGAAGATTTGTGTCATGTTGGAGTGAACAAGACCAGTGCTCAGCCCCTGCTTAAACCAGCTTACTATTTAACACAGCAACACCAGGCAACATATGTAGGATGAAAAAGAATAGCAGAGCTTGGCGTCTCCTTGTTCTTTTGGTTTGGCAGTCTAATTATATAATTAGGTTTTGTTTTCATTTTTTGCTTGGGGTGGAACTACCGACGTGATAGTACTTAGCCGCTTTTTTAGGAGACACGGCAAAGATATAAATCAAGTATTTGCTAGATTAAAAAACATTCTGAGCACTGATATGAAACCTACCAGAGCTCATTAAATTTCCAAGGATTTTAAAAATCTCATTTAGTAAGGATTTGCATGGCCCCACACTTGGAAGATGGCACCATATACTTGTCTGCAATATAATTATGTGATATTTTAGCCAGAAAAACATAGTGGGAGGCTTGGGTGTGTAAGGAATGTTGAGATCTCACACCGAAGGTCTCTGGGGCATGTGGCCTGATGTGGCTAGATTTACATTAAACCACAAAGTCAGAAAATGCTTGGTTTGGGGCCACTTAAATGTATGACTGACTGTGATGGTGGGGTCACATACAAGAAAGCTTCATCAGAAGAGAGTGATAGAGAAAAGTTACTAAGGACCCTTCCACACTGCCATTTATCCCAAGATCTGATCCCAGATTATTTGCTTTAAAGTGGAATATATGAGTCCCCAGTGCCAGATAACCTGGGATAAACAGATAATCTGGGATCAGACCCTAGGATAAAGGGGCACTGTATACGGGAATACACTCTTTATTAGTTTATGTTTGGTTATTCTTAAGTTATCTCCAAGCCCTGTGGACCTTTTGGAGTAATTTCCCCCCTGTCCTTCATTACCAGTAGTTACCTCAGAATAATGATCACACTATTTTATGAGGTTATGTCTACACAGGCCAAATAATGTGAACTCACCTCTCAGCTGCTGTGGAGAGTCCAGTCATTAATCTGGCGCAAAAGAAAATGAGATTCCTCCAGAGCTTCCAAGAAACTCCAGAGTGGTCTCAGTATTTGGGAGGTATGGACAGCTGGTTCCAAAACATTCTCCACATGTCCAATGGTCCCACCACTGTTCTGCTGACCATGAACAGCTCCTCTGCTAAGACTTGCTGGCTTCTTGTGAGGCCACAGCAGAACATCCAGCCATGTGATCAGGAGACATGATGTTGCCAGCAAGACTCTGAAACGGGGCTGCTTCTGGCGGGTAACACGGCAGTGGTCCAAATATGCCCTTGGCTTAGCTTGCTGTCTGGATACTATATTTACTAACAGTATTTATATACCGCTTTTCCCACCCCTGGGTGGACTCAAAGCAGTTTACAAAAAATGGTAAAATTCAATGCCTTACATACATAAACCAAATCATACATCAAACAACATATCTCTAAGCAATAAAATACAGTAAGACAAATAATAGGATATTTCAACATGAAGTATAAAAAATATATAGTGCTAGATACCAAAGGGACTCTGGAGATAATACCAGAGTCCCTTTGGATACCCCAGAATATCCAGTTAAGTGTATACACACCCTATGTCTTCCAAGCACCTGATATGTGTGTGTGTGTGTGTGTGTGTGTGTATTCTCAAAACACCCTTGTGAGTTGAGTCCATTAAATTATGTCCTGTTTCAAATGAGTGGCAAAGCAAGTCAACCTTTTTGTTACCACTCCACACTCAAATATGATGTCCTAACCCATTTATTGCTTTTAACTAAAGTGTTCTGTGATTTGATGACTGCCATTTTACCACCTGCACCAAATCCCAGTAAGTTCTGAGTACTTGATAGTTTGTAACGGGATCATTAGCTGGTTGGAAAAAAATCCCCAGAGGCAACATATTCCATCTTATCTTGGAAGCTAAGCAGGGTCAGCCCTGGCTACTACTTTAATGAGGGACCTGCAATATATCCTAGGTGCTGTATGTTACATTTCAGAGAAAGAAATAGGCAAACCTACTACTGAGTGTTCTTTGCATAAGAAAGCCTTTTGAAATGGGATTAAAGGGCAACTTGAAGGCATAGATGGGAGTCTGGCTTACTCAGCTCTTTGGGTGTAAAAATTCTGGTGGCAAAAAAAAAACATGTTGGCATGATTCATGCTGGCCTTTTTTAAAAGGTAACTACCTGTGCACTACCTTACAGTTATGGTAAATTACAATTGTGGTTTGTAAAGAGGATTAGTCCACTTGCACCTTGAACTCACAGGTGTTTTTGAAGAAACAGCAGAAGAACATTACTACCATCTTTTTCATAAAATTACATTATTGGAAGGAGTCATGGAGTTCATTTGGGAATGTTGCAGCCAGGCATGTAGCCGGGGGGGGGGGGGGGGGGCTCGGGGGGCTTCAGCCCCCCCCCCCCCCCGAAATTCTCATGGTGGTTTGCGAAAAGGCCTTACTGGTGCATTATTTAAACTGTTATGTTTATTCATATCATGATCTGATCACCATACTCAATATATCCCATATGCATGGGGGTATTGGGGTAATGATACAAAAGGTTTGCTAGGCTAGACCCTCTTTCACTCAGACTCAGCCCCCCCCCAAACCCCCCCCTGAAAATTTTTTACCCCCCCCCCCCAAAACGAAATCCTGGCTACGGGCCTGGTTGCAGCTTTAGGAAGGCAGGCCTCACATTGAGTCAGTCCATTGGCCTATAATTAAAAAATCGGTTTTACAGATGAAGAAGTAAGCCTGATTCCTGTTGCTTCAGCTTAACCTCTACCAAGAAATTCTACTTAAATGGTCAACAGAACTTCTTGACAGTGGAATACCTTGGAAGATGGCAGTAATCTTTTAAGGCTTTGAAAACATAGTTTGTGTGCGCATCTCTTAGGAATGCTTTAGCTGTGGATTATCACACTATCATAGAGCCAGCCTGGATTATTCTAGAGGTATCTATAATTTTACTCTAATATTATTAATGCCTTTCTAGCTCTATAGGATAATCCTGAGAACTCTTTTATGGTCCTTCATTCAAGTATCAGCCCAACCCTTCTTGGCTCTCATAATTGTGGAATGTCCTTAGGATGTTGTAGGATAGCTGTACCCAAGAAATTGCTGACTAGCCACTGTTCAAATATTTCCATTGAAGGTGAGTCCAATAAGGCAATTTGTTTCACTGTTGAACATTAGTGTTAAGAGATTTCTTCTAATATTTAATCAAAAACTGCCTTCCTGAAATTTCCAATCATTGGTTCTAGCCCTAATCATTAGAGTAACATGTCTTCTCCATCCTGTATTTGACAATGTTTCAGGTTATCATGTAGTATTTCTGAAGTATTTTGTTATCCACTATAAAAACTTACTACATTACTACCCTCATACCTGCAAGGGATAGTTTCCCGAACTTACCACGGAAACAGAAAACCATGGATAACAGTGAACCCCTTTGCAATGAATGAGAGGTATCCTCTCTTGGAATTTGCTAGGTCCTTCAGGGCAATTCTATAGTAACTTCTGGCATAAGCCGAAAGAGAACATTTTTGTTGAATGTGCGTAGGTGAAACTGTGAGTACAGGTTTCAAGAACCTATAGTAACTTCTGGCATAAGCATAAAGAGAACATTTTTGTTGAATGTGGGTAGGTGAAACTGTGAGTACAGGTTTCAAGAACCTATAGTAACTTCTGGCATAAGCATAAAGAGAACATTTTTGTTGAATGTGGGTAGGTGAAACTGTGAGTACAGGTTTCAAGAACCTATAGTAACTTCTGGCATAAGCATAAAGAGAACATTTTTGTTGAATGTGGGTAGGTGAAACTGTGAGTACAGGTTTCAAGGTCCTGAACCCTTCTCATCCTCCTTTGTCCCTGCCTGAAATACAATTTTCAACATGCCATTTGAGCTTGTGTATGCCTCTACTAACTCAGGGGTAGGAAATGTTCGTTATTCCCAATGTTTTGAACTTTGCCCCCCAGAAACTGTAGGGATTGTTGGCACTACAGCCCAAAATAACATGAAAACTGAAACATAATTTCCCAGACCTATGTTAATAGGTAAGGTAGGTCATGTATAGGTCAGTGTAAGGTGGGAAAATATCAGATTTGCCCAAATTTGTAAGACAAGTTCAGTTGCTTTACATTTCAGCATTCAAATTATGTGCTAAAAACTGCATGCCGACATCCTCTAAGGCAGGGATTTTTCTTTCTAAAACAAAAAAACAAACATAAAACCCAACAACCTCCTGGTCTTGATTCCTACACTTAGGGAAGCAAAGAGGGCCTCCCAGTAAGGTTACTAAAGTACTTCTTTATTGAAAGGTATCCAGGATATGAAAAGTTTTCAACCACTTCCTGCCCATTTCTCACAGGGTGGGGGCAAGCTTTAAGCATGTGAACCTTTTAATTGTAGCATAGGCCATGCAAGTGAACTCAAACATGCTTGAGGAAGATCAGATTAGAAGCAAAATTATCCTCTTGTTATTACTATAATTTTTGTCTCTGCTTTAATTCGGATGGAATGAGATTTGAAAGGAGATGAGCAAAAAAAGGGTGATGTTTAATTCTGGCTCTGGTTTGGGTTTGAGGTTAGGTGATTCAGAGCAAAAGTCAAACACTGATGGTGCCAAGATACTTGGATGAATTCTCTCTGGGGCCAAGCCCTAGTTGGTGGCAATCAAGTGAGATCTGCTGTTCTTGTGAGAAATATATCTTGTGGGGAATCATCTGGGAGAAACGTCTCATTATTTTTCCAGTAAAATGTCAAGTCTGTCATCCTGTAGGTGTAAGCCCATAGATACCAGTGGAACCTACATCATGTCAATCATATCAAAGTACAAGCACCCTCTTCTGGCTATCAGTGCTCAACATCTCCTGCTTACATCAAAGATCTAACTACTCCCATGGCCTAAAATGTGGAGATTTGGGGGTTAAGATGACCTATCAATTTCTTCTTTCACCTCTGAATCCCTGTGATAGAACAAAACTAAATAAAAGATGTAAGCATTTTTATCAGCTCCCCACCTGATTTTTATGCATAGAGTACTGAAAATATTGCCACATATAGTCATGTATAGTCAGTCTCATGCATATGTTAAAGGCAGGTTTGGGGGTCAAAATTATAGATTTTATATGACCTCTGGATAAGTCAAGGGTCAATCTTATGAGAGATGGAAGCACCAATGATACCCCCATGGGGTTAGAGGCCCCTGGCTGCTGTCAGTTTTTTCTGCCCAGACATTCAAAAAGGCAGAAAGAGTAAAGGGGTTGATGCTGCTTTTGGATTTCCTCAGAAGGGATTAAGCGCTTGCCTTTTGCCATTCTACTCATAGAAAGAGATGGCTCCTTTTTTGATAATATATGGTATCCACACTGACCCATAACTCAACCAGGCCCGTAGCCAGGATTTCGTTTCGGGGGGGGGGGGGGCTGATTTTTTTCCGGGGGGGTTTCAGGGGGGTCTGAGTCTGAGTGAAAGAGGGTCTACCCTAGCAAACCTTTTGTATCGTTACCCCAATACCCCCATGCATATGGGATATATTGAGTATGGTGATCAGATCATGATATGAATAAACATAACAGTTTAAATAATGCACCAGTAAGGCCTTTTTGTGAACCACCATGAGAATTTGGGGGGGGGGGGGGCTGAAGCCCCTCGAGCCCCCCCCCCCCCCCCCCCCCCCGGCTACATGCCTGAACTCAACCCATGTTTTTAAGGTTGATTTTCTAGACGTATACATGAGTTTATAGGGTATATTCTTCTCATGAGATATGCTGGTTTCTAATCAGAAAGAGCAACATCCTTGCTAAGCAGGAAATTTGGTTGCCTGAGACTTGCAACCAGGCTAGTAAAAAACATTTTGATATTTGAGGCAAAGAACAAGTACATGTACAGATATTTTGGATATGACATTTGTTTAATGATTGACTCATAAATTTATGGCAAATAAAAGGATATTTGTTCAGGCCTTGGTGGTGGGGTTATGTGTTTGTAAAATGTTCGTTGTTTCATGTTCTGTTTATGTATGTAAATAAAAAATATTTTTAAAAACCTTCACTATTTTTAACCTGAGAAAATATCTCTCTAACAACACCTACATCCTCCAATGTGACTCCATTGTCGACCATAGAATTGCGCTAGAGGACCTAGAAATTCCATGAGAAAACATATTAATCCAATCCATGAAACATGAAATTCGCAAAAGTTAAACCTACATATTTTAAACTTTGTATTAATTATAGCATCAAAGACATTTCTTATCACTGTCATTCATCAACTATATCCTGATGTACATCAACACTCTTAGGGTTTTTAGGGAAAATTATATTCAGAGGAGAGTTTGCTTGGCTGTGGGAAGGCGACTTATCTAAAGTAATGCAGTAGATTTCCATGGTCAAGTAGAGATTATTAACCCTGATTTCCCAAAGCCCTAGGACTTTATCAGATGTAATCATCTGTGTGTCTTCTCCCCGTTTCTCCACACTACCAAAACAGAGTCCCATGGAGCCCATCACATGATGCAGGGCAACTTCTGACAGGACTCCGTTTCAGCAACATGGAAAAACTAAGCCTTTGGAGATGATAGCCAAGTCCTAATGGCACAAAGTGGAGAAATGTGGGGAAAAGATGGACCTGAAGAGGGAAAGAATGTGAGATGGCTGCAGGTGGACTTGGATGGAAGAAAACCGTTCTCTCCACTGTCCCATGCTGTCCCACGCTTTCCCTCTGCCCAACTGATGAGGTTCCTAGTTCAATTTTTGTGGAGATTAGGGTTGCTAAAGAGAGAAAATATTAATCAAATCCATGAATAATCAAATTTGCAAATATTAAATTCGGAAATGTGAAGTACTAACTGTAATGATATTTCTACGTTCCCTAGGTAAAGGTAAAGGTAAATAGTATAATGTTTCCAAACAAACCAGACCTTCAAAGGAAGCAAAAGACCAACTGTGCATCTGCATTTTATTTTATTTTTATTTTTACTTTTTTGCTTTACTTGAGCTTTTGTCAGGGCAGTATGATCAATCTGACAGTTTAGCCTGAAGCAAAGTTATAAATTCTGCACTGAATTGCGGTACAATCTTTCACTGTGGCATTTTTGCCCTCCGGACACACTCTGGTTATCCATAAATGTGGCAGATGATAGGTTTTTATGGCTAGATACATTCTTTGCAGGCACAAGGACAATAACCAGGGTTGAAAAATATAATTAAAATGAATGGATGAACTTTCTTAAAGGAACCTTGTTCGTTATTACTGGATTGTTATTACACCTCTTATGCCTTAGGCAAGATGGTAAAAATAAATAGTTGTATTAAATAATCTCAGTCTAAATTTTAAAAATAGGCCAAAGCTTGGAGGTGGATATTAGATTACAGAAGGAAAATTGAGACATTGGAGAGAAGAAATATTTTCAAGCTGAGATCACCTCCCAAAATACAAGTGAATGAGACACATTTCCTTCTGCTTTAGAATTTGATGTGTCTTAAGGGCTTCTTTCCTCTTTCAAGTCGCTAGGAAGTTTTCACTTAGATGTTCTTTGAGAAAGTAGATATCAGTTAATAGGGATGTTAAGGAGCAGTAAGAAGATTTTGTCTTTATTTCATCAACAACTTAAAGGATGCATGAGTGAAATCTATAGGCAGAATGTGATTGCAAATTTTCCTTATACTGGAAGTGAAATTTTGCAAAACATCCTTCAGCCACTGAATTTAGCTAGCTTTGTTTGCAATCTCCTTCTGGGAACCTTGGCAGTTTCTCAATTCACTCAAGATTTGAAATGTTTTTGCCTGTTTGTGTTTCAGTCAAAATTTCACTGCAATATGGATTTTGGAATCCTGAAATTGAATAAACAGCATGGTGTTCTTGAACATGCCCGTTTGTTCACATTTATGAAGATCTTCGTCTACCCCCAAGTTTCTCTTGGAAGCATCTAATAATAGAAAAACCCATTTGGGGTAGAATGGGAAGGAATGGCAGGGAACCACAGAAACAGCATTGCAAACTATGTCCAGCTCAAAGTCATGCTTCACCCACTCTTGTAACACACTACAGGATAATGCTACCTGTTCTTGGGATGTTATATGAGGAAAGATTGGCAAACATGCAGTGCAGCGGAACCATCACTTATAATCTGACTAATTGCCTTTTAGAGTGTTGTTTTTCTCAGAGCTAATAAAATCATGTGTAAGAAGTATTGCAATGGCACAATATATAGCATAGTTTGTTTTGTCACTTTGTTTAAAAAAATGCAGCACTAAGCAGTATGCTATCTCTTCCAGCTCCAGATAATTTATCCCCACATATTAAATTGCATTTTGTTTGCTAGAATTATATCAACAGAGTTTCTGTGTACTTCAAGGATGGACTTTTTTTTCCTGCTCCCAACAATCACATGTACTTGCATTTCTTCCTTTCTCCACTTTTGTAATACAGCTTGAGTATCTGAAATACTTAGGATCTGAAGTATTTGGGATTTCTGATCCCACCCTCCAGGTTTTGGAATGCCTGCATTTGAATATATCTGAATTATTTATTTCATTTATATACCCACCTTTCTCACCCCGTAGGGGACTCAAGGCAGCTTTTAGACACCGGAAAAATTCAGTGCCACATAGGGATATGCTGATATTATGGGATATTTTAGGTATGGGAAATTCATGTTTCGTGTGCATCAAATACACATTTCCTGAATTTAATTTTGTACACAATAGTGTAATCATTTTGGTCATAAAACAAAATTTGTGTAAATTAAACCATTGGAAATCAAATGTGTCACTATCCCAGCCATTCAAGTGGACAATTTTGTAATTTGGAAGATGTCAGAATTCCAAATAAAGGTTGCTCAACCTGTAATGTATTTTCTTTTTTCAGCTTGTTGTCATTAATATTTGAAAGAAAAACAAGTTTTGTTTACACACACACACACACATATCCCACAATCTCTAGGGATTGTGAATTGAAGGGGAAAAAGAGAATAAAAATGATGACATATCAAGATATGCAAATTAAGATTCAGTGCCTTTGGGAAAAGAAAACAGTTGCTGTCCCAGTGTTGATAGGTGCTATGGGAACAATTCCAAACAGAATAATAAAACATCTAAATAAAATCATATTAGATGATTTTCACACAATCACAAAAAGTGAAACTACTTGAAACACAACCGTTGATGATACTTCACTGATCCCTAGATTCTCAAACAGAATCTGAAACACTGAAGTGCTAGAGTCGGGAACATCTAGTAGACTGTAAAGCCAGGATCACCATCGTCATCTCATCATCACAATCTTTTTTAAAATCCATATTTAAAATTAAAGCAAAGGAAAGACATATTCACTAATAATGAACAGGCTGTTAAACAAATCTCAGACCTTGGGTAAATGACATTTTGGATGATACCTCCTGGAACTGCTCAATCAGCATAGCCATAGATGGTATGGTTCTGTCCATTGTATAGGGCTTATCTAACACAACTTGTACATTTTAATCTTGATTTTAATGCATTCTGGAAACTCCTCCTTTCTCTTACTGTCTGTTCATCTGTTGAGGTTCTGGGAATCCCCATAACAATTTGAAATGCTTTTTCCCACTCTTGTGAGTGAAATACAGCATTGTTCTTTAGATATCGGATTTTGATTTATCTCTTTCAAAACAGAGAACTCCTATTTAATCAGTTAAGGCTTCAGAATTATCTCATTGCTGGCAGGCAAATGATTATTGTATTTTTTTACACCTGACAGCAGTGTTTATTGGAATTGGATAGATTTTAATTAACACATTTTAAATTACGTGCACCTTAAAGTTGTTTGCTGTTGCCTTCAACTGAGGGGAGAAAGACAAATAATAATTGGGAAGGTATAATAACCAGGGTGTGCAATTCAGTTAAACCCTATGCTGTTTATGGTGTCCAGATTTTAGTAAGATTCTCAATCCATTTTTTGAGACCCGAATTTGTGTGGTCAAAATCCATTTTTCAATCTGACAGTTGAAAGATCACTCCAAGAAGATCCAGCCCATTGGCGGCAATTGGGGAACTTCGGCGATTTCCCTTTCAGTCATTTTTTGGGCATCAGATTTAAGAAACCCCCTTTTCTGGGGTCCTTTCCTCTAATATCTTTCATCTAGACCTGGATTAAGGTATCAGACTTAAGAAACCACTTTTTCTGGGGTCCTTTCCTCTATTATCCTTCAACTAAATGAAATTGCCAAAGAAAAAGATTATAATTGAGTCCAAAAGCAAGTGAAGCGATCCTAAGAGCAGCAAAGGCACTGAGTTAGAACATGGAGTTAGCTATAATATGAGTGGCTTTCTTCTATTTAGCTCAGACAGGCAGCGGGGCTCACAGCCTCACCGGGAAACCCATGCGTGGGGCTGCCTCTCCACGCTCCTTGTGTAGCCAAAAGAAACAAAAAGCAGCCCTTTTTGGTAGCTGCGTGATCTGTTGCAGGTGGGGAAAAAAGGTGCCAGCGCCCATGCTATTATGACTGGCCAAAAGAGCCAGAACCCATTTTGAAAAAAGAATCCCTGGACAATGGCTTCCCACTCTGAAGTTGCATTGTGCAGCTGGGCAGCCATAACATGCTGTATCATTTCATAGGCAGGAATAGGCATATAAAAAGCCACTTCTCCCATTCACTAACCCATCTGCTGACATCCAGTATTCATAGCAAGCTTCACTGGGCACTCTGACATGGATAGGAATGTGGTTGAGCTTCTTCTTCCAAATTGCAAGCTAAGAAAAGGTACCCATGTTTTAAAGTTTTAATTTAACTTTTTACTTAATTAATTTTTGCCTTCCTTTCTCTGAAGCTTCTGGGGCAATTGGAATAAACCAGGAATATGTTTAGTACTGAAGAATGATAAACTGACATATGGTACTATATAAGAAGTCCACACTTGGACTGATGACCCAGTTATAATGTGTTCATCAGGCAAGGCTCTCAGGGCACGGGATTCACCAGATAGTCTTGCACAACAATCTCTGGGACTCATGGGACACTATCTCTCTTAAAGATTTTGAATGAGGGGTGATCTGGGCAGTTCTTTCCATAGACCTGCACGGGCAACTGTTGAAGACTAAGGACTGTATTAGTTTCCAAGGAGAACTAGTAAGGCTATGCCCCTACAATAAATGAATAAAACATTTTGTTTTTTAGAGGATACCGCAACGTATTTGCCATGGTTTTGGCTCTCTGAACAATTTTAGGCCAATAAAGGCCATTTTAACAAGAACAGGAAGTGAACAGAAGGCACTTGCTGTTGTTCAATAGCCTTGAAAATAGCCCACATGACTACTACAGGGTGTTTGAGATATTTTGGATTGGGGACTAGACAAACATTCCTGAGGGCTGTGGGTTGCACTTGGCTCACTCCTGCTGTGACTTTTCTAAAGCACTATGTTTTGCCCTTACAGTTTAAAGAAATGAAGAAACCATGACCACATGGCCCCGTCTCTGACCATTTTTCATCTTGGTCATGCATTGGGGTGAAATGTTTTCAGAAGGTCAGACAGTTCTTGAGATGTTTCTCCAGGATGTCATCATGGATAGTTCCCCATCAAATTGTCCCATAGATCTACAAGGAAGAATGTATGGGAAACTCACTGACCTAGCACTACTTCATAGAGCCTTAAAGCCTGTATCTTAATGAGAATATATTAATCTGTTCATGTCTTAAGTGACATCTTTTACAAAATCTTTGGAGGTCTGGCATCCTTTTATTTTAATCACAGCCAAGGATTCTCCAGCATATGGGCTTCCTTGGCAGCACATTATATACTAGAAAAACACTGTTTTAAGTACAGTAAATTAATTAGCCTGCCCTCTAATGGTGGGAATGTTTGGTACTTCTCTTCTGCTTTAAAATGACTTTTTACTGTTAATAAGCTGAGGATATGATCTTGTGGTCTATAGAGTTGGAAAGTGAGTTGATCTCACTTTATGACCCCATGAACAAGAGACCACCCTGTCATCAATCAGGGCCGTGGCTTCCCTTATTGAGTCTATCCCTCTGAAATGCAATCTTCTTTGCCTACTGCCTTCTACCTTACCTTGTATTTTCCAGTGATGCCTTTTTTCTCAAAATATGGCCAACATATGACTGTCATCTTGGTTTCTAGATAGAGTTCAGACCTGTATTCAGGACAAGAGGCTACTATTAGGAAAGGATATGAAGAAATGGAATGGTTTCCAGTTGGAAAAGGGGTCAAGCACAGATGCATTTTATAACCCTCTCCAACTTGTGTAATGAATATGCAGACAGTCCCTGGGTTACAAACAATACAAGTTCTGTAGGTTTGTTCTTATGTTGGATGTGTAAGTCCAGCCAAATTTGTTTTTAGGTTTGGCTAGCATAGAGAAGGATGAACATCCCTATAACATTTGTTTTTCTGTCTGTGCCTCTGCTCAGAAGATTTCACCTCACTTCCTGTCTCTGTGACAATTGGATTTTGAAAAAAAATTGGTTTGTTGAGGAAACAATGATTGGTGATAAAGCTTCAATGGAGACAACTTTTTCTCATGACAACTCTTTCAGGAATGAATTTTCCATCCTGGGTAGATTTTCTCTCACTTCCTGTTGTCTCACTCCTGTTCATAACTAGGAGTTTGGTGTAAGTCAAATGTTTGTAACTCAGGAATTGCCTGCATCACAACATTTAGAGGAAGGAGGCATGAATATTGGAGGAGGGAACATCAATAATTTAAGATATATAGATGACACTATACTACTAGCAGAAAATAACAAACACTTTGAAGAGAATCAAAGAAGAAAGTGCAAAGGCAGGTTTACAGTTGGACACTAAGAAAACAAAAACAATCACTATAGCTTATTTAAATTACTTTAAGACATTGAAATAGTTCAAGATCCATAACTTGGCTTAGTCATTAATCAGAATGGAGACCGCAGTCAAGAAATCAAAAGAGAAGAATTTAGGGCGCTTCCAGACAAGGTCAAAATGCGGGTTAAAAAAGTGGGTTTAAAAATCCCAGGTCCTGAAAACAAGTCCAGACACAGACCTGTCAGTCCCGGGAAATAGTCCCCCACCATCCTAACAACTTCCCTTGTATTGGATTTTATAAATCTGCAAGAGGGATGGGGGACATTTGGCAGAAGTTGGGTTTTGTTTTATTCTCTCCAAAATTCACTGGATCTCATATGGACTCATGCAGAGATCTTAATATAAACACAGGCAGATTTCTTATTCTCTTTCTTAACCCAACTGTAAATTTAAGCTCTGTTTAATATTATAAGGATCAGAACAAAGGAATGGTTGCAAGGAGTTCTAATTGTAATTGCTTTCCAACTCCGTTTAACCACTTGTGTGTCTGTGGTTCCATTTTTTGACAGCCCAATCAGCTGTTTTGGGCTTTTAAAAGAGGCATATGTACTGGAACAGTTCACACAGGGGGATCAGAAGGAAGTCAGTTGTTTTCCATGACTGCAGAGATATACAGTCATGTGAAAATGCATATTATTTGGTCTTTTCACCACTTGCTTTTCAGTTGTTAACCTGATTTCACCTGCACTAACTCAAAATGTTATTTGGCCACCCTGCCCTTTATCTCGGTTTCTTCCAGGTTTTTAGACATATGCAGATGAGCCCTTAGAAGGGCAGCAACGAAGAAAATAGTCAAGATTCTGAAGTGTCAAGATATATTATTTACTATTAAAGTAAGGATTATCCGTGTCATTGTATTTCCCATTTCTATGGACAGTGAAGAACGTTGATAGGAAGAAAATGAATTTATTTGAAATATGGTGCTGGAGAAGAATTCTACAGATACTGTGCCCTACTAAAAGGACAAATAAATAGTGATCCACATTTAGAGTCATTGTGTTCAGTTTAAAACCAAACATTGGCAGCACACATTTATTTTTGAACACTAAAAAAATCCCTTCCCAGGATATTCCCATGTGAACAATTCCAGTGTATGTTTTTGGCCATACATTGACTAAGTGCACTGAAGAATAAGCACTGTTTAGTGAAGGTTAAAGTGCCTCTACTCTGCTATGTAATGAAGTAGGCATTATAATATAAATGACAACAAATAACTGGGTGTAGGTGAAATTCCTTTAGTGTAAAGACACTGGGATATTATCCCTCTCTTCATTAGAACAGAAAAGGATAGGGAGACAAGCTGGAGCTTCAGGGCAAACATGAATTACAGGATCACATTCAAGTATACATCTGTGGGAACACCTTTGGGCACTCATATTGAAATATAATCATGTGTGTGTGCTTTTTATAAAAATAATCATAAATAATATTTGAGGCTGCACTTTTCTGTTTTTTTAAGCACTTGTACCTGTGGAATTTCAGGGAGTAACTGTATTTCATGTACCTCAGTAGCCTTAGGAAACAAAGCTGTATGAAATGGCGCTGAGATAGAATTTGAAATTTATGGGTCCTGCTTTGTTCTTGCACATAATTCACCTGTCTTCTTTAATGTGGAAAAATCTTCTGATGTTTCTGAGTCATAGCTACATACAGACTGATGGACATACATACACGTTATACACAGGTTTCAGGTTGCCAACCTTTTTTTTCTGGGCCCTGATTTTCTGATGTTTATGGCATCTTACCTGATGGAAATTATTATTTTTATTTACACTATTGAACTATTTATATCCCACCCTATATCTGAGAACCTTAAGGCATCATACAATAAAATCAGTTTAGGACAGTAAATAATTCACAGCAATTATTTTCAAAATAATGAAATATTTATTCACTCATTTACCACTACACCGGACTACTTGAAATCAGTTTTAAACCATTTAAAATAAAGCAATCATAGCACATGTGCAAATCTGATAAAATCAATTCAGCAAGTGACTCTTTGTTATCCCTAATCTTGGATGTCAGGGAATGCTTTGCCTGCTTATTCTGTGCATATCAGATTCCTACTATTAACATTTCTAACTAAAGGGTGTTATTTCATCTGGCTGATTATCATTAACTCAATGTAGTTTACAAATATGGGGGTGCTTAGGTTTAGGATTTTGAAGTTGTACCCTCTGAATTTAATTGTGAGATTTTATTAGTAGTTTTTTTTTTTAACATTCAGGAAACACTGTATGAACACCAAACACAAAGTAGCTGCACGCAATAACATCCTACGGAAACTTACTGGCAGTGCATGGTAAGCAGACCCAAAATGAGTAAGAACATCAGCCCTGACCTTGTCTTACTCAACTGCTGAGTATGCTTGCCCTGTTTGGCCTAAGTCTGTTCACACAGAGCAGGTCAACACAGCACTAAACAAAACATGCAGAATAATCACAGGATGGCTCAAACCTACACCTGTTGATAGACTCTACAAGCTAGCTGGAATTGCCCCCCACCCCCCACCACCACCACCCAATGTGGGATGGGAAGTTGCTGGTAACTGTGAGGAAAAAAAGGTTGAACGTTGTGAAAGCTATCCACTGCATGGCTACCAGCCTCCTCCCAGTAGACTCAAATCAAATTCACAAGAACAATCACTCCTCTTAACGTTCACCCAGCAACAGCAAGAGCATCCCTCTGGGCAGCTAAACCAAGAAATCCCAATTGGATGGTCCCCCATGGTGGTCTGCCTCCAGGTGCAAACCAAGAATGGGCAACTTGGAAGTCCCTCAACAGACCTAGAAGTGGAGTGGGCAGATCAAAACACAACCTGGCAAAATGGTGCTACCTAAAAGAATCCTCCACCTTGTGCAACTGTGGAACAGAACAAACACCTCTGCACCTGTATGCTTGCTCTTGGCTCGTGTACAGAGGAAGAATTGTTTAAAGCTACAGACAATGTGGTTGCTGTTGCCGAGTTTTCATCAAAAATTATTTAGCCACTTGTGCTCCTTCAATTTTTATCAGTTTTATACTTATGTGTGCAATGCTTTTGATAAAATAATAAATTAGTACTATTTTGGGGTGTTTTTTTTTTTACTGAAACTCAATAGTTAGTCCAAACTACTGTACTTTATTGAATGAATGGGAATGTGGTAAGTCAACATTGGATTTATATTGATTCAAAAAATTACTCTAATGGTGAAGAATAATGGGATTTGTTTTATAGTGGTGTTTTTTTTAGGTGGGAAATTTTAAACAGGGTTAGTTCCTTGGAATATAACTAACAAACAAGGTGTATCTACATCAATAATATCAATATATCTTTTTGGAAGTATGCCTATAGATTATTCTTGTAAGCAGAACAATGGGGGTTATCAAATGATAATATATTGACAATGGCAATGTACAGACTAAGACTTGTTCACAAGCAAAATATAATATGCTTGCTTACCCTGGGGAAGCCACAACAGCAAAACTTTGCCTTGCTTTCATGTCATAGGAGATTACATTTGAGTAGGATATAATGCAGAAGAAATTGTGTATGTGATAACACTCACATTCCCCCTCCAATATTGTTTGTGCCTCCCAGGCAGAGGGGGTTGGGAGGAGGCAGACCGTTGTATTTAGCATATTGCTATGATCATCCTAGACAAATAGGAAGGGGGTGGCCGGGAGTGGGATGGAAAAGGATGTTCATTTTGCTTTGGGCAGCTAAAGAAACTTCTTTATGGATTATTTGCACAGAAGCTCCGTGGGGGACAGTTGGGCTGTTTGTTTGTTTTTAATATGTTCGTTTTTCATGGAAAGCATTAAATGGAATTTCTGAGCCGAACATGGCTCCAAATAAATTTATTTTAGACTCTGACATAAAATCCCATGAGTTGATCTTCTAAGCCAATCTAACATAGATGTCCAGTTAGCAATAGAAAAATTTCATTTTTTTTTCATATTAGGCGAGTTTCAAATATAAATGAAGAAATACAATAAATTGCACAGCTTTAAATGATCCTCACTGAAGATATGTGTTTTCTTCCTTTGTGGTAGAGCAATGGGCAGGATCCTATAAACAAACACAGAAGAGGGATTCGGGCAGGTAGAGATGGAATGCGTATTCACACTTTCACCACTCATGTTTTGAACATATTTGCTCTCAAAATATGCTAAGTTCTGCAGGCTTGTTCACCTTTCTTGTGCCAGACATCATCAGATAAAATAATAAATAATATTTCATAAGCTCTCAGATACTAAATATCATTGCATGGCATATGTCAAAGGCTATAACATCCTATATACCATTCATTATATGTCAGCCAACAAACATATTAGATTATGAAAAAAGGAGAATGAGAAAAAAACAACCATACTTGTTTATGTTGCATATGCCTTCAGTTCATTTTGGATTTATCATGACCCAAACGCAGTGATTCCCAACCCTATTTTGACCAGGACCACTTTGACCAGGGACCACTTTCCAACATTAGTACCAAAAGGGTTGCGAATCAGTTTTTGGTCAACTTTAGATTTGGTTTGGTTATTTGGGGTGCTGATTCAGAAAGCTGCATTGGATAGACCACATCATCTCAAGTTTCTGATACAGAACATATGCCATCCACTAGTTGCCATCTGCTCACCCACAGAAAACCATATTTAATAAGCCTTGGCACTATAAGAGGGTTTCACAAGACCAATCATTCTACTTGTAATGCTGAGGCCACAGACCATATTTTAGTTCTTGCTGGTGGTCCACATACCACAGGTTGGGAACCACTGCCCTAAGGCAAATCTATCACAAGGTTTTTGGGAATGAGAATACATGACTTGTTCAAAGTCACCCAGTGGGTTTTCGTGGCTACGTGGAAAACTGAACTCTACTTTCTAGAGTCATAATTTGATGGTCAAACCATTAAGTAATGCTGACCCTCACACTACATTTCCAGAAAGAATTTACATCTGATAAGGAGGGTTGTTAGTAGGAGTGTAGTTATGGGAAGCAAGGAGCAAAATGAGGTTCATGCCTGCTTAAAAGAAACCCCCTCCCATGAAGGTTAGTTCACCTCCCTAATTTTCATTTTCATAGAAAACTGTCCACATCTGGAATGTGTAAATTTGCCTTGGTATATTTGCCTTCCTTGTTCTCTCTAGATTGCCCAACTGTATTCCTAAAATTTCAACAGAAGTTTTAAATTATTAGAGTGCTAGAAATTTGGGGGCTAAAAGGACTTTCTTTTGTAGGGCTGAGTTCTTATTTGTGGGTAATTCCCTCATTTCCGCCTGCATATCCCATACCCGTAACCCTCAGTTTCTTTCTTTCTGTGACAATGTTCTGCTTGTGTTACAGTAAGTAAGTCTTTAAAGAGGCCCTTGCTTCCTTTGGACCGAATCAACTTACTCTTTTTGGGGAAATGTGGAAAGCTATGGCCCAATTTCAAGAGTAGCTAATGCTGTTTTATGGCCAGCTTGACTCTGGCTTTGCGCCCCCCCCCCCCTTGAGAAGATAAAATGTCAGATATATTTTCAGTATCTTTGTGTATCATTAGAAAAATTAACTGTCACTGCCCTCTTCTTGGAATTAGGCATCCAGATGCTATCCCTTTAGGATCAAGGGACATCACCTCATATGCCTGATGCTTTTTGACATCAAACAGATCGCATTCCTTCACTTTCACAAAAATAATAATAATGAAAAGGAAAGGCTTCAAAGATCCATTAGTGTAAGACATAATTGCTACTGGGCATAAGGACCTGGATGGTATTAGCCAAGTGAATGTATAGTATCTTATTTACATGGAAGAAATTTCACTTAGATCTTACCAATAGAGCTAATTTTGTATGTGAGTCATCAATAAATGAGGATCCATGAAATTGGAACATGAGGAGCTCATAGTATGATGCAAAACATTCTATCTGTCTTTTTCTACATTGGATCTCATATATAGAGACACCCCTGGTTGCCATAATGAAATGGTGCAAAGAAACAGGAAAATATTCCAGGATCAACATAACTGTTCTCTTCTAGTAGTACCTAGCACCATTACAGTTGTTAAATATCTCATAGAAGAATCAGATCTTCTGGGGTGGCCTTGCTCTCGGTCCCACCTCCTTCTCAGGTGTGGCTGGTGGGGATGAAAGGCAGAGCCTTCTCAGTGGTGGCCCCTTGGCTGTGGAACTCTCTCCCCAGTGAGATTAGATCAGCCCCCTCCCTCCTGGCATTTAGAAAACATGTGAAATCCTGGCATTGGAACCGGTCATTTGGAGACTAGCTGCAATGCAACAGACAGATGGTAATCAATGTGACTGTAATTGGTATGGCCCATGGACTCTGATTATGAACTAGGTGGTTGTTTTAACTGCTGTTTTAAATCCTGTGATTGTTTTATGTTTAATGATTTAATGTTTAATGTACTTACAATTTGCTGTGTTTATGTTCAATGTGGCATCAAATTGTGCCAAGTTGTAAGCCGCTCTGAGTTCCCCCTTGGGGTGAGATAGTGCGGGATAGAAATACGGTAAATAAAAGCTAATAAAATAAATGAGAAAGTATTTAATATGTGTGCTTTAATATCAAAATAGATCCCCATTGTGGGGAGAGAACAGAATTAGGACTGTGGTGGCCAAGAAAGGAGAGAGGAAACAATGCAATTCTGGCAACCATTTCTGTTCCCTGGTATTTTCCATTTTGCATAATAATTTAGCATTGCTTAAGCATACTCAGGCATTGCTAAAGTGGTTGGTTGTAAACAAGATGGAGTCGGCTCCACTCTTAGTTGCTCCCTTGACCCTGCCTCTCATGACCAGACTTTCTGCCCCAGTGGCCAGCAGCTGAATGAAGGCATTCACTGATCATTTAGGCAACAATTGACCCAATCAAAGGAAAGAACTAAACTTGACCATCAGTTTGACCTAGTGTTAAACAGCCCTCCTGATCCCATTGATCCACTTTTATCCCACAAAAACAGAACACCATAATGCATTACACCACAACATACCTAAAATTTCAAATTTATGTCTTCTTTTTCATTTGAGCAATATATATCTTTTAAAAACAGCAACTGCATAAAAATGCTTAAATACCAACTCATGACATCAATAGAAATGCATGAATACTGAATGAATTTAAGAAAAAATCAATTAAGGTTAATAACATGCTGGAAAATAAAGAATCTGCCACTAATAATCTCCTAAAATAAAAAATAATTCCTTTTATAATTGAATAATATGGCAGAAGCACTGGAGCAAAAACATCATTGACATTCTGGGGTATTTTTTCAAATGGGGTGTGAAATTCAAGCACTGGGCTGTGTTAGTCACATTCAGATCAGAGCCAACTAATTGGATGAGTGGTGCAATTTTCAATTTTTTAATAGAAAGAAGAACCCTTGAACGCAAACTTGGAAGTCTGGGCTGTGATGTGGAGAGTGAAGAAAAACCATCTGAACAGAAGCAGACAAAGGGTGGTCTTTTAACATCAGTGTAATTTTAGAAGGCCTTAATTGGATTCTATTAAGGAGGATGAAGATAAGGAGGTTGTTGAGAAGATAATGAAGACTGAAAGTATTGAATTAAGGCAGACTTGACAATGAGTAAGAACAAACAAGAGCAATATGTTTGGTGTCACCCAGTGAACAAATCAGCACTTTTCTCTCCGGTAGCCAACAGAACTGTACTGAAGACATGCAACAATAAAAGGAATGGGTACTGTTAGAAAAAGTAGTATATTCCAGGATGTTAGCCCTTTCTGGGGGACACAGAAACAGTCCCATCAGCAATATTTACTGCAAGTCGCTTCTGGTGAGAGAGAATTGGACATCTGCAAGGACGTTGCAGTTTCTCAAGTCACTCCTGACATGATCAAAAAAGCAGTATTTAGCAAAAGTAAACTGCCTCAGTCTTCAATACCTATTTGGTTGAAATTGACTTAAGTAAGGGAAAGAAAGAAAGAAAGAGGCAGTATCAATTTACAAACTAAAGAATATTGATTTATTATTGTGTGCCTTCAAGTTGTTTCCAACTTCTGGTGACACCATCATGGGACCAAACTTTCAGGACACTGCAATAAAGCAGTGATAGGAAACTTTACCAGGCCAATTAGATTTGACGCAGATGACCAAGACGGTTTTAAACAGTGTATTTTAATATTGAGATAAATGTTTTTAATGTTTATGTATGCATCTAATAATTCTTGTCCCAGCATTGAATGTTTGCTGTATATATGCTGTGCTCCACCCTGAGTCCCCTTTGGGGTGAGAAGGATGGAATATAAATGTTTTAAAGAATTAATAAATTAATAAATTAATAATAGGGGCTGAGAGCACGTGACTTACCCCAGTTAGTTTCCATGGTAGAGCAGGAAATCAGAGTTGTAGTTCAACATCCAAACTACAAAGAACATTACTAATTGCTTTTAGAATGCACATACATTTGAAGTACTTGCATCCAAACTGATGAAGGTTAGCTACAAGGAAGCTGCAATCAGTTTCAAATGTTAACTCGCCACCTTGTAGCTGAGAATAAAGAAAGTAGAATGGAGAGCTAAGAGCAAAGAGAATACAGATAAAGAAGAAGGAGTTTTTATGTGACCACTGGCCCTAGAGGTTCTTGCATCCCATCGTCTGGTTGCAGAGATACTCAAAGTATTTATAAGTATTTATGATCATGCATTGCAATAGATAGAAGCAAATAGAAAGTCTGAGATAAAGAACTCAGGATCAGTATAGATTGCTTCAGCAAGGCAGAATTATATGACACAATTCCAGGGCTGAATATCAAAGTAATTCAATGTATGTAGATCAATGGTCAATGTTCATGGCTGACAACCTATGGTGAAATTGAATTTTGTAATGTGCATAGGCAATGCATAGAGATCATGTGCATTCTCACTTTGCTCTGTGAACTTTTATTGTGTTGCCACATGTGCAATGGTCTGGCATGTACAACTTCACATATGTTGCCATCATCTAGGTAAGGCTGCTATGCTTTGTCCAAAAAACAAAGTAGGTATCCCTACCACCTGTGTTTATTATGAACAGAATGCCAGCCACAATCTCTGAAACTGCCAATATTCTGGAAGAGATTTTGCAGGGATTTTTCTTCTTCATTCCTCCCCCATATTTCAAGCTGTAAAATCCATTATGGAAATAAGGGATATTGCTTGCATTATAAGAGACAACAACACTGTTTATTTGTTGTAGGCAGTGGATTGCTGCTACCTGCAGGTTGAAAGAGAAGCAGCAGCACACACTTACTTCTCTTTTCTCTTCCCCTGATTCCTTTTGTGTTCCACATAGTTTTTCCTTTTAGAACTAAGGATATAACTGAGGCTAATGTGTCCTTACTCTGTCTTCAGACTAATTTGGTCTTATCTTGGGAGACATTGTTCTATTTACAAAAAATAAATTTTTGCAATCTATTCTCGTGATCCTTACATAATTCAAGATTCTAGACATGCTTTTTGTGGAATAATGTATTCAGAGTTTGAGAAAGTTACTTTTATGGGCTAGAATTTTTATAATTCTCAGGTGAAGATTCTGGGAGTTGTGGGAACCTTTAGTCATCCAAATGTTTTGGATTACAGTTCTCAGACAACATTGGAATACTTTGTTTTGCTATTGGTCATTGAAGATAGGCAGAAGCTACATTTGCAAGCCTAACTGCTGAGACACATATGTCTAAGATAATGGATGAAAACCTAGGAAAAAATAAGTTTATTCTAAGTGATATTATGCATTGAATGACTTTCAGAAGTGGACACTTTCTGGCATTCATACCCATTGTAAGAAGTGATCAAATGCAGGGTGTTTTTTGATTACACATTTCCTGGCCATGCTGATTGGGGATTGTAGAAGCCGTAGACCAAAAGCAAAAAAAAGGATTTTTTCCAAGTTCTGAGTACAGCTTCTGATTTGGAAAGAATATCCCACAGTCCCAGTGACTTGGCAGAAAATGTGATGTGCATGTCTCATCTTGTAATCTCCATCTGATCTCCAACAATGCCAGTTCATGATCCTAAAGTAGCATACCAATTTATTCTGTGACATCATCAAGATTGTTTAGCCCTGTTCCCACCCTACCCAAATTGAATCCCTCTTTGCCAATTTTTGCACTCTTAAAGGGCTTTCATATGCAAAGCGAATTGCAGCATGTAAAGTGATTACACCAGTCCCCAAAAGCTAGGGCATAAATCCTGAGTGATGTGCTTCACCACATTATCCAAAGCCATTTGCTTTGATATTGCAACACAACTTGATCCTAATGCAAGAGTACATCACCTTACCATTGTGGTAGTGTGCTTTTTTCTTCACTGTGCAAAAAAAATCCTGATATTATTCATTTGTTCTGGAATATGTATGGAACACATAAAATGCTATCCCCAACCTTAGCTGTAGGGCTAGGCTGGCAACGGAATACTCCTTTGGTTTATATCTGGCAATGTGGAAAGGAGAAGAAACCTATTATCTCTTTTGATAAACTCTAGCTCTCCTTAATATAGGATGTGCCAGTCTGCATGAACCTTAACATGTGACTATCTGTCAAAGCAGCAAACTCTAAAACCTTAGCTAGGGGCAGGTCTGGGCAGATGTAAAACTCCTACCAAAGCACAGCCTAGGCAGGCCTGGTTATCATTGCATCTCAGGACCTGCCCTCCAATTGCCTCAACTCATAAAGCTGGTTGCCAAAAATTGTATGCTGCCAAAGCTGAACCAGCAAACAAGTGGAGTGGATATTGCCTAGTAGTTAGGAGGGGGGAAAGCAGAAACCAAGAGGCCATGAGTGACAAAGGTAATGTGATACTGACTCTGTCTCTGGCCTTAGGCAAGTCAACAATCCTTTTTCTCTGCTTTCAAGTCTTGATGCCTGTATTGTTTCCACAACAATAGTACCATTCATATGCATATGCTATAAGGGCAATTCTACTGCCATCATATTTATTCAGGCATTGTTTAAAGAAATGATTTGGTATAATTATGGTGTGGCCAACTTCTCTACCATCTTTCATGGGACCCCAATAAATACACAAGAAATATTTTGGTTGGTATACACAAAAGTGCATCATCTTTGTACAGGAGGACATACTGGACTGATGTTCTTGAGGAACACATTGGAATTTGTAGGCCTTCCTTACTACTTGTCATGTTGGAGAAATCCAGAAGGCTGCAACCATATTGCCAAACATGAAACAGTGAGCATCTCTTTACACCTTTCTCATTTTATTTTTGAAATTCTTTGAGAGGAACAGCAAGCACTCATGAGAGGAAAGATAGCCCTCAGGATCAATTTGTCCGATACAGAAAGACTAATTTATTTATTTAAGGTATTTCTATGTCACCTTTCTTGAACCAGAAAGGTGACTAAGGCCTCTTCCACACAGTGGTATAAAATCCACATTGAATGGATTATATGGCAGTGTGGACTCAGATAACCCAGTTCAAAGCAGATACTGTGGATTATTGCCTTGATATTCTAGGTTATATGGCCGTGTGGAAGGACCCTAAGTGAAGGTCAGATAAAGCTGAAGTTCTCAACCCCTATTTTCCTTCTAAGTCTACAGAGACCATAGTTTCTTCTTGGAGACTCAAGGTGGTGTAATGTTTGAGTGCTGGACTAGGACTCTAGGGGACTGTTTGAATCCCTTCTCAGCCATGGAAAACCACAACATGACTAGGGCAAATCACACTTTCTCTGCCTCTGGGGAAGATCATGGCAACTCCTCTCTGAACAAATCTTGCAAATGAAACCCCATGATAGAATCACCATATGCTAGAAACTTCTTGAAATCACACAGCAAGAAGTTTTGCCTCTATTGCAACTCACTCTGTGTTGAGTATTTTCTGTCAAAATTAGCTATCACTGTTTTGTGTGAGAGAGTATCTAATGCTGGAAAAAATCTCTAATCACCTTTTCCTTGATCATCTTGGAGATGTCTTTTTTGCTGCTCCATTTATGAGTGACAGCTCTGACTTCTACATTTATACAGCAGTGAATCCATTCAAGGCTTTCATTTAAACTTTAAAGGAGCTGTTCAAGGTGCTCGACACTATCCTCAAATACAGTGGTTCTCAACCTGTGGGTCCCCAGATGTTTTGGCCTTCAACTCCCAGAAATCCTAAGAACTGATAAACTGGCTGGGAGTTGTAGGCCAAAACACCTGGAAACCCACAGTTTGAGAACCACTGCTCAAATGGATTTAACAGTTTGATATCTCTTCTAAAGTTCAGACAGAAATCCAGAATGCTTGTTTCATTAAAAAATTACCCATGCACACCTCTGCACAGAATTATAATGGGTGCATGCAGTGGTTATCATGCGTAATTGGGTCTATACACAATTACGCATGGGTCTAAATGTATAGGTATTCCTCCAAATTTTCACTTTTGTTGATTTGATTATTTATGGATTTGATTTAAAAAGTTATCTCTAAGAATCTATATGTCTTCTAGCATGACTCTGTCATCAACTTTCTCTAGCCATGTTGTAGGACTTAAACATTTCTAGAGATAACCCCTGTTTACAAATCTCTAGGCCCTCCAATGCAATTCTATGGTCAGTTTCTTGCAACTATCCAGATTGCCACAAAGCCCTGGGATGTTCTTGAATTTCAGGCAAACTTTGATGTATCCCCTGACTTTGCTTGAAGTGGAGCAAAGCTGGTTTGAAGCAAAAAAAAAAAAAACACCTTCATTCAATACTCAACGGAAGTTGCTGAACATCATGAAGATTGGCGATGGTACATTCATAGTGAATACATATTTTTGGCCTTGGTAGATTGAGATAGATAGAGATAGAGAGGCCAAAATTGTGTTTAAAATACCCCCATACTCCAAAAGGGCACTGCGTCTTGGGGCAAATATTTCAAAAATGACTCCCAGTGTGCCACACTTTGCCAAATAGACCCCTTGGCTTTAAGGCTGCTGTTTTCACAAGTCAGGGAGGGACAATTTAAGCCTTTATTACAAGTGCCTTTTTTCTAGATTAGTTTCTTTATTATAAAGTGAAAAGAAAGCAGATAAAGCACGCTACACATTTAATATAGTATGTCATTTTGACCGCATTCTTTTGTGTAAGGGCATAATTATCCAGGATGGTGTAGGTGCTAGGTACAGCCATTTTGATTATCTACCAATTTTCTGTTCTTTCATAAGAGTCAAAACAATGGCTTTTTAAAAGGGGAGAAACCTAGTAAGAAAGAGTTACTAAGCTGTGAAGGAATTTTAGCCCTGCTAATGCCACCTGACCAACAAAGAAGGCAACATGACTGAGGAGTAGAGAAAGTTAATCTCATTATTACGGGATGGAAGAGAGGAATTGGTAATCAACCCTCCGTGGTCAAACTGTCATTCAGGGACATGAAGGTGGGATCTTTGGGATACACCTGTCTCTTTCATGTACTGTAATCCCAAAATATAGGACTCCAAAAGAGCTTACCGTGAGTCACAATTATTCCCCTCCCACTCCTCAACTGTGTGAATAGGCAACTGAGGCATTCTGCAAAATACAGTTTCTTCTTTGAAAGGCAATTGTATGAAAATGACCTGTTTTACCGCTTATGTACATCTGTTTTTACACAATGACAGACCTGGATGGATGCCCCTCTTTATCCATTCTTCTTAAAAGCTTAAAAAGCTGGTGAAAATGTACAAAAGCAAATTCCTATAGTCCATTAGAAACTCTGAGGAGGTTTTCACACAAATAGGTGAATTATTTGATTTGTGGCATTTTCCCCACATCAGCAATGCCCATATGAATCTTACATAAAGTAGATCAGCCTTCCACAATTTGGAACTCTAAAGACCAAAATGTGAGAAAGGAGCTTTAGCAGATAACATCTCTCACAATCCTTCATTTACCATGATAAAGCCATATTGGCATGAGATTCTGGGAGCTGTTATATTCCCAAAGTCTGCTAAAGTCTTTCACAATAATCTAGTGCTGTGCAGATTATACAGTTTTCCCCACTGACCATAATAACTAGGATTTATGTGAATTTAATATCAGAAAGACATCAGTTTAACTAAGATTGAACTAGAGCAGGAAAGGCTAATAGTTCTCTACCAGAGATGATAGGAATTGTAACCCAAAGCTTTTGTAGAATGAAAGCTTCTCTGCCTGTGGATGAGACACAAGTATTTTCTCAAAATAGATAATGAAATCCATATTTTGATGCAAATTGCTCAAGATAGCTTACAACATTTAAAGATGTTTGAAATTTGATAGATAGCTAAATTACAATCCACACCTTAGTCTGAGATGTACAGATTAGGTTATTTCACACCCAGAATTTGCACTGTACACACACACACACACACACACACACAAAGTCAAGCTTAAAAAGTGTTACTAGTCAAATCCGTGCAAGATGGGGAAGAATCCTAATTCAGTAGGATTCTTCCAATCACCGTGTTTGCTTAAATGCTACACTAAGACCCCCTTATCCATGGAAATGTTTTCTGCAGTTTCAGTTACGCACAGTTGCATCTATCTGAAGTGATCGTGTGCAGGTCTTGGTCCTCCGGTACATTTATGTGATATGCTTGAACTGGAAGTTGACCAGATATTATTATCCAAGTATCTTTTGAAAAAGCAATGAAAGGAAACTCATGAGTGGGTTCATTTCCTTTGATGTCTCTGAGGCAACAAGTGGACTAGGTATATTGCAATCCTTGCAGCCATAGGAAGCAAAAATATAGGATTTGCTACCAGTCATGGTTTCAGCCATCCATGTGAAGTCCCACATAGATAAAGTAACAATTGAAAAGAAGTGTATTATCCCTGAACTAAAATGTAAACTGCGAGTTTAAATGGCTCTCTTCTTCTTCCTCCTCTCCTGCACTGGAGACATTCATAAGTAGTTCAACTTTCAGGCTCAGAGGTGGCTGTAATTACTCATTTTAATGCTCCCCCCCCCCCCCTAATAATACCCATCTTGACACTTCTTGAAACCTGATTTAAGACATTCAGTCTTGTAACTGAAGCTGGTGCATATTACCCAAAGACCTCATGTTTGAATTTGTTATCTCATCTGGTAAGTCTCCCTCTCTTTTACACATTTACTTATTGTTACACTGTGTAACTATTTCCAACCATATATCATTGAAAAAATTACCTTTTTGAACTGCATTTTCAAGAACACTCCTGTCAGTATGATGAACCAGTTATGGGAGCCATATTTCCAAAACTTACTTGTGCAATTTATGGTTAGAAAAGCATGGTGGCATACTCAAACATGATGGAAACTGCAACAGGAATAGGGAAATAAACCAGTGTCATCTGTGATACATCAGTGGTTCCTTTCACAGTACACAGTTATAGCACCATGATTCCACTTCAATTGCTGTAGAGCTCTAGGATTTGTAATTTAGGGAGGGTTACATAGAATTCCTGAGACACCATGGTTTGAGCATTGGATTTTGGCTCTGGAAATCAGAATTAAAATCCCTGCTTGGCCATGAGAGTCTATTGGGTGACCTTGGACAAGTTATATTCTGTCAGTCATATTCTCTTGAAGAAATCTTGCCAAGAAAACTCTGTGATAGGTCCATTTTAAAGTCACCATAAGTCACAAATAAAGCAACAACAACCTAAAATTGTCAACCAGAGAGCTCCGGAATTCCATAAGATCTTTCTGTGGCAGTTAAGGTGGAAGCAGAATGAACTATACAGCATGAATGGGCTCCATATCATCAAGAAGGCCCATGCACTGTTATCCCATCAGGATTTTTCTCTCATCTGTACACAGAGTACACAATTTCCTTTTCAGCAGGAGGCAGGGGATAAACGGAAATACACCTAATCATTTGATGGAACATGATAATGGTTCTCCTTGGGGAAAATTCAATTATATCAGGTTCCTTTGCAAGCTTTTCACAAATAAATACACTATAAAATCTTATCTACCTCCCTCAACTCAGCCATCATGCCATCTAAAGGAGACAACCTCAGACACAAAACAATTTGGTGCCAGTGCAAGTAACTTGAAAAGTTTTGTTTTAGCATCTCTTTGTTGTGGTATGTAGGAACACCACAATTGGCAGCTCAGGACAGAATTAATCATCAGAGAAAGAAAAAATCAAGATCAAAGAAGATTGTACTACAACTGAGGAGCTAGGAATCACAGTCCAATAAGCAACTCCTACATTTTGGCTTTACATATTTTTCCCCTATTGGACCACAGAGTTGCCAGATGAAATATAGGATGAGGCTCCTGTGTTGGTTGGTTGTATAAATGGGGAAATTTCTGCAGATGTCACTTCCCTGATATATTGCTTGCAAGATAGTAACACCTGCTAAAATTCCCTAATTTATGCAATGCTGCAAAGTGGTATAATGGTTTGAGAACTGGAATAGGACACTGGAGAACAGCGTTCAAATCTCCAATTGAAAAACCACTATGTGCCTTGGGCAAATCATACTCTCAACATCAGAGGAAAGCAAAGGTAAACTGTTTCTGAAGAAATCTTGCCAAGAATTCCCCTGATAGCCTTAGGATTGTCGTAAGTCAGAAATGACTTAGAGGCAACAACAATAACAACATCGCTGTCCTGTCTTGTATTTCACCTAGCTACTTCAGTAGACCACTTAAATGTAACCTCCAGTATTATTGATGCAGTGATAATCATGATACGTATATGTGCCTCCATGCCAGCTCAGGAACCTGAAAACTTTAGAAAAGGAAAATAACAGTTCTAAGGATGTCAGCCAACTTTCTGATCAGTGGGGAGGGATCAGTGCATCCTAGAAAGCTGAAAGCAAATACTTTACACCTCTCCACTTGTGTGAGTATGTGTAGTGCCTTCAAGTTGTTTGTCAGTTTACAGTGACTGCATTAATTTCATAGGTTTTTCTGAGGCAAGGAATACTCAGTGATAGTGTTGCCACTTCCTTCCTCTGAAATACAGCACTGTATTAATTGATGGTATCCAATCCATGCATTAAGGGCTCATCCAGTGCTTAGCTTCCAACATCAGACAGGATCTGCCTTTGAGATATTTACATAATCTGTAGTAAAAATCTAGCTGATAAACACACACAATAACTATTTCACAAAGACATATTGGCTAGAATCCAAGGGGCTACTGGGCATTATATATACATACAGTACCTCCTTAGGTAACCCTTTTTTCTAGACAGCCCCACAGTGTCTAGTCAACTGATATAGCAACAAATCTGTCACAGGGATGCCCTAGGAAAGCTCCCAGATACCATTGTTCAGGATCTATCATTATTCACCTACTCTGATGACTAGCATGTAAGTTTGTTGGTGAGATTTTTGGGTATGCATATAAGGTGTCTAAGAAACATACATGAATTTCATGTTTTGGCTTGGGCTCCATTGCTGTGATAGTTCATTAGGTATGAATATGAAAATACAGGTATTCTAAGATTTGAAAAAAAATCATAATATTTCTGGATCTCAAGCATTTTGGATAAAGGATGCTCAAGATGTACTCATCTCTGATTTTTGTATGAATGGCTTGTGGAAGAGAACCTGTGGCCCTCTAGATATTGCTCAACTTTAATTCCCATCAATCCTTGCCTCCACAGCTAATGGTGAAGGACGATGGGAGTTGTAGTATAGCAAAATCTGGATGAGCACCTTGTTTTGCCTTCCTGTGGTCATTCTTTTCTGGGGCATGAACCATCTCATTAGAAAGCGCCATTCTGCCTGGCACCATTGAAGAATCTATTTTCTGCGAAATGGAACTAAAAAGCTACAGAAAGCACTACAGTGAAGAGAGATAAACTAATGAGCTGAAAAGAGGTGTCAACAGAAGCAGTTTGTCAGACATATTAAGGCCTGCAAGGAAGGGAGGGTGAGGTGTAGTTCATCTCCAGCTCCCGCCCTTGTTAAAAGAAATGTAGCAGGAATTTTGATTGAATCTCAGGATGATTAAAACTCATTTTATTTTTTATCTCATTTCCTGCAGAAACTGAAACTCAGGGCAAGTTTGTTGGAAAGTTTCATCCCTGGATGCATGAATTCCAGCCAACTGGGAGTTCACCCAAAACCACTAAGAAGAAGCAGGTGGCAGGAAAACTGGTGAAACTTGGCACTTTGAGCTAAGTTTCTGTCTAAATTGGAGTGCAGAGTAAAGAAGTGAAGAATGTGGATAGCACTGCTTACCTGAAATTTCACTAGCTGGAATCAGAGGAAGAGGTATTTTGGATCAGACCAAAGGTTGGTTTAGTAGTCATGAAATAGTCATGAAAAATTGTCCTGAAATGCATTTTTGAGGTGCCCAAACTTCAACAGCCTCACATTGTCCTGAGAAATACTTTCTCTTTTTGCTCTTGTACCTTCTTTTTTGCCTCCTTCCTCCTTCTCCTCTTTATCTTCTTGTTGTTCTTTACTATCATTTCTGAAGGATGGAACTTTACAAAGTCTTCCAAGTTGTGACCATATTAATACTAGATTAATATTTAAGATACCAGTTTTTCAGCATAATGTTTCAAAAATGTTTCTAAAGTGAAGCTTCTACAATATAACTATAAAATATTACATGATATTTGATCCAATCTTATAAAAGTTTGCATTTTAATTGCCATGGCTCAATGCTATGGAATCTTGGGACTTGTAGTTTTACAAGGTCTTTAGTCTTCTTTGCCAAAGAGTGTTGGTACCTCACCAAACTACAAATCCCAGGATTTCATAGCAATGAGTGGTTTCAAACTGCATTACTTCTACAATGTAGATACATCCCATGACTATATGGAACTTCCATGATCAATGGTAGCATATAACAGAAAATCAGTAGCTGGGGAACATCAGTGAAGGAAGGCTATTTCCTCCAAGTCCTGCTTGTAGACTTCCTGAAGGCATCTAGTTACTCAATGTGAAAAGCAGACTACAGCTTGAGCATCCAAAATTGTTCACATGGGTGACTCAGATACAGTTGCTTTCTGATGGTTCAGTGTACAACTTTGTTCCATGTGCCCCATTATTTTAAAATGGTGTATAAAATTATGTTCAGGCTATAGCAGTGGTTTAAATCTTTGGTCCTCCAGGTGTTTTGGACTTCAGCTCCTACAGTTCCTAATAGCTGGTAATCTGACTGGGATTTCTGGGAGCTGAAGTCCAAAAAAGCTGGCAGACCAAAGGTTGGGAACAACTGGGCTATAGGAATAATGTATATAGATTTTTTTGTATCTAGACTTGAGTCCAGTCTTCAAAAGATAATAATAGTAATAATAACAATCTTTATTTATACCCCGCCACCATCTCCCCAAGGGGATTCGTGGCGGCTAACATGAGCCCAAAGAGTACTATAAGGCAAAGTAAAAATCATACACAGATAATAACATCAAATAAAATACAAATAACAACATAATACAGTAAGGTAAACTCAGGATGTGAGATAAGATAATAAAAATAACAAAATCTCATTATATATATTCAAGTATTCTAAAATCTGGGAGTAGGATCCAAAATATGGAATGCTTCTGATTCCAAGCATTGTAGACAATGGATGCTCAACCTGTACTGGCCTAAGATCATATGGACAAAATGGTCTGATCTATCAGTGGCCGACCACCTTTCGTTGATATTTATAGAGAGAACAGCCTTACTTTGAACACTGTTACCAGCTTTCAGTAAGAATTAACAGCTGTCCACAGAAAGCATGTTCAGTATAAATGGCATACATTGTCATTAAATCCCCATAATTAAACCCCAGTTGAAATTGCACTCTTTATCATTCGCAGCCACTGCTTATTTACTCTCATTTTCCAGAGATGTGCATTGACATCTGTTATTGCTAATTACTTCTTCAAACTCCATCCATGATCTTTTGGGCTTCCTGTAAAGATATGTTGAAAGTACCTTAATGAATAAATTAATTATGTACAGCCCTCACTGAGAATTAGCCTAATTAATAGTGCTGCTGATATACCTTTTCCTGGTTTAAAAATGCAGTTGAGGAATAAATTCAAATATCCATATTTATGAGCCACAGGACACTTTGACAGCTGACAGTGTGGTGATGAAAAAATGGTCAAGGTTGCTGTGTTTGTATCTTTTTTTTGTGACAGCCGCTTGTGATACGTTAAGTTTATTTCATCTTAGTAATTCTCTCTGCATATTTAAATGTGGCTATTAAGCTGCTTTTAGATCTCAGAGATAACTATCAGCAATGATAACAGCTAAATATGATTTCCACAAATATGATTTCCACATAATATATCTTTGGTAACCAGATGCTAAAAGCCATAGACAACTCAGGTCATAGAATCATAGAATCATAGAATCAAAGAGTTGGAAGAGACCTCATGAGCCATCCAGTCCAACCCCCTGCCAAGAAGCAGGAATATCCAAGCTATCTAAAGGACTGTATTTTCACATGAGTCTGGTTGAACTCTAAAGTCTTTATGGGACACCCTTCTCTGAGGGCCTTTCCACACAGCCATATAACCCAGAATATCAAGGCAGAAAATGCCACAATATCTGCTTTGAACTGGGTTATCTGAGGCCATACTGCCATATATTCCAGTTCAAAATAGATAATGTGGGATTTTATTCCGCTGTGTGGAAGTGATCTCGGTCTATCTTCACAAATATATCTACAGGGAATGTGGGAGATGGCCCTCTGAGTACCTGCTTTTCAGTTTTGGAACTAAACTTGGAGAGCTTCTATCTATCTATCTATCTATCTATCTATCTATCTATCAATCTATCAATCTATCTATCCATCTATCAGCAAATGAAAACTTTTCTACTGGTAAGCTTTCAAGGACTTTCAGTCATGTGTTGTTCCATTTATTGCATATTTTGGCTTTTAATTGATTTGTTTGAAAAGGTTTGATTTTATGGATGAGTGCATCTACCCTATACACTTATAGCAGTTTGATATCACTTTAAATACCATCATTCTATGGAATCTTGAGATTTAAGCGATGTCTACACTTCTTAACATGGACCACTCCAGAGCATAATGTACTAGAGTTCTCACTGTCTATGCCCATGGTGGAATATAGCTCTCATTTAGTTTTAGTCCACTCTTTCACTCTGACTGTCAAAGGAACTGTCCAAAGTGCCGAATCCCACTCCCCTCAAAGTAGGTTCAATGCCTTGAATAGTTTATTTGAAGTTCAGATGAAAACCCAGATTGGGATCACTGCTTCACTCATAGAATCATAGAAGAGGTTGGAAGAGGCTACATGGGCCATCTAGTCCAACCCCCTGCCATGCAGGAAAAGCACATTCAAAGTATCTCTGACCTTGATATGTGCTTCCGTTTTTGTTTCTCCAATAATTTATGAAGATTTTAGACCAAAAGGTTCAGATTGGAAAGCTCACACACAGTCACAGTGAAACCTTTCACTTCAGATGGAAAGATCTAGCTGTATTTGTGTCTTAAAAATGAATGAAAACTGAATGTTTCCAATGTATCCTAAGAAGAGTTAAGAACCCAGTTCTACTAAATGCACAGGAATAAGTCAAATATCTGTAATAAAGATTCCAGAGGGTATATTTTATTGTCTTTGGAACTTCATTAACTTAACAGGGATAATCTCACCAAAATAATGAGATAATTGTATGTAAATTCTTAATCAAAATCTCAGGGAAAGTGTAATTTAGCATAACCTGTTTTTATCATATGGCTCCAGAGAAAATGAAATATAAAACAAGTAAAAAGAGTTCACCCTTTTAAAAAATGAGCCATGTCTAGGATAGTTGATAGAAGAGTATGTAAGCTTTCCAGTTATACAGAAAGAAGGGTGGGAAACCTGTTAGTTTTCTGATCTATAGAGAGCTGGCAATTTTTTACTAATTTTATTCACTTCTTATTCTTTCTGTATTATTTAAAAGGTCTGTACCTTACATCCCATCCTTTAGGTTGCAGGCCTAAGCACACATAAGTTGAATCTATATCATATAATTAATACAGTTTGACACCACTTTATCTGCCATGGCTCAATAGTCTAGAATTATGGGAGCTGTAATATTTACAAGATTTCTAGCTTTCAATGACAGAGAGTGCTGGTGTTTCATCAAGCTACGGCTCCCATGATTCCATAGCAACGAGCCAAAGCAATTAAAGTGGCATCAAACTGCAGTAATTTTACAATATAGGTGCACCCTCACCTTGAAATAGAATGCATATAATCTAAGAGCAAATGTAAATGGGATTCTCAGTACCTTTCAAAGGCAGCTCCACATGGATCATTGCAGTAATCCAAACAGGATGTAAATAAGGCATGTGCCACCATGCCCAGGTTCAACTGCCCCAGGTAGCATACTTCTTCATACTTGTTCTTAAGAAAGGGAGCCTGAAATGTTGTTGGTGTATATGTATACAATCTGGAGGGTTTTGGGTGTGTGCGTGAGGAGTGATTTGAGAAACTGCAAGTCACTTCTGGTGTGAGAGAATTGGTCGTCTGCAAGGACATTACCCAAGGAACCCCTGGATGTTTTACCAGGGATTAGACTGCTGGGATTAGACCGTCGTGAGACAGGTTAGTTTTACCCTACTGATGAGGCATTGTTGCGCTAGTAATCCTGCTTAGTACGAGAGGAACTGCAGGTTCAGACATTTGTGGGAGGCTTCTCTCATGTCCCCACATGAGAAGCTGGAGTGACAGATGGGAGCTCACCCCGCTCCATGAATTCGAATCACTGACCTTTTGGTCAGCAGTTCTGTTGGCACAAGGGTTTAACCCATTGTGCCACTGGGGGCTGGAGTTACCAACATATATGATATTTGGGATGATACAGAAGAAGCTATGTAATACCTCATTTTGCAACATCTCTCCCTTCCTCCCCCAGACAGCTTCCAAGCACTTGTTGTGTCAATGTTCTACCCTATAGAATGGGGCGGATGCAATGTATCATTCTGCCCATTTTATGTAGGATTCTGTCTGGACACATATAGGAGATGGAATAGGACTGTAAAAGAAGGACAGTGTGTTCTAGACATATTTGTTATATTATTTATAGAGAGTTGATATGCATGCAGTGGTTATGAGATAGGCCACTGTGCAGAAACTTGACTTGATTTGTGTAGTTGCACATCACAACCTGTTTCAGTGATGCTGCTCCCTCCTCTGGCACAGAAATACATTGGTACAAATGCAAGCTGCAACACCATGAATTGACTGAATTTAGATTTATGCATTCACAAGTAATGGGATCTATATATATTACACACATATCTGGCCAAAGTTGTATCTCAAAATACTACTAAAATAAAGCAATTTCAGCAACAAAACATGCCTAGAATTGGCTCAGCATGTGTGTGATTTTGCAGGATCTAAATTAAACAGAATTTAAACACCTACAGCTTTTGAACACATAGTGTACAAGGAAATCATGGTGAAGCATGCCACTGTCATTTCAGTCTCACTTGAACCCTTGCTAGTACAATAGAGTCTCGCTTCTCCAACATAAACAGTCTGGCAGAATATTGGATAAGTGAAAATCAGGAGAGATTAAGGAAAAGCCTATTAAATGTCAAATTACATTATGATTTTACAAATTAAACACCAAAACATCACGTTTTACTACAAATTGACAGTACAAGCAGTTCAATACATTGTAATGTTATGTAGTAATTACTGTATTTACAAATGTAGCATCAAAACATTGCAATGTATTGAAACAGCTGTGGATCCATGCAGGAGGCAGACTCCGTTGGATAATATAGAACGTTGGATGACTGAAGGTTGGATAAGCGAGACTCTACTGTATTCACTTTCAGAATATCACTGGAGCCCTGGCTTACACTTTCCAGAATACTAATTCAGTCGACCAGTTGATATAGACTTTTGTTTTCAAAATTTCAAAATTAGCATTCAAAGTCAGATGATGATCATCTATGGTTTTTGTTGCAGTAGAAATAATACTAATCCTTCATCACTTCCTGTAAACATTATCTACAACTATAAACTATTTTTTTCTCCTGATCATTTGGAAAGGAATTGCATTGATTTTGGTGGAGCCAACTTCCAAGGAATGCAGATGTGAAATTGTTTGAATCGAGGTATTGCTGTCTGCTTTTATAATTAATTAACTTTGTGTTTTCAGATGCTGGCATACACACAGATGGTAAAGTTTTATATTAAATTTGCTATCAAATCCTGAAATACTTCCTTTCAAAAAAAATCAAATCATGATTTCACAAATGTAGCTTCCTATCGGCCTTTCATCTCCCTGGCAAACGATTTACTGAATGTTGGATAAAACAAATCCAGCTGTAAATAATAACAGTGTCTCTTGAATGGCTATTTGAGCCCCCTAAATAAACTGTGTTCTAAGAAAACATCTGTTTTTGAGAATCTCTTCATGAAATACCTATTCTCCATTTCAAGTGTTTGTTTGAAATAAAGGATGCAACGGGAAAGCAGATATCTATTTCACGATTTCCAATGGAGCCTCCTAAATTACGTGCATTGCTCTTTGAATACAGAAAAGCAGAGTTCTTTTAAAAACGTTAGGTTTCCATTCTTTTCAAACTGAGCAGCCGCAAGTTAAAGAGGAAAAAATTAGCCCCAAATTAGCATCTGATGATCTCAGCCCGGCCTTCCCTAATCCCTTCCACAAAGGCCTAAACAAAAACCGCTGCACAAATGTGGGTCCAAATGGCATCTTTGTTATTAAAGGGTGCATTTCTGAAAGTGAAATGATAGAGCCTTCCTTGCGCTGCCTGCTTCGCTACAACCTATAATAAAATTATTGGACATCTGCTCTGAACGGATCAATGTTTTAGCATTTGTGGGCTTCAATAATGAACGTCTCGTTATTATTAGCAAAAAATAGTAGCAATGGGGCCTTCCTCCCCCCCACCCCCCATCCCAATGTAAGATCAGAAGCCTCTTTGTTAATGCTTTGGCGTACTTTATAGTCTTTTTGGCAGATGCCTCTTAGAACCAATAAGTTTAGGGAGAGGAAGGGAGTGGGGAGAGTTAAAACACAGGAAACAAGCACTGAATGGGTGCCAATAAAAATGATCACAAATCAGGGCTGCTGATGTCATAACCCCGAGGGTCAAAGGTCAGGGGAGGAATAAATGCTTCTGAAAGGGACAGCCTGTCTGGTGCGGCTAGCTGTTGTTGGCAGGCGCGTCCACCGTCCATGAGTAAATGGAGAGCACAATGAAACCCAATGTGCCTCATTAGCAGCCAAGGCCTTGGAGAAGAGAAGTGTTTGATGAGGCTTTCATGTCCCACTGTGTCACTGCGTGATGTAAATGGAATAATTACTATGATCTAATGGCCACCTCTTTTACATACAGGGGCCCTGCTGAATGGAGCCCCTCTTTTATTGCATTCATCCCTCGGTTGTGTAAACGGTAGGGAGCCAGTCGGCATCGGAGCCTGTGAGACTGGCGGCAGGTCAGCTCCTACCGTTGGGCATTCGCCAGGAACAGAATGAGGAGTCCAAGTAATTTACTCCCCCCTGTCTTTCACCCCAAGAGTGGCAGATTGAAGGTCACACTCGATTTGACAGGGCTTGAGTCACTTTCTATGCCTCGCGCCAGAGTTAGACAGATGTAAGGTACATTTGCACAGACTCTCAAATGCTCTCCCATTAATTGGCCAGTGCTTGATCGTGCATGTGCTAAACGGACGGGTTCTTTTTTTACTGACTCTGAATCTGCTGCCAGGCAAACGCTATCTAAAACTGAGATTTGTGGTAACAACCTGCAATGGTGCGGGTTTATCTTGTTGGGTAGACTAATCAGGAAACAAGGTCACCTTGAAGATTAGATCAACAAGTCATCAAACCATACTTATTGGGGAACACAACTTAAATAGGACTAATTCTCATCAAGAAAATATTCTACACATTATTTTCCAAGGGAAGGGTTATCCCTGAGGCTTGATCTTGATAAACTCAAGATTCAGGTTGAGATTTTGCATTGTATACCTAGGTTTTAAAAGGTTTCCAAGCAATTAAATCTAGTTTCAAGAGACAATCAGATAGCTGAAACCAAGGCAGGTGTATCTTTTCATTTACATATGTGCTACAAAATCCTAATCTTCAATGTGACAGTCAAAATATGTAAATGTCTACCTATCCTAATCTGCTTTCTTCTCAACCCCTGCTCAGATTACACAGGAGAGTCTAGCATCCCTAGAATCAGGAAAATTAAGGAAATACTGAGTGTGATAGGAATTAGTGTGGATAAGAATGCTTAAAGAGAAGGGAGTCTGAGTTAATGATGGTTGGAAGTTTCTTAAAAAATGTGATATAAATGCAGCAGTGCCAACATGGAAGAAAAAATAAGAGAAGTCTAAAGAAACCAGAATGGATGTCCATAGAACTTTCAACTGAGCTAAGATTATAAAGGGACCTGTGTAAGAAATGGGGAATCACCATAGAGGAATTCAAACGAATAACCAGCACATGTAGGGAAAGGATCTGAAAGGCTTGCCAGAGAGATTACAAACAATAAAAAGGGGTTCTTTGGTTATGTCAATAGCAAAAGGAAGAACAAGGAAACTGTAGGGCCTCTGCATGGAGAAGATGGTGAAATGCTCACAGGAGATAGGGAAAAGGCAGATCTGCTCAGCACCTTCTTTGCCTCAGCCTTCTCTCAAAAGGAGATCAATGTTCAACCTGAGCAATATGAAGTGAACAAGGTAATAGGGGATATGCAACCCAAAATAGGTAAAGAAGTAGTCCAGGAATACCTGGCTACTCTAAATGAATTCAAGAGAGATATTGACAAGCTGGAATGTGTCCAGAGGAGGGCGACTAAAATGATCAAGGGTCTGGAGAACAAGCCCTATGAGGAGTGGCTTAAGGAGCTGGGCATGTTTAGCCTGAAGAAGAGAAGACTGAGAGGTCATATGATAGCCATGTATGTGAGAGGAAGCCACAGGGAGGAAGCTTGTTTTCTGCTTCCTTGGAGACTAGGATGTGGAACAATGGCTTCAAACTACAAGAGAGGAGATTCCATCTGAACATGTGGAAGAATTTCCTGACTGAGAGCTATTCAGCAGTGAAACTCTCTGCCCCGGAGTGTGGTGGAGGCTCCTTCTTTGGAAGCTTTTAAACAGAGGCTGGATGGCCATCTATCAGGGGTGATTTGAATGCAATATTCCTGCTTCTTGGCAGGGTGTTGGACTTGATGGCCCATGAGGTCTCTTCCAACTCTTTGATTCTATGATTCTATGAATTCAAGTCACCCGGGCTAGATGAATTACATTCAAGAGTATTGAAGGAACTCGCAGAAGTCATTTCAGAATTACTGGCAATAATCTTTGAGAATTCTTGGAGAACAGAAGTCTGGAGGGGGGTGAGCAATGTAATCCCAGTCTTCAAGAAGGGAATAAAAGATGGCCCAAACAATTGCTATCCAGTCAGCCTAACATCAATACCAGGAAAGATTGTGGAGCAGATCATTAAGGAGGCAATCTATAATCACTTAGAAAAAATGCTGTGATTACTAAAAGTTAACATGGATTTCTCCAAACAAGTCATGATAGATTAATTGTATCTGTTTTTTTCGATTGGGTTATAAGCTTGGTAGATGAAAGGAATGCTATGGGTGTAGCATATCTTGATTTCAGTAAGGCTGTCGACAAAGTCCTCCATGATCTTCTTTCAAGCAAACTAGTAAAATGCAGGCTAGAAAATAAGCTTGTCCAGGTAAATCCGGGTAAACCATGATCCATTTCAGTGTCCCAGATTTTGCTGGGGGGTGGGTCCCAATCCATTTTTTGGAAGCCTCCCAAATTCAGGAGGACAGAAATCAGTTTTTAAAAAATAATTTTTATTAAAGTATCTTATAAATCTGTTTTTGATCTGGGAAGCCAAAATATTCATATTCTATCTGGCCCATTGGTGGCAAAGGTGGGGGGGGGGCTTCCCACAGGCTCCCCTTCCCATCATTTTAGGCATTGTTTGTTCTTATATCCTTCATTAAGACCTGGATTAAAACCATCAAAGTTTAAATACCACTCTTTCTGCAATCCTTTTTGAATGCCTGCTTCTGGAAATAGTTGGTGCTTTCTATTCTCCCCAAAATGACCCTCAACTCATCCACTGGTCATATCAAAATCCATACTTTTGGCCCCCAAACCTGTCCTTGACTTGCACATGAGATCATATTATATGTGAACATATATGGACTGGTTCTCTTAGTGGGACTACCAATAGGATTCAGTACTGCTAGTTATAATAGAAGAAAAAGACTATAACTTTTCTGAAATAAAAAAAATCTAGTTCAGACTTTATTTAAACAAATTTGCACTCATAATTTTAAATATAATGTCTATATTAAAATAATTTGCCTCTGCTACAGATACTTGGGGTTTGTCTTGTTTTTTGTTGTTTTTGGAGGCATTTAAGGACGCAACCCTGTCTTTGAGGCATATTTAAGAATCACACAGAGCAAATTACATACTAAACATTACAGAAAAATGCATGTGTGATAAAATAAAAAGGTGTATCTTTTTTTAAAAAAATCAACTCACCACAGTTTTAGTTTACAGACTTCCAGGTCTCTACTTAACACTGAATAACATACCTGTAATTTCATGTCTATCTGCAATCCATAACTATCCAGATATTGATGCTGGGTCATGAACAACTAGGGCCATCATGGGCTTGACTTTTCACAAGAATATTATTTTCCAGATGGGAATATTCAGTTTGGGGACTTGAAGAAGAATGGAGCAGACATTCCTTGGTTCATGAAATAAAACAGCTGATTAAATAGGCTTCCAAAATGAAAAAAAAATAGTGAAGTTTTTAACAGCTATCTGAATGTATTCTAACTTCCAGCCATCATGGCCAATAGTTGGGGATGATGTTGCTTGAAATCCAAGATGAGAACTAGGTGCTGCCATTCCTTTTACAGAGTTCAGGACTAAGATCAAGGAGATCAAAGCTCAGATGCATTGTTTATATTCATAAGTGCAAAATGCATTCAAACCAATCAGTTAGTAGCCTGAAATCATTTTTCACTTGAATTGGAATTTTGAGCTTTGATCTTCCCATATAAGTATCTTGGAAAGCATCCTCTGTCTCAAATTTAATGAGCTGGGTTACATATACACAGCCAACAAGAACTTGATTTTACCATTTTATAGAAGGGACACCGTTTTACTATGTCACTATACATAATGGGAGTTAAGCATCCATGGATTTTTGTGACCATGTGGGTTCTGGAATCAAACCCAACAGATACCAAGAGTCCACTATCAGACACTTGAGAAGCAGAATAAAAAGAGAAAGAGAACCTAAAATTTACATTAGTTACCAAAAAGACATCAGTATCACAGCTTGAGCAACTATTCTTTAAAAATAATTTGTTATCTAACTTGTTACAAAGTCCAACTATTAGCTTATTATTATTGTTTTTCATGGACCTTTAGACTACTATTCCATGGTTGTTACTTTAAAGCTCCTTTTCTTGGGGCAAAAAATCCCATCTTTTTTTTAAAAAAAAAATCAACAAATTAACCTAAATATTTTTTTTAAATCCCTTCAAACTGTGTGTTTAGTCTCTCAGAATTAAACATATTTGGTGCGTAGAAAAGGATAGCAACATTATTATGAGTCACTGTAAGGCTGAGAAAGGTGGGCTACAAATGCAATAAATAAATAAATATTATTATTATTAACTTTATTTGTACCCCGCTAGCATCTCCCGAAGGACTCGATGCGGCTTACAAAGGCCAAGGCCTCAAAACACAACATAACAATACAAAACCTAAAGCAAATTAAAAACAATTAAAGCAATATTAAACAACAAGCAATAAACAATACATCAAGACACAATAAAACTGGGCCAGGCCAGAGTAATGGGTACAGAATTAAAAGTGCTGATGTGACAGGGGATATCTAAGGATTATAGGGTAAGTGCAGTGTGCAGTGTGCCAGAAATCTCAATTCTAATAAAGTGCTTCTGGGACTTGTTATTGGAGTTTTCCTATTCTGGAAAGGCACATCGGAACAGCCAGGTCTTCAAGTTCTTTCTAAAGACTGCAAATGTAGGGGCCTGTCTAAGCTCTTTTGGGAGGGTGTTCCAGAATCGGGGGGCCACCACAGAAAAGGCCCTGTCTCGCGTGCCCACCAAACGCGCCTGCGACGCTGGCAGAATCACAAGCAGGGCCTCTCCAGATGAATGAAGTGAGCGCGTGGGTTCATAAACGGAGATGCGGTCATGCAGGTAGGATGGTCCCAAACCGTTCAGGGCCTTGTAGGTAAGCACCTGCACCTTAAATTGGGCTCGGAAGATAAACGGCAGCCAGTGGAGCTCCCTAAACAGGAGGGCTGACCTCAATAGTCATACAATTTACAAAAATTATTATACAAAAAAAAAAAAGAGATTCCACTTGAACATTAGGAAAAACTTCCTGATGGTAAAAAGGTGTTTGACAGTGGAATGAATGGGATGATCCTTGTGGTCTCTTCCAGTAATATGATTCTATGATTTTATTCTTATCCCAAGAAGGAATGTGTTCTTATCCCAAGTTCTAGCTAAAAAGAAATTATAGGAGAGTGGTTGGGGATGTGTGTGTGTGTGTGTGTGTGTGTGTGTGTGCGTGTGCGCCTGTGTCAGGAGCAACTTGAGAAACTACAAGTCACTTTTGGTGTGAGAGAATTGACCGTCTGCAAGGACATTGTCCAGGAGACACCCGGATGTTTGATGTTTTTTAACCATCCTTGTGGAAGACTTCTCTCATGTCCTCAAATGGGGAGCTGGAGCTGACAGAGGGAGCTCAACCCACTCTCCCCAGATTCAAACTGCCACCGGGGGCTCCAGTTGGTGAAATGGGTGGTTGCAATACAACCTAAGAAGATTGTGGAAAATTTTCCATCCTCATCCAGGAATTTCCCTGCTTCTAATGTCTTATCAACAAGCATGTTTCTATTGGTTTGGAAGCTACTGTAAGAGCTTTGCTGATTAAAGAGCTAAATATACATGCTTGAAATAAGTACATAAACAGTACCATACATTACACAAGGAATCAGACTAAATGATACCAACATCAGACTGGCACCTACTCTGTCCATTTTCCGCAAGCACTTAAAAACCTGGATGTTCTGCTGTGCATTTGACTAGGCAGCTCACCAGAGAATTGGTCTGATCTGACCAAAGCTTCTGAACCTTACCTTGGTCCTCTTTCCTTTAACCCTGACTTTTTAAATGGCTGAGATTTTAAATGGCTAAGGATATTACCCACCAAACTAGTCCTTATTGAATTTTGCCTTTCTCCTGGCTCTATTTAGGCGCCAGTGCACATACCCTGAGCCCTCCAAACTCAGCACCTAATCATTCAGCCATGGTGTTTTTATAATGTTTGCTTTGTGACTGCAATATGCTTTTTTCCTGATGTGTTATTGTTGATTTTATTTTATTGTGTTGTTTTAATTTGTACCTTTCAGACTTGTCCCCTTGTAAGCCGCCCTGAGTCCCTTCGGGGAGATGGAGGCATGGTATAAAAATAATGTTGCTATTATTATTATTATTATTATTATTATTATTATTATTATTATTGGAAGTGAATTCATTGCTAGCTTACAAACCGAGGCCACCATAAGCAGAAAACCTTAACATTTTGCATTTTCAATACACAGAGAAACAAACACTGATTTAATTGATGCCTTTATTGAAAAACAATTCCAACCATTCCTTACTTTCCTTCCTCCTCTATTCTATCCAAACTCTTGTTAACCCCAACCCCAGTCCCACTGACTTTTCTCCAGGGCAAATGTCTAGGCAACAGAATAGATTGAGTGGCAGGCTACAAGAAAAACAATGGCTTTTGCAACAAGGACTTACTATTTCCCATAGATTCCCCATGACAAATAAGGGTCCTCGAAAATGGTTTGCAAGGGGATACTATGGTTTGTTTACATCGGCTACCCAAAGGTCACTTTTAATTCAATGCCCTGTTGATGCTCGGTGTTGTTGGGGCCATGGTGGAATCCACCCCCATCCTTTGAGAAGACAACATAGCCGATCTTTCCTCCAGGCTACATTTCATTATTTTCAAAGAAAGGCTAGATTGTGGATCATTTTGGAAGGTCAAATCTAGGTCATCATCAAAGCTCAGTAGCAGTCCTGTAACCGTGCATTCATGTTATATTGAGCCAGAGTACGTTCACTTGTAACATGGAATTAGATGTCACCGTGCTTTTGAAAGGGACTGATAAGTCTGATAAGGGCATGTGAAAAATATTTAACCCAGACCATTTTTATATGAGCATAAGGTTTACATCCAAAGAAACAAAGTGTGAAATAATGGGAAGTGTATATAGAGAGTAACCTATGTATTAGAATATTATAATCAGCTGCTCATTATCTTGATTGAGTGACTCATTGATTGAATCTGCCTTTCACATAAATGGGACTCAAGGTGGCTAACAACATGTACTAATACAAGGTACATCAATTAAAAATGAATAATCAAGTAAGTTTAAAAACAGTTAAATAAGCTATCAAAAATGAGACAATGGTTTGCCCTTGACATTAAGTCTAGTGCTCATCTCCATTTCTAAGCTGACGAGCCGGTGTTGTCCATAGACACCTTCTAGGTTATGTGGCCAGTATGACTGCATGGAGCGCTGTTACCTTCCCACCGGAGCAGTACCTATTGATCTACTCACATTTGCATGTTTTTGAACTGCTAGGTTGGCAGAAGCTGGGGCTAACAGCTGAAGCTTACCTCACACCCCAGATTTGAACCGCATAACTTTCGATCAACAAGTTCAACAGCTCAGTGGTTTAACCCACTGGGCCACCTGGGGCTCCCAAGCTATCATGTTAACAATCAATACAGCAGTGATTCCCAAACTCTAGATTTCCAAGTGTTTTGGACTTCTAACTCTTCAGTTGCCTTGGGCAATGATCAGGAAACACTTTTAAAAAAACTAATACAGATTCATGTAAAAGCACAACAGGAAAAATTTAAAATCAACACATGCACCATGTGAAATATTATTCCACACAGAATTAGAATTCAAAGACATATAGCTATGTAAGCCTGGAATATAAGTTACCCAATCCAAAAACACCCCCGAGGAACTTGGGATGTACTGAAGAGCTAAAAGTTTCCTGAAATAGGAAACTTTCCAATACAACAAATTATCCTTACTTTGGCATTGTGAACAGCAGTAAATAAAATAATAATAAAAGTATTTACCGCTCTGTCTGCGTCCTTAGAGAAATGTCAATATTAACTGCATCTTTGGGGTGCTTTTAAAAACTGCCCATAAAGACAATATCACAAAACAGAAAGAACACGGGAAAGAAAGCAATTCACATCACACTTAAATTTAACTGTTGTAAACTATTTCTATGCAGAAGGAATCATCTGGAGTCAATTCCCCAGTGGCTTTAAGATCCTTGTGTTTCTACACACTTAAGAAACAAGCCTTAAACAGGGAATCCACAGGACTAACTTGTGTCGTCTGATGGGATCCGTGATTTAAATGTATAGAAATGCTTTCCAAGGCACCATGGAATATTATGTAGATCACAACTGAGGAGGTAGCCTAGGTTGTATCCACATTGCAGAATTACAGCAATTTGACACTGCATTTACTGCTATGGCTCAATACTACAGAATCCCAAGATTTGGAGTTTTCTGAGATATTTACTCTTCTCTGTTAGAGACCTCTGGTGCTACAACAAACTACAAATTCCAGGATTCCACAGGAGGGAGCCATTGCAATTGAAATTAAAGGGGTGTCTGTAATGTGGATAATCACCTAGGGTGCATCTACAATTAATGTGGTTTGACATCACTTTAATTGCCATGGTTCAGTGCTATGGAATTTTGGGAGGTGTGATTTTACAGGGTCTGTAGCCTTCTCTGCCTCACCATACTCAAATTCCCAGCATTTAGTCAAAAAGCGATGTTAAACTGCATTAATTCTACTGTGTAGATTCACCTTTGGTCCATGAAAGCTTGTGCTTCCAACTTAGTTCTTTCAGTTAGTCCTAAGGTGCTACAAATAATTTTACTCCATATAGCCGTTTAGTCACCAAATGTTGGTTATGATCCAATGGTTTCAATTTGCTTGTAAAAGGAGATAAGGCAAGAAGTAATCTTATGATCATCCATACCATAAAATTAATGCAGTTTGATACCACTTGAAATGCCATGGCTCAGTGCTATGGAATCATGTAGTTTGGTGAGGTACCAGCACTTTTTTGACAGAGAAGGCTAAAGATATTATAAACATACCACTCCTATGATTCCATAGAATTGAGTCATGGCAGTTTAAGCAGTGCCAGGCTGCATTGATTCTACAGTGTAGATGTAGGCTTCTATGGAACAGGGTCCCAATGCCTGGTGCAGCCACCAGGCTCTCTCCTGTGCCCTCACCAAATATGCCTGTGAAGCTCTCCTCCAAAGTATTGTCGGAGGCTTTCATGGCTGGAATCACTGGGTTGTTGTAGGTTTTTTCGGGCTGTATGGCCATGGTCTAGAGGCATTCTCTCCTGACGTTTCGCCTGCATCTATGGCAAGCATCCTCAGAGGTAGGGGTAAAATCTCCTCCAAAGATTTTAAACCTAACCCAGGTTTCAAAACATTAAGAACTGAGGATCAAACGAGCTGCTAAAAGGAAAGAATGCTAAGTGAATCCATTTTCTCACCTACAGTAAGACTTTCACAGAGACACATTCCTCGGGAATCAGAGTTGCAAATTAAGCTTGGGATTTTGCCTCAGTCACAAAACAAAACATGCTAAATGTCAACACAGTTGAAGAAAATCATGGACTTACTATGACAGATATTTTTCATCGCTCAAGAAATCTTTCTTCTTTATGCCCGAGGCTTCCCACTAGGGTGTAAGCAAGAGCTTTCCAAACTATGTCGTGACACATTAATGTGTATGCTGTAGTGTGTAGGTGTGTCACACAAATATAACAAAAAATGACAAAAATCTTGGAAATGTATATTCTTAATCTTACAAATTATATATTTTAAAAATATGAATGAAAGGTTTTCCTGAGATATCTTGTGTTTGTATTTCTTATAAGGAGTTGGTTTAATCTCTGATTTGCTAGTAAAACTGAAATACTATGTTGCAAAAGGATGCATGTCACCAACTTGAAAATGTTTGGAAAGCTCTGGTGTAAACCTTCATAAGTAGCCATTAATCATACTCTACATAGCACAGTTAGAGAAAGAAAAATACATTTACTCTAGTTCATTTTGTGAAGTTAGGATGTGTGGTTGTGTAGTTAGGATGGAGCCAATTGAAGGAAGAGAACATTGTCAGACAGAAGCAACAAGCTCAGAAATCACAAGTAACTTAATGCTTATTACATTTGGGGCTAGCAAGAGCATAATAAAGCTACATTTGAAAAATAACACAATGAACAGGAGCAAAATTATTATTAAATGCAATGAGTAAGAGTTTCTAATTAAGTAAGGGAAGGAAAAATGACCTGTGAGAGCATATTGGAGACTAACTGGGTGGTACACTTTTCTACTTCTTTTGAAATGAAAGCCACAGTTGGAAATGCCAATATTTTTCTGAATGCTACTATTTTTATAAAAGAGTGAGGTCAAAAGAACAAAATTATATTATTATATAAATACTTAGTTCCTTTTGGTCAAATATTTTATACTAACCTTCATGATGCAGAATTCAAAACGATCTTGACAGATTAGAGAGATGGGCCAAAACTAACAAAATGAAGTTCAACAGTGACAAATGCAAGATACTCCACTTTGGCAGAAAAAATGAAATGCAAAGATACAAAATGGGGGACAATGCCTGGCTCGAGAGCAGTACGTGTGAAAAAGATCTTGGAGTCCTCGTGGACAACAAGTTAAACATGAGCCAACAATGTGATGTGGCAGCAAAAAAAGCCAATGGGATTTTGGCCTGCATCAATAGGAGCATAGTGTCTAGATCTAAGGAAGTAATGCTACCCCTCTATTCTGCTTTGGTTAGACCACATCTGGAATACTGTGTCCAATTCTGGGCACCACAATTCAAGAGAGATATTGACAAGTTGAAATGTGTCCAGAGGAGGGCGACTAAAATGATCAAGGGTCTGGAGAACAAGCCCTATGAGGAGCGGCTTAGGGAACTGGGCATGTTTAGCCTGAAGAAGAGAAGGCTGAGAGGAGATATGATAGCCATGTATAAATATGTGAGAGGAAGCCACAGGGAGGAGGGAGCAGGCTTGTTTTCTGCTTCCTTGGAGACTAGGACGCGGAACAATGGCTTCAAACTACAAGAGATGAGATTCCATCTGAACATTAGGAAGAACTTCCTGACTGTGAGAGCCGTTCAGCAGTGGAACTCTCTGCCCCGGAGTGTGGTGGAGGCTCCTTCTTTGGAAGCTTTTAAGCAGAGGCTGGATGGCCATTTGTCAGGGGTGATTTGAATGCAATATTCCTGCTTCTTGGCAGGGGGTTGGAGTGGATGGCCCATGAGGTCTCTTCCAACTCTTTGATTCTATGATTCTATGATTCTATGATTTCCTCCTTACCTAACTACACCAATAACACCTAACTACACCTAACTTACCTAACTACCCCCGTCTATCCTGACATTTAGGACACAGGTGAAGACTTGGCTCCCAGTCGGGAGCTGGTACTAGCTGTGGGCTGCCTGTGGACCTGTGCCTGTGCCTGATTGTTCCCCAATCAAGAAGTCTCCATAACCATGACTCTGCAGAGGAGACAACAGGATCTGTAATTTGACCCGGGGGGGGGGGGGGCGACGCTCGACATCAGAATCATATGAGTTGTAGCTTTACAAGGTCTTTAGCCTTCTTTGCCAAAGAATACTATTGCCTCATCAAACTACAATTCCTATGATTCTATAGCATTGAGCCATAATAATTAAAGTAGTGTCAAACTGCATTAATTCCACACTGTAGATGCATCATCAGTCAACACTTAATGTTTAGTCCCACTTATTCCAAAATATACAATTTTGTGGTGTTGGAGGAAAGTTCTGAGAATGCCTTGGACTGCCAGAAGATCCAACCAGTCCATACTTCAGGAAAAAAAGCCCGAGTGCTCATTAGAGGGAAGGATAGTAGAGGCAAAGATGAAGTATTTGGGCCACATCATGAGGAGAAAGGAAAGCTTAGAGAAGACAATTATGCTGGGGAAAATGGAAGGAAAAAGGAAGAGGGGCCAAGCAAGGGCAAGATGGATGGGATCCTTGAAGTGACTGGATTGACCTTGAAGGAGCTGGGGGTGGTGATGGCCGACAGGGAGCTCTGGCATGGGCTGGTCGATGAGGTCACGAAGAGTCGGAAACGACTGAACGAATGAACAACAACAATAAAAGAATTCAATTTAGCTCAGTAGTATCTGTGTAAGTAGTTATAAAGATACACTGCCAGTTTCATCTGGTAATTATCTACAGATCTTGTGTTAATAGTCATCTTAATTTAACCTCAAAATAGCCCCATCCAACCTATTTAATAACAGAGGATGTGGGGTTTTTTTGGCGGCGGCGAGGGGGGGGGGGTCAAATTAACGGCTATTCCTCCTTTGACAAGCTGTGCCAGTTCTTACACATTTTGTGTTCCAATTGTTCTATATACCTTGACATCCATTCACTTGGATGTGTAGATTTAGTATAAGTAGCATACATTGGGATCAGAAAGAGTGGGTATCATTACCATATCCCTTTCTCTTATTATGACTATCAGTTAATGGACAGGATGAAACATCCACTCTAGTGTGAAATGCATTCTGTCTCCGTAGGCATGAAATTTAACTCAATTCAAACTCATTCTTAATACTTGGATAGGTACTCAGATAATCAATTAATAGCTAAATCTTGTAGTATCCTGTGTATCATGAACAAATCACAGAAAATGTATCTTTCAGTGAGTATAGCTACCCTGAAGGCATATGTCTGCCAAAATATGATGTATCAGTTTATCCTCCCCGTGTAATTAATATCAATGTCGATAGGATAAGAATAAGTAATAGTGGTCCTTCGGATAGTCTGCAACTCCTGCCAGCCCTAGACCTTATATTCAATGAGTGAGCATTATGGGATATACAGTCCAATACCTTTAGAGAGCCAGACTTGGCCATGCTGTAGGGACATTTGATGAATATCATCAAGATACTTCCTTTTGCTAAAATAACCAAAACTCGAGGTGATCCTGTATATTTTCTGAATATTTTGTATTTCCATCAATTGAGATTTTATAAAAGGGACACCATCTTAATATGCTGTTTTATATCATGGGACTTGAGCATCCATGGATTTTGGCATCCACACGAGGACTTAGAATAACCTCAATGGATAACAAGATATCACTTTATATTATTATTATTATTATTATTATTATTATTATTATTATTTATACTTTCTCCCTTTGGGGACTAAAGGTGGATAACAATATTACTTTTACAACAGCTAAAGCAGAAATAGACCGTTCTCATTTGGCTTTATCTGGAGAACAACTCTGACCATTTCTAGTCAACACAACCATTGACAATTCTGTCTGGGGATTTTGGGAACTATATGGCAATTCATTTGGAGCTTGAATCATTCCACACTGATAACCCCTTGCTTGGGAGCAGCAGTGTCCAAAAGCAACATTTGCAAACCTCTATTTAATGCAATGCATGAAAACATTCTCCAATTCAAAATTTTGCATTTTAGGTCAAGAGTAGCACCACTTATATCTTAATTGAAAAGGGTTAAATTGAAACAATTGCTTTCCTAGAGATGTTCCCACTGTAGGTGGAGTTTGGAATGCAGAGAAGGGCAGACTCCCCCTTCCCTGTGCATTTTTCCTTGATTATGTTTAATTACTTTTGAGGGTTGAGAGCATTAGCATTTTTCCCCCTTGGGGCACTACCGACTGACACGACTGCTCTTAGAGTCATTTATAGGCCTTCACATCATCAAGTACCTAACAGAACAAAACTGACATGAAAAGAAAGTGCATGATTCCTTCCATCATGATTAAAAATGGGTCTATTTGCTTTTGCAATCCCCTGCTCTTAACAGGGGAGGAAATGTTCAGATAGCATGAAATTGTGCAGTGTTAAACGATGGCACGAGCAAAACAAAAGCACCAGTGAAAATATTATTATCATCATCATCATTAATATTATTATTAAGGTGGTTTTACAATGGATTCAAGACATAAAGGAGTTTAAAATACACAAAATACAGAAGTTAAAAACTGATTACAATATGTTATGTTTTTATTCCAGGCTCTCCCACAGATACCTAAATTCATGGATGTTTAAGTCATATTATATGCAATGGTATAGTAAAATGTAAAACAACTTTAGATATGCAGATGACACCACTTTGATGGCCAAAAGCAAGGAGGAACTGAGGAGCCTTCTAATCAAGGTGAAAAAAGAAAGCGCAAAAGCTGGGTTGCAGTTAAACATAAAAAAACAAGATTATGGCAACAAAAATTATTGACAACTGGGAAATAGAGAGAGAAAACGTGGAGGCAGTGACAGACTTTGTATTTCTAGGTGCAAAGATTACTGCAGATGCAGACTATGGCCAGGAAATCAGGAGATGCTAACTTCTTGGGAGGAGAGCAAGGACCAATCTTGATAAAATAGTGAAGAGCAACAAAGATCCGCCTAGTCAAAGCCATAGTATTCCCTGTAGTAACCTACGGATGTGTGAGCTGGATCATAGGGAAAGCTGAGCGAGGGGAAGATAGATGCTTTTGAATTGTGGTGTTGGAGGAAAGTTCTGAGAGTGCCTTGGACAGCGAGAAGATCCAACCAGTCCATACTTCAAGAAATAAAGCCTGACTGCTCATTGGAGGGAAGAATAGTAGAGGCCAAGATGAAGTACTTTGGCCACATCATGAGAAGAAAGGAAAGCTTAGAGAAGACAATGATGGTGGGGAAAATTGAAGGAAAAAGGAAGAGAGGCCGAACAAGGGCAAGATGGATGGATGGCATCCTTGAAGTGACTGGATTGACCTTGAAGGAGCTGGGGGTGGTGACGACCGACAGGGAGCTCTGTCGTGGACTGGTCCATGAAGTCACGAAGAGTCAGAATTGACTGAACTAATGAACAACAACAACAACAAGTGAAATGTTGCCCCTTATATAAAATCTAGCTTTGCAGTTTTTGAATGTTATTGTAATATTTTCAAGCCATGGATGGTTGAACCCATGGAAGCATAATTTGTGGATACTGAGGGTCAATTGTATATATATATAAAGCAAGCCATTTTAAAACATGCATGCACCTGATTAGCTGCTACAACATTTTAAACAACATCATTGATACATAAACTTAGGATCTTCTTTTCAAAAAATGTCTTGTGTTGAGTAGAATCATAGAGTTGGAAGAGACCACATGGACCATCTAGTCCACCCCCCTTCCATGCACAAGCAAAGCACCCATAACAGATGGCCATCCAGCCTCTGTTTAAAGCAGTGGTTCTCAACCTTCCTAATGCCATGACCCCTTAATACAGTCCCACATGTTGCCGTGACCCCCAACCATAACATTATTTTTGTTGCTACCTCATCACTGTAATTTTGCTACTGAGATTAATCATAGTGTAAATATTTAATGTGCAGGATGTTTTTTCATTCACTGGACCAAATTTGGCACAAATACCCGATATGCCCAAATTTGAATGCTGGTGGGGTTCATGAGGGAGTGATTGATTTTGTCATTTGGGAGTTGTAGTTGCTGGGATTTACAGTTAACCTACAATCAAAGAGGATTCTGAACTCCACCAATGATGGAATTGAACCAAACTTGGCTCACAGAACCCTCAGCACCAACAGAAAATACTGTGGTGATCCCCCCTTACACCCTCTCATGACACCCCCAGGGGTCCCAACCCCCAGGTTGAGAAACACTGGTTTAAATGACTCCAAAGAAGGAGCCCGATGGCAAAAGAAGCAAATAGCTGAAGATAAGAGAAAGCTTGAGAAAGAGAGGACATCACAAAATGTGCAGAACACAGTAAATAATTTTACTGTAAGTTTAATGACACTAATTACTATTATTAATATCATGCTTCCAGCTACTATGCACTATATCTGTACGATTGCTTTGTTATTTGAAACCACAGCTGGAGAGAGTTTGCAGATTGTGGTTAGAATGGGGGAGCCCTGGCAGCATTAATTATCTTACACACTTAACTGAAAGATGAGATAATCTGTTAGTTTTTTTCTCCCAGGTTTGATTTAAATAATAATAATAATAATATAATATTATTATTATTAATAGTAATAATAATAATAAAGCTTTAAGTTCTTTCGATCCCACAGGATGGGAAATCCGAATCCAAAATTTCAAAAGTGAACCAAAATTAAATATTGTCCCATTGTCGTCAAACAAATGCAGACAATGAGTACCTCCAGATTTGGGGATGGGGGGAGGGGGATATCTCTGGACTTCCCAGGTTTTGTTTTTCTAAAACCAATATTATTTTGAGGATGCACATGTTTCATCATCCGGAGGCATTTCTTGGGTGCTCCCAGCAAGCAGTACCAAGGATTTCTTATTTCCATTCCTCATGTCAGTTCAAATTAACACAATATATCCTTAAATAAAATATATTTATATCTGTCTGTGTGTTTGGGAGATAACTGTAACCATGTAGTTACAGTTATTGTTTGCAGGACACAGATACAACAGAGAGCAAAGAAGGAAAGAGGAATGTTGGAACTAAAACAAAACGATGTGTTACTAGTGTAATATTGCTAAAGCACTTTACTATAACTCCTGATTTTTTTTAAAAAAAAAAGTCATAGTGGAAATGGGTGAAAATTAATTTCATGATATTGGATATGACGTGCCATCAGTGGAAGTGTGTGTGTTTGAGAGAGTGCACACTGTGGAGGTTGCTTATTTTCAGTAAATCTATATTACACTTGCATTTGACAATGTAACTACTGCCAGCGTAATGGGTGCATCCTTGCATCCATATTGCAATGTAGATGTGTTTCTTCACAGGTTGTATCCAATGGTACAGTTGTGTGTATGACTTTTCAAGCATTGCACTTGGGATATGAAATCTTCCTTGACCTCCCAGGGGTTACTCTTCTGTCATGTTATCTTTGCGGAATTATTCATTTTCAGCCCAAAATCATCCCAAACTTCAGCAGGAAGTCACTTTTGGCTCTCTCCTCAGTCTCCCTCCCTCCCTCAGTGTATAGCAGGCACAGTGGCGCAGGTCAGTGATTCGAATTCACAAGATGGGGTAAGCTCCTGTCTGTCAGCTCCACCTTCCCATGCAGGGACATGAGAGAAGCCTCCCACAGGATGGTAATACATCTGGGAACCCCCTAAGCAACATGTTACAGACAGTCAATTCTCTCACACCAGAAGCAACTTGCAGGATATTCTCAATTCACTTCTGTCACAATTTTAAAAATGGTGTATAGCAGGCATGGGCAAGTTTCAGTCCTCCAGATGTTTTGGACTTCAACTCCCACAATTCCTAACAGCCTAGGAGTTGTATGAGTTGAAATTCAAAACATGCCTGGTGTATAGACTTGGGAGGTTTTAGCCAAGCCTTCAGACCACAACAGCGCTGGAATGTGGGTGAATTTCCCTTACTTCTTTTACTCTGTGATCTTTATTATTTTGTAGGTTCTTGTGGTTTTTTTCGGGCTATAGGGCCATGTTCTAGAGGCATTTCTCCTGACGTTTCGCCTGCATCTATGGCAAGCATCCTCAGAGGTTGAGAAGGTCTTATTATTATTATTTTGTGTTTGTCACAGTGTCTGCCAAGGAGCTGTACAATAAAGTCCAAGCTTCTGCCCTACATACTTTCTAATTTATCTTTGCCATGATAAAGACTAGAAATACAGTTCTTAAAATTGACATTTAGGTTCTTGAGAAAGTGTTTTATATCCAAGTACCCATTCAGCGCGTGTATGCATGGAAACACAGAATACTCACACTCTGAGTTTTTAAATAAGCATTTCTAGTAGGATCTGCATTTCTGGCAATTACTCAGTAGAAAGCCCCCATCACAATATGTCCTTTTAAAACTTTTCCATAATGGGTCACACTCTGTCCTTGTCTGCTGCTTAATTCATCTCTTGGACTCTAATCACTGTATTTTTCCTCAATGACACGAATGCATTTGAGTATCCCAAGAATATTTTATGCAGACAACTTTATTGGATAGTCACAGAAGTCAGACTCCAGCAGCCAAACTTTGACTAACTTCTTAAATATCTCTCTTCTATGAGGCTATTTATCTGATAGGAGTGAAAGCCAGTTCTCTCCTTGTATCTCACCCTCTCTCTATCCCTCTCTCTCTTGGCAAAAACATTTTCCCATCATTTTTAAATGACTTCTTGTCAGGCAGAGATACAAATCCCATTCAGTCAAATAATTGGATGCCTTTCAACTACATCCTTGTGCTCTGACTTATTTATCATGCTAAGATGATGATGCAACGACTTTGAGACTGTGAGAGTACAATTTTTTGGAACATGGCAATACAAACTGGAAAAGTCATAGAAACCCAGTGATTCCAGCCATGAAAGCCTTCGCCAATTCATTAGTACAATTTTCTATTCTATCAAATGGTCCAGATTTCTGAAAAAGTGTCCTTGGTGATCTTTAACAAGTTATATTTGAATGAGCAGCATGCCGAGATATTCGTATATGTGTGTAAGTGGAGTTCCACCATTTCATATGTTCATTTAAAAACTTATGCCTGAACATCCTAAAGTGGATGTTATATTTGCAAGACTTTTGATGAGATATCATACAGTGGTTTGAAAATTGGACTGAGACTCTGGAGACCAGAGTTCAAATCCCTTCTTAGGCATGGAAACCCACTGGATGATCATGGGAAAGTCACACTCACTCGACTTCAGAGGAAGGTAAATATACCCCTTCTAAATAGTCACCTTAGAGTTGCCATAAGCCAGAAATGTCTTGAGGACACAACAACAAACCATACAGAGCAAAAACATCAGACATCCCTATTCCACCTCTACAAATCTCTATGGTACTGTGCACTGCATCTTATATCACAACATTCCTGGTATCTGTGTACCCAAGTGATATCACTTTTGAACCACTTCATTAGCATGAGCTGGACCAAGGCCTTAAGGCAGGGGTCCTCAAACTAAGGCCCGGGGGCTGAATACGGCCCTCCAAGGTCATTTACCCGGCCCTCACTCAAGGTCAACTTAAGTCTGTAATGACTTGAAAGCACACAACAACAACAATCCTATCTCATCAGACAAAAGCAGGACCACCCTTCCCATTGAAATACTAATAAATTTATATTTGTTAATTGTTCTTCATTTTAATTATTGTATTGTTTTTAAGTGTTTTTTGCACTACAAATAAGATATGTGCAGTGTGCATAGGAATTCATTCTTTTTTTTTTCCAAATTATAATCCAGCCCTCCAACAGTTTGAGGGACTGTGACCTGGCCCTCTGTTTAAAAAGTTTGAGGACACCTGGCTTAAGGAACTGATGTGGGAAAGGAAAATAAAATGTGAGCTTGAGCAATCTATATTCATGTAGGGAAGCTTGAACAATCTATATTCATGCAGGGAAGAAACAATCATTTACTGTAGGCATCCTCAAACTGAGGCCCTCTAGCTCTTTGGGCCTCCAACTCCCAGAAGCCCCAATGAGCTTGTTAATTGTCAGAAATTCTGGGAGTTGAAGGCCCGAACAGTTGGAGGTCCACAGTTTTTGAGGATGCCTGATTTAGTGAGATCTTCTGTCATTCCTGGTTGCAGTGCTAGTGCTCCAAGCAGTACACATTCCTATCTGTGCCATATTAGGCTGTTCACTGAATGTTTGGCCCTTGTGGATAACCTCTCAACCAATCTCCCCCATACCTCATAATTGTTTATTAAAAAAGTAAAGCCACAATGCCTGAACCCATTTTCTTTTATTTTTTCATATCTCAATTCAATATGTATTTACATGTAAATAAGTAGGGGCATCTCATAGGAATCATTGTCAGCGGAGCAGTGAATCCATTCTCATTTTAAGTCTGAATGTTGAAGCAGCTATCCAAGGTGCTGAACCAGTGTGAAAGATAGGGGTTGAGCACTTTGAATTCCTCTTTTAACTCTAATTTGGAGCGGATTTATTGCCCCCCTGAAATGGAAGTCACCATTCAAGGTTGTTAATAAGGTCAATTGGTCTTATCTCTAAGGAAACACAGATTTTCATTTATTTAATCATTAATTTGATTATTTATGGGCTTAGAGAGACTTACTAAAGCTTTTGTAAATGTTTATGATCCAAATCTTCAAGAAATTTCTAGTCTAAAGCAATGTATCTATAGATCCTTCAAAGATTGGGCAAGCAGAATCCAAACCTGAATGTTTAGATACACAAAAATAACAACTATTTAAGTCAATATAATCTCATGATTTGTGATGCCTGTCATCTCTTCATAGGTATCTTCTGGTTGGGGAAGGCATTTCTTCCCAAATTCCTATCCTAATTTCCATGAAGCTACAGATATTCCAGCTCTTCTAGCATCATTCAATACAGCAGCGTTGGCCATCTTGCCAGTTTCAAATACCAGCAAAGTCTGGTCTAACTAACTTATTGGAGTTTCTTTTGGGCAGCCATCTCTGTTCATTCATTTTCATGATTTCCTGGAGAAACTTGTAAGGTTCACTCAGAGCTGACCATTAATCTGATTGTGATCATCCTTTTCCTATTACAAGCACAGGCCAGTGATCATGTCTTGTCTGCTTCTAAGGTAATATTTCATAGGCCTCCGACTGCCTCCTCAACATGAGGTTCAATCTCACAATGGTCTTCAGGTCACCTCTATTTCTTTACCTGTTAATGATAAGACAGAAAATATCAACACTTAAAGATTGCTTGACATGTACATGCATGATGTGTGTATGCATTTTTCATCTCACAGCCCTGGAAAAGGCCCCAACACAGCTGGCACAGTTATTTATTAAAAAGAACAGGCAATATGTTGGTCTGGCAGTCACTTTCTCTACTCCCTCTGGTTCAAGATATACACTTTGTTCCTAGAGTCATAAACTTAGAAGTGACCACAAGAGCCATCCAGTCAAACCTGGAGTCCTTTTGCCAGCATAATATCCTACAAGTTGTCTGGTGACTGTGTTCACAGTTTAATAGGTCTTCTGGTTAGTGGCAAACACTGGTTTCCATATCACTGTGAATCAATTCTGTGAGTTTGCTCTGCATTTTAAAGGAGATATAAAAGTTGCTGAATTCTCTTTCTCAAAGACATTCAGGACCTTGGATAGGCCCTTTAATTTTTGATCTAAAACCCAGAAAAAGATTCACCATTTACTCACATAGAAACCATTCCATGCCTCAGATGAGGATCAACTGCACTAAGAATGCAACAACTATGAGTCCATCTTGTTCCCATGGATGACCTGCTAAAGGTCCTCCTCAATGTCTCACAAGCATCTTGAAGGCAACAGTCCTACCATCCTGGCTAAAAGTTTTCCTAGGATTATTAATGTAAGAAATATAGAAAAGTTCAACCATGTTTGTTTAACATGTGGAGGCAAGAGAAGTAGGGATAGTTAGGGAGGGTTCTCCTTGAATCATCATGTCATTGTATATTCTCACCTAAAGAGTGGTACCCTCAGGTTTTGAATCATTTCTTCCACATACAGAGGCTGGATGGCCATCTGTCAAGGGTGATTTGAATGCAATATTCCTGCTTCTTGGCAGGGGGTTGGACTAGATGGCCCATGAGGTCTCTTCCAACTCTTTGATTCTATGATTCTATGATTCTACATTGCTCCAGTGTGTATCCAGCAACCACAGACACAATTATTCCTTTCTCCAGAATTTGGAGAAACATAATAGTTTCCACTTGTTTTCATGGCCTGAATTACTGGGTTACTATGAGTTTTCTGCACTGTCTGGCCATGTTCCAGAAGCATTTTCACCTGACATTTCCCCCACATCTATGGCAGGCATTCTCAGAGGTTGTGAAGTCTGTTTGAAATGAGGCAAGTGAGATTTACATATCTGTGGAATGTCCAGGATGGGAAAACGAACTCTTGTCTGTTTGTGGCAAGTGTGAATGCTGCAATTGGCCACTTTGATTAGCACTGAATGCTTCAAAGCTTGGCTTCCTTCTGCCTGTGGGGAAAATTCTAAAATAAGGAAGGTAAATAAAGAGCAACACCAAAAAAGTGGAATTCCAGACAGAAAACAATCTAGGCCAGCTAACACATCCCAACAAAGGATTCCATCAGGCAGGAAGCAGCCAGATTTTGAAGCTGCAAGACCATTCAATATTTATTTATTTATTTATTTATTTATTTCAAGTATTTGTACCCCACCCTTCTCAACCCTCCCCCCCCCGGGGGGGGGGACTCAGGGTGGCTTCAATACTAACGGAAGTGGCCAATTATAAACACCACTTGCCTAGTTTCCAACAGACCTCACAACCTCTGAGGATAGATGCCATAGATGTGGGTAAATATGGCCATAAAACCCGGAAAACTCACAGCAACCCAATTTAGGTTAGTTATTCATAGCTGTTATCAGAAATTACAGGCATAATCTTATAATAATAATAATAATAATCATCATCATCATCATCATCATCATCATCATTATCATCATCTTTATTTATATCCTGCTACCATCTCCGTGTGCCTTGGACTGCGAGAAGATCCAACCAGTCCATCCTCCAGGAAATAAAGCCCGACTGCTCATTGGAGGGAAGGATACTAGAGACAAAGTTGAAGTACTTTGGCCACATCATGAGGAGACAGCAAAGCCTAGAGAAGACAATTATGCTGGGGAAAGTGGAAGGCAAAAGGAAAAGGGGCCGACCAAGGGCAAGATGGATGGATGGCATCCTTGAAGTGACTGGACTGAACTTGAAGGAGCTGGGGGTGGTGACGGCTGACAGGGAGCTCTGGCGTGGGCTGGTCCATGAGGTCACGAAGAGTCGGAGACGACTGAACAAATGAACAACAACAAACCATCTCCCAGGAGTGACTCGGGGCGGTTAACATGAGGCCAAGCCCAAACAGTTACAATAAAGCAAAAGTGCATATAAAATAAACAATAACACTAAATAAAATGCTTAATAATAACATAATAATGAAATTAAAATAACAAAGACATAATAAAAATAAATGATAGAATGCTAATGGAGCTGGGCCAAATGCGATGGGTAAAAATTTATAACATTTATCTCTACTTGTGGAACATTTATTTTTGTTTTGCTGCAATTTCTATTTAAATAATGTAGGGATTTATTTTTGTACTTTGCTGAAAATTCAGAACTCTTGATAATTTTTTACTTAAATTGAAAGGTTGACCTTCAATTAGAGCAGATTCATTAAATGAATGGAACTTACAGAAAACTTGACTTATCAAGTTCCACTTATTCAATATGTCTTTTCCAAAGGGATTTAGTCCTTAATCTCTCCCCCCCCCCCTTTGTTGCTGTTCAGTTACTGCTTCAAAGTTGTTGACCATTATTAAATTTAATCAGCTGACCAAATATTTCTATCTAGTAAAATGTCATGTGTATGTTTTATATTGATCCAGTAATGCTTCTCAATTGAGTTGACTTTGTCCTTTTTGTCTTATTTTCTGTGTTGACATGCTTATGGGGCAACCTCCTCTCGTGCACTTAAGTGCAATTATTTTAACCATTTTCTTTGTGGCAAGTTTTCTACACAGCTGAAGTTAATTTGCATCTGATGAGCTGACCTTTCACCTTAAAAGGAAGCTGTTTTATAAAAAGGAGGAATGTGAAGAAAACACATCCCACATTCACAAATGCAACACGTGATTTTCTATAGATATCTTTAAGCCCTAACATGCAATTGCAATTTTGTAATGATTTTTTTTTCCCTGCAAAACCATAGTGCATTCTAAATTTTTCCTGTCTTCAAATTTCTTGTGTTCCAACTCTCAGTAAGTGTGCAGTTTATTATTCCTAGCTGGCTTGTAAAATCTAATAGACTAAATCAGGCAATTAAATTAAATATATAAAAAAGAAAAAAAGCTTACTTTGTGTTTTTCTTCTTCTTTTTTCTCTCTGTAAAGACTTGCCAGATTTTAAATACCTCTTTTAAAAAGGGTAGTATCTGCCAAAATCTTAAGAATTTGCATGTGTTTAATTAGGTATTAATGCAACGAAAGGTTCCTGGACAAAACACTCAACTGCTTCAAGAGTTTTCTTCATTTCATTTCTGATGGCCAGAAGACACAAACAAAACTAAGTCACATGGCTGTTTTTTGAAAGTAAAACAAAACATATGAAAAAGCAAACTCTCTCCTAATAATAGACTGATTCTTGTGTATACAAAGCCCCAAGACTAACAAGCTTCAGTCTGTAAGACAAGGATTTTGTGCTAGCATGTGCTGCACTGAATAAATTTGATCATTGCAATTCTTTGGCTATTCTCAAATAGTGCTCTCACTTGGGGTTACCTCCTGATTTAGAAATACGCTTGCCAAAAGTTCTTGGGGGTTGGCCAGAAGCTTTGATGCAAGCATTTGTTTTCCGATCTACCAGCTGCTAGGTAAGAACAATGGAGGACTATCGCAATGCTATATGACCACCAGGACATTGTAGCAAGAGCTTGCAAGCTGTTTCACACTGCATAGCACTATGATTATACTTTAACTGACAAAGGTGCATCTTATGGAATCCTGGGATTTGTAGTCTAGTTTGGATACCAGATCTCTCAGACTAAGCAGTCTTATTACTGCTCCCTAAACTGCAAATCCTAGTAACAAAATTGTAAGTGCGTGTAGGACAAGCACCATCTCATATAAGAACAGGTTGAGCATATCTTGCCCACATGCATGGCTGAGAAAGTGATACTGTTAAGGTCTATTTTGGAATTCTGGATAAAGGCTGTTCAAACTATTTCATTTTTAAAATATTGTATAAATAACCATCAGGCTATGTTTATAAGGTGTACATTAAACACAAATGAATTTCATTATGTATATATAAGCACAAAATAAAAAAAAATCCAAAATCCCAAACACTTCTGGTTGCAAGCATCCAGGATAAGGACCACACACAAATAATAATAGTAACACTGCTCATTTGTACAAATCTTTAAGCAATTTATGATATCATAAAACAACCAAGCAAAACCACTACTAGTTTGATGTGTTGTTGAAGGCTTTCATAGCCGGAATCACTAGGTTGCTGTGAGTTTTCCGGGTTGTATGGCCATGTCCCAGAAGCATTCTCTCCTGATGTTTCACCCACATATATGGCAGGCATCCTCAGAGATTGAGAGGCTTATACATCTGTGGAATGTCCAGGGTGGGAGAAAGAACTCTTGTTCATTGGAGGCAAGTGTGAATGTTGCAATTGACCACCTTGATTAGCACTGAATGGCCTTGCAGCTTCAAACCTGGCTGCTTCCTGCCTGGAGGCACCTTTTGTTGGGAGGTGTTATCTGGCCCTGATTGTTTCTTCTCTGGAATTCCCCTGTTTTTTTAGTGTTGCTTTTTATTTACTGTCCTGATTTTGGAGTTTTTTTAATACTGGTAGCCATTAGGCCTGTCGGTTTTAGTTCGTTAATTCGTTATTTCGTAATTTAATCGTTATTTTTACCATATCCGACGCGATTTCAAAACATATTTTCAAACCCGGAAGGGTTTAAAAATATCGAAACAGCAGCCCCATTTTTTTACGAGCTTCAGCTCGTCTCGTTAATGGGATGGAGGCTGCTGTGCTGCTGGTGCCTGGGAGCCAATCCGGCGCTCCCAAGCACCCCAGCAGTAAATGGGGCGGGCGGGGCGAAGGGGCGGCGCGAGCAACACAGCTGGGAGGAGGAGGAGGAGGAGGAGGGCGCAGCAGCCGGAGCCGATTGGATGGCGCGCGCGCTCCTGCGCCCTCCTCCTCCTCCTCCTCCTCCTGGCACTTCCTGCAATCGGCTCCGGCTGCTGCGCCCTCCCCCTCCCCCTCCTCCCCCTCCCCCTCCTCTTCCGCGGGCCAGGCCAGCGCAGTGACGTCAGCGCGCCCTTGCTGCCAGACCCTGTCCACATTTCAGGAAGAAGGAGAAGGAGAAGGAAGAGAAGGTGGAGGTGGAGGTGAGGAAGGGCGCTGCGGGTGTTTGGGTGGGGGCCCCACCTGCCCGCCTGCCCGCCTGCCTTTGGGGGGCCTTCCTTCCCTCGCCGCCCCGGCCCCCCTTTGCCCCCTTTGCCTCGCAGGCAGGCTTCGCGGCGCCGGCTGCCTTCAATATTCATTATTATGATTACCATGTGAGCTTATATATTAGAGTATACGTGTTATGGCTTTAGTCACGCCAATCATATATCAACGGGTTGCTGTGCGTTTTCCGGGCTGCCAGGAAACGCCCCCAGCAGCATTCTCTCCTGACGTTTCGCCCACAACTATGGCAGGCAGGCCTCCTCAGAGCTTGAGGGGTCCCCGGGAAACTAGGCCAGGGGGGCTTGTTTGTGTATATATATATCTATTAGGCCTGTTTGATCAAGAAAAAATTTGTTTCTAAAATGTTTTGTAAATATTTACGAAATTTCGTAAATAACAAAACATTTTTTTGGAAAGTTTTGTAAATATTTTAAATATCGAAACAAAAAAACACCCCAATTACAAATCGATTTTAGAAACAAATTTTTTCTTGATCAAACAGGCCTAGTAGCCATGGTTTTCTCCTTTCTGTTGAAATTGTCCACATGCTTGTGGATTTCAATGTCTTCTCTGTGTAGTCTGACATGGTAGTTTGTTTGTCACACTTCTAAAACATTTAATGACTGAGAGAGCCAAGATGAACGAATATGTATCATTTTATATTCCAAAATGATACATATTAAATCTGGCTTGTGGCAAAACAGAAACAATACAATACAGTAAATAAACAATCTCATCCCTCAGTAGAAAAAAATATTTTCCCTCCAACATGAAAAGGCAAGAAAATTGCTTCCTTCTTAAAAAGGTAAATATTTCTGAAAGTAAAGGCTAATGTTTGAAATACCAACGGATCATAACATCACGGCAGTGTTTTCAGTAAAGCCATTCATTCATTTGTCTATGATCACAAGTGAAGAGAATTCAAGTGTATGTTCACGTATGTTTCTGGACCTGACTTTCATATATTTGACATATGAAATGTTTCCATTGCCTGGGTTTAGGAAATAAACTGTATATAGCACGGCTACAAGGGGAAAAAGCAGAGAGTTTATTGCATACATGAATATATCAAGCTATATGCTCATATTTTGCCTTCAGGGGACAACTCTAACAAAGTCCTGGGCCACATAAAAGCATGTGAGTTTTGCAGCTGAAGTTTGTATAAGCAATAGCACTTCTTGAACATAGATCCCTTGATGGATTGAGAATCCGCCAGAGTCAGAAGTGAAAATCATTGCAGCTTTGAAATACATTTTTCTTCCCTCTCTTTCTGTTTCTCTGTTTATATATAGTGATTTGTTGGCCTGTTGTGATGACAGTTGTGGTAGTGTTGTTACCCACAAAGCACTTCATGAAAGTGATACAGTTCTATGATTCACTGTATTGGGAAACAGGATAATTGTTTGGGGGAGAGGATTTTTCTTTTTCAGCAGTATTTTTAAAATTATTTCCTGTTTAGATAAAAACTAATAAGAATGTGTCATGGAATAATGTGATTATTCAAAGTACATTCAGAGATGTAATGGGGGAAAGTGATCAAACAAAGGCATTGGACCCCCAAATAAGATTTTCCCCATGTGTAATTTTACTTCAGTTCCCAAATTCCCAATATTTCAGAAAGTAAGACACTGAAAATGCTTTACACCCAGAACACTTCTTCTTGCTGTGGCCACATTCCCATGGTATTCCCATTCCCTTCTCTTTTCTTATAGATGTCTAAGCTATTATTTCTAAAAGCTGAACTGAATTTTTAAATTACAGGCAGTCCCCAAGTTACAAACTAGATCAGTTCTGTAAGTTTGTTCTTAAGTTGTATTTGTATGCAAGTTGGAACAGGTACATTTTAAAGTGTAATTCCAACCATATACGAGGGTTATCAGGAAAGTAAGGTTACAAGAAAGAATGAATATATTTTAATAACACTAACATTAATTGTAGCAAAGGTATTGCATTATTTTTCCACATAATCACCATTTAGTTCAATACATTTTGTCATCTGTTCTAAACGGTTCTGGCCCTACATACCTATCCGAACGTATCTCGGCCTATCAGCCCACCAGGACCCTAAGATCTTCAGGAGGAGCCCTTCTCTCCATCCCGCCTGCTTCACAGGTGCGGCTCGCGGGAACGAGAGATAGGGCCTTTTCTGTGGTGGCCCCCCGGCTTTGGAATGCCCTCCCTATTGAACTAAGATCAGCCACCTCGCTAATGGCATTTCGGAAAAATCTAAAAACTTGGATGTTCGAGCAAGTTTTTAACTAATTTCCGATGTAAGGTTATTTTGACCATGGACTTGCAACCAAGGATAACGAACTGAATTACGATTTTAACTATGAGATGTTTTCGACTTGTATTGGTGGCCCGATACTAAGTATGTTCATACTATGTATGTTTTATGTCTTGTATTTTGATATCTTATTTTATATTTTTAAGTGACTATTGTATTTTAACAAGTTGTAAACCGCAATGAGTCGCCGCACAGGCTGAGATATTAGCGGTATACAAGTGTATCAAATAAATAAATAAATCTGTGGAATGAGTTTTTGATGACTGTGTCATAGAAGTTTCCCTCTGCCTTTTTCAGCTAGTTCATCACTTCAATTTTCACCTCCTTGTTGTCGGAAAAGTGTTTTCCACCAAGATGTTCCTTCAATTTAGTAAACAGATGATAGTCACTGGGTGCGAGATCAGGGCTGTGAGAGGGGTAGCTTAAAACACCCCAACCAAATGAAGTCAACAACTCTTGTGTTGCATGAGCGGTGTGCGGACACGCATTGTCAGGAGTGAATTTCCCTTCCGAGAGGTATATTTCTCTCACTTCCTGTTGTCTCGGTCCCATTCTTAACTGTCAGTCACTTTTAAATTGAATATTTGTAACTTGGGAACTGCCTGTATTGCAAAGCTATAAATGTAGGGAACTGAAGGAAAAATTCATGACAAGCATAATTCTGGTTTGGGAAGGCAATGTCTTCAGAGTGATACACCTCTTTGAAGAACATGGAAACAATGCTTTGCAGTGATAGTAGTCCTTGGAGTGGCTAGTTCAGGAAATGATGGTGGAGGTGCTTGTTTAAAAATGTGACCATTAATCTTTTGAGTGTATTGGGAACTGATTTTGTCTTGTTTGCTATTGAATAGCTACATGAAATCAATAAGAAACCGGGGCCCTTCCTTACTGTTTAAGCTTCAGCCTCATCTATTTCCAGCATGTAGCCCAAGACAATTTGCTCCCTAGGAAATGTGGCCCTATAAAAGCAAAGGTTATCCACCCTTGGAGTTTCCCTTCTGCTCGCGGTTGCTTGGATTTATGCTAATCTCTCATAACTTCATATTTTCTACCATCTAAAATGATTAATCTATCTTTTTTCTTAAAAGAGACACATGCACGCAGTATAACCCACATATTCACGGCACTACTTTTATATCAGTCTTTCCATATTGGCTTTGGACATCCTGGCTAAAGATGAAGGTAGTTGTATTCTAACACATCAGAAGATTGTGAAACACTGGCACATATGTGGATTGCACTGGCCAGATCTCTGATGGTTGCATTCTGAAGGAAGAAGCCCCCATTCACTGATCAAGGAATAGATGATTTTCCACGCCACCCAATACCCTCAATATGATAATCTTCTATTGCCTTTTGTTTCCCAGATTTTCAAACTCTGTTCTGGATGCAGGGTCTTTCTGTGTGTGTGTGTGTGTTTTGGAATTTCCCCTTCCATCTTTCATTAAAGCAACTACTGAATTGGATTCTGGCTAGAGACATTTTTTAAAAACTGCACTTTCAGATAAGCTGTTACACCCCAAGGAAATATAAAACCTTGACTGAATTGTGCTGAATGCATTTTTCATGTCATAGATAGACAATACTTTGTGGCCAAAGCCCTAAGCATCTCCTTCAATGTGACTGTTACAAAACAAATCCCATGGAGCAAAAAGTATTGGACTAAATAGGTGAAATAAAAGCTGAGATCTTGTCTACTTATATGGCAATGGAGGGGCACATGAACCCCATCTATGAGCTAAATGCAGCAGATACTTTCCTAACACAAGATCAGCTTGTATTATCATTCATTGACCACATGATAAATACATGCCTAGGGTAAAGGTAAAGGATTTCCCCTGACATTAATTCCAGTCATGTCTGACTCTAGAGGTGGTGCTCATCTCCATTTCAAAGCCGAAGAGCCGGCATTGTCCATACACACCTGATATGACTGCATGGAGAGCCACTACATTCCCTCCAAAGGGGTACCTTTTGATCTACTCACATTTGCATGTTTCCAAACTGCTAGGTTGGCAGAAGCTGGGACTGACAGTGGAAGTTAACTCTGCTCCCCAGATTCGAACCAGTGACCTTTTGGTCATAAAGTTCAGCAGCTCAGCAGTTTAACCACTGCACTTACATGCCTAGAGAGGGCATATTTTGTCAAACATGGACATATGAAACCATGGATACAGGTTCTGCAGATATGGGTGTCGTATTGTACTACTAAATGCAAAGGTGGTGGAGGAGAGACAGATGTATATCTGTTTCCCAAAAATAACAAGTAGACTCCTCCTCTACAAATTAGCAGAGTTGATTCACCAACAGTTGACAGTGTGTTATCAAAAATCCTTCAACAAGAGCTCAACTCTAAGACTTCAGGTTTCATTGGCCTGCAGGGCTTTGAGAGTGCATTTTGCTGTTTCATTTGGAGTCCTCCTCTTTAAAAAGAAAAGAAAGCTGCCAACCATAGTTTGGCGGTTGTACTCTTTGCCAGGATAAAAACACACAGAGAGAGAAAATGAGAGAGTTGGAACGTTATGAACCAATTGGCAAACATCTTCAGCGCCAGCATCCTCATCTGTCAGAGAAATGAGATTGATCAAGAAAACAGCTTCACAGGGGACAAAAAAAAGGGAGGGGGAGGAAATATATTAAGCTCTGGCTTTTATGACACATGAGGTATAAATTAAATCATAAGTAGAATGAGATTCCTCTCAAGAAGTGATGACAGGTGTTGTGAATAAGCTGATGCACAGGCCAGAACCTTGACTAACAATTGTCAGTCATCAACAGTTTTCTAATTCCTGGTGGAGAAAGCTTTGCAACAAATTATGACACGTGAAACACCAGCATTATTTTTAAGGAATGAATCTACGCAACAAAGCTGTACTAACAGTTTAATACCACTGTAACTGCCACTGCTTCATTCTACAGAATGCTGGGATCTGTAGTTTAAGATGTATCTATAGTGCAATTTGACCCCATTTTTACTGCTATGGCTCAATGCTATATGAGGTTTTTAGCCGCCTCTGCCAAAGAGTGCTGGCACTTCACCAAACTACAAATCCCAATTGACACAATTAAAGTGGTGTCAAAATCTATTAGTTCTACAGTTTAAGTAAATGGTTCCCAACCTTTGGTCCTCCAGGTTTTTGGGACTTCAGCTCCTAGAAATCCCAGCCAGTTTACTAGCTGTTAGGAATTGTGGGAGCTGAAGTCCAAAACATCCAAAGGACCACTGGTTTAGATGAACCTCTAGTGAGGGACTAAGGCTGGATCTCCATTGCCCTGTATCCCAGGATCTGATCCCAGATTATCTGTTTTGAAATGGATTATATGAGTTCACAATCATGAGTCTACAATGAGTCTATATGAGTCTACAATGAGTCCTATCTGGGATAGGACACTGGGATATAGGACAGTGTAAATCCAGTCCCTGAATTTAAAATCCCAGATTATACAGACCTGGACCAATTTGGCAAACTGGATCCATTCATTTCAGAAATGGCTAATCTCAGAATACTGTCTAGACCAGGCATCCTCTAACTGTGGCCCTTCAGCTATTTGGGCCTCCAACTCCCAGAAGCCCTAACGAGCTTGTTCAATAGTCATGAATTCTATGGAGTTGAAGGCCCAAACAGCTGGAGGGCCACAGATTGAGGATGCCTGGTCTAGACAGTGATCCAGGCCATATCTACCATCACTCCTCTGTGCCATACTTTCTGACCTGATTTGGCAGGGAAAGATCTAATTAATCCCCTCTCACTAATTCCAGCAGGTTTGAAAACATCCTAACTTCTTGTTCTTCCTCTTACTTTCCTTCTCTTTACACATCTTACTATATCTTGCTGCAAAATGATCTCAAAGTGCTCAGTAAATAGAATTCAACTGAATGAGCATATTGCCCAAAGGGCTCAGATAAAACTGTTATAGCCTCTCCTAGCTTTTCCGTTTTTCCTCATTAATAGCATTTGCCATCTTGATCACACTTTGATGTTCATGACTATATGTGCCCCAATTTTCATCTGTGAAATATAGGAGACTGTGCAGAGCTAGAAATTTACTTACTTACTTAGGCGATTCCTTGTAGCTCAAGGATGATTGTCCTCTAGATGTGGTGTCTTGGTGTTGGATCCTTAGGTGGCTGTGGAGCACTAGTCTTTATCTGCATGTTCTCCCGAAGTGAGGACATCAGTTTCCAAATGGAAGGCGGTCCCAATTAGGGTTGGCTTGATGCACCTTCCTCTTGGCGCGTTTCTCCCTTTTGCCCTCTTTTGTGCGTCTTCAATTTCTGCAGCACTGGTGGTCACAGCCGACCTCCAGTTAGAGCGTTCAAGGGCCAGAGCTTCTCAGTCCTTGCTGTCTATGCCACAGTTTTTGTGAGGTGTGTATTTACTACACACAAGAAAAATAAATAGAAAGCCCCTACAATGTTTGATTTTTAACTCACAAATCTAGTCATCCTGATAAGATGGAAAAACCTTGGTAGACATTCATATAAAATGAAGGTCCCAAAGTAGTTTTTTAGGGTATGCTGAAAACCATGGGGCAATTCTGCATTATCACTTCCATTCGATTCCCTCTTTTCCTCATTTCATCACTAGCTATGTTAGCTAGGCCTGCTAGAAATTATAGTCCAACCTCTGGAAGGCTGCATGATTCCTACTTTTGCACTGCAACGAAGAGGAAGATTCACACACATTTACAGGAGATAAAACAAATCCACCTGGCCTATGAGAAGGATACTAGTTTTGAGGGGGGAAGAATAGGGTAAGTATCTTGTGTGCAGAACACACTTGAACGTCTCTCTAATGAACAATCAAAGCATAATTATGTCTATATTATAATGTACTTCAAGTATGATTTGCATTTTCCCCTTTCCTGGCTTCCAAAGTCTTCCTCTCTGGTCAGAGCAGTTGATAGACTTATCAAAGGAAAGCTGTGACAGATGTCACTGTGTGTTACATTCACTGCGCAACAGATTTAGCCCCGAGTTACAAATCGCTCTGAGTGCTGCCTCCAAAAGCATCTTGCAAGTAGCCTGCAGTAGAAACAAATGACAAGGACTTCAAATATATTTGTGACATTGCATGGATGAGTTTTTCAGAATGGTCATTGCAATGCATGGAGCACACAGCAGATCAAGACAACTCACTGCACACTAAGCCAAGATGTGTTCCTTTTCCTCATCTTCCTCCATTTCCAAACCAGGAAACTGGCCTGGCATTGGATGGCTACAGAGGCAACCAAATAGAGGAAAAGGATCCATCAGGAAATTGGTGCAGTATCACCTTCAGTAATCTTGACGTTCTAAGCAAAGTCTCAATATTATCACCAAACCCCAGATTGCTATATTTGGATGTGATAATCCTTGTTTATACATTCTAACTGACCCTGAGGGTTTCTTTGTGGATATTGATATATTTATGTGTTATGGCACAATATGTCCTGTTTTGTAACTGTCCCAAATCCTTTTTTGGGAGATGGTGGTGGGATATAAATAAAGTTGTTGTTGTTGTTTGTCCTTTAGAGCTTTAAAAAGTGAGGATTGCAACTTCTAGGTTGCCTCACTTAGCAAAGCTGAGAGAATTCTAGCAATTACAATCTGCTAATCAAGTTAAAAAATGCACAAACCAGGACAAGCCACAACAGTTTGCTTTTGCCTGAGCCTGCAGGGAAGGTTAACATTTCATTTCTTCCTCTCCTGAATACAAACTATGAACTCAGTTTGCATCAACTGAACAAGCTGGAACCTGGGGAAAAAGTGGGAGAAAGAAAAGCTGTGACATTTTAAAAGCAACTGAAAAAAGAGGGCTGATGATTAATAGGGACTGTCACGTTGAGACAGTTAAAGGGTATGTAATTACTACAGTCTTTCCTCTCTTTTTCTTTCTCTCCAGGAGTGAGGAATCCCAGAAGCTACAGTCCACCAACTTCAGAAGGATGGCATCGTTGTCACCCCTGGACTACAGAAAAGTCTTTTAGGATTCTATAGGAAGTGGAGCCATGCCAGTTAAAGTGGCATGAAAAAAATGGTGTAGTGGTGATACATTTTATGTTGTATAAAGCAATTGCTGACAACACTATGAAACACAATTTTTGTTCCTTGGTTATAAATGTCATTTACTAATTGGGTCTACCATAAAATCATGGAAAAGGTTTATTAAACTGCAAAAACTTTGTTTTTTGTGGAGTGCACAAAAATGAAGTTCCTCTGGTATAATGACTACTTTTAAAGTAAGTACCACCCAATTAAACAGAGTCCCCAGTGGTGCAATGGGTAAACCCTTGTGCCAGCAGGACTGCTGACTGAAAGTTTGGCGGTTCAAATCCAGGGACCGGGATGAGCTCCCATCTGTCAGTTCCTGCTTCCCATGCAGGGACATGAGAGAAGCCTGCCACAGGATGATAAAACATCCAGGTGTCCCCTGGGCAACATCCTTGCAGACTGTCAATTCTCTCACACCAGGATCGACTTGCAGTTTCTCAAGTCACTCCTGACACAGAAAAAAAGGAAACAATACAGTATTTCCTCACTTATCGCGGGTATTACATTACAGGACCACCTACAATAAGTGAAATTCCATAAAGTAGAGCCCCTACTTTGTGGTGGCCTACTCCTCTGCTGCGCCCCACTTCTGAGCTCCCTTCCTCACCAGGCTGGGCACCCAAGCCTGGTGCCTAGCCTGGTGAGGAAGGTGCATGGAGCATTGGAGGGACGAGGAAGAGGACACCGCCGCCGAGGTCCTCTTCGGTGGCGGCCTCCTCCTCGCCACCTCCGCTGCTCCCTGCCTCAGAGATTCCTTCCTTGCCAGGCTGGGCACCCAAGCCTGGCTCCCAGCCTGGTGAGGAAGGTGTGGGGAGCAGTGAAGGGACAAGGAGGAGGATGCCGCCACCAAGGCCCTCTTTAGTGGTGGCCTCCTCCTCCTTGCCACCTCCACTGCTCCCTGCCTCAGAGGACCCTCTCTCACCTGGCGGGGTGCCCAGCTTGGCAAGGAAGGCGCAGGGAGCAGTGGAGGGATGAGGAAGAGGACGCCACCGCCGAGGTCCTCTTTGGCAGCAGCCTCCTTCTCCTTGCTACCTCTGCTGCTTCCCACCTCGGATGTCCCATGGGCGCCCAGCCTGGTGGGGAAGGAATGGGGAGCAGCTCTGTTCCCTCGCTGCTCCCATGAAACAGCAAGTCGACAATAAGCAAATCAGGAATAGAATTTTTTTCAAATGTTGTTACATAGTGCAATAATAGCCCGGAATAGCCTGGAATCCAAGTGACTATTTTTAAGATTGAAGCTAAAGAAAAAAATCTAAACAAAAAAGAGTAATCAAATAAATATTTCATTTAACATACATGGATTGGTATGTATTATGTATTTGTAAAAGGTGTTTTTATTCACAATGACATGCAGCCCAGTTATTTTCCAAACATGCAAGGTGCACAACCTTTGTCAAATTTTCCAGCCAAGTAATAAGCCTGAGACCTTGTTACCCAAGAACAGCTTTATTGTCCTGTGAAACTCACTTATAATAATGGATGCTTTCCTTTTTAAATAATTGGGGAGGGAAAGACCTGCGGTGTCCTGTAATCCTTAATGAAGAGCTCTGCAAATGTCTTTGACTCCAAAAAAGAAGAAACACCAAGGCCTGTTTTATCACTACAAGAACGCTCCAACAACTTCCTCCAGGAAATTGCAAAGGGAAGTCATTATCTGGAGAAGAGTGGAGCGGGAGGGGGAGAAAGTTGACTAAATTATACATGTGAACCCCAGATGCAGTGTATATTAATTCCGGGTGGGGAGTGTTTACTAGGTCATTTACCATGTTCTTTCTTTTTTAGAGTTTCCTTTTCCACGATTACTTGTTGACCTTAATTGTTTCCATGCCTGTGACATAAGTCTTTGTACTTCCTATCAGGGTTTAACAGAGAGGTCTGGGGATTGCTCCCACTAATTGCCTTGTACTCCTTCCTCTCCCTTGAGTATCTGTGGCAACCTGGGTCTCACATATGCTACCACAAAAACCATGTCAAATAGCAAGGGCTGTGACAGCCATGCAGCTGATGACATATGTTCTGTTGTTCAGGGGAAGGGCTGGGGCGTGCATATCGTGTTGCACAAAAAGAGGAGGCTAAATCAGAACAAATTTGAGAGAACGGGGAACTTAAACAGAGCCCATAATAGGAAAAAAGGAAGGTCATGGGGCAGGAATGTGGAAGCTAGATGAAGAGCTTGGTTCTTCAGCTATGCTTGTTTGCATTGATTTAAGAAAATTCTCTTTTAAATTAGGAGGGAATTCCCTTGTGATAAAGATGTAAAGCTTCACATTGTTCATCCTGACATGCAGGAATTAATAAGTGCCACGGTATTTTCTCCACTGCAAATATCTGAGGCCCCTTCCATGCAGCTGTATAAAATCCACACTGAGATGGATTATATGACAGTGTGGACTCAGATAATCCAGTTCAAAGCAGATATTGTGGATCATCTACCTTGATATTCTGGGTTATATGGCTGTGTGGAATGACCCTGAACAATACTCTCCCAATTTTTCTGTTTTGAGAAATCCTTCAGACCATCTGGCAAAGAAATAGATCTTGGATTTTCAGCCAAGGTTTTCCATGAAGAAAATAGTATTATCTATACAAAACTCATTGCCTCCTGAATATGAAATACTTTTTGTGTAAGTACTTGTGCAAAAAATGTGGGTTTTGCACATAAAGCCATTATATTCCTGCATATAATAATTTTTTGCTGTGGCACTATTCTCCTTTCAGGGATTTCTTGAGCTTTAGGAGACCTACTTCTCTGCAGGGAAAAGAATAATAATATTCTTTCCATTCCTCAATGAGAACCTCACTAGTGGAACCACTGAATGGGAATAGCTCCGATTTTCAATGTTTTTAATAAGGAAGAAAATAGCAGCTAGGAGGGACTTGTAATGGGAAGGACAAAATTTTGTGCCCCCTTTTCCTCCCCCTGCTGCTGAGTTAAATGAGTTCTATTTTTGCTCTTTGAACTCGATTTGAAGCATCTAAAGCAAGCTGAAGGAGAAGATTGATGGTGGGATGAAAAAAGAAAAACTGGGGCATTTTAAAAGCAGCTGGAAAATAGTAGGAGGAAAAATGAATCAGGATTGCCCCTGCCATATCAGGACATTTGGAGGGTGTGCAGTGAAAAGCCATTGATGTATTTATTTGTTTTAGGAGTTTATATTTTACCCATCCCAACATTTCTGTGTATAGTATTCCATTTATTCATTTTGATTATTTTTGCATTTTTCCAATTACAGCTGCAATAGCATGAGGCCGTGGTAGTGTAGTGTTTAAAACTGATAGCTGCAGGAAATCTGCTGACCAGAGGGTTAGCAATTCGAAAGCATGAGTCCGGGTGAGATGCTGGCTGTCAGTCCTAGCTTCTGCCTACCTAGCTGTTTGATAGCATGTAATGCGAATAGATCAATAGGTACCACCTTGGTGGAGAGGTAAAAAGGCGCCCCATACAGACATGCCAGCAATGATTGGAGAAAATTTATATATTTGTAAAAGGTGTTTTTATTCACAATGACATGCAGTCCAGTTCTTTTCCAAACATGCAAAGTGCACAACAGGCTCCTCGGCATGGAAAAATGGAACAAGAACACCTCTCCATGGCCAGAGTTGAGCATCGCCTCCAGACACCAGAGATGAAAAGGGGAAGACCTTTACCTATGTCTATATATTGTATGTTGTTGTTCACTGTGTAAAGGCATTGAACGTTTGCCTTATATATCTAATCTACTCTGAGTCCCTCTTGGGAGATAAAGCAAAATATAGATAAAGTGTATTATTATTATTACTATGTCTGTTATGAAGATAATTTTATACATTGCATGATTCAATATTGCTTTGCCTTTGTTTTCTCAGAGATTTAAATATATTACTTCAATCCATATATTAATTGTCTGGATTTAGAAGTATTTAGAAATGACTCAAATCTTATCTGTTATGACAAAATTGTGGCTGGGGACCAGGATGATGGTATTGCTTCCTCAAGCAAGAATTCTTCCTTTCAAAATGAAATTTCCCTTAGCTTGAGATATTAATTGGATCAAAAAGCCAGCATTCTATGTTTAGTTGTTTGATCCCACTGGCTTACCTTGTGCAAGTAACACTCTCTCACCCTAGAAAGAAGGCAAAGGAAAAACCCCTCTGAACAAATCTTGCCAAGAAAACACTGTGATGGTTTTTCCTTAGGTGAAAATGACTCAGCATTACACAATTAATGAGATTTTCCTGTTTCTTGGCAGGGGGTTGGATTGGATGGCCCATGAGGTCTCTTCCAACTCTATGATTCTGATTCTAAGAACATTAATTCCATCTGGAGGTCATAGTCCAGCAGTGGAAACCATAAAGTCCTTCAGGTGTTATTGGAATGTAATTCCCAGCAACCTAAACTAATGATGAGGAATATTGGGAGCTGTGATCCAACAGCATCTGGAGGGCAGCACCATATGCTCTTCTGTGGAAGTTCTTCAGATAGAGGGCTATCATCCAACAACATTTCAAAGAAAGGACTTGCCATTTGTAAAATAGCAAACAAAGCCATTGAAATGCTTTTGGGGGGCACAAATTGTGCAGTTCTTTGTGAAGACCTGAAAGCTGCTATGGCAGATAACCTCAAAAATGAAAAGAACGTCTAAGTGAAGACAGAAAACAAACAAACAAACAAATAAAGGAGGAACTTTAAAAACTGTCTATTCAAAGAGTATTGATACAATACCTCCCTTGTTCTTCTTGCATTCACATCTTTTGTAGAAAATATCATTTTATTTGCCCCAGAGGGGACTATAGTTTATAGGATAGATTAGCTTGCTGTTTATATATCAGGAAGCAGGCCCCATAATTAAGCAGTTGTTTAAAGTCTTTGTAAACATATAAAACCGTTTTTGACAACAGTCAGGGTCCCACCTGTTTTATGAAGACGTGAGGCCACAAATTGCCCATTTAATTACTCAGAGACATCTAAAGCCAAAGAAAATGATATCGTTTTTTAAAAAATCATATGGGCAAAAATAGAACCCTTCAGCTAAAGAGGAACTTGAGTTATGCTAAGACCCTCTTTGGGCCCCCACCCCGAAGGTCTAAATAAAATAGACAACATTTTGCTTTTCCTGTCACATATTCTTCACAACTTGAGCCCTCCAGCCAAGAGTGGGAAATGGCTCTGCCACTGAAACAGAGGAAATATATAATGAATGGTGAAGGGTGTAGTAAATTTGCATGGCTTTATGGACACAGAATGAAGTGATTAATTTAATTTGCATAATGTTTGGAAGGATCTAAGGTCAGGCGTGCCACACTGATAGAGCGTCCAAGAGAAATGTTGCAAGGCGGAACAAGAAAACCTTATGATATGTGGGACATCACATATCATATCTATGGGATCTATGGGATGTTCTGGAATGAAATCCCAAACGGATCCCAAGGGCCCATTACAGACCACAAAGTGTATGAAAATCTATTTCTGAATTCCAGTATTTAAAAATGTTAAATGGTGTACCTGAGAACTATTCAAAAGGTATCTAGCCATGCTTACAGGGACAATGCACTCTTTTCCTTTGGGCAAAAATGGTGTTCAGCGTGGATTGAAAGGGTTGAGAGCCACCAGCCCATCTCTTGGGAACCACATTTTGCCCATTGCTGGCATTGACCAGTTGTCTGTGCCAGAACAAGGCAGCCAGTTTTGTATCATACTCATTACTCAGTGGGTATAATTTGCCTGCACGGGTAGAAGACTTTTTTCATGTCAAGAGTGATTTAAGAAACTGCAAGTCACTTGTGGTGTGAGATAATTGGCTGTCTGCAAGGACATTGCCCAGGGAACGCCTCAATGTTTTTGATGTTTTACCATCCTTGTAGGAGGCTAGAAGGCAGAAGATGAGGTCAGTTTACTTTCAAATTACAAATGAATTATTTTGTGCAACAAAGGAAAGCAAAAAAAGAAGTTTTGATTACTTCAATCAGCTCAATTATATCACAATGCAGGAAAGATATTGGCACATCTCTTTGGTTGTTATGTGCCTTCAGCTCATTTCTGAGACTGGATCTACACTGCCCTATATCCCAGGATCTGATCCCAGATTATCTGCTTATCAAAAATTATCTGGCGGTGTAGACTCATATAATTCAGTTTAAAGTAGATAGTCTGGGATAAGATCCTGGGATATAGGGCAGTGTAGATCCAGCCTGACCCTTGGGCCTTTTCCTTGGCAAGATTTGTTCAAATGGAGCTTGTCTTTGCCTTCCTCTGGAGCTGAGAGGGTGTGACTTGCCTAACGGCACCCAGAAAGTTTCTAGAGCCAAGCAGGCCCGTAGCCAGGATTTTGATTCGGGGGGGGGGGGGGGGAGTTTGATTCGGGGGGGGGGGGGCTGAGTCTAAGTGAAAGAGGGTCTACCCTAGCAAACCTTTTGTATTGTTACCCCAATACCCCCATGCATATGGGATATATTGAGTATGGTGATCAGATCATGATAGGAATAAGCATAACAGTTTAAATAATGCACCAGTAAGGCCTTCTTGCAGACCACCATGAGAATTTTTTTTTAGGGGGCTGAAGCCCGCAAAGCCCCCCCCCCTCCCGGCTATATGCCTGGAGCCAAGGGATTTGGATGCTTGTCTCCCACTATCCTAGTCCAATGCTCAAACCAAGAAGCTACATTGCCTCTAAAAGTCAGCCCTTGGGTCTCACCTTTGGGTAATGGAGCTCCTGTTTTCATCATCCTGACCAAGAAAAAGTAGCCTTCCAGCGTTTGGTGCCTGGTGAGATAACTGTCGCCTCTTCCCTGGAGGGAAAAGAATCCAATGTCCCCCATCCTTCCCCTGCCTCATTTGCTTAAGAAAAACCAGAGAGAGGCGGCAGCTAATTACAAGGCACTGTCTGAGCTTTTCCAAGGAATGTTAAATCTCTCCCTCCCCACATCACCCTTGATTCTTTGTTGCTGGAGGCACCAAATATGAATGTGACTGACAGCCCTGTAGCTAGTTGTGAGTTAAGTAGAGTGGACTGGGGGTGGGGGGTGGGGGGAGAAAAGTAGGAACATTTCAGTTCCTACTAAAACAAATTGCCCAAGGAGATGCTTCAGGGATAGTGTTGCCAGAGGAACAAAAAGAACCCCAGAAGTAAGTGGTCTAGCCATTTCGGCATCGTCTCCCTACTGCTTTTCTTTTTCATGTTCATGTGAACAATATTTAAAAATAAAAAATATAACATTATCATCTCTCATGGGAAGGACCTGTGGAGGTTGCCCTTTGCCTTGATTCATCAGCCAAAATTGGGAAAGTTACTTTTTGTAGTACAAAAATATAATGTTCCCAAGCTTCGACTATTACAATGAGTGAACAATGTTCAAAGCAGTAGGTCCACCTACTTTCTAGTTCCTCCCTCCCTGTCTTCCTTCCATCCTCAAAACATTATCCACCCTATATCATAAGATTTCAATGTGACACGAAGACAAAATAAAATTAAAAAGGCAGGAAGCAGCCAGGCTTTGAAGCTGCAAGGCCATTCAATGCTAATCAAGGTGGCCAATTGCAACATTCACACTTCCCCCAAACAGACAAGAGTTCTTTCTCCCACCCTGGACATTCCACAGATATGTAAACCTCACGTACCTACTTTCCAACAGACTGCACAACCTCTGAGGATGCCTGCTGTAGATGTGGACGAAACATCAGGAGAGAATGCTTTTTGAACATGGTCATACAGCCCAGAAACCTACAGCAATCCAGTGATTCTGGCCATGAATGCCTTCAACAACATATTAAAATAAAAAATAAAAACTTTTAAAATTGTCCAGAACAGATTAAAACAGTCTAAACTTTTGAAGGTGTAAACAATTTAAAACAATTACAAGTATTTAAAACAATTTAAGTAATTTAAAATCATATATTGATACAGATTCCATGCAAAATGCTTAAATCATTTAACTGTTCTGCAGCCGATGTACTGTAATGTTGTTATATAGGATTTTGGACTGGACTATCTACAAGTCAGGCATTCAGGCATGGAAGACTGTACAGCTGTGGTTCTCAATCTGTGGGTCCCCAGATGTTCTGGCCTATGACTCCCAGAAATTCCAGCCAGTTTACCAGTTGTTAGGATTTCTGGGAGTTGAAGGCCAGTTGGTGGCTGTCAACAACAAAGAAAAGAAGCTGATAAGTTACTGTGCTCATTAGATAAGTAATATTGCAAAGATCATATAGGTCTGGGGACCCACAGGTTGAGAAACACTGCTGTAGAGGCATCTGGGGAAAAAACTGCACAGTTCAAATGTTTGCAAAGTACTTGCTAGACTTGCTTTATTCATGAGGGTGTGGTTTGTGTTCAAGTTATAGGACCAACTGGAAGGTCCAGCAAAAATAGATGGATGTTGTCTATTTTTTCATAGAGTTGGAAGGTCATTTTCTGTAACCCAACATACTGCCAGCACAGGAATCTGGAGCTAAAGCATTTTTCACAGATGGCCATCTACCCTTTGTTTAAAAACCTCAATTGAAGAAGTCCATTGCCTTCCAGTGTAGTCTGTTGCACTGTGAAACAGGTCTTACCATCAGAAAGTTCTTAATATTTAGTCAGGATCCTCATTCTTTTAATTTGAAAACAATCCAGTGACCTGAGGTGTGAGAGTGTGATTTGTTTAAGGTCACCCATAGGTTTCCATGACCAAGCTGGGACCCAAATCCTGGTTTCCAGAGTCATAGCCCAACACTCAAACCAATTTCGAGTGCGAGATTTTAATGTTAAGTTTCTCTCCTGCTGAATAATGTTCTGTTCAGACTACAGAAGGGACCAAAATTTGCATTCAGTTGTCACACACATAACTTTATTTCTAGTCTGCTGTCAAATGCTTAAAACACATTACCTGTGAGCTACCAAACACTGACCAGTGCTGTATACTATTGCATTTCAACAACCAAACGTAATTCATGTCAAAGGGAGTGGGTGCCCTTCCTTATGCTAAACAGAATAAATTAAGTAAAACATATGCAAATTTGCTCAATTTGCATCATGTACACAGGATGTTCAGTTTGCATAATTTACGCAGGCTGCAGAAGTTTGTATCCACTGGTGCAGAACACACAGTTGTACATGAGAGTATTGCGCAAAGTGAAGCAGATGTGCTCCCTTCTGGATGTAAACAGAGATAATATTTATGTTGTCACTCTTTGTACAGTCCTTCTGAAAATACTGCAACTAGAAGAAAATTAGAAAGCCTTTCTATTCCGTAGCTGAATGGTAGTACTACCAATCTCCAAACTACATCTCTTCTTTCTCTTCTTTCATATTGCCTTTAAATGAAGTGCTGGAGGAAAACATACACATTTTGCTGACACTCTGAATGCTCCAGCAAAGGATCACCGCCTTGTCGGGGCGCTGGAGCTTGAGCACCTCAATGATGTCATGAGCGAAACCGTGAAGGGCCACCCAAGACGGGACGGTCGTGGCAGAGAGGTCAGACCAAGCGTGATCCCTGGGGAAGGCAATGGCAAACCACTCCAGTATCCTTGCCAAGAAAACTAAATGGACCAGTACAACCAGAGATATGTCGGTATGCCATTGGAAGATGGGACTCCCAGGTCGGAAGATGGCCAAAATGCTACTGGGGAGGAGCAGAGGATAAGTTCAACTAGCCCCAGATGTGATGACGCAGCTAGCTCAAAGCCGAAAGGAAGGCTAGCGGCCGACGGTACTGGAGGTGAACGACGAATCCGATGCTCTAAAGATCAACACACCATAGGAACCTGGAATGTAAGATCTATGAGCCAGGGCAAGTTGGATGTTGTTATTGGTGAGATGTCAAGACTAAAGATAGACATTCTGGGGGTCAGTGAACTGAAATGGACTGGAATGGGCCACTTCACATCAGATGACCACCAGATCTACTACTGCGGACAAGAGGAACATCGAAGAAATGGAGTAGCCTTCATAATTAATAAGAAATTCGCTAAAGCGGTGCTTGGATACAACCCAAAAAATGACAGAATGATCTCAATTCGAGTGCAAGGAAAGCCTTTCAACATTACAGTGATCCAAATATACGCCCCAACCACAGCTGCTGAAGAAGCAGAAGTAGATCAGTTCTATGAGGATCTGCAGGACCTACTGGATAATACACCAAAAAGAGACATTATTTTCATTACAGGAGACTGGAATGCCAAGGTGGGAAGTCAAATGACAACAGGGATCACAGGCAAGCATGGTCTGGGAGAACAAAATGAAGCGGGACGCAGGCTGATAGAATTTTGCCAGGAAAACTCGCTGTGTATAACAAACAATCTCTTCCAACAACCTAAAAGACGGCTTTATACATGGACCTCACCAGATGGTCAGCACCGAAATCAGATTGACTACATCCTTTGCAGCCAAAGGTGGCGGACATCCATCCAGTCGGTGAAAACAAGACCTGGGGCTGACTGTAGCTCAGATCACGAACTTCTTATTGCCCAATTTAGAATAAAACTAAAGAGATCAGGGAAAATACACAGACCAGTTAGATATGATCTCACTAACATTCCTAGCGAATATACAGTGGAAGTGAAGAACAGATTTGAAGGACTAGATTTAGTAAACAGAGTCCCAGAAGAACTATGGACAGAAGTCCGAGACATTGTTCAGGAGACGGCAACAAAGTACATTCCAAAGAAAAAGAAAACCAAGAAGGCAAAATGGTTGTCTGCTGAGACACTGGAAGTAGCCCAAGAAAGGAGGAAAGCAAAAGGAAACAGGGATAAGGGGAGATATGCCCAGTTAAATGCGCAATTCCAGAGGTTAGCCAGAAGAGATAAGGAACTATTTTTAAATAAGCAATGCATGGAAGTGGAAGAAGACAACAGAATAGGAAGGACAAGAGACCTCTTCCAGAAAATTAGAAACATTGGAGGTAAATTTCAAGCAAAAATTGGTATGATAAGAAACAAAGATGGCAGGGACCTAACAGAAGCTGAAGAGATCAAGAGAAGGTGGCGAGACTATACAGAAGATCTGTATAGAAAGGATAATAATATTGAGGATAGTTTTAACGGTGTGGTGAATGAATTAGAACCAGACATCCTGAGGAGTGAGGTTGAATGGGCCTTAAGAAGCATTGCTAACAACAAGGCAGCAGGAGACGACGGGATCCCAGCTGAACTGTTTAAAATCTTAAAAGATGATGCTGTCAAGGTGATGCATGCCATTTGCCAGCAAATATGGAAAACACAAGAATGGCCATCAGACTGGAAAAAAACAACTTATATCCCCATACCAAAAAAGGGAAATGCAAAAGACTGCTCAAACTTCCATACAGTGGCCCTTATTTCTCATGCCAGTAAGGTAATGCTCAAGATCCTGCAAGGAAGACTCCAGCAATACATGGAGCGAGAGTTGCCAGATGTTCAAGCTGGGTTTAGAAAAGGCAGAGGAACGAGAGACCAGATTGCCAATATCCGATGGATAATGGAGAAAGGCAGGGAGTTTCAGAAAAACATCTACTTCTGCTTCATTGACTATTCTAAAGCCTTTGACTGTGTGGATCACAATAAATTGTGGCAAGTTCTTGGTGGGATGGGCATCCCAAGCCACCTTGTCTCTCTCCTGAGGAATCTGTATAAGGACCAAGTAGCAACAGTCAGAACTGACCACGGAACAACAGACTGGTTCAAGATTGGGAAAGGCGTACGGCAAGGCTGCATCCTCTCACCCAACCTTTTTAACGTGTATGCAGAACACATCATGCGATGTGCGGGGCTGGATGAATGCAAAGCTGGGGTGAAAATTGCTGGAAGAAACATTAACAACCTCAGATATGCAGATGACACCACTCTGATGGCCGAAAGCGAGGAGGAGCTGAGGAGCCTTCTAATCAAGGTGAAAGAAGAAAGCGCAAAAGCTGGGTTGCAGCTAAATGTCAAAAAAACCAAGATTATGGCAACAAGAATGATAGACAACTGGAAAATAGAGGGAGAAACCGTGGAGGCCGTGACAGACTTTGTATTTCTAGGTGCAAAGATTACTGCAGATGCAGACTGTGGCCAGGAAATCAGAAGACGCTTACTTCTTGGGAGGAGAGCAATGTCCAGTCTCGATAAAATAGTAAAGAGTAGAGACATTAGACTGGCAACAAAGATCCGCCTAGTCAAAGCCATGGTATTCCCTGTAGTCACCTACAGATGTGAGAGCTGGACCTTAGGGAAGGCTGAGCGAAGGAAGATCGATGCTTTTGAGCTGTGGTGTTGGAGGAAAGTGCTGAGAGTGCCTTGGACTGCGAGAAGATCCAACCAGTCCATCCTCCAGGAAATAAAGCCCGGCTGCTCACTGGAGGGAAAGATACTAGAGACAAAGTTGAAGTACTTTGGCCACATCATGAGGAGACAGGAAAGCCTAGAGAAGATAATTATGCTGGGGAAAGTGGAAGGCAAAAGGAAGAGGGGCCGACCAAGGGCAAGATGGATGGATGGCATCCTTGAAGTGACTGGACTGACCTTGAGGGAGCTGAGGGTGGTAACGGCCGACAGGGAGCTCTGGCGTGGGCTGGTCCATGAGGTCACGAAGAGTCGGAGACGACTGAACGAATGAACAACAACAACAACTGAATGCTGCCTTCCCTCTGAATTGGTTCCTTTTGAACCTTACAAATTATTTTGAAGCTTCCAAATCTTCCAAATGTGTCATTACATTAAAATTTTACAATATTAGGAAATTATTACTTGAGCTGAAAACCCTTGATTTCTAACAGCAAACAAATTGTTGTCGAAGGCTTTCATGAACCTCTGAAGATGCCAGTGATAAATGCAGGCAAAACATCAGGAGAGAACGCACACTGAGCAGTGAGTCCACTTTATTTTGACTGTGTAGAACAGGCATCCTCAAACTGCAGCCCTCCAGCTGTTTTGGCCTCCAACTCCCAGAATTTCTGAGCATTGAACAAGCTTGCTAGGGCTTCTGGGAGTTGGAGACCCAAAGAGCTGGCTGGCCATAGTTTGAGGATGCCTGGTATAGAATCATAGAATCATAGAGTTGGATGAGACCTTGTGGGCCATCCAGTCCAACCCCCTGCAAAGAAGCAGGAAAATCACATTCAAAGCACCCTGACAGATGGACATCCAGCCTCTGCTTAAAAGCCTCCAAAGAAGGAGCTTCCATCACACTCCAGGGCAAAGAGTTCCACTGCTGAACAGCTCTCACAGTCAGGAAGTTATTCCTAGTGTAGACATGGCTTAGAACAACATGGAAACACCAGTAAGCATGGGTACAGTCTGTCAACCAATTATAAATCAGCCAAATAGTACTCCACATTTTACATGTCAATAAGAATGTAATTTAGGATCTTGTAAAAAATCCTTACTGAAATCAGAATTACATCCACAGAATTACATTCACTTTGCCTATGAAGCTTCAAAGAAACACGTTATATTAGTCTGAAACAATTTTGATAGATCCATAGTAGTGTTTTGTCAGAGCATTCTTCTCTAAGTGCTCACAGACCAATCATTTCATGATCTGTTCTAAAACCTTTTTGTAATATTGATGATAATATATTTTTCCTCACTTCGGAGATAGGGACAACATTACTCCACATCTAAACTCCCTTACTATCCAAAAAACTCTTGTCTTCTTTCTTTACTTTACAGTCACCACCATTGAAACAAAGAATAACAGAGAGTTGATGTGTGCCTATTCAAATGGAAGCTCTTGTGACTTCTTTGGGGCTGACTTATAGGTAAGTAGATAAAGAACTGCATACTCATACCCACTAATATGGTAATAAGACTTACTGAACCTAATAGGATTTACTGCTGAGGTATCATGCATAAGGACCAGTGTGGTGTTGTAGTTAGAACTTTGGACTATCACTCTTGAGACCAGGGTTCAAATCCCCATTCAGCCATGGAAACCCAATAGGCGACCCAGGGCAAGTTGTATTCTCTCAGCCTGAGAGGAAGGCAAAGGCTAATCCTGCTCTGGACAAATCTTCCCAAGAAAATCTCATGATAGATTTAGCATAAGTTTCCATAAGTCAGTGTTGACTTGATAGCACACAACAAGCTAGGAATATGATTGTGCTGTCAAACTACTTTGAGCTTCAATAAATCTCTGCTGCTCCCCAAAAAACTTTGGACATCCATCAGGCAAAAGGAAGTTGGTCTGCTTTAAAAGCTGAAAAGGTTTTTTTCATGACTATTCTGTAAGAGTGATTGCACACTGGGGAACATATGGAATCTGGTCACGCATGGCCACTGTCACTAATACTACTATGTACATTTCTTTCAGCAAAAGGTGAAGAAACCGCATGAAAAACCTCACAGCCAGGAGATAATGATAAGCAAGAAAAAGAAGGATTTATTGATCTGTCATTATCAAGTCACTCAGCAGAAATATGCAGATGCCTTCTTTTTCTTTTTCATTCTTGTAGTGCAGTACAATTATTTGTGTAACCCATTTTAGGTGCTGTGCAGAAAGCAAAAAAAAATTATCAAGGGTCAACAGCTAGGTAAAGACACAAAATTTATTGGCTTGGTAAAAAAGCTTAATTGGAGCACTACCCTGTTAGATAGGTGTAAACACAAGATATGAAAATGCTCCAAAGGCCCCATCTACACTGACTATTTAATGCAGTTTGAAGCTAGCACGCTTCTAGACAATGACAGCTAGACAACAAACTGCCACAAAAGCATGTGAAAGAAAGCCCCTTAATCCACATCAGTTACCTATGGTTTATTTAATCACCATCTGGGGCTCAAACTGATTCGAGGAATTCCTGTGTAATCATTTGTATAGCAAAACCACTTTCTTCAATACCAGTATGAAACTACATTTAATGATCAGTGTAAATGGGGCCAAAGATGCTAACAAACAGATGATAATAGATACAATATCCCCCTCTTGCTAGTTCCCAGAATTTGGCCACCAAGGTATACTGCACCTGACTTAGGGGGTTTCACATCTGGCTATTCTTTAAGCGTTTTTTCCAACTCCTTTAAAAATCTACTAGAATTCTAGGAAATGTGGTCCAACAAAGTTACCTCTTCAGCCTCTGCAGTTTTCTGCAACCATGAATTCTAGGAAACACTTCCTTATCTTTGGCCCCATCTACATGGACATATTATCCAGTTTCTGAATCCAGATTATCTGCTTTGAATAGAATTTTCTGCCAATATAATCCAGTCCAAAGCAGATAACCTGGATTCAGTTTATATATAGATTATATGACAGTGTAGTTACAACCTTTGTCTTCCTACTTTGTGGATTTTCCTCTAACAATCTTTATGTTGCACTGAATATTTTTCATAATTAGTGCAATTTCTTACCAAGACTACCACTTTCACACTTGAATAAACTCTTTTGCAAAGAGTGGCAGGGGAAACATTTCGAATCCCTAAGAAATATAATTTAAGTTGGGGTACAATCTGCCATCCAATATGGTTTGAAACTGCATTATATGGCCAGTGTAGACCCATATAATGCAGTTCAATACAGTTAAACTGCATTATATGGTAAATGGGACCATAGGCTTTGCCAAATACTAACAACAAAGCTGGAGAAATGTGCAACAAACCATCGTGCCCTTTTCAAAAGCTCGGTACAAGAAGGCCCTGAATTAAAGAGTGGGAAAACTTTTCACCACATCTGTTTATTAAAGTTGGATGCAATTGTAAGACGAAACTGAGAGCAGATGCTTAGCATCATTTTATCAAACTGGACAGATATGCTGAACCACTGCAATGCCCTTGGGTTTAGTGACACAGTGTAAATTGAATGTGACAGTCTCTCTCTTCCCCTCTACTCCAGTACACACACACCGCCCCATTTCTTCCAGTCATTTATAGCGCCCACTGCCATGGCTTTAGTGTGTGCACCTTTTGTCAGAATGCATTTCAGATAAATCTCCATGATTCTACTGTGGGTTTTTGACTTTGGTTGTTGTTATTAGAGGAATTACTGCCCTCTCCTGGCCAAGGAAAATGGCAAATATTTTCACAGCAACTTAGCTTGAGAAGTAAATACCACTTCAATTATATTGAATAAATTGATAGAAGCAGATCATTGTTTAAGGGTGCAGAATCAATGCTGTTTCACACCACTTTTACTATAAATTATGAGAACTGTAGTTTTACAGAGTTTTTAACTTTCTCTCCCAAATGTGACTGGTACCTCACTGAACTACAAATCTATTTTTTTGTCATGTCAGGAGCAACTTGAGAAACAGCAAGTGTTTTGGGTGTGAGAGAATTGGCCGTCTGCAAGGATGTTGCCCAGAGGACGCCCAGATATTTTGATGTTTTACCATCCTTGTGGGAGGCTTCACTCATGTCTCTGCATGGGGAGCTGGAGCTGACAGAGAGAGCTCATCTGTGCTCTCCTCGGATTTGAACCTGCAATGGTGTGAGAGAATTGGCCGTCTGCAAGGATGTTGCCCAGGGAAAGCCCAGATATTTTGATGTTTTACCATCCTTGTGGGAGGCTTCACTCATGTCTCTGCATGGGGAGCTGGAGCTGACAGAGAGAGCTCATCTGTGCTCTCCTCGGATTTGAACTTGCAACCTGTCAGTCTTCAGTCCTGCCAGCACAGGGGTTTAACCCACTGCACAACCAGAGGTTCCTACAAATCTCATGATTCCACAGCATTAAGCCATGGCTGTTAAAGTGCTGTCAAACTGCATGAATTCTACAGTGTAGATGCACATTTAGATAGATATATTCTTCCTTCTTTCCTTCCTTCCTTGGATAAAATACATGTATTTATTTATATTACTAATGTTGCTGGTTCCATCCGTTTTTATTGAGAGGGTTGGTCTAGGCTTCGTAAACGGATGAAATCAGAAAGGTTCCACATAATTCAGGTGTTTCTTACAGTTCAGGAATATGTAGCTCTATTTGTAACAAAAATGAATATAATTTGAATTCAATTTGTTACATTTGCTCAATAAACCGTACTTTTCCTTTCTCAAACATTACAATTTTACACCAAATTATGTTATCCATGATACATTTCATGTTTTTTAAAGCAACAGTGTCTTCCAAGTACTAACATTGTCTTTTCCCTCTGATTTTTCTGACAGTATCAACACTTTAAAAGCTATACCTGAAGTGTGACACATTTATTCCTTACCTTTATCTCAGGAGATCCCACTTCAAAATGGGGGGTGTGGGGGTGTGACCAAACGACATCCCCTTAAAATCCGGGAGCAATAGCTACAAAGGCCAAAAAAATGCAGTGAGGGTCTGCTGGTTCCAGGGCTGCTCTGATCCAGATTTAAACTGATATAACTTACCCACTGTATACAGGCCCTGAGACATATACATTATTCTTCCTTATGATAGCATACAATGCAGCTATCCTCACTTGGCAGGAACAGTCCCTAGTAATCTTCTGTCATCTCATTTTCAGCTACATTCAAAATGTAGCATTTTCTTTCTCCTCCTCCCACTTTCTCCCTTTGTCCTAAGATTACTTCAAAAAACCAAAAAGAAGCCAATGGGATTTTGGCCTGCATCAATAGGAGCAAAGTGTCTAGATCTAGGGAAGTAATGCTACCCCTCCACACCTGGAATATTGTGTCCAATTCTGGGCACCACAATTCAAGAGAGATATTGACAAGCTGGAATGTGGCCAGAGGAAGATGACTAAAATGATCAAGGGTCTGGAGAACAAGACCTATGAGGAGCGGCTTAAGGAGCTGGGCATGCTTAGCCTGAAGAAGAGAAGGCTGAGAGGAGATATGATAGCCATGTATAAATATGTGAGAGGAAGCCACAGGGAGGAGGGAGCAAGCTTGTTTTTCTGCTTCCTTGGAGACTAGGATGCGGAACTACAAGAGAGGAGATTCCATCTTAACATGAGGAAGAACTTTCTGACTGTGAGAGCCGTTCAGCAGTGGAACTGTCTGCCCCGGAGTGTGGTGGAGGCTCCTTCTTTGGAAGTTTTTAAACAGGCTGGATGGCCATCTGTCAGGGGTGATTTGAATGCAATATTCCTGCTTCTTGGCAGGGGGTTGGACTGGATGGCCTATGAGGTCTCTTCCAACTCTTTGATTCTATGATTGCTGCAAACTAAGTTCAAAGTCCAAAAGAAGCTTGTACTCAATTAATTAAATGGGGTTGAGGAGAGGGAGGGACTACATGGAAGAGTCTTGTCCTTTCAAGTAGGCTAAGGCAATAGCAAACTGTTGCATACTTTCCTAGCATGTGAGTGCTTCATTGATATAAATAAAAATGTAATGTTTGTTTGGGAGATTAACATAACTCAAAAAGCACTAGATTGACACCCAATTTGGACACAATATGCCCATCATGCCAACAAAACACATATACACAGACTGGGCCACAGCAACGTGTGGCAGGGACGGCTAGTCATTAATAACTTTTGCCATTATAATCAGACTTTGATCTTGCTTGGTCACACATATCCTTGTTTTCTTTTGAGAAATGTTGGTGGGCACATGGTAGGGAGCTCACCTATCCATGCATTAAATGTGTTTAAAAGAATTATTTTTCCAAATACCTCCCTTCATCTGAATTGAAAGCACGGCAAAGGGGTGCCATATTGAAGGAGGAACCTTGCCATGGAGTATGCTTGGATTTCAGCTTCAGACCATGCAAGCATTACAAAATAGGAAGTATTTCTTACCCAACAACTACAAGACAGGATATATGTATTACTGTCTGGAAAGTTACCAGAGGGCTAAAAGGGGAAAAATTGTATATGTAACAGGTAGGGAAAATAGCAAAGCAGGATGAGGTAATGCATGCTGTTCTTGAAATTTTAGCACTAATCATCAATATTGCACAACCACTAATATCATTTACCAAAATACACAGTTCTTCCTTTTTTCTTTTCTTTCTTTCTTTCTTTCTTTCTTTCTTTCTTTCTTTCTTTTATTACAGAAATGCATTGTTTCCCAGACCAGGTGCCATCACTGACTTTTTAAATAAATAAAGGTATTAATAGAGATATGATTTGATACTTATTTGTTATCATTTGTATAGTATAGAAGTCTGGTGAACTTACTTACCTCTTACATTTCCTATACAGCACAATCCTCATATCCACAGAGGATACATTCCAGGATACCTAGAACAATGGAAAATGATGAATCCTATATTCTGATTATACCATGGAATTACTGTGGTGAACCTAGGGCATGTTTACACAGGCCACTAAAGCTATGACGGGACACAACCAGTTGAACTCATTGTGGTGTAATGGTGGTATCTGGCTGGATGTGCCAGCAGCTGTGACAAAGCCACAATCCATTCCCTTTCTTTGATGGTGCCAGTGTCCTGAATGGGAAGCAGACCAGTCAACATTTGACCCAATCCCATTGTCAAAACTGCCTCAAAGCTGTGGGATACTCCTGAAAACTCCAAACTCTGCCCCCCTCCCCAACTTTGCTTAATGGGAAAAGTCAATTTAACCCCCTACAATATTCATCCAAAGTTGGAGAACAATGTGAAAACAAACAAAATACTTTGAGATAAGTCCAGGGTGTTGTTTTTTTTACCTATATAGAGAGGCCCACAAACACTTCCGGTGGTGGTTGAGTATTTTTTGGACTGTGGATGAGCCAATGATATTGATTTTATAGATAGAGGGTGTACATATAAAATCAAAATTTTAAAAGTATGTTTCATCAAGCCCCATTTTTATTTTGTCCTCAGTTTGGCATTAGAAATACTTCCCTGGGGGACTACAATGTCTGCAAATATCTAATTCTGATTTTAAAAGGGAAGAAAACTACATTTATTTCTTGATTTCCAATTATAGTCTGTGAAAGGCACTGTGCTCAGGATTTCTAGATTATAATACAAAGTCAGGCCAGAGTCAAACAAATCCAAATAAACCAGACCACTTCTTTAATTGATGAATTCCAAACTACATTTTATGGCTAGGACACATCTCCAATTGGCTTTGTGGACCATTGCATTTTGGGGAGGGAGAGATAGAGATCATTTGATTGTGCGCTCAGACCAGCTCTGCAAGCTTTCCTTTTCCTGAGTCAGCATTCAGTCCCAGTTGAACGTATTGGTTTAACTTTGGAGCAACCATGCATTCAATTGCCCAGGACATTTCCTTCCCAAGGCGTAGAGTGTGTCTGTTTGTGTGTGTAGACACACACATATTTTGAGATGACATGAATCAAAATGGCTCTAGGACACCAGCCTTTGACCTTTGACCATGTCCACTGCTGTATTCTTCATGCGACTGGCCTTATAGTGTGAACCTAGCAGTGGGGCAATGCCAAGAGTTGAGGACAACGTGTTGACGAAAATAGCACTGGACAGGGGCAGAGGCTGGCCCCAAGGGGATGCTCGGTGTCAATAATGAATATATCTACTGCAAATACTAGAAATCATGGCAGAGGCAGCTGGCAGCACAGTAAACCATGTTGTTGTTTTTCTTATTGGTCCTTCAGCTGAATGATGAACGTGTACAGAAGGACCATGCTGGGTTTGTCAGAAGGGGTGAAGGAGATAGTTCAGAAACAAAACCAGATTTTTCAGAGCTTACCCCAAGGGCAGGCTGCACTCATTACAAATATACGCTTTTCTTATATCTCTTCTAGTCAATACTATGAGAAATTGTATGCAAGGCTTCATGGCCTTCAAGAAATCTCTACCCTGGTCTTCAATGGCCATGACCAATATTTTATTTCCTAACTACTTCATCACACTAGAGAATTAATCCACTTTAAATCCGGTTGCTGCCTTCTGCAGAATTCTGGGATTTGTAGTTTAGAGAGGAGCCTTTAACAGCCTCACTAAATTACAAACCCCAGAATTCTGCAGGAGGCAGAAACCGAATTTAAAGTGTATTCATTCTATAGTGTGATTAGGTCATGTTGTCTACTCAGACTAAAAAAGAAATTATTGGTGCTGTGATCCTGACACATAATGTTTTCAGTATTGTCTTGCTATATAGCAGTTTGGACTTTACTGGTTTGAAAAAAAAACTTGTCTTTTATCCTATAGTTTTGCAAAAACTCTGGATTATAGGGTATGGGGACAGGCCTCTAGGTGGCGTAATTTTGTTGTGGAGTTGGGAAGAGGAGTTAGTGGTTGGAGGAACTTCATTAGTGAGAGGTGATCATTCCTGCTATGAAGTGGTTCTTTCCCAGTTTGAATTGGGCTTTTGAAAGAAGGATCTGGAAAATGTGGTGCCAAACAGTTCTTTCCCCCATCGGTGTACAGCCCCTATGTACACAATATACACAGACCTTGATTTGAAGTCAAGAAAACTATCGTCAGATCTCAATAGCAATAATGTAAGTAATTGCTATTGTGATTTGTCATTTCTTACTAATGGCATCCCAAAGGCAACCTTATCACTTTTTTTTTGTGCAGGATTTGTTCAGTGGGAGCTTATCTTTCCCTTTCTCTGAGGCAGTTCTTCCTCATGTTCAGATGGAATCTCCTTTTTTGTAGTTTGAAGCCCTTGTTTCGTGTCCTAGTCTCCAGGGAAGCAGAAAACAAGCTTGCTCCCTCCTCCCTGTGGCTTCCTCTCACATATTTATACATGGCTAAACCCTCAGCTGTAAAGCTGTAGCCCTACATTCAAGCCATGGCATCATGTCAGCTCTCATTGTATGTATACCTCCTAGTTAATTCTATAATATTAAAATATTATAAATATTACCAGTTTAAGTAGGTAATCTTTCATATAGTTGCCACAAAAGGAGAAAACAAGGGAATTCTATTCTACTGAATTCATAGAGAGCCAGTAGCATTGTACGGTGGTTTGAGCACTGGACTATGACTCTGGAGAGCATTGTTTGTGCCCCCACTCAGCCATGTAAAATGTGCAGAGTGACTTTTGTTAAGTCACACACTTTCAGCCTTAGAAAATTCTGTGCTAAATTCACCTTAGAGTGACTCAAAGTCAGAAATTATGTGGACAAAACAACAATTGTTTAATAGTTTGACTATTGGACTAAAAGATCTGTTTTCCAATCCCTGCTCAGCTCAGCTATACTGTCATGCCCCAAGAAGTAGACAATGGCAAACCTTCTGTCTTTAAATGTTGCCAAGGATAGGTGTGCCTTAGGGTCATCTTAAGTTGGAAATAGGTCAGCATGTGCCAGAGTCAACATGAAGGCACATGACAACAGCATCAGTCAAACAATCTAACCTTCACTTAATAAAAGTTAGAAATATGACTAAGGGACTTGCACAGAAAGATAGAAATAGACAGCTGCCATGAATTTGCTACTGAAAGCAACATTTTCCCTTGTGTTTTTCTCTGTAATGTTTAGTATATTTTATCGACATTTTTCTGGAAGAGGTTTTCTTTTTGCAAGCACCTTGGCTCATTCATGGAATTTTACAATAATTCCCATTCGTAATCTTTCCTCTAAACAGAAAAATATCTGTCATAAAGCCAATGGCTGTCACAAAATCCTCAGTCTTAAAACAACATGGCCATACAGCCTGAAAAATGTACAGCAACCCAGTGATTCTGACCATGAAAGCTTTCGACAACACAACCACTATGACATCTTGTCATGGAAATGTTCCCGTGCCCTCATTCCCAATTATTTGTCTAATAGACTGAGGAAAAATGCATGACTGGAACATTATAAAACAAATGCATAAATATTGTGGGAAGCCATTTGTGCTCACAACTCTCCAAATCCAAAGAAGTTACTTCTCCTTTATAGTCATGACCCATTGTACTGTTTTAGTATAAAGACTTTATAGTCTTACCAAAAGTATAAAGGGGGTGGGGGTTGCTGTTGTTTTCCTCTCTCTCTTTCATCTTGTTAGGGAAGAGGCATGCTAGTTGAAGGATTCTGCAATTTGTGATCCATTTTTTTTTTCAAAAGGACTTTTCTCAAGCTCTGATATTATGGAAAAGAATTGGCAGTGGCTCCTTGTTAAACATGCCACATTGAAAAGAAAAGAGATTTGTGCAGGATGAACGTCAAGCTACTGAGCAAATGCTGCTTAAATGGTTGAAATAACTACTGGTTAGTACTCTGAGCCTTATCTGATGCCTTTGACAACTCAACGTCCATTTAACTCGGGGAGCCACTTGCTGAGGTTGACCTCTTGTTTATTCTCTCCTCGGACATTCCTGCAGCCAGCATGTAGGAGGGGGCAGATTGGTTGCAAACTGGTTGATCATTGCATAAAGAAGATCAGGTTTCCAACCAAAAAGGCACTGCATATCTGTGCAATTAAGGCCTAGGGTTGGGATCTTTCAAATACAGCATCACCAATATTTCACCACAGACCTTAACTAGTCATCAATGGGTCACATGTCGTAACAGTTTCATATATGTATGAGAGCAGATGATGGCATGTTATCAGAAACAACAGGACTACTTCCAGAAACGGTATGTGCACACTGAGCGACCTTCTCATATTTTGTAACCTGTAGTTGAGCTGATATCATCTCTTGACATTTCAGTGTTGTTTTCTTTTCACTGGCAGATAGTGGTATGGCATAGGAACAAGGAAATGCCCATTGATAACAGCGAGATATAAACTAAGATAGGTCAAGGAGAGAAAGTGTGGTTTTCTTGCCACACTCCCTAGTCTATGGAAATATAGAGCCATTTGAGATGTTACAAGGAATACATCAATGCCTTTCTTCTAGTGAGCTCCAAGTGGCACACATGCCTGTCCACATAAATTCTGAACATAACATTTTGAACTGTAATCATTTTCTCATTATCCTATGTAACTCGAGCTCTGGGGATTATCTGGAAAGGAATCCCATTGGAGCATTGCAGCACACCCAAATTCCTAGGAGTTACCCTGGACTGTTCTCTGACCTACAAGAAATCACTGCCTGAATATCAAGCAAAAAGTGGGAGCTAGAAACAATATTATACGAAAGCTGACTGGCACAACCTGGGGATCACAACCAGATACAGTGAAGACATCTGCCCTTGCGCTTTGCCAGAGCATGCATGCCCACATCTCACCATTCTAAAACAGTGGATGTGGCGCTTAATGAGGCATGCTGGATTATCAAAGGATGCCCGTACCCTACACCACTGAAGAAATTACATTGTTTTGCTGGTATTTCACCACCTGACATCTGCTGGGAAGTAGCAACCAATAGTGAAAGGACCAAGGCAGTGACATCTCTGGCCCATCCCCTGTTTGGATATCAGCCAGCACGCTAATGACTTAAATGTAGAAATAGTTTTTTAAGATCTACAGAGACACTCGCTGGAATAACTCAGCAAGCGAGAGTCCAAAAGTGGCAGGCCAAAACACAGAACCTCAATCAATGGCTGATACCAAACTGGACAATTTGGAAGGCAATGAACAGACTGGGCTCTGGCACCACGAGATGCAGAGCCAACCTTAAAGAAATGGGGCCACAAAGTGGAGTCTATGACATGCGAGTGTGGAGAAGAGCAAAGCACAGACCACCTATTACAATGTGACCCGAGCCCTGCCACATGCACAAGAGAGAACCTTCTTAGACCAACACCAGAGGCACTCCAAGCAGCTAGCTACTGGTGAAATGACATTCAATAGAATGCCAAGTTTGTAAACTTTCTGGGGATTTTTTGTTATTGTTTTTTAAAATACAACTGTTTGGTTTGCTCCTGATATGGTAAATAAAATAATTATCCTATGTGAAATTTTGATGTAAAGCTTCAAAGTCAATTACTTCAGATTTCTTTCATGTTTTCCATATCTTACCAACAACTATGAAATTTCATAAATCAATGACCAAATGACATCACACTTAAATACTAATACTATTTCTTGTACTTATCAACAGAGTCAGGAATTCTCTTGAATAGAGCTAGTTTAATTTTTTCCCATCTTGGGTCAGATGTGGAAAATCCCTCACATATGAATGCTGTTTTTTGGGTGTGTGGGTAGCAGATATACGAGTCTGAAAAATCACATACAAACTCACATTCTTATGAAATCATTGGCCAGAAATCTTGAGATAAATGCAAATTCGCTAAAAATTCAAAGACTGAAGATATTATCTATCCTAAGTCATGTTAGGGTTAATTATAGCTTATGCAGGAAGTGTGGGTTGGGAGGTGGGTGGGTGGTACGTTCAATACAAAACTTGCACTGAAACATTTTTACTGTTGTATTCAGTACGTGACTAGTGTACAACTTGAGCAGTTGCATCATAATAAGTTATTATGAAATATAAATTATTTTAAACGTATTATATCCTTTGCCCCCAGGCTTTGTGAATTAACTGAGCAATCTGCTAACCAAATACATTTTAAAATAATACTGTAAACAACACAATCATAAATGGAACAAGTACCACACACCTACCACAGACTAAATAAATGGCTTGGATCCAGATAGTCATATTTGACCAGTATGTTGAAATCCATGGGATGAGTCAACTGTGATGAATGCAAGTCCCACTGTTTTGAATGGATGTATGCTAAGTATAAATTGATCTGGAATCTGTTCTGCTTTTTCATTGTCCCAAGGATTATATTTAAATACCTTCTGGTTTGCCTGCTTTCATTTTACTGATGAGAATTACTGTTGTATGTGGAATTAGATCGTTTTTGCTTTGCACTTCTTTTCTTGGCCAGTTATAATGTGTATAAGCTGCTCATGCCTTACTGTTCTAATGTAGCACAAATCCTATGTAAAGTTATACTATGTATTTTTGACATTAATATTGAAGTCTGAAATATATACAGAAAGCCTTCCATCAGCCATGGAACAGTCATTCAGGGGGCCTGCACCCAGAGGCGGCCCTAGGTAATTTTCAACAGTAATCAAACAGTATTTTGCCCCCCCCCCCCCCCAACCAATCACTGATATATATTTTCTGTTCATTGTGGGAGTTCTATGTGCCATATTTGGTTTAATTCCATCATTGGTGGAGTTCAGAATGCTCTTTGATTGTAGGTGAACTATACATCCCAGTAACTACAACTCGCATATGTCAAGGTCTATTTTCCCCCAAGAGCACCTCAAGAGCACCCCTGGGCAAAATCAACTATACTGCAAATGCTTACTTTGCATAATGGGTTGAGCCGCCCCTACCTGCACTAGCAAAATAATGAGTCTTGAGATATGCTTTTGTCATTGCTGTGGGTGGAAGATAAGACCAACTTCCATAATGATGGAAAAAATCACATAGGCTCTTGTAATCTGTTGGGGTTTGCTTCCAGAACCCATGGATACCAAAATTGTCCAAATCCTATTGAAGTAAATTATGTTCCTTTTATAAAATGGTGAACAACTCAAATGAGTGCCAAAGAGAGCCTGGGGATCCATGTAATGGCAGGAGGCTGCAACAAGTTTTGCATACGCATCAGCATGACATTCAGTGTACAGCAACACCAAGGGTTGCATTTTGGAATTTTGTTAAAGATGTTTTCAAACCATGGTTACACTCACATATGTCAGTTAGATACCTTGGATCTAAGCTGTATAACAGTGTTTCTCAACCTTCCTAATGCTTTGACCCCTTAATACAGTTCCTCATGTTGTGGTGACCCCCAACCATAAAATTATTTTTGTTACTACTTCATAACTGTAGTTTTGCTACCATTATGAATCTTAATGTTAATATCTGATATGCAGGATGTATTTTCATTTACTGGACCACATTTGGCACAAATACCCAAAATGCCCAAATTTGAATACAGTTGGGGTTGGGGGGGATTGATTTTGTCATTTGGGTTTGCTGGTATTTATAGTTCACCTACAATCAAAGAGCATTCTGAACTCCACCAATGATGGAATTGAACCAAACTTGGCACACAGCACTCCCATGACCAGCAGATAATACAGGAAGAGTTTGATGGTGAACTGTAATTCCCTTGGGTTTGGAACTTGTAGTTCACCTTCATCCAGAAATCACGGTGGACTCAAACAATGATGGATCTGGACCAAACTTGGCACGAATACTCAATATTCCCAAATGTGAGCACTGGTGGAGTTTTGGGAATATAGACTTGACATTTGAGAGTTGTAGTTGCTAAGATTTATAGTTTACCTACACTTAAAGAGCATTCTGAACCCCACCAATTATAGAATTGAGCCAAACTTCCCACCCAGAACTCCCATGACCAACAGAAAATACTGTGGGTTTTTTTTATGGTCTTTGGCGACCCTCGCACCCCCCCCCCCCCCCCCGCGGTGTCATGAACTTCTGTATAAGAATTGAACAACTCTGAATTGTGTCTGGCAATGAATTGGAAACCAGTGGAATTTTTTTTAGCACAGGATTGTATGGATTAATTATGGATCCATTTAAACATGTTTTTTTTAAAAAAAAATGCATAGGTCTTTGACGAAAATGATTTAATTGTGTAGTATGGCTTGGCTTCCCTCCGTGTCAAAGCTTGTCACCCAAATAACTTTTAGTAATTTGTGATAACATTCCTTACTCATAATGTCCTTTGTACCTTTCAGAGGGGATCTGTATTGGACGTTGTCAAGTTTGTGTTTTAGAACCTTTTAAGCTAAAGACAATGTACATTGATTTCTGGGTTGAAAAAAGAAATGATTATTCTTGGGGTGAGGAAACGGTTTTGATAAGAAAGAAAATAAACTCATTTCAATCTCTTCCTCCCACTTCGGTTCTTCTCATTTTACATATTTGCATGTTTTGGCTACAGGATATGATATCTCAGTTTTATTACATTTCCCTAGAAGCATTGGACATATATACATGGCCGTACAGCCCGAAAAAACCCTACAACACAGTGATTCCGGCCATGAAAGCCTTCAACAATACATTGAAAATCAATTTCTAAATTCTCTAAAGCTTCCCTGATCAGCTTTATTTTATTGATTTTCAGACTGCAAGTGCATATAAGGATAATGTTCTTAAAAGAAATAGTTGCTTGGAATCAAAACAACAGGTAGGTAGTCACTAACATAAGAAGCTTCTGCCAGATTCATTTAGTTGACCTAGGCATAAATTAGAAGCAGAGTTCAATTCCAAGTGCTGACATAAATTGACAAGTTTGCCATTGTATACATTGAAAACTTCCTTAGTACAGAAGTGAGCTGTGACTGTTACCCTAAGCAAACATTATTTTCAAAGAACCAACGGCATTTTGCTAAATTCCTAATCAAAAATATAAATAATTATATATATATTGTGGACATGTTTTAGCTGTGTCATGATATAGAATTCATGAGAAAATGCACACCGACGTTAAGAGTTGTCTCACCATAAGTGCGGCATATGTGAATTCCTTTTTAGATTTCTCTCTGCTTTTGCCTTTTCATTGTGGAAAGTGCATTGACCTCAACTACCAAGGCTTTGTGTATTGAAATTGGATCTAAATGCCTTACTGTGAAAAATTAAATATGTCTCTAATTATAGACTGATCAGCTACAAAGATCAAGATGAGCAATCTGTGCCTTTGCAGATGTTGTTGGAAGGCAAATCCAACCAGCTCTAGTATAGACAATGGTCCAGGAATGTTGATAGTTGTATTTCAACTACATCTGGAGCCCAGCACATTGTCCATCCCGGTATTGATAAGAATTCCACAGGGCAGAGGGAAAGCTTCCTAACTACCCATTTCTCCTCTCAATGTTATTCCATGATTTCTATGGGACCCTGGGAATTTGGTGAAGCACTTTGACAGAGGAGGCTAAAGATCTAGTAAAATACAACTCCTAGGATTCTATATCATTGAGTTATGGCAGTCACAGTGGTTCCAAAATACAATAATTCTATGTTGTTGGTGCACTCCAAAAAGGTAGTCCCAAGCAAATTGAAAATTTGGCCAAAGACAAGCAACAAATGAATGGGAGATTAGGGAAATACTTATTTCATTTATATAGAGAGAGTGTAACTCCATTACATCACTTCGCTTCCTAGAAAAATAAGGAAGGAAGGAAGGAAGGAAGGAAGGAAGGAAGGAAGGAAGGAAGGAAGGGAAAGGAAGGAAGGAAGGAAGGAAGGAGGGAGGGAGAGAAGGAAGGGAGAGAGGGAGGGAGGGAGGGAGGGAGGGAGGGAGAAAGGAAGGAAGGGAGGAAGGAAGGGAGGGAGGGAGGGAGGGAGGGAGGAGTGTAACATTACATTGTGGCTCTGAAAGACAATTTTTCCATCATGATGGATAATACCTGCCGGAATACCTGTGCCTGGTGCCCCCATAGCCACACTGCCCATCATTTGGACATTGGAACACCTGTGTGGGCGCTCTTTTTCGGGGTTCCCCTGCCTCTCCTGTTGCTTCAGACCACTTTTTCCATCAGCCCACTTTGGTTGAGATTCAATGTTTACTTTTAAGCTCTTTTTTGTATTTATATTTGAATTATTGTATGTTTACTTTTAAGCTTTTTTATTGTATTTCTATTTGAGTTACTTCTAAGCTTGTTGTTGTATTTATATTCGAATTATTATCTCATGTTTATTATTGTATGTTTAAATTGATAGGATAATTGTTTAAATTCATATGTTTATTATTATATGTGTAATGTAGCATTGTATGCCATGGATTGTAAGCCACCCTGAGTCCCCCACTGGGGTGAGAAGGGTGGGGTATAAATGTAGTTTAATAATGATGATGATGATGATTATGATTATGGTGATGTAGGGAGAAAGGACACAATTTTATCAAAGAGAACAAGACACCTTAAGGCAGCAGAGATGGGAAAGTAGAGGACACTAGCAAGAAAGAAATGGGAAAGACTGACAAGTTCAAGGTAAGCTGAAAAATAGTGCTTTTGCACTCTGGTTCTGAAATGCATAGGGGCAGCTTTACCATGAGATAGAGTGGGAAGGCTGCCATGACCTCATGGGTGTCATGAAAGAATAGCAAAATTTTAACTATTTAATTTCTTACTATTGTATTATTGCAGCTGTGAATGGGGAAAGCTAGCAATGTGGAAAGCTGCTTGTGAGAAACTACTCTGAAGGACAACGTAAGCATGTTTTCTGCTGATCCAGAGGATGGGATTCAAATTATGAGGCTAAGGCTATCCTAACTATAGGGCTATCCTAACTAAACATTAAGGAGAACTTCCAGAGTGTAAGAGCTGTTTATCAATGGAGCAGGTTACCTGAAAAGGTGTTGGACTATTTCACTTGAAAGTTTTATATAGATAGCCACCTGACAGGGAAACTTTAGATATGGATCACTCCATCAGCAGAGGAATGGACTTGTTGACATTTCGGATAACTTAAATGATTCCCTTCTAGATCTTGTCATGCCCCTCATCTCAACCATTAGTGCTCTCAATAAGACACAATTACAACAGCTGCTGTCAAGAAACAGCTGAATGTCCAAATGGATGTTCATGCATTACTCTTGGACCCTTAGTAGACACCAACGGCACTCAGACGGATGGCACTTGGAAGTGACTTAAACTCTCAGTCTGGTTCTACCAGTAGGTAGAATGAAGCAATTGCTTCAGGTGACAGGTGATAGCTGCACTCTACACTCACTGTGTTGTGCAGCACACAAATTGTCTTAACCCCTTCTACTGGTCTGCTGCTCTCAGGTTTAATAGGGGAAGCTATATCATCCACAGAAGTATGATTCAACTGCAATTCTATTCATATGCTGAGGGGTGGGGCTGCATAGCCCTTTACCACAGGCATGAAAATGTTTTGGGCATCCCTATTTAATTAAATTCAGCATCACTGGGTGACTTTCAGCAAGTTATACTCTCAGTCTCAGAGGAAGAGAATGACTCCCTCCCTCTGAACAAATATTGCAGGGAAAATCCAGTGTTAGGATCGCCCTAGGGTTACCATAAGTTGGGGGGGAAAACTTGATAACAATAAGAACAGCAGCAACACCAATAACAGAATATAAAGACATATATAAAATCAAATCAATAAGATAACACAAAATGAAACAAAGTAAAGGTACGGTAAAGGTTTTCTCCTGACATTTAGTCCAGTCGTGTCCGACTCTTGGAGTTGGTGCTCATCTCCATTTCTAAGTCAAAGAGCTGGCGCTGTCCATAGACACCTCCAAGGTCATGTGGCTGGCATGACTGCATGGAGCACTGTTACCTTCCCTCCGGAGAGGTACCTATTGATCTACTCACATTCGCATGTTTTCGAACTGCTAGGTTGGCAGAAGCTGGGGCTAACAGTGGGAGCTCATACCACACCCTGGATTCAAACCTGTGACCTTTCAATCAGCAAGTTCAGCAGCTCAGAAGTTTAACCCACTACACCACTGGGGAAAATCAACAATGAAAAAGCCTCCTCCCAACAAACAGCTAAGCCAAGTCACCTGCCTTTAAGCATCTCCAGTTCTCCTTGACAGTTCAAGCCATCTTTGGGAGTTTGCAGAGAAAGCTTTGCAACTTCCCTGAACTTCAGTAGCCAACAGGGAACTTCCAATGGCCATCTTTCTGTCATCTGCTATTAGGGAAACACCCCCTTCAATGCTATTTTCCAAAGCAAGGATTAGTGTCACAAATCTCTGGGAACTTGTCATCTTTGGAGGCAATAGAGTTAATTTTCCTTTCACACAAATCAATCACTATCATCACCGGCTGCAAAAGAGGCTGAAACTTCAAACCGTTCACCAAGTGGCTTTGCATTGCATATACACCTCTGTTTTGCCCTGGAGCCACTCTGCCGTTTTTTTGTGGAAGATGAGATGCCAATTTCGGCACAGGTATTCAGCTTATCACTTAGATCTGCCCTAGGGGGAAATAGAGGGTGGAGAGATGCTCTATTTTAAAAAAAGATATTTTCAAAACTATGGCCCACTGGGAATAGGTTTGGGTTTGTTTGTGTGTTTTCTTAAAAGTGCTATCTCCAGGCAATACAAAAGAAAAGATTTCTGCAGAATTAATCATGACAAACAATTAACAATGTCAAGGACTTCAGTGGTTTTGATCTACTATCAAACCACAAACATGAAGGCATCGCAGAGAATCAGACTTTAAGTCCCCCGACCACAAAACTGGCATTCTTATCTTGTGTGTATTACTGCAAAGTAACCATAATTCTCTTCATTTTGTACTTAAACATTCTGCAGCAAGACAAACTAAATCTCTTAATCATTTATCTTATTTTACCTAATCTGTTTTGCATACTTACTATTTTGTATACATAATTCTATTAGCAGTAGTCTGCAATCAGATTGTGACATAGAACTGGGATGCATCTAAACCCTATAATTATGCAATATGCACCTTTGCACTAGCAAAGTAATGAGTGTCTGTAGTTTGTCCAGTTCAGTTTTGTGGCAATACACTGGAAGAATACTGTATGAGGAAGATTACGTTGCTTTTATCACTTTTCTCCTCCCCCACCTTGGAGAATGGCCTTTTTTTAGGCCATTCTCATAACTTTTGCTCAATTTTATTCCTTTGCCTATCTGTACTTGTAGAGATGGAGTTTTTAAAATCATTTTAAGTATACCATCCATCCATCTTGACCTTGAATGGCCCCTCTTCCTTTTTCTTCTCCAAGCTTTCCTGTCTTCTGATGATGTGGCCAAAGTACTTCATCTTCAATGTATGGTCAAAGGCTTTCATAGCCGGAATCACTGGGTTGTTGTAGGTTTTTTAGGGCTATATGGCCATGTTCTAAAGGCATTCTCTCCTGACGTTTTGCCTGCATCTATGGCAAGCATCCTCAGAGGTAGTGAGGTCTGTTGGAACTAGGGAAAAGCATTTATATATCTGTGGAATGACCAGGGTGGGACAAAGGACTCTTGTCTGCTGGAGCTAGGTGTGAATGTTTCCACTGACTACCTTGATTAGCATATAATGACCTGACAGTGCCTGGAGCAAACTTTTGTTGAGAGGTGATTAGATGTCTTCATCTTCGCCTCTAATATCCTTCCCTCCAGTGAGCAGCCGGCATTATTTCCTGGAGTATGGACTGGTTTGATCTTCTGGCGGTCCAAGGCACTCTCAGAATTTTCCTCCAACACCACAATTCAAAAGCGTCTATCTTCCTTCGCTCAGCCTTCCTTATGGTCCATAGGTTACTATGGGGAATACCATTACTTTAACTATGTGGATCTTTGTTGTCAATGTGATGTCTCTACTCTTCACTATTTTATCAAGATTTATATATTATTTGCCCTCGACTTATTCATGAGTTATAGCAAATCCACACATTTGGCCCCCAAATCTGCCTTTGATTGAGTATCTACAGTGGTTATGTTACTTTCTTAGGCCTCATGTTACTTTCTTAGCCCTAAAAAAATCTGGAAAATGGATTAGCCTGAGGCATCCAAACAATGCCTCAGGATAATCCAGTTTAATCTGGAGTAACCAGGATTTCCAAGTTAAACAATACTTGGGAAGGTTGGACATTTCTGGAAGGGATGATCATCCATGGGATTGCCATCCACGATCCCAGGGGTCAATCCCCACAGTGATCCTGCTTCTTTGGGCTCCAATAGCCTAGGGCTCGGGGGGGGGGGGGGTGTATGGCAGTGCCACCCTCCCCTCCCCACCCCCAATTTAGCCTAAAACCTACCTTAGAGGCCTGCAAACAGAGGCAGACCTCTGTTACAAAGAATTCTATGTATTCTCTACAGTACTGAAAACTTAGACATAAAGAATATGATTCAGTTATAAATGTATAACTGCAGGTTACACATTTGTAACTGCAATTCCAGCTGTGGTTTCCATCTTCTCTGATGACAATGCTGCAGACTGCCTGAATTGTCATCTAATTATAATGTTGATTCTGTCTGAATTACTTGAGGGGATTGAAACATCACATCCTTGTGCATGAGGATTGATCTATGATTTAATGTCTCAAGCCTTCAAAATGTGGAGAACTGTGCATTTATATAAAAAGCTAGATGTTGATTTACTCATTCTTTTTCAAGGGTGGCAGGATTTGGATAATGTATTCCCTTCCCCACCGTGACATGTAAGCGCCCAGAATGGTGGGTGCTAAAGAGACAGCATGCAACATGAAATATTGCAGAAATAATAAATCATGTGAAACTTAATACAGATTGTTACTAAAGCTGCATGAAATGTGAATACTCTGCTAGAGGCTATATCTCTAAGAGTTGCCTGTTAAATGGATTCCTTTCACCTCAACGATAAAACCTCTAAGAAAATTCAAGGGCTTTGAAGTTCAAGTACAGCTTGCAATGACAAATTGATCCCATTGCCGTGCTTTGTAATTGCTTACTGGTATTTTCTCTCCCCTCCCCAGTTTGTGAGCTGTCCCCAATGTCAAAAAAGGTCCATGGGGTAGAGAACAGTTCAAGAATTCTGCATGTGAGATTTCCTGACACTATTTGCCAACCCCTTTTGGACATTAAGTAGACATATGGTTCAAAAGCAGGGGAGAAGAAAGAGCTCAGGAAGTGAAGAGGTCATCTCAGGTAAAAGATGATGGATGGTGCAGTAGGGAGAGTGGAAATAGCCCCTTGCTTATTTCCTTCTCCTGAAGTTGGCAGTCTATTTTCCATCCCCTAAGCTTCCCTGATGCCTTTGAGTGTGATAGAAACCAAGAGCCATAAGAACTCTAGGCTGAAGTCAGGCACATTGTCAGGGATGAATGCAAATAGATGCTACCTACAGCCAAAAAGAGAAGAAAGTCGCAATGGATAGTTAATAAGTCAAGCAGTTAAGGACAGATGAGAAGCAAAAATTAAAGGTGACAAAAATTCCATTAGGACCCTGAATAGAGCTGTTCAGCAACTTGTGCATAGGGACAAAAAGAACTGCTATAATAATCAATGCAGATAAACTGAAGATAATAATAATAATAATTATTATTATTATTATTATTATTATTATTAAACTTTATTTGTACCCCGCTAGCATCTCCTGAAGGACTCGATGCGGCTTACAAAGGCCAAGGCCTCAACACAACAACAGCATAACAAATACAACTCAAAGCAAAATCAAAAAACATAAAGCAATAACAACAAAACATTACACCATAACACAGTAAAAACTAGGGCCAGGCCAAGTAATGGATACAGTTTAAAAAGTGCTGGGTGTGACAGGTGGTATGTTGGATTTCAGGGCAAGTGCAATGTGCAGAGAATCTTAAAACTCTAATAAAGTGCTCCTGGGGACATAATGCTGGAGTTTTCCTATTCCAGAAAGGCACATCGGAATAGCCAGGTCTTCAAGCTCTTCCTAAAGACTGCCAACGTGGGTGCTAGTCTGATGTCTTTGGGGAGGGTGTTCCAAAGTCGGACTTTATTTATGTTCTGCCCTATCTCCCCAAGCGGACTGAGAGAGGATTACAGTATACATACACAGCAAACATTCAATGCAGTTTTTGGATAGACAATACAGAGACAGAGAGAACATAAAGGAGGTATGTTGTGTTGAAGGCTTTTCAACGCCTTGGAAGGTTGTGCTCAAATCCAGCCACAGGGGGGTGCTGTTACGCCATCCTCTATGACGAAGAGCCATCAGGACTTCTTCCTTTTGATCACCAGGCATTTTCTGAACTTTTTTCTTTATGGTGTTGTAAAATACCTCCCCCTCTTGTTTTAGTGGTACCTAAGTTCTTTAATTACAGCTCAAGCTGTTTTGCGAAGTGCTTAGGTCAACAGGAAGCTGAACTGAAAGTCGGCAGCTCACACTGACCCAGGGTTTTGAACTGGCAACCTTTCAGTTGGTAGATCTTATCATTGCTGGTGATTTATCAGCTGTTCTAAAGCCCGGCCCTGATAGCAAGAAAAGGGGAAGAGCACGAGACCTCTTCCACAAAATCCAAGAAATCAAATGAATTTACAACCAGAGTTAGGATACGATATGACCAACAGGGGAATACATGATGAAAAATGGTGAAGGAAACAATACACACAAAAATACAATATAAAAGAAATGAAATGAAAACAGATTCATGCAAGGAAGAACTGTTTGGAGATGAACCTCCAATTTTAAAAGTGAACTGGAAGCGGCACACAAGACAAATGGGAGAAAAATAAAATCAGCAGGAATAAATACCATATAAACTACAGACAGAATCTACTCTAGTTTAGCCAAAATCTGCATAGGCTCCTTCTTTGGAGGCTTTTAAACAGAGGCTGGATGGCCGTCTGTCAGGGGTGCTTTAAATGTGCTTTTCCTGCTCTTTGGCTGGGGGTTGGATTGGATGGCCCATGAGGTCTCTTCCAACTCTATAATTCTATATGGGAAACAAAAAAGATACACAGATTCATATTAGGATTTACTAACTTCTACAAATATCTTTATAATCAGGATTGAAAGAATTTGAGAATCTAGTTTAGAAATGTAAGTATGGAAATCCTAATTTTCTGGGTTTGAATTCTTATGTAATCAATTACTATGACCATTAAATATGGAATGTTTTCCATATTTAATACCCTTCCTTGCCATTAATGAACAGCTGTCTTGACTGAATTTGGCCCGTTCAAAGGAGGGTAATACACTATAATTGCAGTTTATTTTCATATTTAAAATGGAAGTTACAGGAAGTTTTATAAAATATGAATGTGGGAGAAATGACACTTGTCCATCCCTCACCTTTCTCTCTTTCACACCCACACATTTTGATTTCTTCTTCTCTGTCGCAAAACACCCTCTCCATATTGTATGCTGAGCTAAGCCATTTTTTGAACACTGACCATAAGATTTGATCCTGACTTTTTAACTGCCTAAGGAATTTGGGAACAAAGCCAACAACCTCTCAGATTTAATTATCAAAGGGCCTTCAAGATGAGGAGCCAGCCACTGTGGCTGAAGCCTAATCTTGAGAAACCATCTGCTCTTCGCACCTCGGTTCAGTTTCCCCTACTGAGCAGGTCAGCCCGCTTTTCTTCTTGGTGATAAGAGAATCTATTACTCCACCCTCAACAGACTGACATTTTAGTCTCCTAGTGGATGGGGGGAACATGTCCTATGCAACTCCTGTGGGTTCGAAAGCAGAAACATCTGTTACTGGTATCTAAGCATAGTTTTGAAAGCGAAACAGAGCAGTGGGAGACGCGGGCTTCAATAACCCAGCTTTCACAGTGGGCATCAACGTGAGATCAGGCCGTACGAGACTTTCTGCAGACCTCTGGATTATAATGCCAACCTGGGAGGCACCCAGAGAATAATATAGAGAGGAGAAGGCTGTGCTTTTCTAAGTGAATCCATTTGTTCCTTTTTAATGTAAACAACACTGTAGAGACATGAAAGTTAGCAGGGCAAAAAGCAGCTGAAAGAAAGGCTAAAGACTGATTAAATACTAAAATGAGGGGAGCTCAAAAACATGGTAAATGTGCCGGCACTTTTTATATAATTGTATGTTTCAAACCACATGTTCAAGTGGTATTGTAAATTTCTTTATCATGCCAAAAGAGAATTTAGGATACAGTTATAATGCATTTAAAAACACATTTAAAAACAGAAAGTTAAAAAAAACTTGGCATTATGCTAAATGTCTTTTGTATCTGCACTTGAAGTGCCTCTGGTGTCACTGTGAGAAGATCTGCTATTGTGTATGTGGCAGGGCTCAGGTTGCATTGTAGTAGGTGGTCTGTGGTTTGCTCTTCTCCACACTCACATGTCGTGGACTCCACTTTGTAACCCCATTTCTTAAGGTTAGCTCAGCATCTCTTGGTGCCAGAGCACAGCCTGTTCAGTACCTTCCAGGTTACCCAATCTTCTGTGTGCCGTGGAGGAGGTTTCTCATCTAGTCTCAGCCACTGAATAATCTGCTGGGTTAACCTGCCACTTTTGGATTCTCGCTTGTTGAGGTGTTCCTGCAAATATTTCTCTCGATCTTAGGAAGCTGTTTCTTGATTTAAGCTGCTAGCATGCTGGCTAATATAACAAACTGGTAACAGACTGGTAATGGCTCAGTGGACTGTAAGTATACTTTTTAAATGTTTTATGTCTTAATGTTTTTATGCTTTTAACTATTATAATTATTGCTGTTTTGTATTTTATTATGCGGCATTGAATTGTTGCCAATTGGAAGCCGCTCTGAGTCCCCCACAGGGGTTGAGAATGGCGGGGTAAAAGTGTTTGAAATAAATAAATAATAATATCTGAAAAGAGGATGGGCCAAAATTGGAATTGTAAAAATGCGTCTTCATTTCCACCCCCCCCCCCACCCCCCACCCCAAATCAATAGCTTTTCCGGTAATGTCCCAACCATAGTACAAGGAATGATAGTCAGAAATGGCTTCCTGATACAATTCGTTCCATATGTTTTTAAAACATATAATATGGTTTTGTCCAGTTGAATTAATTGAATAGTAAGGCGAACTTTGAGATTACAGGGGTATGGAGTAGGCCCTCCACATTCACCAAGGTTATGGGTGGAGGATCCCACAAAGGTGGGAAACCTGTGTATAAACTAAATACTATTTGTTTAGCCTGAGATAGCACCTCTCTAAGAATCTCTAAGTCCTCCAGTTCGATTGTAAAGACATTTTTTTGTCAGAAACAACACAAAATCAAATCCATTATTAATGCAAAAGTGAACTCTGCAAAAGTGGAAAATGACTATATTTGTATTGTCGAGGGCTTTCATGGCTGGAATCACTGGGTTGTTGTAGATTTTTTGGGCTATATGGTCATGTTCCAGAAGCATTCTCTCCTGATGTTTTGCCCACATCTATGGCAAGCATTCTCAGAGGTTGAGGTCTGACCTCACAACCTCTGAAGATGCTTGCCATAGATGCAGAATGCTTCTAGAACATGGCCATATATTCCAAAAAACCTACAACAACCCAGTTACTGTATTTATTTTAAAATATGTTTATCCATTTCTTAGAAATTAATAAATGCACAGCAGAAATGGGTTCTCCAAACCCTTTTTGGTGGTGAAAATACTTGAATATGGAAAAGATAAGAACCCACCTCTTTCAATGTGCTGAGCATCTCACACATTTTAATGTATGGCAAACAGAAATTTTTGCATATATATATATATCTAGACATCTGGGTATTGTTTATTGCAGTACATGCATACATTTGTTATCAGTATTATAGAGTAAAAAAAAAGAATGGCATCAGTTACAAATGAAACTATCACTATTATGAAACTATCACTATGAAACTATTCATTTGTAACTGATAGCATTCCCTTTACCTCTGTTTGTTCTTAATAGGATTTACAAACATTTAAACATTTAAAATAATAAAAAAAACTCACAGTGGCACAACAGCTAAAATACTTTATACCTATTTTTCACATATTTCACATATATTCAACAGTATCTTGTGTGTGTATACACACACACACATATCCTCAGTGACACTAAGACTTTTCTAATTTCATCTTTTTTTCTAACAGCAGGTATTTACTGACCTAGATTAAGTTGCCTGAGATGTCAACGTCCTGGAAGAATAGAAGCCAGCATTGACCAAAATGGCTCCAGGCATAACATCTGACCAAAGGAATTATGTCACACCACATAAACACAAAGAAAAACATCTACAACATTTGAAAACTCAAAAGAGAATGGATCGCCGCCTCCTCCAAAATGGATATTCTGTATTCTCCTTGGGTGGTTCGGGAATTGTGTAATTTCCAAATTTGCACAATTCCTCCATAAAGGCTTTTAGTTCCAGTTAATGAGCACGGAGGAATAGGGTTTCATGTATAAGTTCATTGGTATGCTGGCTTTGGATGTGTCCAAGGGGGCTCACAAACAACATCTCAAATGAATAACTACAATAAATGAAACAATTTGAAACTGAATGGCTGCAATCCAATCTCAGTTAGAGGAGATTCAGTGAATCAGATGTTGAATAGTGAGTCAACACATAGGCAAAACCAATTTAAATTGGAATTTCAAAAGGTAAATGTGCAACTAAAACTCAAAATGGTACAGCCCCATGTTCATGGGGGATATGAAACAGGAAACTGTGTATAATAGCAAATCTTCCTTAAATTAATTATTTTTATTGGAAATGACCATAAAGTAATGCTGGAAATTCTAGAAAATATCGTGTCTCACAATTTGTCAGCACAATTCTATGATAATCTCTGGAAGAAGCATACTACAAAATCACCCAGAGGACTTTGGAAATTCTTGAAAAGAAAATATTTTGTCAAGTACAAATAGGTATTAACTACGGGTAGCAGTCCCAAGGGTACGGAGGTCCTACTGTATCAATATTCTGGTAATAGGTACATCCAGACTGATGATGAAGACCCAGCTTTTGTTCTTGTTCTTTTCTATTTTTACATTCAGACTGATTGAAAATTCCAGAAAATCCCAAATTTTATTCTTTATTATTTTATTTGGGAAATCCATGCACAATACGTTTATCCAAAAAACATCCAGACTGATTGAAAAGTCCTATATTTTGTTCCATTCTGATGTTAGACCAAGATAAAACAAACCAAGCTAGAGTAAAAGGTCTCTCATCAAACTGGAATCTGACAGAAAATATGCTGGGATAAAAAAAAATGTATTGACCTTCAATTAGTTTCCTCTGCATCAGTAGTTCTCAACTCTTTTTTGACCAGGGACCACTTTGACCAGGAACCACTCTCTAACATTAGTACCAAAAGGGTTACGGATCAGTTTTTGATCAACTTTAGATTTGGTTTGGTTATTTGAGGTGCTTTCAGAAAATTGCATTGGATAGACCACATCAGCTCTAGTTTCTAATAGAGAACATATGGCATCCAGTAGTCACCATCTGCTTGCCTACATAAAACCATATTTAATAATCTAGAGTCGATTTATTTATTTATCATGTCAGGAGTGAAGCAAACAGTTGTATTGCATTAAACACACATACACACAGTTTGCAAACTTGGCATTTTATTAAATGTCCTTTGACCAGTAGCTGGCCACTTGGACTGCGTCTGGTGTTGCTATAAGAAGGTCCTCCATTGTGCACGTGGCAGGGCTTAGGTTGCATTGTAGTAGGTTGACTGCAGCTTGCTCTTCTTCACATTCACATGTCATGGATTTCACTTCGTGGCCCCATTTCTTAAGATTGGCTCTGCGTCTCGTGGTGCCAGAGCGCAGTCTATTCAGTGCCTTCCAAGTCGCCCAGTCTTCTGTGTGCCCAGAGGGGAGTCTCTCATTTGGTGTCAGCCATTGATTGAGGTTCTGGGTTTTAGCCTGCCACTTTTGGACTTTCGCTTGCTGATGTGTTCTAGCAAGTATGTGGTCTATCCATATTTAATAAGCCTCCACACTCTTAGAAGGTTTCACAAGACCAGTCACTCTCATTGCAATGGTGTAGTAAGGCCACGGACCATATTTTACTTCTTGCAGACCACTGGTGGTCCATTGATCACAAGTTGGGAACCACTGCTCTATATGAAAAAGTATATTTTACTCTTTCTTCTTTCAATACTGCATATGCCTTTCTGTGTTCAATATTTTACCATTTCAGCCTGTATTGGGTGGCTTGTATTTCTTCTGAAGAGATATTGTTTACACTTTGGCAATAGTTCTGGACTCAGCTTTACACCTGAATGCCCAGGTTTCTGCAGTATCCAGAAGTGCACACACATAGAGTACTTTACAGTAATCCAAATGGGATGTAATGTTCACTTTTTGTATGTTTTAAAAAATTGCAAGCCACTCTAAAGCCCAATTTAGGGAGAAAGGCGAGATACAAATTATAATAATACAAATTCTGATAATGGTGATAGTGTTATTATTTTTCAAATAATCTTCTCATAAACACTTTTCCAAACTTTAAAGAAACTCAAAGCAGCCCAGATAGATAAAGAATACACATTTCCATGACCTTATAATTTCCCCCACTGTAAACTTTTAAATACCCCCACCCCTTTGGCAATGCATTACTTTCCCCCCTTTTGCTCTTAGCATTTTGGAAAGACATTTTAAAAGACATTTTCCTGTTGTAAAAATATGTGGGGTATCATTGTTATTATTAACCCAACCCATAATGGTGTTTTACAGAATTTTCACATGTAAGCAAATATTGACATAGAGTTTGATTTTTCAACACAGAAAAACGTTTCTGTGATGTTTTCCTCCTGTCATGATTTATATTTTCGCTGAAAGCTCAGATCAATCTTTAAATAACATTCCCATATATATATATAGTTGTAATAAATACAGTTGATCTTCTTTAGAACATTCCTTGCTTTGGATTTGGTGCTCGAGGCTTTGAATAGAAGCGTATCCGTCCTTTTCTCAACCTGGGTCTGCTCTCCCCTTGGAGTCACATCAACAAACACCTTGGAACAAGAGTATACTTGCTACAGATACGCTGTGCTTGTGTGTGTGTGCCATGCACTCACATACATACACAAACATAAGGAAGGACTTCATGGTGTAGAGAAATAAGAGACGATCCGTTATTATAAGCCCCTGCTTGACTAAAAAGGCAAAATGTCATAAAACATTATGCCATTTACTCACTTGAAAGGAACACGGTGTCAAATCCGGTAGATAAAATGTTTATTTTCCGAGCCAAAAAAATGTGGGTTCATACCGTTTTCAGAAATAATAAGTCTCAGAAAGGTTAAACCTTTACAAGTTTATCTAGTTGTGGAAAGATGATATCTTTCACCAGCCTGATATTTATTTCTAAGAATTGTGTGTTGTTCTTGTGATCTCTTAAGCAGTGCATAAGGCATGTTTCATCAAATGTTCCCCTGATATTAACAGGCAAATAGAGATGGTAAGAAAACTCCAGTTTATAATTCCCTAGCCATTCATACTATATTCATATGGTAAGATTTGTCATAACACCCTTGTAGAATTTTACAGTCGGCTCTCCATAGCCATACATTCTGCATCTATGGAATCAACCATCGATGACATTTTAAAAAATTAAGCCCAAAAGCAAACCTTGATTTTGCCATTTTATATAAGGTGATCATTTTAGTACATCTTTGTATATAATGGGATTTGAGCATCCATGCATTTTGGTATTCATGGAATCAAACCCCAGCAGTTCACATTCTCCTTTTAGATCACAGGAACACAAAGGTGGAAGTAGAAGAAATTAGAGCAGTGGTTCTCAACCTGTGAGTCCCCAGGTGTTTTGGCCTACAACACCCAGAAATCCCAGACAGTTTTATCAGATGTTCAGATTTCTGGGAGTTGAAGGCCAGAATGCCTGGGGACCCACAGATTGAGAACCACTGGATTAGAGTAATACTATAATGCCATCATGTAGAAGAGCTTGGAAAATCTCCCCCACCCCCTGAGAATCCCCTAGTCATCATGATCAGTATCTCAGGCACTGGAACTGTAGTCCAAACACATATATGTTTCAAGTATTATGCAGAAGAGGAAAATTAAGCTGAAGAGGATAGCAATGTAAAATCAAGACAATTGCAAACAAGAAGAGCAGTTAATAAAGATTTCAGTTGCTTCTTCAATATTTGAGTTTATGAATATACAAACTGATACAGATGGAAAGACAACATCCCTAGAGACAATTATTTCACTGTCTTTACAATAAAACACCAAAAAGTAGGCTCAGCATGCTGGTAGTTGGTAATTTCCATGTCAGTGAGATGGTGAATCTGCTCTGAGCTTTTAACTATTTAAGAGCTATCCAAGGATTAACCTTACTTGAGAATAGGGTTCAGTACTGAGGATAGCTCTTTCTAAAAAGAAGTTAAAACCTGGAGTAAATTCACAACTATCTGATGTGGAAGCCACCAACCACTGCTGTCTTCAAACAATGAGAATCCCTCCTCTTGGCAGCCTTTAGAAGAAATAAGTATCTCGATTTTGAAAACAGAAAGATGTGAGCCTCCTGAAAATCCTCAATGACTGTTGGACAAAATTCTCTTAGGGGCATCTACAGGCATACGTCTCATTATAACACAGTGCCAATGAAAATATTGATGATAGCAGGGAAATGGAGTTGCACAGAAAGGATGTTCATCTGTTTCTTTTCTTCGCAACTTGTACAATGTGCATTGCACATTATGGTTGAACACCCTAGACTTTGCACTGTGATTGTGTATTGCATATTAATTGTACTGTCTCTGTCCCTTATTCTTTGCATTGCATTTGTGCACCTTATAACATGCATTGCAGGGTGCTTTGTGTGTGTGTGTGTGTGTGTGTGTGTGTGTCAGGAGTGACTTGAGAAACTGCAAGTGGCTTCTGGTGTGAGAGAATTGGCCATCTGCAAGGATGTTGCCCAGGGGATGTCTGGATGTTTGATGCCTTACCATCCTGTGGGAGATTTCTCTCATGTCCCCGCATGGGAAGGTAGAGCTGAGACAAGAGCTCACCCCGCTTCCTGGATTTGAAATGCTAACTTGTCAGTCAGCAGTCCTGCTGGCACAAGGGTTTAACCCATTGTGTCACCGGGGGCTCCAAGGTCCAAAATATATTGTGTACTATGTAGTGGCATCTCATCCCTGACACATGTTGTGCAAAGTTGCTCTTCTGCATGGTCTAGTGCTCTTGTAGCATAGCTCCACATGCAAATATAAATGCTATGATGAGGGGATTCCAGCCTTTGCTTGTTTAGATTGTAACTACATTTTGATCTGCAGTCTTACCCTTTCCCAGGAGGAAATTCTACTGAAGTAATTCAGCAGACTAAGTTAGGTTTCTGCTGAGATTTTGTTTTAAAAATCACTGCAACACAGGTCTAAAGAAGCAAAACAGAAAACACTGGCAGGTAACAATCAAAATTCTCCAGGTAAACTGAATGAACAAAGGACAGAATCCTGTACAAAGGATTAATGTAGAAGCACGCTGTAGCTGTTCAAATTTATAAACAATTTCCTAATTCGAAACTCACCAGAACAGGGATCTATATAAAACCTTCACACATCTAACCTTGCACAGGGGAGGTTAAAACAATATAATTTTTCCTGAAATTAAGGAAAATTATTTATGTCCATAATTTTTCCACCCTTAGTATAAAAGGTATAGATGGAAAACTGGGGCAACATAAAATCGAAGCTTCTTTCTCTTAAATTTCAGGATATAAAGCAATTTTTATGGACTCCAAGTATCTGACAAGCTGATAATCTGTTTTCCACCCCATGATGACAAATTCCAGTGCTTTCAAAAGGAGCTAAAGAAATGCCCGAGGCAGAAAAAAATTAATTAAAATTAGATAACCTCTATGAAACAAATACAATTTGTACTCTGTAAAAGCACTTTGGGAACATTATTCTTCAGCCTCAGGTTTGTAGCTGTAACAATTATTCTGAGAGTTTTCTTAGTGGGATCACAACATGTTACTTTGTTAATGAGTCAATACATAGCAGTGAGAAAGAAGGCTTCTGACAAGAACATATAAACAAGTCTCTTTAATAAGGTGAGATACTGAACACTGAATGGGCTACAGCGATTCTGTATCTAATTAACCACCTCAATTCATGTTAGGAAATGTATTTAATCCAGGTCAAATTTCTGTGGACTCTGGGCATCATTATAGTTCATCCACAAAGGGCTCCAAATGTTTTCAGCAGTGCCACTGTGGCTTGGTGTGTAATATTTAATTCCAAGATATTTTGGCATAGCAATGATGACAACAAAGTTGAAGCAGTGGCTGATCCTCTACATTAATTTATTTATTTGCCATATTTGCATCTTGCCCTTCTCACCCCAAAGAGGACTTAGAGCGGCACAAATAAAGACATAATTCGATGTCACAAAACACATACTCAGCAAATAAACATATCCATTAAAACAACTGCTAAAACATTTCAACAATTAAAACAATTAAAAACACGTAATTCAAGCAGGTGAAGCATAAAGTTCAATCCATGGAGATGTATTCCTGCTCCCTTCCCCAGATGTCTTCCATTGAACGGAGTGCATGGGATATCAACAATCCCTTTCTTCTCCATTCAAAACCTCATTCTTCACAGCTGTCAAAACCATGGAGGTGCCATTGCTTCTTACTGACGAAGAGTGGAGAGATAATGAACACTACCTCATAGAATCATAAGATGATAGTACATGAAGAGACCACAAGGATCACCCAGTCCAACCCTCTGTTCTGCAAGAAAAAACCCTCTAAAACTACGTTTAAACCATGTTCCCATAGCTCAACAGAGGAATTTCTTTCTTTTTTTTCACTTATTCTTGATTTTAATTACAGGGATTTTAATTACAGGGATGACAAGTAAACACAAGGGAAGAAAAACCCAGCATTTTTGTGGAGCTGAAGGTGCAAACTAGTGCTTTGCGGTGGAGTCTCGGGGGTAGAACTCTGCCAGCGTACTCTGAGGGATCCGCTTCAGCATCTCCTTGGGGAAGATGCGCAGCAGCTGCCAGCCAATGTCCAAGGTCTCATAAACAGTGCGGTTTTCGTAGGGCCCCTGAGCAATGAAGTTCCTCTCTAACTTCTGCAGGAATTGAAGATAGAGAAGATCAACTGAAGTAACTGCCTCTTCTCCTACAACAGCTTTCATAGCTTGAACATCCTTCCCAATGGCATAGCAGGCATTACTGAAGGCCAGATCTATGTAGACAGACAGCTACACAACAGACAGATTTACCCACCTATCAACGTCCTTCCCTCTTTGTCTCGATTGATGAAATCTGCTATTGGAGAGGGAATGACAAGGAAAGATCATGCTGAGGTTTCAAACCAATTGTATGCCTGCTATGCCATTGGAAAGGATGTTCAAACAGAGGAATTTCTGAGCTACTGGAGAGTAGAATGGTGAATGATGATGCATCCAACCCTCTCCCAGCAGTAGGATGCAACACAACAGGCAACTGCAATATCCTTTTCCAAAATTCCAGCATTAACGTGCTGTACACTTCTAGCATCAACACCAAATATTCTGACATGTCTCCCAAATGACAAACCACATAGCTGGCCCCATGAAAGTCAGCAACGCTCTGAGTCACCTCTGGGCTGAGAGGGGCAGTATATAAATGTGGTAAATAAATAATAAAATAAGTTAAATGGGTGAGGTTCAGATAACGGCAACATGCTCATGAAATGCCATACAATAAGACAAAGATGGGATCTGAAGCCACCACAGTAAAACACTCAGTTGAAACCAGTTTTCTTTTTCAGTAGAACATGCACTTTACAAAAAGTGATCTACTAAATTTTCCACGACTGCCTCTAAATAAAGACTTTTAAATTTGATTGATTCTCCAAAATTAATGAGTCTTCTGAAATCAATTCTCCACATCAATCCTCATTCAAACAGCTTTCTGTGCCTTTCAATCTCCTCCTTAAGATCTTTCTGAAATGTTAACACATCTTCATCAAATTCATTGGGTAATCTCTGCCATTCGCTCATGATTTTGTTTGTTCTTTTGTCGTGCCAGGAGCGACTTGAGAAACTGCAAGTTGCTTCTGGTGTGAGAGAATTGGCCGTCTGCAAGGACGTTGCCCAGGGGATGCCCAGATGATTTTATATTTTTATCATCCATGTAGGAGGCTTCTCTCATGTCCCTGCATGAGGAGCTGGAGCTGATAGAGGGAGCTCATCCGCCTCTCCCCGGATTTGAACCTGCAACCTGTCGGTCTTCAGTCCTGCCGGCACAGGGGTTTAGCCCACTGCGCCACCGCTCATGATGTTGCTGTGTTAATGAAAGTAGGGAAGTGAACTCCATATGTCACCTTGAGCTTTTCTGAGCAAAAGTGGGATATAAATTTAATGGAGGAGGAAATAAATAAGTATTTTCCAGGTCTAATGGAAGTTGAAAACCAACAGCGATGGAAAGATTACAAAGCATCCACACACTCTGGCTAGGACTCCCATCTGAGATTGCTGGCCATTTGGCTGCTTTAGCAAAAAGAATATGCAAGATGGGAAAACATGGCGAACAGAGAAACGCTATGTACCTAATATCATGTTCCCGTTGAGGCAGTTCTCGGATGAATGAATTAATAATGAACTAAAGGAATTGCTATGGCATGAGTTGATTAGGCTGTAAGATGAGTGATATATCATTCTTCAGAGAGTTAATGATGGTGTAATTGTGGATACAATATATATTGATGAAATTGAGTAAATGCAAGGAAAAGAAATCCATAGCATTCTGGATGTAAATTTCTCGGTAACAGCAGCATCAAAAGCTTTTTGCGCCTTGGGTGAAAGAAAGATGGCAAATGCATTAGAACATCTTCCACAACAAGCCCATTCTTCTGCCTTTGGCATCTTCAAAACAATTCAACACCTAGTGGTGCCAAAATGAATATAATTCCCAGGGAAATGTGTAGAGGGAAACATGAGTTGCAAAGACAGAAGTAAAGTAGCTCCTCTCTCTTATCCCCTGTCCAAATCTGAACAAGAGACATGCACATGAAAGCACACAAAGGTTTTTACATTTCTCTGTAGATTTCAAAACATTGTTCCATATTAACCTTGTTGTTGTTGTTGTTGTTGTTGTTGTTGTTGTTGTTGTGTTTCCTATTTCCCTGAGCAATTAAAAATTCTAGGGACAATGTTTGATTTTTAAAAATATGTTTTAGCTTCCTTTCTATGAAAGAGCCTTTGGGCTTTAGAAGTGCCTGTCTCATATTTGCTTTATTTGCAAATCTCCAAGCAAAGCTGAAGCAAACAGAGGCTGAGATTCTGAGTAGGTGGATAGCTCTGCACACACAGTTGTGTATCATTTTCTTGCCTAGCAGCTGTCAAGCCCTGGAAGGGATCTTTGATGCTATTCAGGAGGAAGGGATGACATGGGGAAGTGATTTATATTGTAGAGCTGGTCTCAGGTTCATCAGCAGGGGAAAAATGAGACCATCCTCTGATCACCTAGCTTTTTCTTCCCCCAGCAGCTCAGAACAGCTGGATCTTCATTGTTTTAGCCACATCCTGCCTTCCTCTCCTTCTCTCTAATAAGAAAAGCATTGATCCCTCCTATGGCTTGATGCTAGTGGGCATGGGAGGTTTTTAGACTGATCAAAAGTGCAAAAGTCAGTCTGTTGACACTGGTATAAATTGCACATACATACAGTTAAGAATACAGGGGTATCAGGACATCATCACAAACACCCATGGATTCGCTATGCATTGTGGCAAATCCATGGGTCCCGGAGGGGTGGGGCCCTCGCTGCACGCCCCACATCACATGACTTGTCTTACCTCTCATCCCATGGGGAAAGTGTTGCCACCTGGCATCCCCCCATTGCTGGTAGGACAATACAGGAAGGCTCCCATGATGCTGTTGCAAGGGGGGGGGGGATTGATTCCTCTTCTCTTTCTGCAGGACGCCCAGCCAGAAGTCCTTGTGTATCGTCTAATCAGCTCTATGCTGAAAGTGGAAAGTATGTGGCATACGACGGGCAAATTGGCCCGTGTGATGAGGTAGTCAAGCTCATTTTCATCAAGAACCACATCAGCTTTATTGTTGCCTTCAAAGAATCATTGAATCATTGGATTGAGAATCCATGGATAAAGAGGGTCAACCATAATATATTTACAAATACTCTTTATATTTGCTCCATTTGGGCCCCCAGATGTTATTGAATGACAATTCCCATCAGTTTTGAGTGTCTGCCATGCTGACTGGGGATAATGGGATTGCAACCCAACATCACTTGTGGTTCTGAGGTTAGGGAAAGATTAAAGGGCATTTTAAATTCAGGCAGCATACAAAATCCATCAGGGGATGACTAGTCCCAAAAGTTAACTCTGTGTCCAGTAATCATCTTCCCTTAATTTACAATTCGGTGATGGATCTGTGCATTGTATGTTTTTACCCTGTTTCCCCCTCTGCTCCCTCACCCACATTGTGCTTCAATAGTTATATTTATATTTTTAATGTACTAAACGTACCAAGTTTGTATGAAAATGTGATTTCTATTTCCTGTGCTGGTCTATGACTGAAATAAATGATTTGAAGTCAGACATATTTACAAGCTTTGTATCTAAATTCAAACCACAGTATCCTGTCTAAACAGAACAAACTGCAGCCTTGCAGGTGTTATTGCATTGCAACTCCCATCACCTGTAATGATTATGTCTAATGATAGGGAATATAAGGGTTGTAGTCCAGCAGCTGGAAACCCACGTAAAATAATATGGAGAGCTGGATTCAGCCTGCACATGCATTAATAGGATCCAAGGCAGAGTTAGAAATAAAGGTTCCATAGCATACTTCTGTGACATCTACATAGTTGTCCTCAAAATGGTGAGCCTTAGACTGGTGTCAATCTGTAAAGCATTGGATGCCAGCCCAAAAATAGTTTCCAGTAAAGAAATAAAAAGTTGTAGCCAATGCACAAATAAGACACTGGTTCCTGACCTTAAAAAATGTAACAGCACAGCTACTAATACAAATAAATTTATTTATTTATTTCGCGCATTTCTACCCCGCCCTTCTCAACCCCCGAGGGGGGACTCAGGGCGGCTTACAAAAGGCACAATTCCATGCCAACATAAACATAGCAATGGATAAAACATGTAAACAGCAATTATAACAATTAAGACAGTCAGTCCATACATTAAAATAAATAAAAACAATCTAATGCTCAGCGTTCGCCATGAAATGAATAACTCCTTGGTTAATGCCCCTCTACAACTATGGTGCCTCTTCTATAAAAAGCTTTAGTAACTTCACTCACATATTTAAATGTTTGGATTTAGATTTTGGATGTTTCTCCCATTCAAGTTGAAACTGGCTATGAGTTCCTCTCTTCAAAGACATTCACCACCCAACCTCTATGGCTCCAGAAGGTTGAGAAGCTGGCACCAGGGCTCTGTTTGTGTCTGGGCTGTAAGAATAATAGCCAGGAATTTAAAGCTGATCTGTAGTCAGTGTGACTTCAAAAAAGCAGTAATTATTTCCTCTCTCACTTAACATTTTATCTTCTTCCAAAATTATGGGCAAGGGTCATATAGTGGATCATGTGTAAGTGCAAAGTTCCAGATTTGGGGAAATTACTTTGGTCTATTCCTGGCATTCAAAAATGTTTCCCATCACCATGAAGGTTTCTCTCCCTTCTATCTCCTTCCTGGGAGTCAATAATAGCTGGTGCATCTACACTGTAGATGACAGAGAAGGCTAAAGAGCTTGCAAAACTACAAATTTCAGAATGTATTGAGACATCGCAGTTAAAGTGCTATTAAACTGCAATAATTCTACAGCATAGAGCCAGCCTATATCAGTAAAATAGGGAACGCTGATCAGTTTTCTTGATCTTTAATTAAATTTTCCAAGGCACTGAACCCTTTCCTTAAATAAATTCAACAGCTTCAATACGTCATTGAATATTCAAAGTTGGTCATGTTGGATCCACTGTTGGTGGGAGTCACAGTGCTCTCAGGAAGTTGGAGAAGTCTTGGAACTGCAGATAATTGAAAACACTATTGAATTGACTTGCAGCCCAGAAATATCAAAGAATTGCACTGGGAGACCTAGCAAATGCCTAGAGAGATCATGTTTTGACAGATGTGGATAAATGAAACCATGGATACCAGTCTCATATGGGGAGCCATGTACCTTTAACAACTGAGGGTTTCAGGATTGCCCAAAGTGAAACAGTAGTTTTTCCCTGAACTATTCTCCGAGGGACAAGGTTTAAGTTTCTTTTAAAGTAATCCCACTCTGGAGTTGCTTAGCAGGTGCCCATGCATGACTAGGCTACAATCGGCATAAGCCTTCCTCCTAGAAAGACTCCTGTATTTATCTAACCTTACATTTAACCAGGAAATCCAGCTGTGAGAAATCACTCACTGCCAGAGAAAAATGTGGATGACCTTCTGCCATGACATCAGGAGAGACTTTGCACTCTGGCTTATGGGTAGTGGGGGGGAACAATAATAAAAATTGGGTTTAATCACATGCTGACAGCCACTCACACGGAATATTCTTTCTTTTAAAATAAGAACAAAGCAGAGGTTTAAGAAAATATCAGATGTTGACATTATGTGAAGGGTTAACACCCAATACCTTTGCATGCTTTATATGGATTTAAAGACTTTTGGCAAAAAAAATTCAAACAGAATCCTTTCGAATTTCTTGTCTTGCTATTCTTTGTTCCTTCAAGATCCTTTTCACGATGGGTTCTTCAGATCTCATCCCATTTGCTCTGATTTTCTCTTCAACCCATACAAGACAAATGTGCTGCAGGAGATGGCTAACGATACCTGGCAGGACACATTTTCAACCAGTGGTTAACAGGGCCACTGCAGCATTGGTTCTGTCTACTTATTCACCTTAATAAATTATGGACAAAATGTTCTTTAACACATACCTCTTTATAATTTTCTCCTTATGCAATTGATGGAGAGCTATCAGGGCAAGCAAAGGGAACATGCAATTAGAGATTGAGTCAGCCCAAATCATGTGAAACACCACTCTACTACACTCTACTACACTCTACTACAAAACCCATCAGTCCTAGCAAATGGCCCAGTCAGACAACAGTGGCAGGAGAGTATCCTTCACTACATATCAAAGATGTAGTCCCATTGGTCAACTACACTGGTGCAATTGGAAGTGACAGTACTTTCTCACATGTTGTGGAAGGAGGCATCTAGCACTTTCTTGAGTTATGTCCAGATCAATGCAGCTAGGTTTATTTATTTATTTATTTATTTATTTATTTAGAACATTTATATCCTGTCCTATTCTCAACCTTTAACAATTCGGTGCTAATACAATATAAAAACAGCAATTAAATACACAATTACATAAAATGATTATAAATATACATTAAAACAATTCACCAGGTTTAAAACATCCTCCAAATCAGTCCAAATTACGGTCCATAAAATCTCAACTTCACCAATAAAATCCATCTATTCTATGAACGCTTGCTCTCACAGCTAGAATTTAAGCTTCTTGAGAAAAGTCAGGAGGGAGGAGGCAGATCTAACCTCCTTAGGGAGGGAGTTCGCCAGCCGAGGGGCCACCATGGAGAAGGCTCTGTCTCTCATCCCCACCAAATGCGACTGTTAGTTTTAGTTGTTTTATCTCATGACAAATTTAACTATGTGATTATGTCTATTTGGTTTATTTAAGTTTTATTTTTGATTAATTTGGTCTGTTATTAAGTGTCCCCTTCCTACCTCACCTCTCCATGTGCATCCCTCCCAAAGCTGCAGGCTCAGTGGAAGAGGATGATGTCCCGGATATAGAAGGAATGTACCGAGTATAAGATAGCTGCACTCCCCTGCTAGAAGCTCCAAACAAACTCAACTTCAAAGTTAGGCTGTTTTATATTGTTCAATATGTTCTGTTTTGATATAATTTGTTTATAGGTCTCGTTGGCACTAAATGTTTTCCATATATGTTGGAAACTGCCCTGAGTCCCTTCAGGGAGATAGGGCAGTCTACAAATAAAGTATTACTATTATTATTATTATTATTATTATTATTATTATTATTATTACTATTACTATTATCTGAAACAGCCATTGATTGACTTCAAGAAGATGATCAAGAAAAAAGAGAAACTTACATTTTGCTAGACCTCCCGTGTAATTATTAAAACCTTCTCTACCCAGGCTGGTTTATCCAGATCCAGTTCAGAATAGAAATTATTTGGATTAGCTCCAAAGGCAGCTACACACCAAACCTTAGCAATAGGGGGTCATAATCCAGCTAGTCCAACTGGGCCAAGATTACCTTAGCCCCACTGGACCATCACCTTACGGTCCAAGTTGCTGTCACTGCTCCCTGACAGGCACAGAGCTCCTAACCATCAATTGCACAGTGAATGCATGTCATCAGGCCTGTGCAGATGAAAACTGGGGGGAGTTTCATGCTCTGCAAGAGTCAAATAGAATCTCAATCTAAGGCGGCTGGCTTGCTGAGAAAACACAGGGCATCATGCATAGAGAACAACCCTTTAGCCTCCAGCACTCACAGCTGCTCCCCAACATCTGTTAATCATTAGACACCTGCTTCACACTTTTTTGGTCCCACAACTTTACTCTCTCCGTCACAGTTTTGGTCACTACATAGGTGAAAAAATGCTGCTCATCCATTATGTACCATTTTATAGGTAGCTACTATAACCTTTAGGTAGATAATCCTTTTTTTAAAAAAATGAAGGCAGGTTTAATTGCTTTGATAAAAATACAGGTGAGATATATTCTGTGAGCTGCATGTCAACTGTGATGAGGTATTTGGCAAAATATCAAAGCTAACTGCCTTGGGAAACAAGTTGGGACTCTCCTGGAACTGCAGAAAAGGGAACCGCTAGCAATTTTACCTCTAGCAAATAATACAGAAGATTGAGAACTGGCGTTAGAAAGAGACTGGAGGTATCAAAGGCCAAACATTCCTTCAGATGTCATCTGTTTCTTAGTAATATATAATACTGATATTGTGCTATGCTAATAATCTATATATATAAAAATGCTCTGTGCATAATGAGTACCTTAAAATGAATGAAATCACACCAAATTTGACAACAAAACATCTCACAGCACAAGGAGTGACCATCACACAAAAAATATGATTGTGTCATTTGGGAGTTGTAGTTTCTAGGGTTTATAGTTCACCGACAATCAAAGAACATTCTGAACTCCATCAATGATTGAATTGAACCAAAAGTGGCATGCAGAACTCCCATGACCAACAGAAAATACTGGAAGGGTTTGGTGGGCATTGACCTTGAGTTTGGGAGTTGTAGTTCACCTACATCCAGAGAGCACTGTGGACTCAAACAATGATGGATCTGGACCAAACTTGGCACTTTGGGAGCTGTAGTCACTGGGATTCACAGTTCACCTACAATCAAAGAGCATTCTGATCCCCACAAATGACAGAATTGGGGCAAACTTCCCACACAGAACCCCCATGACCAACAGAAAATACTTAAGGCCATCCAATCCAACTCCTTTCTTCTGGGCAAGAAAACGTAATCAAATCCTCCTAACAAAGGGCCATCTAGCCATAGATATAGATAGATAGATAGATAGATAGATAGATAGATAGATAGATAGATAGATAGATAGGTAGATAGGTAGATAGGTAGATAGATAGATATGATTCACACACAGAGAGATATAGTATCATAAATTTGAAAGGGACCCTTAAAGAAGGACAATGATATCTTGCATGTTCCAGAGTGGGCAAACCAGACACTCTCTACATCAACACTGACAAAGAAGCAGCAAGAAATACTGTTTACCCACAAGCATAAAGAAATTACATATATTAGAAACCAACACGTTCTAATTACTTTATTTTCCAGATCAACAGACTGGGCCACAGCAACATGTGGCAGGGGACAGCTAGTATAATATATTGTATGTATTTGTCTCTTGTAAGCCACTCTGAGAAGTGTGTGAGAAGGGCAGCCTCTAAATGCCATAAATAAATAAATAAATAAATAAATAAATAAATAAATAAGATAAATTATGTCAACTGATCTCAGAGAAGCCACACACCCTCAGCCACAGAGAAAGACAATGCCAAAGCCCTCTGAAGAAATTTTACTGAGTAAAATCTGTTATAAATTCATCTTATAATTGTCACAAATCAGAAAGGATTTGAAGGTACAAAACATCAATTTAAACAGGCCTTTCTTGGAAGGGACACTTAGATGCCTTATTCTCAAAAACAGTGCAATAAAATTGAGATCATCAGTACTTTTGACTTCAGGGCTGGGGCCAAGACATTTTGCTGTCTGCTGTGGAAAACAAGATGATAACCTTCCCCATTCCATGTACCAAAGTCAACTAGATCATTGGCTGTGTGATTTTTCAGCATTACTAATGTGATAACACTCTCCACTGCACTTCAAGAAGTAATGATTAGACAAATTGTAGCCTATCTGTACAACAAGTGTTCTTATGTTCTTCCAATTCTCCTCTTACTTGTTGTGTCCCTACCAGAAGTTTTCTTGGAAAGGTTTACTCTGAGGAGGTTTGCTACTGCCAACCACTGAGATACCTACTTGCTCAGTGACATCCTGTGGCTGATCATGGATTCATACCCTAATTTCCCAAAGTCCTTGTTTATCACACAAGTCACAAACCACATTGTGTTTCACCTAAAAATCTTGAACTGTAAATATCACAAATAGGAAAACCATGTAACTCTCAAACTCTCCCTCCAAGAAATAACCAGTTTTTTTCAAAAAAAAAATCAGCCAAAACATGTGCTGGTTTAGTCTTCACAATTTCACAAAATTGAGGGGGAAAGAGCCTAAAATACAACTGATTCTCAGAACTGAAATCCTTTGATTTGCGCAATTAAAACTGTTGATAAGAGCTTTATGTTTTCAAAGAAGTGTGAAGATTGCACCATTAAATAAAACACTGGAAGTGACAAATGAAAGAATCTCTGATGCAACTCATCCTACTAGAAGCCATTGTTAGCCTTATCTTGCATGACCTTTTCCAGCTGTCAAATCTAGTAGCCGTCACAATACCTTGTGGCTGTGAATTGCATACATTAATGAAGTGTTGTGAAAAGACATATGCACTTTTATTTGTCTTTCTGAAAGTCACAGAATGACCATGAATTCTCTTATACTGAGAGGAGGAAAAATTAATTATATCAGTATCTTCCATACCATGCATAATTAAATAAATTCAGAACATGTTTTTAAACCTTCCATCCTTTCTAATATATCCTTCCAAACCACAGAAGAAATTGCCTGAGTAACCTGCAGTTGGTCAGCAGGATCAAATCAAGTATTGCATGGTTGGGTTGCACAGTAAAAGGATTCTCTTTGTTCTGTTTTTATTTTCTCTTCAGAGAAATTGTCTGGAAAGTGATTCTTATGTGTCTCCTTTTTAGACAGATGCCTTTAACTGCATTTGATTTTCTGCTCTGCATTTGAACATAAATATCTCTTGTCTTCAAGGTGGTCTCAGCCATATGAGTTGATGGAAAGCTCCCATGTAGCATTCAGCTAGAGATGTTGATTCACTTTGACTAGAGAAGAACAATGACAATTTCCCCTCCCTTATTGATACCGTTAAATGATAACTGTTAGGGGCAAAATCTATTCTAAGATCCACACAATACACAGATGATACATATTCATTTACTTCCATAAGTAAGTCACAAATTATAACATGCAGGTGTTCTGAAAACATGTGATGGAGATGGAGTTCTTGAACAATTGATTGCAGAAGACAAATAGATTCACATGATTAAAATAAGTGAAACTTCTGTTATCAACTCTCAAAACTACCTTACATCACCTAAGGGCATTCAACTCCTTCTAACACCAACTCTTCATATTTCAACTAGTTTCACCTCAGCCTTGCCATTACAGTATTCTGAGACCCTTAGTAAGAAATCTAAAATATAATAGGCTTGCTTATTACACATGCTCTTTGAAATGATTTGAATTAACCACATGCTGATGGACCTAGCGATGTCTAGAGAAATTTTCTCTCTAAGCTTCCAGCTTGATTCTATGGTCAAGTTCCTCTGGAAGTTCCACTGAGAGCTAACTATAGAATCACTATGGAAAACATATCTTCAGCAAGCCTATGGGAACCCAAAACAACATAAGAAAAATAGCCATGCTGGGTGAGTTGCAGTCCATAAAGTAACTCTTACAAATTCCATGAACAATAAAGATTCATTTCTATGATGTTTGCACGAGAACAGCAGTGCTTTCTGGATTGCACCCAAGAGAGTAACTTTTGCCCATAGTTTCATTGAGTGCAAGCCTTTCATGAGCTTAAGGTGCTTCAAATAAAGCCCTTCTCCTTTAATGAGTTCTTTATAATTGCTAAATGCTTGTGCTCATGATTGACAAGTGCAACTAGTCACTCCAAACCTTGGCATCAAATGAGACAATCCACCTCAGTCTTTCCCTTTGGCATCCCCATCTAAACTAGCATGGCAAAGAACTCTGGGTGTCAGTTGCTACTTTAAAAACCATTTTGTGCAATTGAATTAGGATACACATACACATACATATATCACCAGGGAATGTTTTATTTTGTTTCCCTTAAAGACTTCGACAAAATGAGCAGTTGCCTGAACCTCCAGAATGCAAAGAATAGGAGAGCTGGAGATTCATGGATCCTGTTACACTTCCTAAAACTAGAAAATATTTGGGGGTGGGAGCAACCCATATGATCAGAAGGTTGGACAAGGCTCCAGTGGGGAAAAAAGATATAGGATAAACTATGGCATGCCAGAAGTGATGGGCACCAGTTAGATAAGGATGTGTGCCAAAAGAACTGCTTCATGTTGTCACCAAGGTTGAAGCTGTTGCTTTCCTGATCCTTCTGTGGAAATTCATTACCAAAATTTATTCTCCCCCAGCATTCAATAGGACCTTAGATGCTATTGGCAAGTGTGGATAATAGTTCAATAGACAGGTTATAATGTTACTACAGTATGTAGAAACAAGTGGTGAACAGTGAAGGTGTGAATGTACTTCCTGTGACATAAAAAATCATTTATCTTGCATGTTTGAAGCCAGAAATGTTCCTCTTCAGGGTATAAGATTTTATGTTCTCCCTTAGTAAGTTACAAAAGAGGAAACTTGTTTCCACCTCAGAGAGCATTCTGAAAAACATCTCCAACACTGGCCTGCCAGATGCCCCTGGGATACTCAGGTACAGAGCATGTGCTTTCCTGCCTTGCTCTTCCCAGCAAAACGGGGAGGTATACAACTGAGGTGATAGGAAAAGAGTTGCAGCTCCCAGAATCCTCTAGCCAACAATTGGGAAGCATCTTAAAGAATAACAGACAACCAAAATGTGTGCACAATTTTCTCCCTGTATTTCACAGCTGGGTGGTATTCTGCAAAGAAAAGCTAAGTGGGTTTTTTGTGCAGAAATCTGTTTTCTGCACAGATTTTTTTTCTTCCTAGTGGATATTGTGAAAATCAGTTCTGAAGTGTTGCATGAGTCTGGATGTGACATGTGATTACACACCCTCAATATTTTAAGAAAGAGTTTAGATGAAAACCAGGTACTATGCAAAGGAGGAGGGGGAAAAAGGAAATTCTTAGTACTTCCAGAGACATTTTCCCTTTCTACGTGAGCCTTAGTCAATTTAAATTCTTATTTGATACACTGTAGGAAGCAATTTCCAGGCAGCTATGATGAGAGGAGAGTGAGACTGATGGTGCAATATACTGTACAATTAATGCAGTTTGACACTATGGGAGGTGTAGTTTTACAATGTATTTAGCCTTTATGACCAAAGAGTGTTGGTGTCTCCCCAAAGCAGCTCTATATTCACCAGACTGTCTGAAAACAGGGCTAGAATTTTAAGTTTGATGAACACAATAAAACAGTTTCAAATCTTCTCTGAACAAAACTGTTGCTACGACATAACCTCTAACTGTCACAGTTTGGCAGGAACAGTCCCAGCTGAGCAACTGTCATGTCCCATTTTAGCTGGTTTAAAATGTCCAGATTTCTCTCTTCCTCCCATTTTCTCCCTTTATCTTCCAATTACTTCAGTTGCTGCAAACTGAGTCCAAAGATGTTTGCCCTCATTAAATTAAGCAGGAGGGAAAGAGAGGGGGCAAAATTGGTTCCTTCCCAGTTGGCTCAGGCAAAAGCAAATGTCTACACCAGTGGTTCTCAACCTGTGGGTCCACAGATGTTTTGGCCTTCAATTCCAAGAAATCCTAACAACTGGTAAACTGACTGGGATTTCTGGGAGTTGTAGGCCAAAACACCTGGGGACCCACAGGTTGAAAACCACATATCTACATTATCTCTTTTTCGTTATTAATATTTTTTCCATCTTGATCCCACTCTAGTATTAGTTGACCAAATTTCTCCCATTTATGCTACACAGTGGCCTCATTAATGAAAGTTCCATAGGTTTTGAACTATCTAGTTCTGTTTGAACCAGTGCATCTTTTAAATTTTGACTGTTTCCAGCCATTTTAGATTTCTCCAGATTCAGAAGTTAGAGAAAGAAAATGGTCCCTCCCCATGTCCTTTTACTTCTGAAACACAAGGAAAACCAAACAGACACTTTCAATATGAGTGAACCATTTGATGAATGACTTTTGTCCATTTGGTAGACATTTATATTACAGAAATAAGAAGAATTTTCCAAAAATGGTAAAGCACAATTTAATTAAACATATTATCTGGTCTTCAGTACTTTGGAAGCATCCAATTATGCCTTCAGTCCAAAATCCTTAAAGAATGCTCTTTTGACTTCTTCTACTTTCTTTCAAACTGAACATGGAAAATAATAAGATGAGCTATGCCCTGGAGTTGCAATTTTCTCCTCCCATGAAGAAAGCAAGACTGGATTTAATTCCTTGGCTGTCCTTCAGACTCACTCGCACCCTGGGAATTAAACTTTTACATGGTTACACTAACCAGAAATATGTCCAAATGGATCATTAGAGTGAGCACTGCCTTTTACTGTCTTTGCAGACTGACATTATGACACTACTTTCATCAAAAAAGGAGAAGGATTAACATTTTCAAACAAGTGAGTGCAATGTGAAAACATTATTAAATACATGAAAAAGAAAGGAAATGTGGGATGGGGGAGAATAATCTTGATGAAGGTGTTAATCATCCACTTATTGTAATACACAACCATTGCATTTTTTCTTTCCACTGGGGATGGAATTGTACAGAGTTAACAGTGGCATGCTTATGCTGGGATGAACAAAATATACTTAGTAGGTTGCACCCTATCCCTCAGGTTCAGAAGGCAGCCTATAGCTCCCATCTCATCCTCCAAGGACCTGGGAGACAAATGCAATTCCTGAATCATTGCATCCTATGGATGCCAAATAATTAGTTTCATGTGCAAGCAAAAGTTAACCATATGTCTGTATGTGTCTCTTTTTGGTCACTGCAGGTGCTAGTACTCTGTCCTTCTTCTGCAGCAACCAAAACACCATCCTTGCAGCTGCCATCCATGGTCCATTGTGCTTGATGGAAAGCAGTGGGAAATTAAATGATTATATCAGCAACTTTTGAACTCTGCCTACACAACCCTTAGCATCATAAAATCATAGAGTTGAAAGAGACCTTGTGGACCATCCAGTCCAACTACCTGCCAAAAAGCAGGAAAATCACATTCAAACCACCTCCAACAGATAGCCATCAAGTTTCTGCTTAAAACCCTTCAAAGAAGGAGCCTCCACCACACTCTGGGGCAGAGACTTCTTCCTAATGTTCTTCCTAATATAGAACGTTCTTCCTAAAGTTCAGGTGGAATCTTCTTTCCTGTAGTTTGAAGCCATTGCTCTGCATCCTAGTCTCCAGGGCAGCAGAAAACAAGCTTGCTCCCTCTTCCCTATGACTTCACCTCATATATTTATTAGGGCTGGGCAACCACGGAAAAATTTGTTTCTAAACTCGATTCGTTTTTTGGGGTTTTTTGCATTCTGATATTTAAAAGAATTCCAAATTTTTTCTTTAAAAAAGTTTGATATTTACGAAATTTCGTAAATTACGAAACAATTACGAAACGATTTCGAAACGAATACGAATCGATTCGTTAAGGGCGGACGCGACCGAGCAATATGCTAAAAAACCTCCATATGGGACAGGGGGAACTTTTGAAGCTTCCCTCTCCCTCTGTTGTTGACTGTTGGTGTGATATTTATCATTTTTTTTCACTGATTAAACAAACAACAGCTATAAAACTTGCCCCAGACATGCGGAAATAATAACGAAACGATTTCGAAACAATTTCTAAACGATTTCTAAACGAATACGAAATGAATACGAAGCAATTACGAAATGAATTGAAAAATTCGTTTCGTTTTTTAGATGCTCCTGAATGGTTCAAAATCGCTTCGTTATTAAAAAAATAACGAATTTTTAACGAATTACAAATTACGAAACGAAACCGCCCAGCCCTAATATTTATACATGGCTAACATGTCTCCTCTCAGCCTGCTCTTCTGCAGGCTAAACATGTCCAGCTCTTTAAGCCGCTTCTCATAGAGCTTGTTCTCCAGACCCTTGATCATTTTAATCACCCTCCTCTGGACACAACATCTTCCTTCATTTGTGGTGCCCAGAATTGGACACAGTATTCCAGGTGTGGTCTGGCCAAGGCAGAATAGAGGGGTAGCATGACTTCCCCAGATCTAGACAATAGAATCCTATTTATGCAGACCAAAATCCCATTGAATTTTTTAGCTGCAGCATCACATTGTTGGCTCATGTTTAACTTGTTGTCCACAAGGGCTCTAAGATCTTTTTCACATGATGAAAATGTTGAACAAAGGTAATGTTGATTACCTTTCTTCCCAGTCCTTTTATTTTCTTGGCTATTTTCACTCAAACTATATAGGTACTCTTGCTTTTCCCCCCTTGAACAAGAACAGCAAGCTCCTTATTTGCAAAGACTCTATATCATCATAATCTTCCTTTCATTCTTTCTCTTCTTTAATACAGATTGCTTCCTGTATTCCATGGATGCAGAGAATGAAATAAGTGGGGAATTGTTCGAAACTTGAGATTCTTAGTTATCTGACCATGAAAGAGCACACTGTAAACAGAGCACTAGTAAACAGGAATGAAAGTCCATATGGAGTGTTTGTGGTTTTCCTCAACCTCTCTTTGTTATGTCTAAGATTCTTACATCCTGTCAATTTTAGAAAAGTTAAAGACCATCTTTTTTGCAGATTATTTCCATTGTAAGCAACAAGAAGGAAGTAAGGGTCTGAACACCCAACATCAAATTTGCAGTATTGGTAGAAAACTCCATATAGACCTGCATTACCCTTCTGAAATTATGTAGGGCACTATTATTCAGAGTGATGATCTGTGGATTTGTGTCTCTGTATGAGCCATTACTACTGGTCTCTAGCAGGTTTCCAGCAAATTATATGAATACAGACTTTACTGCATGAGGGAGTCAGAACAGGATTGATGCAGGTTGGACTGGTAGACTATAGTTTCCTGAATTACCTTTTAGACTATAGTTCCCTCAATGCCTCGGGAAGGATGGCCATTGCAGTCCAGAAAAAAAACTTCCTCCAAAGTATTGTTGGCTTCTGTCAGCTAGGCAAGGCTGCTTGTTTGGTATTTCAGAACTGCCTTCCAAATCACTATGCATTTCCCCTTCTTTTCTTGTAGTTCATCAAGTTAATCCAGCACAGACCCTCCTGCTTTAAATTATAAACATTCAAAAGTGGCTTTCCCACAAATCCTGTTATGACAAATTATTCTGTTTGATGTCATCTCCAACAACGCAGTACAAAATTGAAACAAAAACCACTTTGCAATGTGTGAAAATCTCATAACTCCAGCCATTTGTCTTCCACCCACAAGTCCTTCCAAGCAGCAGCAAAGCTACATGTAGCCAGGGTGCGTGTCTATGCATGTGTGTGGTTTCTTGGGAACATGTGGAGAATAAGAAGTCACCATATACTCTGATGAAACCACTGATTGGAATGGAAATATTTATGCATAGTCACCCATTTTAGTACAAGTAGGCTTGATCAAAGGAATTTCATCCCCCATTTGAATGCTTTTTGGGGGATGAGGGAACAGTTTTTCCATTGGAGGAGGGCATTGCAAAAGAGAACATAGATCGGCCTACACAGCTCTTTGGAGCAATAGGGAGCATTGCCTCAGAGCGACATGCAGTCAGGTGGTTGTTGAGTGGCATCTCTCTGCAAGTGGCAGGAAAATGCAACTCTGCTTCCCCGTAGGTATTTCACCCTGACTTCTGTTAAGGGAAGAGCCTGTGGGGTGCAGTGATTTGACTGTTGAACTAGGGTTCTGGTTAACCAGGACTCAAATGCCAACTTGGCCATGGTAATAGAGAAATATTATGCCCTTGCTTACTGTCTTATTCTACAATTCAGAAGGCACAGTGGTTGTTCCAAGGTCACATTACAGGGACTGGCATCAAGGAATTGTGAATCCTAGTGGACTTTGGACATTACTAGCCTTCATTGTTGTTCATTCGTTCAGTCGTCTCCGACTCTTTGTGACCTCATGGACCAGCCCATGCCAGAGCTCCCTGTTGGTCATCACCACCCCCAGCTCCTTCAAGGTCAGTCCAGTCGCTTCAAGGATGCCATCCATCCATCTTGCCCTTGGTTGGCCCCTCTTCCTTTTACCTTCCACTTTCCCCAGCATAATTGTCTTCTCTAGGCTTTGCTGCCTCCTCATGATGTGGCCAAAGTACTTCAACTTTGTCTCTAGTATCCTTCCCTCCAATGAGCAATCGGGCTTTATTTCCTGGAGGATGGACTGGTTGGATCTTCTCGCGGTCCAAGGCACTCTCAGAACTTTCCTCCAACACCACAGTTCAAAAGTATCTCTCTTCCTTCGCTCAGCCTTCCCTAAGGTCCCGCTCTCACATCCGTAGGTTACTACAGGGAATACCATGGCTTTGACTATGCGGATCTTTGTGATGTCTCCAGTGTGATGTCTCTGCTCTTTACTATTTTATCGAGACTGGACATTGCTCTCCTCCCAAGAAGTAAGCGTCTTCTGATTTCCTGGCCTTCATAATGATTTCCTAGCCTTCATAATGACCTAGAAAATGTATCTGAAAGCATAAAGTGGCCTTCACTTTGCTTAACAGTATACCAGACACAGTCTTGTTCTGAACCGCTCTTGCCAGTGCTGAATAAACTAAGATGACACCTGTCTTAGAAGTTGTTCTGAGCACTTCTCTCATTTCAGGGATTTCTAATCTGAGGCAACAGACCTATCTTCCCACAAGTTAAGATTGTGTTAAGATACTTAGATAGAGCATCAAAGTTTAGTGGCAGAATACATGGAATCCCCACCAGACTTGTATTTCTTGTAAGGTGAAACTAGCCAAGTGAAGAAAGAGTGCAAATGATAGACATTGTGCTAATTTTTCACAGCCCTTTGCATGAAGCAAATCAGATCAAGATGTCATTTGTTTCCCAGTCCTGAGTTTTGTTTAAAGCCAATGCAGATTTGGTTGAAAGTGAACTGAAGTGAAAAACCACAGCAATTCCAAAGTTTACAAGATGCTGCCTGGAGGTAAAAAAAATTATCCTTTGGATGATAGCAAGACTGCTAAACAACCGAGGTGGGTGTTTGCTTTGCTTTAATGTACATGTTTAAAAGAGCAAATGGAATCAAAGAGAACCCCTAAACATTATACCACTGGATGTTCACAAAGGAAATTAGAAGTGTTTATGTTGGGAATGAGATGAGGAAGAAGCCAAAAGCACCATCCATTGACTTTCTGCAATAATATAATGCTAGGAAGTATTGTTCTTGATGATATCATTTCTATCAGACATAGGAGATGCTGATATGAAATATTTCCTCAATAAATTGAGTTGGCATTTGATGTCATTAACCCAAAATTACATTTTTTTAAAAATTTCCGTTGACCTATTTGTTGTTTATTTGTTCAATCACTTCCGACTCTTCATGACCTCATGGATCAGCCCATGCCAGAGCTTCCTGTCAGTCGTCGCCAACCCCAACACCTTCAATGTCAAGCCAGTACTTGATCATCACTTGATAAAGTGCTGTTAGACATTACAGGAATTATGACTAAGCGAGCACCAAAAATGGACAAAGAAAAGGTCATTATGATGGAAGGTCTAAGGGAGTGGGATTGCTGACAGTGTGGACTCACTGCAGGTGTCTTGTCCAAAGGCCTCGGAATACTGGAGTCAGCTCTGCCTGATGGGCTTTCCTAATAGTAGAGTTTATCACACAAGGCAGGCAAACAAGCATTGCACCAATGGTGATGATTCCTATCATATGATGCATTAGGCTACTGGTTTGCCTGCTCCCCTCCCATTCTTAGCCACTGATTGGTAAATTCTGTCAATAACTCCAAATCCTGCAATATTCCCATCAACTCATTTTTATTTATCGTGTCAGAAGCAAATTGAGGGCGCCGTTATAAAGTATTTAAAAACACAAACAAAGTTAAAAACTTGGCATGATATTAAATGTTCTTTGATCAGTAACTGGCCACTTGGAGTGCCTCTGGTGTCGCTGCAAGAAGGTCCTCCATTATGCTTCTGCCAGGGCTCAGACTGCACTGTAGTAAGTGGTCTGTGGTTTGCTCTTCTCCGCACTCGCATGCCTGGACTCCACTTTGAAGCCCCATTTCTGCACCTCGTGGTGCCAGAGCGCAGTTTGTTCAGCACCTTTCAAGTCACCCAGCCTTCTGTGTGCCCCAGGAGGCGTTTCTCATCTGGTCTCAGCCACAGATTGAGGTTCTGGGTTTTATCCTGCCACTTTTGGACTCTCACTTGCTGAGGAGTATCTCTGTAGACCCCCATGCATATGGGATATATTGAGCATGGTGATCAGATCATGATATGAATAAACATAACAGTTTAAATAATGTACCAGTAAGGCCTTCTTGCGGACCACCATGAGAATTTCGGGGAGGGGGCTGAAACCCCCCAAGCCCCCCCCCCCCGGGCTACATGCCTGTGTCTCACACAATCCCCTAACCAACATCGACAAAGGTGAATCAGGATGTTGCATGCAAAAGATAACTTTTCCAAACTATACCAAGATATTGGTTTCAATCCTAGGCTTCACTTAAGATCTGTCAATTTAATTGTTAAAACGAGATTCTTTTTAAAACCCGTTTTCTCCAGATTGAGGGCACAATACTGAAACATCAATATTCTCCTCTTAAATGCTGCCATGTATCAGCCAGATAATACTTTTGAAAGCATGTCTGGCCTCCTCATAACTTTGTCCAAGCTGTAATTATAACCCTGCAATTTCATCCCCAAATGTAATCTGAATCCAGGAGTAACTTTTTGTTGAATGATAATATACAGGTCAGTCGTGTTTCAGAGGTCAGAAGGTCGCACTGAAACTCCATCTGTTTCAGTTCTCCCTTGGAACCATGAAAGTCCTTTTAAACTTCAAATGTTCTGCAGCATTCCTGACTTGCCAGTAATAGACAAGAATGGTGGTCTAGAAATGTCACGTTATTCTCCCCACCTTTCTTTGTTTTGATCTGCATTGGAGAAGCACTGCCTTGGGGAGGAAAATTCAATTCAGCTGGAGGCAGGGCAACGCAGAGGAGAAGCTTACGGTGGGTGCCTCCGGCCTATAAAAGGCCTGTCCTACTGAGTACTGGCTCCAGGGCTTATTAAATACCAGCCATTTTTGACTAGTAAAAGACCAAACAAAATGTGCGGACATTGTTTCTCTACTCTTTGATGATTGAATTTGCTCTTAACGGAGAGGTATTATTTATATAAACACCTACTTATATGCACAGGCTGTCCTGAAGAAATTGCACATCTGCCTGCCTAAGGTTAAAAGGAACACATCAGCTTATCAGGAAAGCTTTGGGACAGCCAACATCTGCTTGAGCAGTTTAATATGGAAAACAACTATTTTTAGAGTTGTCCATATAAGGTCCCAAGCTCAATCCATTCTCACAGATTTTGCTGCTAAAGACCAAAGCGGCCAAGATGAGGATTGTTGACACATAGCCTCCAATTTTCTTACCTTGCTTAATCAGTTCAGTATCTCTCTTCAGACCACATGAACTTTATTTCAACCAAATACTAGAACATATTCCTTGTTAATACTTATATCATTGGTACTAATACCAGAGTCAATCTGGCACCAAGCAAAAGCACACTTCTCACTGAAGCCTTTGGATCTGAAGGCATTTTCATCTGATGTCTTCATCAACCTTAGCAGATAGTGGTTTCTATGTTAGGGAATATGGTGAATCCACTCTGAATGTTAGTATGAACTTTGAAGGAGTTCTTTGAGATGTTGAACTTTCTTTGGGTTTAAGTTTCAGTACCTCAGATAACCCTTTAAAGTTCGGAGTAAAACCCAGGGCACCCACTGTCCTTGATAATATGGAAGCCACCATCTGCCAATATTTTGAAATAATAATGTTCAATAATAATATTTGTGCAATCAGAAAAAAGTCATGTATATTAATGTAAATACTTTTCCATGTTTCTTGGGTGTGATTTCTGAAGGTACACTTATAGCCTCATCACACTAGAGCATGGGTCCACTTTAAATTCAGTTTCTGCCTCCTGCAGAATTCTGGGGTTTGTAGTTTAGTGAGGCCCAGGGCCTGTCTGGCTGAGCAGCTTAAAGGTTTCTCCCTAAACTACAAGCCCAGAATTAGGCAGGAGGCAGAAACTGAATTTAAAGTGGATCCATGCTCTAGTGTGATGAGGTCCTAAGAAAACACAACTTGTGGGAAGATGTGGAAAAGGGACTTTTGTGCCTTGGTTTTGAGTCTTCTAATAGGGTTTTGTGCAGAACCATTTTCCTTTGTTATTATTATTTTATTACTTTCATTACTTTTGGGAGCATGTAACAGGAAGGCCCCCCGGTATAAAAATCGACATGAAAACAAGTGGGAGCCAATGCTGGCTTCTTGCCTGCTTTTTGTGACCGTGTGGTGCTACATGCTTCCTTGCCTTGGAAAGAGTGTGCGTGTGACATGCAGAGCCCAGAAAGCGTGCATTCCCTCCTGCAGCCAAGTGCCTCCCCTAGAGTAAGAATGAGAACTTTCCTCCTTGCCTTGGAAAGAATTTGTGTGTGTAATGTGCAGGCCTGGAAAGTGCACACACATGCCTGCACCATGCACCTCCTCTGGAGTAAAAGAACTCTTCCTTGCCTTGGAAAGTGTGTGTGGCAAGCAGGCCTAGAAAGCGTGTACATCTGCCTGCAGCCAAGTGCCTCCTCTAGAGTAAGAAACAGATAAGAAGCCACCTTAAAGTGCACACCTGGCTGCAACTGAGCACCTCTCCTCTAGAGCAAAACACCTTAAATTCCTAAAATGATGGGAAGGGGAGCCTGGGGAGCCCCCCCCCCCCCCATGGGCCAATAGAAAACAGATCTTTCAGCACCCCAGAGTGAAAACAGATATCTTCCCTCCCCACCAAAAGCCAGGACACTATATGGGACAAGGTTTACCCCAAATGAACAACCCTATCTTCTACCCTTAGATGCCTGATTGATACTAATACCAGAGTCAATCTGGCACCAAGCAAAAGCACACTTCTCAGTGAAGCCTTTGGATCTGAAGGCATTTTCATCCAAATCTGCATATGTGTGTGTAGTTGAGCATTGCCTTAAACTGTTCAAACAAGTTTTAATCCTTCTTGTTTTAACTTGTCAAATTGCCTGCTTTAGATCCTTGCCTATAGGGTAGGATATACTATAAGTATTTTAATGAATACATTACAAATAAATAATGCAGTGAGCTGAGTGCTCAATCCTGCCAGGTTATCCTGCACTCTAACATCTGTGATATATTTGTGTAGTGTGCACCTTATGTAACAAGAGATGTTCATGTGCACTTACACATTACAGACAGATGAAAGAGGAATATTTTAAAAAGACAAAAAGGTAAAGGTCATGGGGGTATTATGGGGAGAAATCCCAGTACCTTTCAGTACACATTTCTGGCCCTAATAAAAGGCAATTCCTAGACCTACAATCACCACCCAAAGCATGGCAAAAGTGTCTCCCATTGGGAAAAACTTAGGGCTCTGGGGACTACATGTGGTCCATATCCGACACTTTGTCCCCTACTGCCATATATCTTAGCCATATGCATCTTACTCAAGTAAAATTCAGAATTGTAGTTTCTAATGAATGTTTTGCATATTGTGAAGAAAGTTCAGATGACTTTCTCCTGCCCAACCCTTTGGGGAACTGTTGATGTTGTTATTATGAACATATGAACTTTTTCTGCAAAGATGCAATGAAAGAATTCCTTAAACAATAGTTTGGCAACTGTTTAAGCAAAACTTATATCCATACATATAAAGACCCTTCATTGACTAAAAGACCATGCTTTTTTTTAAAAAAAAAATTGCTTTATTATACAGCTCACCACAATGGCTTTCCCCTCCTTTCAGAGGCCCTTGATCTTTTAATTCTAGCATCTATTTGCCCTTTCACCTCATACATGACAAAGCCAAGAAGCAAACTGCTCAGTGCAAACTACAGTGTCAAGATTATGCTAGCTGTTGTAGAAGCCAATCTGCTACTGATTAAAGGGCCTCTGTGCACTGCCCACAATTAATTTTTAGAGGCAAAAAAATGTTTGATGTCAAATGACTTTGTTCTTAATTATTTATTTATTGACTGTTCTCAGACCCTGCGAAGACAAAGGACATTGCAAGATTAGCAGATCTAGCAGGTTATCAATTGATATGGACCATGGCAGTCCAGATACACCTTTCTCTCATTTCGATGTCAATCCGACACATTTGTCAAAGTTATGTTATTGCTTTTCAAAGCAACTACAGTAGAGTCTTGCTTATCCAACCTTCGCTCATCCAACATTCAGTGTTATCCAATGCAGTCTGCCTCCCACAAAGATCCACAACTGTTTCAATACATTGCAGTGTTTTGATGCTAAATTTGTTAATACAGTAATTACTATAGAACATTACTGCTTATTGAACTGCTTTTTCTGTTGATTTGTTGTAAAACATTATGTTTTGGTGCTTAATTTGTAAAATCATAATGTACTTTGATGTTTAATAGGCTTTCCTTAATCTCTCCTAATTATCCAACATTTTTGCTTATCCAACAGTCTGCCGGCCTGTTTATCTTGGATAAGCGAGACTCTACTGTATTTCCAAATACCCTTTATCATGCAGCTCTGAAACGGCTAAGGGTGCATGTACACTTTAGAATTAATGCAGTTTGACACCACATAACTGCTATGGATCAATGCTATAGAATCATGGGAGTTGTAGTTTCATGAGGTACCACTGTACTCTGTTGGAGAAGACTAAAGATTATGGATTAATGGATGAGATTGGATGCTGATTCTATTGATGAGACGTGATGGATTGTTGTTTTTCTGTATTGTTGTATTGATGTTCTGATGTTAATTAATGGATATTACTGTTTTAAATGATTAATGATTTTGTATTGTATTGTTGATACTGGTTGTTAACCGCTCTGAGTCGCCTGATGGCTGAGAAGAGCGGTATACAAGTGAAGCAAATAAATAATAAAATAAATAAATAAAGATTCTCTTTCCTGGTTGTTCTTCCATTATTTCTTTAGTCGCCATAGTCTGCTTTCCAGTCTAAAGAAACTACCAGGAAATGTTTGCATAGTTTCTGTGAAATAATTGGTTTGGCTCTACAGTATTCTGTACCCTTCATATTATACTCTTTCTTAAAAAATCATCTCTCCAGCCTTTTAGTCTTCAAAAGAACCCCAAAGGCAGTTTACAATATTAAAATGCCAATTAAGGGGAAGCATGGAAAGCATTAATGCAAACCAATAAAACACACACACAAGCACATGGCATTGGGGCAAAATTAAAATCTCTACTTGATTATTTTAATGATGTCTTAGGTATCTGACCTTGTGTCCCTAAATGAGTATCCCAAGGAGCATCTTATTCTTCAGGTCTCCCACTTTTAGGACAGATAAAGTCTAACCTCAGAAGGAGACATCTGAACTTGAATGCTCTGCCACCTTTTAGCCCTTTGGTGTCAGATCTTTGATGCCAAAGAAGAAGAAGAAAGTATCCTGGGGTTGAGCCAGTGGGCATGTTGGGAGAAGCTGGTGCCACAAGATTGACAGCTCTTCTGGCTCCAGCCTTGTAACAGTCTTCCAGTGTCTGCCAGTGCTGGAGGTGGTATAGATCAATACCTTCTCATTTGTTTCAATGGGAAGGAATTTGAGAGGCAGGAAAACATGCTGTGAAAAATGCTTCTCTTTTTCTTTGCCAGACTCACACTTACAGAATCTGTCCTCAGGCCACCCTTCAACTCCAGATGGGATCACTGTGCCCAATACTTGCCCAAAAATCATGGGTGAAGGAGTGAACTGAGCCTCTGTTGGGAAGAAAACCCAAGTACCAGAACTGAATGCTCTCTCCCACAAGAAAGTGTGCCTTTTCTATGGTGAAGTGCAGAGAATCCAAGCTCTTTGATGATGTTGATGAATAGGATCATAAGCAAAAAGATTCTGCAGCCATCCTTGTAGTTTTGAAAGTAGCAAGACTTTTCTTATTATTTCAAAGCATCTCTATATAATTTTCACTATTAAAAAATCTCAGATTTGCAATAAAATGCATATATGCTACAAAATACTACTGTATACCCCCCATATTTGCATGAAATTTGTTCCTGAACTTACCATGGAAACAAGAAATTGTGAACCCTATTGAACTGAATGCCTTCCACTGGAGGACCTAGAATATTCTTGGAGAGTTATCCTCTCTTTGGGAATTGTCTAAGTCCCCCTGAGCAACTCTATGGTAACCTCTGGCAGAAGCTTCCCAAACAATTGCTTCGAAGGCAGTGAAATTCATAAAGGGACATATTCAGTCAGTAGATGAAACCATGTGTATTCTTCCTATAGGTATCGGGGTCATAGCATAATGCAAATGACGTAAATAATGAAACAATAAAAACATATATGTCAAAAAGGATTTCATGTAAAAAAAACAAACCTCAGAGATAACTGATAGTAGACTTGGGCCCGAATCGGGTGGAATGATTGAATGAATGGTTGTAATATTCAGTGGCCCGTTTTATATATATATAATCTCCAAAAACAGAATGGGGAGGAGGGAACTACAAAGCTCAGCAAAACAGATTAAGGGAACCAGATTTTATCCGTTCCTGGAAAGGATGGGGTTAAGTCTGCAATATTTTCCCTGAGGCAGGAGTCTGCCGTGGGGTTCCTGGAGAAAATGAGATTAACTGCAGCATCTTTTCACTCTCCCGACAGTAACAGTAGCATCTATTTCTTCTGGAAAAGTTCCCTAGGCTCCTCCTCCAGAGAGGGACCTGCTGGGAACCCGATTTCCTGGCAGCACTTGTGTGGGGTGGGCATTGAAAAGTCTCATGAGTTCCTCTCAGAGCATGATGGGAGTTGAACTCTCTCTCTCTTTCTGTTTCTCAACTAATAAAAGCCTGGTTGTGTCCATGCTTTGATTGTCTGAGAATAGACACAACCGGCGACTACAATTCCCAGAAACCTCTCTTATGGTTTTTCTTATTTTTAAAAATGTTATGGTTAAAACTTAAAATAATTCTTTGAAAATCAGTAGATTTGTGAATTGTTTTGAAACTTAGCAGGCCTGCAGTTGCAAATGGGGTCTTCAACTGAGGTAGGATTCATGCAGATAGACCTTACAATGACTGAGGATTGGACCTTTAAAGTTTCCCATTGTAATCAATGGGGCGAATCTTTGCCGAATGAAAACGGCAACACCCCTCCCTATTCGAGTAACTTCTCAGTAAACAGAATAAGGGGCCAGTCAACAATGGACTTGAAATGGAATGCCTTTTGGCCGAATTGCACATCTCTAACTGAAAGCATTTACAATGAAAAAAATAATTAGCGGTTTCCCTGGGTCAACAGATGAAACATTAAGCACTGGCAGTCAGCCAGATTTCAATGGAAAGCTCATTCCCAATGGTGACCACAACAGAGATGGCTTTTCTCCATAGTGCATTCAAATGATCAAGGAGAACACAGGGCAGTAAACAAAGGTCTCCCCCCCCCCCCACTTCACTGTTACTGCTCAGAAATGGAAAGGTAAAAATAAATATTTCACAGTTTGACCTGACCTGATACTGATTTCATATTGAGGCGTTATGAATTGTTAATGATTGTTTGATTTTGTTGTTGCATATGATGTGTTTTAATTGTTTAGGATATTGTTGTGATAGTATTGATGTTATTGTGATAATTTCATTGTGTAAACCGCATTGAGTCGCCTTATCAGGCTGAAAAATGCGGTATAGAAATAAAGCAAGCAAGCAAATAAATAAATAAATAAATCTGCACAGTCTTCTTAGACTAGATCTACACTGCCCTATATCCCAGGATCTGATCCCAGATTACCTGCTTTTTATTGAATTATATGAGCCTACACTGCTAGATATCTGGGATAATCAAATAATCTGGAATCAGATCCTGGAATACAGGGCAGTGCAGATGCAGCCTGCGCAAAAGATAACTCTTTAAACATTCCTTGGTATCTAACTGGACTGTTAGGGGTACTTCATTTGTGTGTGTGAATGCCTTCAAATTGCCTGTTAATTTATGGCAAACTCACAAATTTCATAGGGTTTTCTTGGACAAGGAATATCCAGTGGTGTTTTCATCATTTCCTTCTTCTGAAATTTAGAGCCCTTTTACACTACCATATAATCCAGATTATCAAAGCAAATAATCCACATTATCTGCTTTGAACTGGATTATATGAGTCTACACTGCCATATAATCCAGTTCAAAGCAGATCATCTGGATTTTATATGGTAGTGTAGAAGGGGCCTTAACCTACAACACTTGATATCCCCATCCAAGTACTAACCAGGGCTGGTGTGCTTACCTTCCAAGATCAGATGGGACATGATGCCTTGATTTAAGCCTAAATTGCATGAAGGACACAGTCTAAAGTAAGCAAAATATGGGCATTGCTCTCTACTGTCTTTGCAACAAAAGCCATTTTCTTTCATATATGTCTTATTCAACATAATGATTTAAATTAGCAGCTTTTGGATGTTAATTAATATATTTATAGCACTTTCAAGTCCTATAAGGCAATGGATCTTCATCCCTGGATTTCAGTTTAATCATCAAGCAGTTTACTCAATGTCATGATCCACTTGTCAAAGCCCACGAAAAACTTAAGATCATCTTGAAGACAGGAATCATAACTTAGATAAAGATTTCAATGCGGCTATAGTACCAAGGACAATCTAAAAGACATGGACACAAGTGGAGGAAGGATGTTCAATTCAGGAATGCTTGGAGCTACATGTTCTGTCTGTGTTTACTGAAATAGAGGAGACTGGGTGAAAGTTGTCAAGGTCATTAACCAGCATGCAATGACAGGCCGTTTCCCCTCCAGACCTGTAGGCTTGAATAATTCAAGATAATATGGTTCTGAAGCAAACATGAAGCATGCTTTCCGCAGCACTGGAAAACATGGATCAAACACCAACAATGTCAACAAAAGGATAATGACTCTTGCAGTTCACACTCTGTTTCAACAGTGGCAAAACTAGGCTAGATACAAGTGATTTTTATCGGCAAACATGTCACAGCAAGCCATGGGGAGCCCTATCTCCATGTAGCCAGACCCATGGCAAAACAAACCCATTCACTTCACGGAAGAACGTCACCAAATGGCAGATCACAGGTACATCAGCGATATGGAAGATAGTAATTTTTGATGCCCTTCAAAACAAACACAGCAAGAATCTCCAACATAGCTTCCATGGCATACTCTTCCTTTGTTTTCAACCCCTTGTACTGCAACTTTATGTTACAGCAAATATTTAAATTAAAAATCGCTTCCAAAGCAATTGGCCTTTAATTTTGGCATTCTGCAGAATGGTGAAAGAAAACCCCTAATGTGGCCTTTTCCCCCTCAAATACAGTAATATGAACAGAAAAGTATTTATTTAAATACTTTTCTGTTATATGAAAAACAGCATAATATCATTTAGAAACAAGGAATTAACATAAAATTTAGTGTGAATAGTAATCATAACAATATTTTCTAACTGTTTAATACCAGGCACAAGAAGGAATGTCTTATCAGTTCTTTCAAGCTCTTTTGCTTATAAATATCTATGTTTTTCCCCCATTTACTCAAATTTAATGCTCATCCTTTTTGGGCTAAATGGCCTCACCAAAATCTTAGTTTGCCCATTCCTAGTGTAGGGTGCACAACAACAAAAAGGTTTAGTACTATTCAGAAACTGGAAAATAACATCATGCAGCTTGGATGAATTCAAAGGATTGATCAGTTTAATAGAAGCCCTGCCTCAGTTCAAAGACAGCACTGGAATCTGTGCAAATCAGCTTAGTGTGGTTTTAAATTGGGGGTTTGTCTCAATCAGAAGCACACACCTTTCTGTCTATTCGGCCATGACTTTTTGCATTTCTTGAATTTATCCTTAAAGGAGCTAAGAGTCCATTTGAAAACTTTGCCATAAAAAGCAGACATTCAAAACAAAAACATTATTAAAATTTTTAGATAACTCTTGGAGGTGTACCTGCTATACTAAGGTCCCATCTGTACGATCATATAATGCGAATTGATAATAAAGTTTAACTGCATTATATGGCAGTGTCAATGGAGTAGTTATGGAATAAATAACTCTGCTGAACTGAAGCAATGCTTTCATTTGACCTTTAGGCTTTATTACAAAAACCTTGCAAGGAAGTGCTCCCTTCTGAAATGCAGGTAAAGTAAGAACTCAACCAATGAGAAGACAAGAAGTATCTAGCCACTGCTGGATTATTTTCCCCATTCTCTGACTTCCTTAGTGTTAATTTGTCATGAATGACAGTAAAACCTGAAAGGCTTGTATTGCTTCATTTGTTTAGCAGAGCAAGGTGGGTCCATCATTACCCTGGAGCCCTTTCACACTACCCAATCATAGCACTATGATTCCACTTCATTTTCTACAACCCCCAGTGGTGCAATGTGTTAAACTCTTGTTCCAGCAGATCTGATGACCAACAGGTCAAAGGTTTGAATTCGGAGAGAGTGCAGATGAGCTCCCTCTGTCAGCTCCAGCTCCCCATATGGGGACATGGGAGAAGCCTCCCACAAGGATGGTAAAACATCAAAAACATCCAGGCATCCCTTGGGAAATGTCTTTGCAGATGGCCAATTCTGTCGCACCAGAAATGACTTGCAGTTTTTCAAGTCGCTCCTCTCTCTTGCGCACACACACTATGGAATCCTGGGATCTGTAGTGTGGAAATTGAAGGTGTTCTGGGTGAGAATTCCAAATACACTTCCCTGCATGGCAAATTCCAGAATTTCATAGCAATTAATATGGAGCAGTAGAACTGTAAAATATGGGAAAGCTCATGTTGCTTTAGTTTATGACATCATTACTCTCACTCTGAAAATAGTCCTGGATTGTCCCTCCTCTTTGAATTCATCTACATTCCAGAATTTTGGGGAGGTATTTCGTGTTGTTTTGTTTTGAGTTTTCAAACTTTATTGAATAACAGAAATTATGTTAACATTTGGATTATAAAGCAAAACAAAATTACAGTAAGTAATAGTTTCCACTTGGACAATTAGAACTGATACAGTTTGACACCACTTAACTGTCCATGGCTCAGTTCTCTGGAATCCTTGGAATTATGGTTTAACAAATTATTTAGCCTTCCCTGCCAAAGATTTGTGGTATCTCATCAAACTACAAATCCCAGACTTCCAGGCACTGAATCATGGTACTTTAATTCTAATGGAGGTACATTCTAAATTCTTTATCACCATGACATTTCCCTCTGTATCTGGGTTCCTTAACTTTTATTTCTGATGCTGAGCCAGCCCAGTCTTGGACAAGGGTTGAGTGAGATCTTGGAACACCAGGACTGAGATTCAAAGAAATTGAATTGTTTCCATGAATTCACTAGGGCCTCAACTACACTGCCATATAATGCAGATAAGTTCTATAGGTTTGTTCTTAAGTTAAATTTGTATGCAAGATGGAACAAGTACATTTTTAAAGTGTAGAAAGGGAGATGAGCACCAACCGCCAGAGTCAGAAACGATTGGGCTTAATGTCAGGGGAATACCTTTACCTACTCCAGCTAGATATATATGCTAGGTTTGGACAGCATAGTGAAGGGTGAACACATCTGTGGTGTTTGTTTTGCTGGTGTTTGTTTCTGTACCCGTTTAGAAGATTTCACTTCATTTTCTGTCCCTGTGATAATTGGATTTTGGGGGAAAAAATGGCTTGTTGTGGAAACAAGGATAGGTGATAAAGCTTCAGTAGAGATACCTTTTCACTCTTCCAGGATCAAATGCCCCTCCCAAAGGGTAAATTTCTCTCACTTCCTGTTGTCTCACCTCTGTTCTGGTGTGGCTGTAAGATGGTCCTCCATTGTGCATGTGGCTTGGCTCAGACTGTAGTTTGCTCTTTTCCACACTCTCATGTCGTGGTCTCCACTTTGTAGCCCCATTTTTTAAGGTTAGCTCTGCATCTCGTGGTGCCAGAGTGCAGTCTGTTCAGCACCTTCCAAGTAACCCAGTCTTCTGTGTTCCCAGGGGGGAGTTTCTCATCTGGTTCTGGGTTTTAACCTGCCACTTTTGGACTCTCGCTTGCTGAGGTGTTCCTGCAAGTGTCTCTGTAGATCTTAGGAAGCTGTTTTTTAATTTAAAATGTTAGCATGCTGGCTGATATCTGAACAGAGGATGGACCAGAGATGTCAACACCTTGGTCCTTTAATTGCAGGCTGCTACTTCCCGATAGATGTCAGGTAGTGCAATACTGGCTAAACAGTATAAACCTCACAGCCACACCAGAGGCACTTGAAGTCGCCAGCTCTAGTCAAAGGAAATTTAGTACAATGTCAAGCTTTTACCTTTGTTTGTAGCTTTTGTATGCGTTATAACTGTATTCTCAATTCGCTTCTGACATATAAATAAATAGAAACTCCGTTCTTAACTATGAGTCATTTTTAAGTCGGAAGTTTGTAGCTGGAGGACTGCCTATAACACAGTTTAACTGCACTGAACTGCATTCTATAGCACTGTAGATAGGGCCTGGGTGTTCCATGCAGGTAACCAACTTTCTGTGTGGGAAAAATGTTTTTGTATAAAAGCATGTACATTACACTAAATTCTCATTGGTCTATTATTCTTCATGTAGAGGTTTCCCAACAGTCAGGGAAGCCTATTTCTGAAATTAGGAACAAAAAATTACAGATATTATTTATATCTCTCGCACCAGTAAACATGTGCACATCTTATATATAAGGTTTCCTCCATGTATTGGGCCATGGATGGGTAAAAACTATGGCATAGACACAGAGAATTAGGAAGCCCTGGCCCTTGAGCACTCTAGCTGGAGGTCAGCTGTTACTAGCAGTGCTGTAGAATTTGAAGAGGCACAAATGGAGGGCGAAAGGGAGAAAGGTGCCAAGAGGAAGGCGCGTCAAGCCAACCCAGACCGGGGTTCTCACTGCAGGAGAACATGTAAGGCAAGAATAGTCACCTACGGACCCACTGCCAGTACACCGAATTTGGAAGACAATCTTACTGGGTCAATGAGGGATTGTCTTTGGAAGTAAAGTAAGTAAGGAGAAGGAAGAGATAAATACAAATGTTTCAAATGTTTAAAAATTTAACGTTTCATCATCTCTTTCTTCTGCCTCTCTTTCATTGTCCTCAAACATGTTCATTTGTGTGTTCTCTCATTCTCTTCCCTTCCTTACCCCAATTGCTGAATTAACAACAAAAAGCCATTTAGGGCAATACATTTCCCAGGTGTAACCTTAGCTCCCCCTGCGTGTAGCTAGTAGAAGTGTTCTCCAGGGAAACATTTTTTCCCATTCAGAAAATGTAGAGATATAGTGCTTTTGCCCAACAGCAATGTCCAAAATGGGGCTTGAAGGGGTATATCTGAACCCAGATATTAGATGAGTCAACAAACCCTGAATAGCTACAGCAGACTGCATTTTTCTTTATGTTAGAAAAAAGCATTTAAAAAATTGCAAGCCTCTTACAAAATGCAATGCCAACTGTGCTATGGGTTGTAAAGGCCCTTCCCATCAAAGCTTGCAATGAGTTTTAGAAGAAGGCAAAGTTATAAAATTATATGCCTATCAAAAGTATGCGTTACCAAAAATGTGTAATTTGAAAAATGTGCACAAATGCACTTCAGACAATGTAAAGCAGGGCAGTGGAGTCAGTACACCAAACCTTTGACTCCAATCCCTCTGTTCTTCTATTCTGGCTCCTTTTTAAACAGCACTGCATATAAATTAGTAATAACAACTTGACTATAGTAAACTGGTAACTCACCCAGCACCCCATGAACCATGACCACTCCGTGAATCATTAAGCTCCTTTAATAGAAAGAGCATAAAATATATTTGCTTGATTAAAATTTCTGAGCAAGAGAGGTTTCCTAAATTCCTATGAAAGCACAACAAACTCTGCATTCTATAAGTTATAAAAGGGGTTTAAACAGAAAAAATAAGATATACTTTAAAATGAAAGTATATATAAAATGAAAGTTTGCAGAACATAATAATTGCATTCTTACAATATTCTGGGTTTTTATTACAAAGCCAGAGGTTAGTAAATAGTTTCATTCCCTACAGAACCAGAAATGGTTTGAGTCTTGGACTAACTCTGGAGGCAAGGCTATTGTGGGTTCGCCTTAGGGCCGGCATAAACCAGAAACCACTTAAAGGCACACAACAACAACTATCCAAGTTAAATCTCTGGTCTGTAACTGGGATTGAAACCAAGACCTCCCTACTTGGTACTCTTCAGATGTGTTGGACTACAACTCTCATTATCCCCACCCATCACACCCATTACACCATTGAATTATGCAAATTTTCTTAAGACCAGTGGTACCTCCATTTTGAAGTGTATGGACACTTCTCTTGCTATTACTCACAATTTTAAGCTCTGTTTGAATATAAAGTTCACCCTCTATATCCACAGATTCTGCAACCATGGATTCCACTTTATTTATTTATTTATTTATTTTATTTACAGTATTTATATTCCGCCCTTCTCACCCTGCAGGGGAATCAAGGCAAATTATAATGTACATATACATGACAAACATTCAGTGCCAAAGACACACAGCATATATAGACAGACACACAAAGGCTATTTAACATTCCAGCTTTTTTATGAGGAAATTCTGGCCACCAGGGGAGCTGTAGCTTCAATGTCCATTTGTGACACTGATGAAGTACTTCCTCATTCTTTGCAGGCTTGCTGGAAATTTTTATGGCATCATAAATTAGTTAAATTAGCCTCCCCATGTAGGTGGTACCTAAATTTCCTACTTGACAGATGCAACTGTCTTTCAGGCTGCAAAGGTCAACAGCAAGCTACACAAATTGGTCGGAAGCTCACTCCGACTCGGGCTGGCTTCGACCTCATGACCTTTCAGTCAGTAGTAATCTTAATGCAGTTGACTCCCAGCCTGCTGTTCCATAGTCCCAGTGCATTGCATTGAAAATATTCCAAAAAGTAAACCTTGATTTTGCCATTTTATGTAAGGTATACCCATTGTATATAATGGGACTTGAATATCTATACATTTTTAATCCATGTTGAGGAGATAGGGGGATCCTGGAATCAAAACACAATAGATATCAAAAGCGCACTGCAAACACCAAACTTCATATATAACATCCACTGCCCACTTCCTACTTCTGAAGTTGTTGTTGCCTATGAATGCTTGAGATATGTTAGATTTGTTATACTTCAGATCAAAAGTGGGAACAGTGTATCCTTGATGTTGCTGGACTACACTTCCTATCAGAACCAGCCAATGGTTAAAAGTTTTGGGAATTACAATCCGGAAATATCAGAAGGAATGCACAATTCCCACTTTCTTAAGATTTCGCAAAATCCCACCAATGTTAATGCAGTTATCAAAAGCAAAGGGGCTGTTTACATTCTGAAATTAACAAGAGCAAGAACAAAAATGTGTGCATAGGCTTTGACCATAAGAGTCTTAATCAAGTCGCAACCAATCTTTCCACCAGCAGAAGGCAGCAAACTCCACTCAAAGTCACTACCAAATTTGGTTCAGTATTTAATCTACTCATAATAAAAGTAACTTTGATTTCTGTCCAAACGTTAGTTGAGGGCCCAATTCCATATAATGGTTGGTACTGTGAAATCAATTTGTAAACTTTCCCCCCTAAAACATAAAGAAGGAGTCATCTGTCAACCCATACTTCAAGTCAAATAGTTTGCACAACGATCTTGGAGGCATGACTACATCTCTACTTCTCTCCAGGAAATGTGAGTATTACACAATGTCACAGTTCACCTTCATGTGACCATAAATCAGTTTGCGATGAAATAAATACCAGAGGATGGCACTTAGTATGGTTTTTTCTCCCCGCCCCACCCCACCCCTTTGGGAGAGGGGAGAGAGCAGAGCTTATGAAATCAAAACTAGATTCATTGGCATTTTGGGAATACTGATCACTTCCCCTTATTTACACATCAAAGAGCACTTTTGTTTCATTGTGCCTACATTTTATGCTGGGAATGTGAATCATGCTGCCCTCCAGATACTGATGCACGGCAAGTCCTAGCAGCTCTGGTCAGGACTGCTGATTATAAGGAATTTTGAGGTTTGCAGACCAAACACCCTTTGCAGGGTTGCATAATTTCCATCCTAACCAAAGTGAAGTGAGGTGGTTTAGAAACGAATGTTTCCTAATGGGATGTGTTGCTCATGTCACATGGTTATGAGGACATATTTATGCTGAATTTTAGACCCCTTACATTGGTATCTTTTGGGAGTTGGACACCAGGGAGCACTAGGGAGCACTATTTCCATAAACATTAACTCAAAGGTGCATGTTTTATCATTCTAGGCAGTAGTTCTCAACCTGAGGGTCCCCAGGTGTTTTGGCCTACAACTCCCAGAAATCCCAGCCAGTTTACTAGCTGTTAGGATTTCTGGGAATTGAAGGCCAAAATATCTAGGGACACACAGGTTGAGAACCACTATTCTAGAGACAACAAAAGCTTCATATATGGTGTTCAATTTGAGGCCTGCTGCATTGGCATATTGATGTCAGTTCTGTGACTTCATGTAAAAAATAAATCAAAGAAAATTGGGGAAGAAAAAAATGATTAAGATTTGCAAATGTATTCAAATTGGGGGGCCTGTGTGGTATACCAATACCCTGTCCCCGAGGAGTATTTGTGCAGTTCTCTATATTTTGTTGTTGTTCATTCGTTCAGTCGTCTCCGACTCTTCGTGACCTCATGGACCAGCCTACGCCAGATCTCCCTGTCGGCCGTTACCACCCCCAGCTCCCTCAAGGTCAGTCCAGTCACTTCAAGGATGCCATCCATCCATCTTGCCCTTGGTCGGCCCCTCTTCCTTTTGCCTTCCACTTTCCCCAGCATCATTGTCTTCTCTAGGCTTTCCTGTCTCCTCATGATGTGGCCAAAGTACTTCAACTTTGTCTCTAGTATCTTTCCCTCCAGTGAGCAGTCGGGCTTTATTTCCTGGAGGATGGACTGGTTGGATCTTCTCGCAGTCCAAGGGACTCTCAGCACTTTCCTCCAACACCACAGCTCAAAAGCATCGATCTTCCTTCGCTCAGCCTTCCCTAAGGTCCAGCTCTCACATCCGTAGGTGACTACAGGGAAGACCATGGCTTTGTCTAGGCGGATCTTTGTTGCCAGTCTGATGTCTCTACTCTTCACTATTTTATCGAGAATGGACATTGCTCTCCTCCCAAGAAGTAAGCGTCTTCTGATTTCCTGGCTACAGTCTGCATCTGCAGTAATCTTTGCACCTAGAAATACAAAGTCTGTCACGGCCTCCACATTTTCTCCCTCTATTTCCCAGTTGTCAATCATTCTTGTTGCCATAATCTTGGTTTTTTTGACGTTTAGCTGCAACCCAGCTTTTGCGCTTTCTTCTTTCACCTTGATTAGAAGGCTCCTCAGCTCCTCCTCGCTTTCGGCCATCAGAGTGGTGTCATCTGCATATCTGAGGTTGTTAATGTTTCTTCCAGCAATTTTCACCCCAGCTTTGCATTCATCCAGCCCCGCACATCGCATGATGTGTTCTGCATACAAGTTAAAAAGGTTGGGTGAGAGGATGCAGCCTTGCCGTACGCCTTTCCCAATCTTGAACCAGTCTGTTGTTCCGTGGTCAGTTCTGACTGTTGCTACTTGGTCCTTGTACAGATTCCTCAGGAGAGAGACAAGGTGGCTTGGTATGCCCATCCCACTAAGAACTTGCCACAATTTATTATGATCCACACAGTCAAAGGCTTTAGAATAGTCAATGAAGCAGAAGTAGATGTTTTTCTGAAACTCCCTGCCTTTCTCCATTATCCAGCGGATATTGGCAATCTGGTCTCTGGTTCCTCTGCCTTTTCTAAACCCAGCTTGAACATCTGGCAACTCTCGCTCCATGTATTGCTGGAGTCTTCCTTGCAGGATCTTGAGCATTACCTTACTGGCATGAGAAATAAGGGCCACTGTACGGAAGTTGGAGCAGTCTTTCGCATTTCCCTTTTTTGGTATGGGGATATAAGTTGATTTTTTCCAGTCTGATGGCCATTCTTGTGTTTTCCATATTTGCTGGCAAATGGCATGCATCACCTTGACAGCATCATCTTTTAAGATTTTAAACAGTTCAGCTGGGATCCCATCATCTCCTGCTGCCTTGTTGTTAGCAATGCTTCTTAAGGCCCATTCAACCTCACTCCTCAGGATGTCTGGTTCTAATTCATTCACCACACCGTCAAAGCTATCCTCGATATTGTTATCCTTCCTATACAGATCTTCTGTATAGTCTCGCCACCTTCTCTTGATCTCTTCAGCTTCTGTTAGGTCCCTGCCATCTTTGTTTCTTATCATACCAATTTTTGCCTGAAATTTACCTCCAATGTTTCTAATTTTCTGGAAGAGGTCTCTTGTCCTTCCTATTCTGTTGTCTTCTTCCACTTCCATGCATTGCTTATTTAAAAATAGTTCCTTATCTCTTCTGGCTAACCTCTGGAATTGCGCATTTAACTGGGCATATCTCCCCTTATCCCTGTTTCCTTTTGCTTTCCTCCTTTCTTGGGCTACTTCCAGTGTCTCAGCAGACAACCATTTTGCCTTCTTGGTTTTCTTTTTCTTTGGAACGTACTTTGTCTCGGACTTCTGTCCATAGTTCTTCTGGGACTCTGTTTACTAAATCTAGTCCTTCAAATCTGTTCTTCACTTCCACTGTATATTCGCTAGGAATGTTAGTGAGATCATATCTAACTGGTCTGTGTATTTTCCCTGAACTCTTTAGTTTTATTCTAGATTGGGCAATAAGAAGTTCGTGATCTGAGCTACAGTCAGCCCCAGGTCTTGTTTTCACCGACTGGATGGATGTCCGCCATCTTTGACTGCAAAGGATGTAGTCAATCTGATTTCGGTGCTGACCATCTGGTGAAGTCCATGTATAAAGCCGTCTTTTAGGTTGTTGGAAGAGAGTATTCGTTATACACAGCGAGTTTTCCTGGCAAAATTCTATCAGCCTGCGTCCCGCTTCATTTTGTTCTCCCAGACCATGCTTGCCTGTGATCCCAGTTGTCATTTGACTTCCCACCTTGGCATTCCAGTCTCCTGTAATGAAAATAATGTCTCTTTTTGGTGTATTATCCAGTAGGTCCTGCAGATCCTCATAGAACTGATCTACTTCTGCTTCTTCAGCAGCTGTGGTTGGGGCGTATATTTGGATCACTGTGATGTTGAATGTGATGATCTCTATATTATCTAGTGCAATTCTATGGTATGCTTCTGGCCAAAATATAAGGTTCAATATTATATCCGGTATCCACAGAGGATACTGGAATACATTATGTAGTGCTCTGAGCCCTGCTCAGGTTTTGCAAACTAAGGACTGTGGCTGTCTTGACTGAATCGATCCATCTGGAATGTGCTTTTCCTGCTTCTTGGCAGGGGGTTGGACTGGATGGCCCACAAGGTCTCTTCCAACTCTATGATTCTATGAATGTGATTTTCAACTTTTCCTACTGCCTTCAACTTTACCAAGCATTTTTTTTTCTAGTTAGTCAACTCTTCCCACAATATGGACAAAATAAAACACTTTCACATTAACCTTCTTGGCTTCTAGGAAAATTCAGAATTAATTTATTCTAGAACATACATATTTGTTTTTGAAGAGTTTGGAATTCTGTTCAGACCACACCACACCCAAACTCCACTCCAAATTGACCTTGTTAGCAGCTCAGCCCACCTTCCCCAATATGACCATGTCCTTATTGGGAAACACAAAAATGAACAGGACGGGTCAGAGTAAGCTCCCGACCATTAATAGTCTAGCTTGCTGTTGACCTATGCAGCCCAAAAGACAGTTGCATCTGTCAAGTAGGAAATTTAGGTACCGCTTTATGTGGGGAAGTTAATTTAACTAATTTATGACATCATAAAACCTTCCACCAGCATGTGTAAGAATGAGGAAGTACTCCATCAAGGACTCAGTGTCACAAGTGGACGGTGAAGTGGCAGCTCCCCCTGTGGCTGGAATCGAGCATACCCTCATGAAGCCGGAAAGCTGGAATGTTAATTGCCTTTGTGTCTGTCTATATATGTTGTATGTCTAATGTTTGCTATGTATATGTGCATTGTAATCCGCCCTGAGTCGGATTGAGTCAGGGTGAGAAGAGCGGAATATAAATACTGTAAATAAATAAAATAAAAAAATAAACATAACTAGTTCCTTGTAGTTAATTACTTTTCTTATACTGGTAAGAAATTTTAACTTTTTCATTTCCTTATCATGGTCAGTTTGATTATTTCCTGGTGAATGACAGAAATGACAATGAAATGCAGTAGTCTGCTAGAACCATGCAGTTCTCAGGAATTACCCATGTGTTATGACACTTTTATTGAAGATTGCCCAAACATTTTGGGAAATTTGGATAACCACAGGTATTTCTGCTCTGACATTCCGCTCTGAAACATGTGTTCAGTGTCAAAGAAATGCTTGTTGCTAGTATTTTGAAAGTGCATAGATTGCGGAAATTCCCCAAATGTACATCCTACAGCAATTTCCACAGATAGCTCTCCTCTCAAAAAAGCAAAACATCCAATGCATATTATCCATTTAAAGAGACGAAATGCCCTTCTGTTCTGCCTCTGGTGCTTCTAATATCTCTTATTACATTCTCCACTGGCCAAAGGATGTGTACAACATTATCAGTACTTCAAAGATGTCATGTCACAAAGACACTCTTCTCCTACTAACTGAGACAAGAGCAGATAAATCGTCTTACATCTCATCAAAGCATTTCAGAACTCGAAGGTAGATTATTATGACTCACACTTGGGCCAAGATCCAATAAAGGGGTCACATCATATAAAGCCAGACTGGTGATAATATGCACTAGATCACCAACATACTAGGTAGCGCAATTGCACAAGTTGTATGCCTTGGATTACCTTGGCACATGATCTTGTTCTGTAACAACTTCCCTCCTGCCAAAGTTCACTGGATGATGCAGTATCTTAGAAGTGCTATCACTTCTGCAGTAGTTAAACTGGAACTTCACTATGCAATCTGAATCAGGATGCGCCTTTGCACAATGTCCTAAAAGGCAGCGGGAGTCTAGCCAGTGGCTGCACTATTTGATACTGTTGAGAGAGGATTCCAGTGCATATGTGATGGCTGCCATCTCTTCAAATATCCTATCCACATCCACAAATTCAACCTTAACATGGGATGTAGAGGAACCTGTATCAACGGGGAGGCCCCTGTGGCACATTAGGTTAAACCCTTGTGGTGGCAAGAAGGTCTGTGGTTCGAATCCGGGTAGCAGGGTGAGCTCCCGTCTGTCAGCTCCAGCTTCTGATGCAGGGACATGAGAGATGCCTCCCACAGAATGGTATTTATTATTATTATTATTAATAATAATAATAATAATCCTTTATTTGTACCCTGCTACCATCTCCCGAAGGACTCGGTCCGGCTTACAAGAGGCCGAGCCCAAATACAACAATAAAAACAGTAAAAAAAAAATCAGTATTTTTCCAGTATTTCTATCCCGTTCCTTCTCAGTCCCCAAAGGGAAACACAAGATGGCTTACATTTGGCAGCAATTCGATGCCACTACATATAACAGAGCAATATAATAACAATTAAAATAATAAGTAAAACATTCATTAAACACAGTAAAAAACAGTATTAATAGCCATATCATCATTCCATATCCAATTCGATGTTCAAAGTGCTATGTCTGTTGTCCAAATGCCTGGTCCCAGAACCACGACTTCAATTTCTTCCTAAATGACAGGAGGGACGGAGTTGATCTTACCTCAGTAGGAAGCGAGTTCCACAGGTGGGGGGCCACAGCCGAGAAGGCCCTGTCTCTTGTCCCTCCCAGACGTATTTGTGACACTGGTGGGAGCGAGAGCAGGGCCTCTCCTGATTATCTTAAACTGCGAGGTGGGACGTAGAGGGAGATGTGTTCAAACAAGTAAGCTGGGCCAGAACCATATAAGGCTTTATAGGTCAAAACCAGCACTTTGAATTGAGCTCAAAAGTGGACTGGCACAACAAGGGGGTGGTATGCTCTCTGTATATCACTCCAGTTAGCAATCTGGCTGCCGCCCATTGGACTAGTTGTAATTTCTGAACAGTCTTCAAAGGCAGCCCCATGTAGAGTGCGTTGGTAAAACATCTGGCTGTCCCCTGGGCAACATCCTTGCAGATGGTTGATTCTCTCACACCAGAAGTGACTTGTAGTTTCTCAAGTCGCTCCTGACAAAGAAAAAAATGGGGAGTTCTAGTCAAAATATAACCTTTCCATGCTTGCTCTGAATACTGCTAATCAGATGGATTGGACTACAGTTCCCAGAGGCATCACTTTGGATGATCCAAATGCTGGATCCAGATTAGCTCTGTGGTGCCCACATTTAGATGGCATTTGTTAGATGGTAGATGTACGGGATAGTGAAGCTGAACTATCCTGACCTGTAATCTTTCTCACAAGTAGATGTGCAGGATTCTCTGTGTACATGCTACCCAGCAATTACACCGGAGGTTCAGGAAATGCATTTCAAGGAGCCCAATTAAAATACCCCAGGGAAGAGTTTAAACTGGGGGTTGTTAAAAGCCTGTCACCTCCTCTTACTGCCTCTGCCTTTTGCGATAAGCACTCCTCAGAGTAGCAGCCGTCCTGCAGAGACAGCAAGTGGGTGGCCTATTTTAAGAACTGTTGTCAGTTATAAGGCAGATAGGGAGACTGCTAAGTTACTTTAGAACAGGGTCTCTTAACCTGGAGTCCTCAGGCTCTGGAAAAAAAAGCCCATGCATCTTTATTTTCACTCACCTCTCTAAGTGAAATTTAGCATATTTTCCCATTGTGAATGAAGGCAATGGATGACAGTAGAATTAATAGAAGTTGTGATGATAGAAATCACAGATAGTTTCATATCGCATTACAGTTGTTTTAGACATTCTGTAATGCCTTTTTTGTTCTCTACTACCAAACATATTCCCCAAAATTGGTTTGGTTAATTTAAAATTTGGACTAAAACACAGAGCACATTCACTCCTTCTACAGGATGGAAATAAATGTCACCACTGCTCCATTTTTAGCTTCCAGATCCAATTAATCAGTGGCTAAATAATCACACCAAAAACTGGAAAAGGCAACATAAGAGTGATATTTTCCATTTTGCAAAATTAAAACTATATTTTCCACAAGGCAGGCAAACTGCAATGCAGTGGATACATACCATTGCTGGTCTGCCTTCTCCTTGTGATTCTCTCCTACCTAGCTATTGACAGGTAAAACCTATCAATAGCTCCCAATCCCGCAAAATTCCTAATCCTATCTCTTACCTTGGTGTGATGGGTCCCTTCCACTTCTGTGCCGAATTCAAGCTTCCCACATTCCATATTCCTATATGGGTTGGACAGTTTTGGGCTTCCTTTTCACCTCTGAGCACATCGATCACTGCATGTTCTTCAGTCCAGTGGTGTCATTAGCCACAGCCCTACTTGTACTTATCCTCTGTTGTGCCCCAGTTGCTTGTTGAGTGCTGCTCAATCTCCGGCATTATCTCTTGCTGCATTTTGGATTGTCTCATCATAAGGTTTTTGTGTTCAAATACATCCAAAGGGGTTTTTCCAAGCCTCCTTCTGCACAGTTTAACTATGGTGCCATTGCTATTGCCTCTGAAAGATCCTCCACCAGTCTCACACTCTACTACTACTGCTACCCAGTAGTTGTTTAGCCCATTTAATCTGGCTCTTCAGCAATAACCTGTTTGACATGGGAGACCCTTCCAACAGTACCTGCTATCATCATAATAAACTTTTTTCCTTAGAAGAACACAAAGTCCAACTACTTGGAAAGGTAGTACCATGGTGAGACACCTCTGTTCAAAATAATCACAGTTCTCCCCACAGTTTCGGCAGATCCACATCATTATAAGCAATGCAGATTCCACCTGAACACTAGAAAGAACTTCCTAACTGTGAGTGCTGTTCAGCAGTGGAACTCTCTGCCCCGGAGTGTGGTGGAGGCTCCTTCTTTGGTGGCTTTTAAGCAGAGGCTGGATGGCCATCTATCAAGGGTGCTTTGAATGCAATTTTCCTGTTTCTTGGCAGGGGATTGGACTAGATGGCCCACAAGGTCTCTTCCAACTCTATGATTCTACTGGATGGCACATGTTCTCTATCAGAAACTAGAGCTGAGGTGGTCTATCCAATGCAATTATCTGAATCTGATTCTTCCCAGGGTTTTCCCTATGCCAGCAGACTTAGAGTAGAAAATAGAGTAGAAAATAGCATGTAGTTTTCTACAAGCCATGCCAATCCATACCAAGACCATTGCATAACCAAAAATGTACTGCTTCTTCCTCCACCTATATTTGCATCTTTTCACCATCCTTTGTTTTCTGAAACAATGCAGTATTTTCCACAAGGTTACATGCAAATGCTTATGTAAATTTGAAGGCAAACAATAGATTCAGCTGGGATAAGGCAGGCTGGTTTTGCAAAGCTGGCTATTCTTTGGAACATCTGGTATCAGCAAGTTTTATGGTAAAACTCATTGACATTTCTAGTCCTTCTTGACAGCCAGGAGTAGAGTGGTTGATGATTCCTACATACGAGTGGGGAAAAATCGGAAACGATTACTTGGTCTGATGGATTGGTTTACCCATTCCACAAATGTTTATCTTGTGTTTCTTTTGAGGCTAAGATACATAATTTCAACTGTCTTTCGAGGTCCAATTCTTTACTTTCCCCATAATGAACATGCATGTGAGAAGAAGGTAAGCAAGATGCACGTATGAACACAATTTAAAAGGTCAGTAAAACGTAATACACTTTCCAATTTCAGGAAAGGTGGACTTCACCATTGGGCAGAATTGAAACTCAGCCTTTGGATATCCTGAAAAGATATTATAGTAGGCATTGTAGCAATACAGTAGCTATTGATGAATGTAATTATAGTTATTCTACTCTCTGGCAAATGGAGAGAAGACCTCTTCTGGGATTTACTGTCTGAAATACCAAAATAGCTTGGATAGCTTTGGATATGTGCTGTTTACTTTGTGAGAAAAAGGTGAATTAGGCAGTAAAAGTCTTGCACTTGGACTCAGGTATTTTTTTAAATGGAGATAATGAAAAATAGTGCCATCAATTATTCTGCATTGGTGAAATATCTGAGTCACAGTGCTATCTTTTGAACAGATGGATCAATGGATAGACAATACATATTTCAAGTTAGGATACTTAGGATGATGACAAGCAGATAGACTGGTGATCATTTCAGTGCCTGGGGTTTGTCACACAAGGATCCTACGTAGGAGTTACATAGCATACAGCAACATTATTTCAAAGAGCAATATTGAACAACTGAACCAAGCCACCAAATGTACAACTAAATACACAACACAGTGAATGTAGGTAAGGTAAAGGTAAAGGTTTTCCCCTGACATTAAGTCCAGTCGTGTCTGACTCTAGGGGTTGGTGCTCATCTCCATTTCTAAGTTGAAGAGCCAGCATTGTCTGTAGACACCTCCAAGGTCATGTGGCTGGCATGACTGCATGGAGCACCATTACCTTCCCACCGAGCAGTACCTATTGATCTACTCACATTTGTATGTTGTCAAACTGCTAGGCTGGCAGAAGCTGGGGCATGCTGCTCCCCGGATTCAAACCTGTGACCTTGCGATCAGCAAGTTCAGAAGCTCAATGCTTTAACCCACTGCACCACTGGAGGCTCCCGGTGGTGCAGTGAATGCACACACACAGATATATCCATGTGTAATTGTGCACCCATGTGCAGGTTGCATCTATGCACAATATTGACCCATCAGCAATAGGGCTACATGCACTGCACCTCCCCACTTTTGAACTGAGTATGGACAATGCACATCTGACAGAAATGTCCAGCTGTTTCCATAAGAGATTTCTGCAGCCCAGAGAACACCTTGAGTTTTGAGAAATCTGAGTCCTGTTTAGTCTGCAATGCCTCAAGCTAGATTGTGTTTCTGCAGTACGTTCTTTATCGCATATATGTCTACCTCTGCATTTCCTCTACCTTTTGGCGCCCCTCCAGCTTGGAGGAATGCAAAACAAGTGGAACCCTAATCTGCGCATGAAAACAGGGCTTCATTATCTGGCAGGAATGATATCTCCATAAAAGCTGAACCTGCCACCCCAACGTAAGGCGCAGGCCTGCCTGTCACAATCTAACCAGCCTCCACTTCCCCACCGCCTCCAATGCCAGCAAGTTCAGTCTTACTTGGCATCTGTCAGGCACAAACATATTTTCCTTCTGTACAATTCAGGACATTGTGGCCAGCATAACCTCACAATATCACCTTCTCCTTCCACACTACTGTTTGCAAGTCAGTATTAGAGCTAAACTCTTAAGAAAAACAAAGAGGTGCCTGTTGATAAATAATCCTTGAAGACGGGGCTTTGTGTGAAACGAGAAGGGGAAAAGAGGGCATTGGCAGGGAATACAAATAACTCTGGCTAATTTTTTTGCAAGTGTTTTCCAGCTCTGATAATGGGCTGCATTGAGAGACTGGTAGTACTGTGATGTGTTTATCAGAGTAGATAGTCTAGGAAGCAATGTTATATAAGGGGGCAGAAAATCACCTAAGCCAGACAGTCTGATATGCAAGATGAAGTGGGGCCGGGGGGGGGGGGGCATGCAAGATCAAGTGCAAAAGCTCTTACATCAGGATCTTACTGAAAGTGTATCCGACAAATAGGGCTTTATCCAAAAAATGGGACACAACTCACAATATGGGAAAAATCCAGCTTGGTACAAAGTGAACTTGGATAGTGACTTCTCTCCTTACCAGATGCTTTTTGATTGAGAGCTGGTGCTCAAAAGTTGAGCAGTTGTTTGATACAGTAGATGTTCTCTTTTATTCCTGCTTTCCAAACACTCCATGCTAAAATTATAGCAAAACAAAAATGATCAACTTGACTAAAGGTGTTACTGCAATGTGCTTTTAAAATACATTTGGCGGATACAGACGTGCTTGTTCTTTGTTCTCTTCCTGGGAATTTCTTTTTTAGTGGTATATGCCTCTCCATAAATATTTGATTAGTTAACTTAACTACCATATATTCCTAAATTTGTTTCCTCCATGTTGTAACAGCAGTCTCCCCCCACCTAATGCTCTCTGCAAATGCTGGACTACATTATATAATTAAACTGATTTAAGTCTCAGTCCCTTTTCTCTGGATACCTTGAGAACTGTAGTCCAGAGTTGACTAAAGGAACGCTCGGACAGAAAATCCAAAGGATATCACCAAACTGCAAATCCCTGAGGCCCTGGAAAGAGCATTTCACAAAAGGAAAGGTGACACATCATTTCTCACATTCTACAGTCACAGATAAGAGATATTTGTGGAATTGTTTGCAGGGTCAGGCATGTAACAAGGTAATTTTACAAGACCTGTAATTTTAAATGCAAATTGCAAATCAGCAGTTGCAGAGAACTCTCCAAAACCATTGCTCTGGAATGCAGCTAAAGTCATCCACAGGCCAGTGGGACTTGTAGAATTAAATCCCCTGGAGAAACCTGAAGCCTTTACTTATCTGCTGCAGTTTTAGACTTCGTAGAATCATAGAATCAAAGAGTTGGAAGAGACCTCATGGGCCATCCAGTCCAACCCCCTGCCAAGAAGCAGGAATATTGCATTCAAATCACCCCTGACAGATGGCCATCCAACCTCTGTTTAAAAGCTTCCAAAGAAGGAGCCTCCACTGCACTCCAGGGCAGAGAGTTCCACTGCTGAACGGCTCTCACAGTCAGGAAGTTCTTCCTCATGTTCAGATGGAATCTCCTCTCTTGTAGTTTGAAGCCATTGTTTCGTGTCAACTTCTATTCGTCCCATTCTCTGTAGCTTCTCAAAGTTGTCCTCCAGTACAGGTAGCATTGCTATTGGTCCTGCTATTGGGTAATTTAACAACAAAACTGCCTCAGCTACAAAAATCTCATTTCTGTTCCTTCCATATTTTATCACCCTTGTGCCGGCAGAACTGCCCACTGACAGGTCAGTGGTTTGAATCTGAGGAGAGTGGGTTGAGCTCCCTCTGTCAGCGCGGCCATGAAAGGAGCCTCCCACAAGGATGGTAAAACATCAAACATCTGGGCATCCCCTGGACAATGTCCTTGCAGACGGCCAATTTTCTCACACCAGAAGCAACTTGCAGTTTCTCAAGTCACTCCTGACATGAAAGAAAATTCCTAACGTATTTGTTTTACTTTCCTTGAAATGCTTACAATAACCATTGAAAAAAGAAGTATTGGTTCTCTGTAGGGAGACATTGCTCTTTATATAGAAGCTACTATTATACAGTTTCATGTTTTCCATACACTGTGACCTTGAAACCTCACAAATTTACGATGTTGAAAAGCCCCTTCTTGGTTGCAAAGAAGCCCTGAATGTAAGCTTAATATTTTAAGATCTCTTTGGCAAGGGGCAGTACTAAAGCCAAGGGGAATGACTTGCTCTGCAAGTCCCTTGTTCATTTAATGTCTACTAAGTCAGCACATTTCCTTCTTCCGAGCTCTCAAGTGTAAGGTATTAGCCACCTGGGACAGATCCATGGAGACTTTTCTGCAATGCAATGCCTCGTGGGAGGCCTGTGGCATAGATGGGGAGCTTCGTATGGAGTGCGAGGGGACATAAAGAGTGAACGAGAATTGATTCCAGATCTCTGGCTATATTTACTAAATCAACAAACAAGCAAACAAAGGCTTCATGATATATTTCTTAAATCATAGGTTTACTGCTTCCTGGCAGGCTAATAAAGTCGAGATGAATGATGAGACAGTCTGCTGTGAGAATGAGTAAACATCTCCTACTGTCTGGGGAATGTAAGATGACTACTGTCTTATCCTTTGTTACAGGTTGTTAAGATAAAATTGCCCTATATATCACTGCTGCTGTCAATAAAATTAGAAAGAGCAAGCGGCCTCCTAGCTTCTTTCTCTCTCTTTTGCGCTCTTACACACAAACCCTGCAAAGCCAACACAATTTTGCTACTACTTATAAGGTATTTTTATTTCATTTTCTCACCAGTATTAACTTAAACTGAAGAAAGAAAGAGCTCACAGTTTATTCTATATATTTTTCTGCACATAGAAATCTAGTTATCAAGGGATACGATTCTGTTCTGGATTTCTACTTGGCATGTCAAGTTCAAAGTCCCATTTGAGTGGGATGTTCACTACAAGATTCTGAGTTAGTCACTGCCTTCCAGCTTAACTGGAATTTATGGGGTTGTTGCAGGGATAAACTGAAAGAGACACATTTTCCTGAGCTTAATCCAGACAAGACAGAGGTTCTCCTGATCAGTCGCAAGGCTGTGCTCGACGGGGTTACACTACCCTTGAGGACACAGGTCCATGGTCTGGGGGTCCTCCTGGATTCTGTGCCGATGCTTGATGCTCAGGTGTCAGTGGTGCCCAGCAGGGCCTTCGCACAGTTCACACTTGTGCACCAGCTGCGACCATACCTCGAGAAGCCTGACTTGGCCACAGTGATCCATGTGTTGGTTGCATCCAGATTAGATTTTTGCAATGCACTCTACATGGGGCTGCCTTTGACGATGGCTCTGAAACTACGAAGATCAGCAACCAGGCTTTTAACTGGAGCCAATTACAGGAAGCATACAACACCTCTATTAAAGCAGCTCCACTGGCTGCCAATAAGTTTCCAGTCTCAATTCAAGGTTCAGGTTATGACCTACAAAGCCCTAAAAAGTTTGGGCCCACCTATCTTTGTGATCACATCTTCCCCTAGTGTGGGCTCTAATATCCGCTGGGGAGACCCTCCTCTTGCTTCCACCACCATCACAGGCATGGCTGTTGGGGATAAGGGAGAGGGCCATCTTGGTGGTGGCCCCTCAACTTTGGAACACACTTCACAGGGAGATTAGGCAAGCCCCCACACCGTGCTCTTTGTGCAGGGATCTGAAAACCTGGATGTTCCAACAAGCATTTGAGAACGACTAATCCCAAATTATAAATGCCCAGTCCCTAGGTCACCAAATAGTACTCTGTTCTCTGCTCCTCATCCAATTCCCTGGCCCTCTGGTACACTGTTTTGCACTATCCCATGCCTGGTCCTTTTATAGCCTGGTCATGCCCATTTTAGCAATTCTGGTCATTGGTTTTTGTTGAACATTGTCTGATGGAGCTTCAATGCTGCTGTTTTATTCTCTTATGTTCAATTGTGTTTTGTCTAGATCTATTTTACAATGCTCTTATTTTAGTGGTGTTTTTTTATTATAATGGATTGTTTTGCTTTTTGTCTGTTGGACTTTTTGTCCCACGTGTAAGCTGCCCCGAGTACCTTCGGGAAGTTAGTGGCGGGGTATAAGAATAAAATTATTATTATTATTATTATTATTATTATTATTATTATTATTTGGAACACAACAAGATGAGTCCACTGCAAACAATATCACTATGCTATCACACATAGGACACTTCCCAAGTGTTTAGGACTGTGTGATGTATTACTATCACTGCAAACAATATCACTATGCTATCACACATCGGACACTTCCCAAGTGTTTAGTACTGTGTGATGTATCAGCGAATAATGCATGCAGATCCAAGTAGTGTGGCCGTTTGCAGCTGACAGATGGTAATTTTCTCAGTGCCTATTGTGTTTAAGTGCTGGCCAAGGTCTTTAGGCACTGCACCCAGTGTGCCGATAACCACTGGGAGCACCTTTACAGGCTTGTGCCAGAGTGTTTGCAGTTCCACCTTTAAATCCTCATATCATTTCAAGTTCTCCAGTTTTTTCTGTTCAATCCTGCTGTCACCTGGTATTGCAACATCATGGATCCATACTTTGTTTTTTTAACACAATCGTGAGGTCAGGAGTATTGTGCTCCAAAACTGTCAGTCAGAAGTCCCAGAATAGTTTAATGTGTTCATTTTCTGTAACTTTTTCCAGGTTTTTGATCCCACCAATCCTTTGTCACAAGCAGATGGTATTTGTCACATAAATAATTTAGTAGTAGTAGTAGTAGTAGTAGTAGTAGTAGTATTCTTAACCTTAGCCTTCTTCCAAGAAGGGTGGGGTATAAAAGAATGAAATACTGAGATTATGGAACCTAGATCAGTGGTTTCACTTAACAGCACCCAGGACAATATGGTATCCCTAGGAATTTTCTAGGTCCTATAGATAATTATGTCCCATGCATCCTATAGAAGTTACTGCAAAGTTGCTTCAGAGGCCAAGTTATTAAAGAGGCTATGTCTCTGGGCATCACTAAGTCCTCCAACACAACTCTATGGATGTTAGGACCAGAAATGAAGTAACTTAGTAGTGCTCAGTCATATCCACAATCTGCTACAAAACATTTAACAATAGGAGTCATTGCTGACAAGTTCTTTTTGATATCTGACCTATAGCAGAAAACCACAGAATTGTGACAAAAGAATATGCTTATCAGACAGTGTTTGAGAATATCATCATACCTGTATAATAATTTAATATTTTATCTTGTTCCTTAAGAATATATTTTTTCTTCTTCTCTGCAATCCATAGATGCTAGAAACATTGTATAAAATCCATCATAATTATTACATGTGGTTGATGTGGGTTGGGATGAGATCTGAACTTAATCTTCATACATATTCAGCACTGAAAGAAACTATACGATGGGATCATTAGTAAATCATATTATAGCAATAATTAACTTACCCTGTATTTTTCAAGAGCAATAAAAGTTGCAACATTTTATATGTGCCAACAAAGCCTACTTAACAGCTACCTAACCACAGCTCTGCCACCCACTCTGCTTTTTATGTTTCGGTTTTAAAGTGAAGAGAACCTTAGTCTGCACCAAAAACAACAGAGGGTTATCTAGCACCATAAAGACTTAGAAGTAAATTGATAATCCTTAAGGGGCCACGGGATTTCTTGTCGTTTTAGCTGCAGCAGACTGACATTTGGGCCAGTGCTTTAGAAACTGCTGTTTTGAACTCAGAAAAATTCTCCATGTCTGTCTAAGACAGTGGTTCTCAACCTTTCTAACACCGGGACCCTACGCCTGGGTAACAACGGAAAAATTTGTTTCTAAACTCGTTTTGTTTTTAGGGGTCCATCGTGTTTCGTTTTTTTAAAGAATTCCGAAATTTTCCTTTTAAAAATTTTGAAATTTACGAAATTTCGTATAATTACAAATTGATTCGTTAATGGCGGACGCGATTGCGCAATATGCTAAAAAAACTTCCAAATGGGACAGGGGGAACTTCTGAAGCTTCCCTCTCCCTCTGTTGTTGACTGTTGGTGTGATAAAACAAACAACAACTATAAAACTTGCACCAGACATGCGAAAATAATTACGAAATAAGTACGAAATAATTACGAAATAAATTGAAAAAATTGTTTCGAATCTAATTTACTCCTCACACTATTCCTGCATGGCTCAATATTGGACCGTAAGCTAATTTAAATACAAATTAATAACGAATTACGAAATTAACGAACGAAACCGCCCAAGCCTACTAAATATGGTTCCTCATGTTGTGGTGACCCCCAACCATAAAATTATTTTTGTTGCTCCTTTATAACTGTAATTTTGCTACTGTTACAAATCGTAATGTAAATATCTGATATGAAAGGTGTGTTTTCATCTTTACAAATTCAACATAATTTAAAGCATCATGATTAATCAGAAAAAATATGGATTTGCAGTACCTTCAACTGATTCAGCGCTGACTTCCACAGACCACTGAGACTTCCACACAGAACTCCCATGTCAAACAAAAAATACTGGTGGGGTTTGGGAGGAACTGACAGTGATTTAGGGAAGATGTAGTTCACCGACATCTCATCCAAGGAGAGGGTTGTTTCTGAGACCCCAAGCAGGGAGGGGAGAGCAGGCATCCTAGCGTGGTGAGTGTGCAAAGCTGGAGGGAGGCTCATGCCAGCAAGACCCTTCAAGTCATGGCAGGCCCGTAGCCAGGATTTCGTTTCGGGGGGGGGGGGGGGCTAAAAAAATTTCAGGGGGGGTTTCGGGGGGGGGCTGAGTTTCGGGGGGGGGGCTGAGTCTGAGTGAAAGAGGGTCTAGCCTAGCAAACCTTTTGTATCATTACCCCAATACCCCCATACATATGGGATATATTGAGAATGGTGATCAAATCATGATATTAATAAACATAACAGTTTAAATAATGCACCAGTAAGGCCTTTTCGCGAACCACCATGAGAATTTCGGGGGGGGGGGGCTGAAGCCCCCCGAGCCCCCCCCCCCCCCCGGCTCCTGAGTCATGGAGCTTCTGTGTGGGAAGTTTGGCCAAATTCTATAGTTGGTGGGGTTCAGAATGCTATTTGATTGTAGGTGAATTATAAATCCCAGTAAATACAACTCCCAAATGACAAAGTCAATTCCCTTCCCCCATATCCCACCAGTATTCAAATTTGGGCATATTAGGTATTTGTGCCAAATTTGGTCCAGTTAATGAAAATACATCCTGCATATCAGATATTTACATTATGATTCATAATCCTAGCAAAATTGCAGTTATGAAGAAGCAACAAAAAGAATTTTATGGCCGGGGTCACCACAACATGAGGAACTGTATTAAGGGGTTGTGGCATCAGGAAGGTTGAGAAACACTGCAGTAGAGAGTGAGTATGGTTTATTAAGTCCACGTAGACAAGCCCTAGGAATTCTTACTGCTCCGTATTCAGCTATTCCACCTGTTCATGAATGTGTAGAATAGATGAATATTTACTATCCATAATTACTATCCAAAACACACCTTCAATTTGTTATTGTTCTGGGCCTTCAATTTATTTCTGACTTATGGCAGCCAGTGTGAAAGCTTACCAAGAGGTGTTTGTGTGTGAGAGAGAGTGTGTGTGCGTGTGTGTGCACATGTGCAAAATTATTAAGAGGTGGTTTGTCTTTGTCTTCCTTGAGGTGGAGAGAGTATGACTTGCCGAAGATCACCCTGTAGAGTGGAGATTCTAACCTTATTATATCTACAAGCTGCAAATGCCATTCAGACTCTTGGCCACTGTAAATAAAGATAAAAGATTCCTTCACACTATATAAGTGCAGCATTATGTTATTACTTCAATTGCCATGTCTGAATCTGTTCGAGAGAGCCTCCCCAAAATATATATCACATGATTGCGTAGAATCTAACTATGGCAGTTAAAGTGGAACCATAGCATTATAATTGTCTAGTGTGAAAAGGGCACTGGTTGTGTTAGATATCAGTTAGTTTTAATGCAGATTTTCTACTCATGGATACATGTTCAATTTGCAGCAAAGTTTTCAGGTAGGAGTGTTTGTGCATATTTCAAATCCAAAAGATTTCCTCACAACTTTATGTCCAAGAAGCATTTCAACTATTTCCATAACATGTTGCACTGGAGTAAACAGAAAGCTTGTTTTTGAAAAAGTGCAGTGAGCTACATTCCCCGGCGCTTTTAATTATACTCCCGAGCCAAAAGGTCTCTGCTCAGTGTGACCCAAGAGGTGTTTGTACTTCTTTCAAACTTTTCAGTTGATCAGCCAAGAATACAACAGCAACAAAGTTAATGTGTTGCTGTTTCTATAAACAAGTGATTCATTTGTGGGAAGTGGACACAGGACAACAATCGAACAACAAAGAGAACAGATTAATCTAATATGTAGATTTGGCAAAGAAAAAGAAGAAAGAAGAAAAAGGGGAGATGCTCCAATCTTTGCAGTCCTTTTAAAAAACAGACCTTGCGCTTAAACTAAACACAAATGGAATAAATGAAGAGTAATCCAGCAAACAGCGAAGGAAGCTGACATTAATACAATCAGCTCATTTGGGATGTAGAGCTGAAGGAGAATTCTATAGATACCTTGGGTTGCCAAAAAAGACAAATAAATTAGTCTGAACAATCCCTATTTTTTCTTGGGCATATCTCGAGACAATGTGACCTATGAGTGTGTGTATGTGTGGAATGCTTGATAAAGTGAGTCAGAATCAAAAGAGAGAGACCATACTACAGGTGCATTGATTCAGTCAAGGAACCTACCATTCTGAGTTTGAGAGACAATAGAAATTCATAATGAGGTGTTTTATTCTATTATTAGGTTAAACAGTGTTTTCCTTTTTTTAAAAAAAAAACTTTTTTCTTATGCTCCTAACCTCAGTAAATGTATACTGTATTTGAAGACATTTTAATTAAGAATACTAGTTGTACCTGAACTATGGAGTGGTCCTACTTAACTTGAAAATATATTAAAAGAGATACGGAAGGGGAAGAGAGGCTTAGTTTAGGAACAGAAATACTGGTGGGCACTGCTGTATCTGTTACTGTCTGAGGAAGAAGGAATCATAGAATCATAGAGTTGGAAGAGACCTCATGGGCCATCCAATCCAACCCCCTGCCAAGAAGCAGGAAAATAAAAACTGAAATACATGGTGGGTAAAGCATAGGAAGGCTGTGCAGAAGACAGCTCATGGGACCATATCATGCCAAAGCGCTCTAATACAGAGAAGTGTGATAATGAATGTTCTAAAACCAGTATGTTTACATTCCCTACATGAACACAATAGTGACAAGACAGAAAGCTGGTGCGATAAAATTCTGAGTTACACACATGTATATTGCTGACTGGATTATAGCAGCTGTCAGTTTGTTACCTCTTCCACATACTGGAATGGACAGATGTACAAAAAATAGACTGACAGACAGATGGACAGCCACAATGAACAAACTAAATATGGTCAAGAATCAAATGCCTGCCCACAGACATTTTTCTTCATAAGTAAAATCCTTTCTGAGCACATAATTAGATGCATTTTTTTTTCATTTTAATGTTAAAAACTAGCTGACCCAATGACTGAAGGGAATTCCTCTTTCATTCCCCAAATTACCAAAGACCATTTGCTTTGCAATGTCAGATTTCACATTCAAAGTTCTGTCTTGGTAGTTGTTCAGGAAAATATCATACCTTCTTTCCCACTTTCCTCCATAAAGATGGATTGTATGTTTTATGGCTATATAAATCACTCAATATCTCCAGCTCACATACAAATTTTGTCAGAAAAGTTTCAGGTTTCTCCCCTTCCAGAGTCACTCTGCATAACAAGCCTGGGTTCGGATCTCTGAAAGGACAGCATTCGCAAAATTTCGGCAGAGCTAACACTTCCATTGCAGAGACATGGGGGCAATACTGAGCAGAGTTAATAGGCATTGGGGTTCCCCCTTTTTTCCCCTCCCCATTATTTCCTTGCTGAAAAAGTCCCCTGTGCATTTTAATTTATGTACATACACTAAATTCAGAAGGAAACTGACATAGCAAGCTTCAATACAATTACTTACTTACTTACTTACAACATTTCTATTCCACCTTTATCAAGGTGGCTTTACACACAGGCAATGACTCGATGCCTTAAAGCACAAGGTACACTTAAATAAATATTAAAATAGAATTTAAAAGTACATTACAATTAAAACATTTAAAAACAATAAATTCAGAGTTAAACACGTAATCCACAAGCGCAATCCAGGCTGTTCCAATGGGCATTGCACATTGTTCCAAGTCTATCTCTTGCACAAGTTCTTTAAAGGCTAGGTCACAAGGTCATGTTTTCACTCTCTTGTGGAAGGTTAGGAAGGAGGGAGTTGATCTAATATCCCTGGGGAGGGAGATCCACAGCAAGGGGACACCACTGAGAAGGCCCTGTATCTCATCACCAATCACGCCTGCGATGGAGGCTGGACTGAGAGCAGGGCCTCCTCAGAGGATCTTAAGCTCCAAGATGGTTCATAGGGAGAAATCCGTTTGGGCAGGTAAGCTGGGATGGAACCGTTTATGGTCAACACATGATGTTCCTTTGCTCCACTTTATTTTCACAGCAACCACAAAATCAAAATGAGAGGAGGTGATTGGCCCAAGATCCTCCAGTGAGTTTTGTGGCTCAGTTGTGACTTGAACTTGGATTTCCCAAGTCCCATGGCCAACATCCTAGCCACAACACTGCATTGGTTCATATAGAGTTGCAACAAAACATTGAGTGGGCCTATACTGCTTAGGGCTTCATTAAAATAACCATCACCTTGAGTTGTGCCACAGAGGAAAGCAGAGAAACAAGGCTGGTGCCATTTCCCTCTGCTCTATTGTGCCCCTTGTAGCAAAATATTCTGCAATAAATAATTCCTTCTCAAGGCGCAGGAAGAATATTTTTATTTGTTGTATAACATTCACCCTTGTGATGATGTATGGTGTGCAAATGGTCTCCAATCAAATGGGGTAGTTCATTTTTCATTACCCTGCTGAGGATGTGGCTCAAAGCAGTGGATTATAAGAACTCATTTCCTTTGTTTTGGGAGGTGGGGGTGGATATATAACTTAAGGTTCAATAAACTCAAGAGCTACGATGCCGTGTGACCCTCCAAAAGTTCAGAACATAGCTGTTAATAGCTTCCTCTCCCAGGATGCAGTTTTACCCCCGTTCACTTATCGACTTTGATAACACTGGCAACAGAAAACCTCTATCACTCATAACTCTCCAAAATGATACAATACATCATCGCAAAGCAACCCAAGATCAACACGTTGTTAGCCGTTTGATCTCTGCAGTCAACATTTGTGATAGGTATTTTGTGCGCTCCACACACAACAGTAAAGCCACACTCACACATGGACATACACATGCAGGCATGACTCACACAACACACATGCACAAATGTTGAAAGCTATTTAAGTTAACTAAAGACATCCCTACAACATCAGGGTTGAATTGTGGGTGATTTCCTGCAATGCAGCTGTTATAAGTTTATCAAGCTGCGGGTGGCTGTAACCCGTAATCGTAACCAGATTGCATGAGACATGCTGAGGTTGGGGCAGAAGGGGCGGGAGTGAGCACAACAGAACTTTGAACAGGAACAAAAATTAACTGGCAAACTGAAAGCTAGCAAAGCGGGTCACATGTTAAGAGTTTGCAACGGGATCGCCCTATTATGTCAGCAGGGATAGAAGATGCCAAATTCTGGCATGTGTTTATAGGCAAGGGGATGAATCTGTAGGTTTGACTCCTGATCCATGATGGAACTCAGCTTCCCAGAGCAGTTCTGCTTCACGGCACTTGTAGTTTGAAAAGAGCTCAGCTCCAATTGAGGTGAAAAATGTGGGGCACGGGGCCCAGCTGAAAAACATCCCGCTCTTCCCACTGCAGCCAGATTTTTCAAGGGCACAAGGTTGCAACCACTGGTTTCTGGGGCCCTTCCATCCTTAGGATTCTTGAAGTGGGGCTTACAATGAAATGCTGCAATGCAAAGCATTGCAGTTCAAACCACCAACCATCCCATACCCTAAGGGCTGTCTAATTTAACCACCTGTCATGCAGAAATACATGATCGCCATGGATAAATATGCAGAGGCGGCCCTAGGTAATTTTCAACGGTAAGCAAACAGTATTTTGGTGCCCCCCCCCCCCCCAACCGATCATCGATATATATTTTCTGTTCGTCGTGGGAGTTCTGTGTGCCATATTTGGTTCAATTCCATCATTGGTGGAGTTCAGAATGCTCTTTGATTGTAGGTGAACTATACATCCCAGTAACTACAACTCGCATATGTCAAGGTCTATGTTCCCCCAAGAGCGCCTCAAGAGTGCCCCTGGGCAAAATCAACTATACCGCAAATGCTTACTTTGTGTAATGGGTTGAGCCGGCCCTGTAAATATGTGAGGGGAAGTCATAGGGAGGAGGGAGCTCCCTGGAGACTAGAACGTGGAGCAATGGCTTCAAACTATAGGAAAGGAGATCCCACCTGAACATTAGGTGAGAGCTGTTCAGCAGTGGAACTTTCTGCCCCAGAGTGTGGTGGAGGCTCCTTCTTTGGATGCTTTTAAACAGAGGCTGGATGGCCATCCGCGGGGGGTGCTTTGAATGCAATTTTCAAGCTTCTTGGCAGGGGGTTGGACTGGATGGCCCTTGAGGTCTCTTTTAACTCTGTGAGTCTATGATTCTATTTGCAGTGGCTAGTGGGAGACATGTGAGAACCATCCCAGGCTGATCCAGTGTAAGGCGCACTGGATTGGCCCTGGAATAGGAGTCTGTATAAATCAGGCATGGGCAAATTTTGGCCCTCCAGGGGTTTTGGACTTCAACTCTCATAATTCCTAACTGCCAACCAGCTGTTAGGAATTGTGGGGGTTGAAGTCCAAAACACCTGGACGACCAAAGTTTGCCATGCCTGGTATAAAACCATCCTTAATTAACAACATGAGTCAAATAAATTCCCACCCAGTATAATTTAACTCATACAGTTATCTTCATAGCATCCAACAAAGCACCTCATGTTTGATAGGGGTTGTTTTTCTTTTTCTTAGGTCTCACCACATAGTACATTTCCCCAGCACAAACCTGAGTTTAAATCATGTGTGATGCAGCAGCTAAAAAGCCATAGGAATATAGTTTCTAGCCCTGCTTCTTCTAAGCAGAAGAGACGGCGTTGTCCATAGACACCTCCAAGGTCATGTGGCCAGCATGACTGCATGGAGCGCCGTTACCTTCCCACCGGAGTGGTACCTATTAATCTACTCACATTTGCATGTTTTCGAACTGCTAGGTTGACAGAAGCTGAGGCTGACAGCGGAAGCTCACACCACTCCCCGGATGCAAACCTGCGACCTTTCGGTCAACAAGCTTAGCAGCTTGTGCCACCAGGGGTTAAACCGCTAACACCGGGTGCTAACAAGCTGAGAAATGCCCAGAGGAGGGCAACTGAAATGATAAAATTCCATGGCCTATGAGATGCAGCTTGAAGAGTTGTGTTGTGTTTAGCCAGGGGAAGAGAAGGTTAAGAGTTGACATGACAGCCATGTGTTCATATTTGAAAGAATGTCACATTGCAGGTGGAGCAAGCTTGTTTTCTGCTGCTGCAGACACTAGGAGATGAAGAATGGGTTTACATTACAGGAAAAGAAAGTCCACCTAAATATAAGGAAGGACTTTCTGATAATCAAAGTTGCTCAATAGTGGGATGTGCTGCATTGGACTGTAATGGAGTCTATTCTTTGAAGGTTTTAATGCAGAAGTAGGGTGGCTATCTGTCAGGAGTACTTGATTATGCATTTCTGCATGGCAGGGACTTGGACTGGATGGGTCTTGTGATCTTGTCCAACTCTATGATTCTAAGTGGAGCTCTCTCTTCTCTAGTTCTCATTTGTTGCAATGAAGTTTATGGAAGAGAACCTCGTGGTTGATTGTATTCACTTAGTCATCATGCTCACATGCCCACAACTAAAAATAATGATGATAATTAGTAGTAGTATTATTACAGCTTCAGCATCTGGATAGTATTGGAGCCAGCAACAAACCCGGGGGGTGGGGATCCATTCAGCAACAAGATACAGACACAGTGGGATATCCAGTGAACAAGTCATTAAGCAACCAACTCCAGGATACCGCTAGCATTATACCCCTCCTCCAGATCATCACCAAGTCCTGAGCTCCTAAATGTGGGACCCAGATGGAAAAAATAACAAGGACCACATCAAAGTTCCCCTAAGGGAACGATCTAAAGAGTTAGAAGCACACAAGGAAGTGCATGGTACAGAAATAGGTGAAAGTTAATGTTGCCGTCTTTTTGCGGGAACACTCAAAGGAAAGGGCTCCAGGGTTAGCTGTTATAGGCAGCTGTCCAAGGATATTTAATTCCATTTATACTTCCCCTCTTTCCAAGTGCAGCTGAAACCAACTTTTGCACATATTCACCATGCCGCAGACTGTCCAGCTTTTACATTCAAACCATGAGTGTAATTTTTTAAATTCATATTTTGCATGTGATCTTGCAAGAAGTTACGCTATTTAGGCTTACTGTTTAGATTTTTGGCAAGCATCAAAGTAGCAACTGAAATTACTGCCAGAATGAAACATTCAACCAGGCATTCAACCCTACTCTGGTCATTAGGACCGCTCTTCGCATTTTACCCATTACCTGGGGGCCCCGGTGACACAGTGGGTTAAACCCCTGTGCCAGCAGGACTGAAGACCGACAGGTCACAGGTTCGAATCCGGGGAGAGACGGATGAACTCCCTCTATCAGCTCCAGCTCCTCATGCAAGGACATGAGAGAAGCCTCCCACAAGGATGATAAAAACATCAAAATCATCCGGGTGTCTCCTGGGCAACGTCCTTGAAGATGGCCAATTCTCTCACACCAGAAGCGACTTGCAGTTTCTCAAGTCTCTCCTGACATGACAAAAAAAACCCATTACCTGGCCCTATATTACCACTGCACTTTCCTTGGCCCAACCCTTTCAAACTGTCTAGGTCCTCTTCGAAATTCTTGCCTTTGGTAGCTTATTTTGCGTGATAGAATAGTGTTGGGACTGGATTTTTTTTTAATGTATATGCTTGTGTTAATAGTTTATGTCTATGTTTTAAATGGCTACTCTGTATGTTTCTTGTTGCTTTGCTTATGTAGAAACCACCCTAAATCCCTAGGAGAGTTAGAGCAGTATACAAATAAAGTTATTATTATTATTATTATTATTATTATTATTATTATTATTCTGACATCAAAACACAATATGTCACAGCAAATGAGATCTATATGCTGGATTTCGTATCACAAAATCACAAGTTGAACATTTTCCAAGCATCTACGAATGTGTGATGTATTTTTGAATGATGTGTGCAGATCCAAGTAAAGTGGCCTTTTGCAGCTGACAGATCGTGATTTTGTCAATGTTTATTGTTTTCAAATGCCGTCTGAGATCGTTTGTCACAGCACCCAGTGTGCCAATTACCACTGGGACCACCTGTACTGGTTTAGGCCAGAGCCTTTGCAGTTTGATTTTGAGGTCCTGATAATGGGTGAGTTTTTCCTGTTGTTTTTCGTCAATTCAACTGTCACCCCCCCCCCCCCAATGGATGCTACCTTGTCATGGTGGGGGGCTTAACTGCTCCAAGGATGCTGAGAGCTATGCTGGCAGTAGTGTAACTACCAGCAGGTCCAACCAAGTCAGAGAGGTCTTAACTGAGTAGTGGAACCCATTGGCACTATGGAGAAAAAAACCCCAAGTCTATACTGGCTCAGAGCCTCCGATGGCGCAGTGAGTTAAAGCACTGAGCTGCTGAGCTTGTTGATCGAAAGGTCGCAGGTTCGATTCCGGGGAGCGCCATGAGCTTCCACTGTCAGCCCTAGCTTCTGCCAACCTAGCAATTCGAAAACATGCAAACGTGAGTAGATCAATAGGTACCGTTCCAGCGGGAAGGTAACGGCGCTCCATGCAGTCATGCCGGCCACATGACCTTGGAGGTGTCTATGGACAATGCTGGCTCTTCGGCTTAGAAATGGAGATGAGCACCACACCCCAGAGTCAGACATGACTGGACTTAATGTCAGGGGACTACCTTTACCTTTACCTATACTGGCTCAGTCATCACCCAGAATAAACAAGACCTCAGTGGATGCTGCTGATTGTGGACATCCATCGGCAAGTGGGCTATAGAATCAAAATACAAATGATCAGTCTCAGAAGTGGCTGAAATATACAATGCCAGAAAACCGCATAGTTATGAGATCATCATCAGGCAACCCACACAGCACTGAGAGCCTTATCACATGAGGCCCCTTTCCTGCTACATTTGTGTTGTTTGTAAAAATGCTAAGCAACTGGGATTGCCATCTTTCCTTGTGTATCTTTGGAACCATTCCAGGATTACATTATAACACCAAAACTGAAAAAAAAATAGTTTAGCAGTCCCAAAGATAATTATACATTTTTCTAGTCTGTTATAACTATAAGAGCCATTAATCACCCTCTTCATGTGAAGAGAATAAAAGCAACATACAAGATATGTTATAGAATTTTTATGCAATGACTACTTAATGGAGTAGGAAGAGTTTGGACAGTAAGCCTCGCAGTATGCATTGGAGTGCTATCAGCACACTCCTATTTCCATCTGTAAACCCTCGGAAGCAAAAGTTACAGACAAATGGGTCATCTCAATAATTCACTGAATGACTGCATACCACTGCAGTCTTTCAAAGTGTAGATTGATGAGAGGCATGTCCAACTTCATAGCGTTTATGTCACATAAATGTTATGTGGATCAGCCCCAAACTAAAGGTTTGGTTTATCCTCTCCAAACGAGGCACCAGCAGATGCAAAGGCTAGCTTACAGATTCAGCAAAAGACTACTTCCATCGGGCAGCTGAGGTACAGCTGTGCTTGCATCTGTCATGATCCAAGGGGGTAAACATTAAAATCAAATCCCACCCCATGGAACTAAATGGAGGCTAAGGAATTCTCTTCAGCAGCTTTTCTGAGAGTTAAAGTAGATTGAAGATAAGCTTCCTTGCCTGAGGCCACTATGCTAACACAGGATAGAAAGAGTTTACAAGGAATAAAACATTGCGAGGACAGCTGTTCTCCTGACATTTTCATACAGGCGAAAGAAAAGAATTCAGGATGATTATCTAAGACTTTTGACCCTACAAAGATGGGTTCTGACTTGCAGTGGGATGACCTAGGTCAGGAGTCCTTTTAAACACAGTCAATGTTTTTCCCTACTACAATAAACTACAAAGTTATCACTGACTTTTACATCCATTGAGTTCCTTTTTGAACCAGAGAAAAGCATTGCCAGTCTGTCTTGGGCAGGCCTAGTGTTGCACTATCTAAGGATAACGGGTTCCCTCGCAGTATCTTGAGAAATGTTGCTCTGATGTTTGACAGGAGATCTACAATGTCACATTTTAGATACACATGGAAAGAACCTTGCTGTTGTATGCCTTCAAGTCATTTCCAACATATGACGACCCTAAGGCAGCTGTACTATTGATTTTTTTGTCAATATATGTTTAAGAGGTTTACCATTGTCTTCCTCTAAGACTGAGACAGTGTAACTTTCCCAATGTCACCTAGTGGATTTCCATGGTTGAGCATGGATTTGAATCAACCTCATAACACTTACTAAAGTAAGCATCTTAGGACACTTCAAGCCTTCTTCGGGGACAGAGCCCCATGCAAGCCATCACACAATGTTGATGGAAGCATTCTTGGATACTTCTCCCCAAACACAGAGGCCTTCCTGTGTTGTGATGGCTCCAATAGAGAAAGCACACTTCTGCCCTGTTTGGGCAACACCTCCCCGGTGTGATGGGGGAAGCATCGCTATGCCACAGTGATGTACAGGGCAAGAGTCCCCCCTTGCACCTGCCATTTCACCACACTTTCTGGCAAACCAGCAAGGGGGGGGGGGTCCCCGCATGTGATAAGGTGTCTAGTTTTCATCTTGATCAAGATACTGTGGGCAAGAATGCCCTGCACTCCACCTGGGTCACAGAGTCAGGGGCTTCTGTCTCTATGGCTGCCCTTTACTACCATAGTCTGGGAAAGGACCTCTTCAGTCCAAGGAATCAGGATCTAACTAGTTGTTTGGAGAGCCATGCTGGCATATCATACTCTCACATTGAGGGAAAGCCTCTCCTCCTCAAGTAAGACACTGTGGGCAAGTAACCCATGGGGGCAAAAAAAACCAGTGCTGTAGCATCACTAGGGTTAGTGTCCCTGGATCTTCTCTCATACTAGCAGTGCCACAACATTGTAGCTAAAATACCATAAAAATGACAAAATTGGCTATTATAAGAAAACCTGCACCAACAAAAATAAAAGTGCATGCTTGTAGCACATGCAGACAAACCACATGATTTGAAGAGTCATGCAAACAGGTAACAATGAGAGCTCTAACTAGAGTGCATGTGCATGATGAGGTTCAAAAACTGAATTAGCATAGCTTTGTAGGTTTATTGATGTAATTTGGGTTTACAAAAATATTTTTGTGGCTATATCAAACTACAAGGATTTTTAAAATAAAGATAATGTATTTCTACAGAAACAATGCACAAAAGATGTCCTTTTGGTCATTTTGGTGTCAGTTCCTGATAATATGTCATAGTGTGGTTCACACCCCAATGTCCTTCTTGTGATGCCACTAGTGTTGTGTTAGAGAGGCAGCAGGACAGTTTGTATTGACAGGACATGACAGATAAGGCAGGGCATTCACCCTATCTCATGGGAAGACTACCCTTGTAGATAAGAGACATCTCAGCATAAGGAAACCTTGATACCAGGCCCATAGCCAGGATTTCGTTTCGGGGGGGGGGGCTGAATTTTTTTTCAGGGGGGTTTCGGGGGGGCTGAGTTTCAGGGGGGGCTGAGTCCGAGTGAAAGAGGGTCTAACCTAGCAAACCTTTTGTATCATTACCCCAATACCCCCATGCATATGGGATATATTGAGTATGGTGATCAGATCATGATATGAATAAACATAACAGTTTAAATAATGCACCAATAAGGCCTTTTCGCGAACCACCATGAAAATTTCGGGGGGGGGGCTGAAGCCCCCCGAGCCCCCCCCCCCCCCCCCCCCCCCGGCTACATGCCTGCTTGATACAGAAAATTAGATGAAAGATGGTGTTGTTTCACTGTTGTTGGCAACCCTAGTTATATACCTGAGTAGGGACTATTCCAGACACCAGCCTTTCATGAAATGGTCTCGTTAGATGTGTTAAACTACTATTCCCATCATCCTTGGGCATCTGGGGGGTTTGATGTTGGTGAGTTCTGCCCGGGTCCACCTTCAACTAATAACTGCAAGCTTCAGCTTTTATCAGGATGAGCTCTCTTTGCTTGGACACACATGCACAGATTGTAGATAAGATCTTCAGACTTTTCAATTGCCTACACAAGAGATGGAACAGCTTGTTTGTCTTATCTTTTTTATTTTTCATGACTAGATATCCTTTAATTCAGATACTTCAGCCCTGTGTTTAGATGTAGTCTTTGTGTTTATTTTGTCAGCATGCTACTTACTCATTACTGGCCAGGAACTAGTAATTTTTTTAATCCTAATGCCTCAAAACCTCTCTGTTGTGGGTACTAAAAATTACTGGAAGAGCCTTGCTCTTGTCTTTTCATCTCATAGGAAGCAACCCACAGCAGTTGCAAATGTCATGTTTGCAAGAGAGATAAGACACCGCTTGGAGGTCACCAGTTGTTGGAATATTGTGCAATGCATTCAAAAAACCTACACTGAGTAGAACCCAGGACTGGATTAACAGGCAAGTGAATTCTGCACTGAATCATATCCTGAGGCCACATGTACATCTTTTACTGATTAAGAAATAGTCCTCTGGTATAACACAAAGGGGGAAAAAGATTAGCAGTAACAGAGACAAGATATCACATTGGAGAGATGGTCTAAGTATGGGAGGATTAAAGTTTTACCCAATCTATTCCTCAACAGTCATAAAAATATTAGCATTTTTTCCTATTGGCACCAACAGGAACTTTTGTACTAATCCTGGCTGCACATGGATGAATGTACGCCTGGCCTGGAAACAGGGCAGATACGGCACCATCTACTATTGTTTGGGCAGATGTGGTATCTCTCTCTCATCTCCCAACATCTCTCCCAACCACTGGAGGAGGGTGCAAGGTACACTGAGACCTTACTGTCAAGTAAGCTGGGTGGTAAAGTAGATATTGGCTCTTTTTGCCTCTAGTGATCCAGCCCTCTGCTGCAGTGAATATAAGTTCTCACTGTTTTGAATGAATGATATATTCTCTTTGTATGCTTTAAAATCTTCCAGCTTCCATACCAGTTCTATCTCTCTGCCTGTCATTACTTAGACTGAGAAAGCCATAAGTTCCTGTCGCTTCCTCTAAGAGTCTGGCTTAAACGTGACCCTTCTCTTGTAGGTCTTAGAGTGAGGGGATGAATTTCAGGGCAAGAGTACTACCTTGAAAAGAAACAATGGTTTTTTAAAAATGTTTAAACTTTATGTTGCTTTTGCTACTGCAAGAGGCTGATTCAGATCAGCTCCAGTAGACTCTACAGCACGTCTGCAGCAAAGTATGGTCAATACCAAGGCTCGGCAGGAGGGCAAACTCACTGAGAGAAAGCTTTGAGCAGCTTCATTATTTCCTTCTCCAGAGAAGGTTAGAGATGCTTATTATGGAGCAAAAAAAACCCCCAATTCGTTGCTTGGAGAAACGAATTAAAAGTTTTATTGTAGGAACTAAATGCTCAAATAGGAAAATTACTCATGGTATCAATCAAATCTAGGATCATTCTAGGGAACAGCTGAGAGAAAACCGATGGAAAGGGAAGAGGTGGGAAAATATTCCAAAGGGTCTCAGTTTACATCACAGAGGGGTCAGGATGGGTAGACAACAAAGGTAGTTACTGTGAGTTACTCAGACTAGTATTACTACTTGCACTGAGGTATTACTGACTCTTTTGCACTGAGCATTTCACACTTCTAACTGGGAGCAGAAAAGAACAGAGTACACGTGTCTTTCTCCTCCAGCTCTTCTCAGGCACTTGAGTCCTAAATGAAAAAACATGACCTGTGGTCTCCCTATAACAGTTCCATGGGTCCAGTTTTCAGCTTAATTGTGAGGCTCAACATGATTCTGTGATTCATGGGATTTGAAGTCTATCTTATGTTGGGGCTATGAGGAGTGGCTTAAGGAGCTGGGCATGTTTAGCCTGAAGAAGAGAAGGCTGAGAGGAGATATGATAGCCATGTATAAATATGTGAGAGGAAGTCACAGGGAGGAGGGAGCAAGCTTGTTTTCTGCTTCCCTGGAGACTAGGATGCGAAACAATGGCTTCAAACTACAAGAAAGGAGATTCCATCTCAACATGAGGAAGTACTTCCTGACTGTGAGAGCCGTTCAGCAGTGGAACTCTCTGCCCCGGAGTGTGGTGGAGGTCCTTCTTTGGAAGCTTTTAAACAGAGGCTGGATGGCCATCTGTCAGGGGTGATTTGAATGCAGTATTCCTGCTTCTTGGCAGGGGGTTGGACTGGATGGCCCATGAGGTCTCTTCCAACTCTTTGATTCTATGATTCTATGTGGGATCACCTGTATTTCTTGATTTGCTGGAGGTGTCTTAAAGCACACAAAGAGTTTCATTCTCATGATCCCCAAAGCATTTGGTATGGGACCTTTTCTATGAAATGCCGAAGGTCCATCTGCTGTTTGGTTGGGCACCTGTCTTCTCCCTCCAATATGAGATTCTTCCCATATTGTGTCTCATAAGCTACTTTCTCAGTTGTCTATAGATCAGATAATAGAAAGAGCAGGTGCCAGTCATGCTGAGAAATAATGGATCCAAGTTCATGTTGATGCATAAGAAATAGTCAGAGGTTAGCTGTTGTCAGCTTCCCATTTTTGGAAAGAGCAAAACCCAGCCCAAATCATAAGAGCCCAACTCCAGAGCATTTAGCACATCTCAGATAGGATTCATCTCCCATGAGGATTTATTCTTTTTTTACTCTCAGTTGTTTAAATGATTAAAAGATATCAACATCAGCCAGACCTACATATGGCCTGATTCAAGTTTCATGAGAGATGGGCCTCTCACAAGATTGCTGGACTTTCATGACATCTCAGATTTGACCTGGAAGTCTTATGCAAAGCAACATCTGCCTTTACAAGAAGTTGTTGTTTATTCATTCTGTCGCTTCCAAATCTTCGTGACCTCATGGACAGCCCACACCAGAGCTCCCTAATAAGAAGATCAATGCATTATTATCACAGTAAGGTTGAAATAAAAACAGGAAATTCTTGAATCTATCTGGATTGCAAGGAAGATCAGTGACATCTTGTTTGGCCCGCATACTGCCCTAAGTCTCCAGACACAATGACAGATACCTGGCGCTTTCCGTTTCCAGAGCTGGTTCATCATTTAAACTTTTTGGCATAATTACAGTTGATTGGGGAGTCATGCTGTTAGAGCCTATGATATAGTGCTTTGGATGTTACTTCTGCAGCTAGCAATTTGGGAAATGGCAGTAATTCATACCATCTATCTTATTGGCTTTTGTGGTCTGCCAAAGTAGGGTCGTTTCATCAGTCCTTCAGCAATGCCTATATATAGCTCTGTGGAAATCTTGAAATTACCCTCCCATCACCATATTCTGATGTCAATGGCCTTTTCAAAAATATACATAAATATATTCAAATAAATGAATTAATAAGGAGGAAAGATCAGCTTCAGTGGAAAATAGCCAGAAGGTAGTATGATGCATGTACAGAAACAGACCCAAGCATCCAAGCTGTTGGGAAACTGGGACTCTTTTCTCTGTTTGAAAAGCAACAAAAAGTACCTTGACATAGCAAGCAGCATTGCTTGGGTCTGGGTGGATAGGGCATTGGAGAGAGATCCCATCATTGCCATTTTGTGACTGACTTCTAATAGACGCATGAGATACTATCCAAGATCTCCAAAATCTCATGTTTAACTGCATTGGGAAGAATGTTAAAAACAGAATACTTAAATAAAGAAGAAAGCCAACAAACCCTTTCAGAGGAAATGGCAGCTCCTTTTGCTATAGTAGAAGGAAACTCTGTCCACAGTCACAGCATCACGAATAGATAGGACTTGGCTAGAGGCTAAAATTCTTCCCCATAACTTTTTCTATATGGAGGGCTGCGGGAACCTAACCTGGTAGAACAATCATGGGAAAACTTCGGCCCTCTGGGTATTTTGGACTTCAGCTCCCAGAAAACCCAGCCAGCTTACTGGCTGTTAGGAACTGTAGGAGATGAAGTTCAAAACATCTTGAGGCAAGTTTGCTCACATCTGTGATAGAGTATTTCTCCTTGTTGACACCTGGATACATACTCTCCAACACATCACTGATTATAACCATGATAAATGTGGCCATTCTGTCTTACCCTACACGGCTCCGGTCCAGCGTACCTGTCCGAATGTATCACCTTCTACATCCCACCTCGGAGCTTAAGATCCTCTGGGGAGGCCCTGCTCTTGGCCCCGCCGTTGTCTCAAACAGGTTTGGCCTTCTCGGTGGTAGCCCCCCGCCTGTGGAATATGCTTCCCGGGAAAATTAGATCATCGTCATCCCTTCTCACCTTCAGAAAGAAGGTAAAATCGTGGTTGTAGGACCAGGCCTTCGGGCAATCAGGTTAAAGGACAATGGATAATATTTGACTATGGCTTGAAAGTAGATTTGGATAAGTGAAGCGGAGTTATCATTAGTATATGGCTAGATAAATAGCCACCAGACTGGCAATAGCTAAATGGATCGTAAGTATACTGTTTAATGTTTATCTTAATGTTCATGGTTTTAATTGTTATTTTTGCTATTTTGTATTTTATGATGTGGCATTGAATTGTTGCCAATTGTAAGCCGCCCTGAGTCCCTCTAGGGGTTGAGAAGGGTGGGGTAAAAATGTTCGAAATAAATAATTAATAAATAAATTACCATCAGAATGTGGTAAGAGGACAAACATTATTATTGAAAAAAAATAGGCTAGGAGAGGTTACAGGAGTCTACTTTTGCCTGAACCTACAGGAGAGAGCGAGAATTCTCCTCTTCCTGGCTTCTCCTTGCTGAGTTAATTTAGTACAAAATACTTTTGCACATTCAACTCAGTTTGGTGCAACTGGAGTAAGGTTAGGACAAAGGGAAGAGAAGAGAGGAACTGTGGCATTTCACAGGAAGCTGAAAGTAGGACAAAAGAGGATTAATCAGGACTGGAACTTCTGGTCTAATGGTGATAACACAAAATTCCATTCATTTCAGCAAACTACCTGCTTTCTACTTGCTCACTTCCCAGGAGGCTACTGTTGGTGGTTTAGTGGTTTCTACGCAAGGAAAAGCTAAAGGTTTTCATTCTTCAATGTCTCAGCTAAGTGGTCAAACCACAATATTTTCATAAAGCATTGAAGCTTGAGAATGTACTACTGTACTACAACCATCCCAGTGTTTTGGATTTGCCACAGTCTCAAAAAAATTGGAAACTATGCTGTTGGTAGAATGTGTCACTGAATGGTTTAAGACATCCATAGGAAAAGCGTATGACCGGAGCTTGACTGCATTTTAGAAATGCCCCATAAACATTCTAATGCCTTTTTCTGTTGAAAATGTTTTCTTTGCTCTTCTATATAGCATTGTGTCATGACTACATCCTGGGTACCCTATCAATAAAACAGTGTGTAGTATTAATTATATTTGCAACTTGGAAAAGATTGGAGCTCTTGAAAATCAAAAGACACTTTGTACCCCTCCTTTCAAAGCTGAATGGACCGATAGATGATAAAACAGTCTTCCCCAGAATGTGTAACTATCAGATATGTTGGATTAGAAACTTCCATCACTTCCCAAAATATAGACATTGGATTTGCTTTTGCCTTCTTCTGAGTTTGGGAGGATATGACTTATTCAAGGTCACACAGTGGGTTTCCAGGGCTGCATAGAAATTCAGACCTTGGTTGTAAACCATTTTTACTAAACTAAACAGGCCATCCCATCCCAAGATATTTTTGAAATCTGTCTCCTGTGGGAAAGAAAAGTGTTTATCATGCTTGCCATTTTTTTCAGGTTGTCCCATTAGAAAAAAAAAAACCCTTTGTACTCATTAAGTTGGAGGAACTCAATAGTAATGTAATGATGCTATGATATAATGTCATAATAGTATTATTACATTCTTACCTTGAATAAATAGATATAGGGCTCCCTGGTGGTGCAGGGAGCCCTATATCTATTTATTCACTGAGCTGCTGAACTAGCTGACCAAAAGGTTGGTGGTTCAAATCTGGGGAGCAGGGTGAGCTCCCACTGTTAGGCCCAGTTTCGTCAACTTAGCAGTTCAAAAACATGCAAATGTGAGTAGAGCAATAGGTACCGCTTCTGCGGGAAGGTAATGGTGCTCCATGCAGTCATGCTGGCCACATGACAACGCCGGCTCTTCAGCTTAGAAATGGAGATGGGCACCACCACCCCCAGAGTTGGACACAACTAGACTTAATGTCAGGGGAAATGTTTACCTTTACTTACCTTGTTGTTGTTGTTCATTCGTTCAGTCGTCTCCGACTCTTCGTGACCTCATGGACCAGTCCACGCCAGAGCACCCTGTCGGCCGTCACCACCCCCAGCTCCTTCAAGGTCAGTCCAGTCACTTCAAGGATGCCATCCATCCATCTTGCCCTTGGTCGGCCCCTCTTCCTTTTGCCTTCCACTTTCCCCAGCATAATTGTCTTCTCTAGGCTTTGCTGTCTTCTCATGATGTGGCCAAAGTACTTCAACTTTGTCTCTAGTATCTTTCCCTCCAGTGAGCAGTCGGGCTTTATTTCCCGGAGGATGGACTGGTTGGATCTTCTCGCAGTCCAAGGCACTCTCAGAACTTTCCTCCAACACCACAGCTCAAAAGCATCTATCTTCCTTCGCTCAGCCTTCCCTAAGGTCCAGCTCTCACATCCGTAGGTTACTACAGGGAATACCATGGCTTTGACTAGGCGGATCTTTGTTGCCAGTCTGATGTCTCTACTCTTTACTATTTTTCCGAGAATGGACATTGCTCTCCTCCCAAGAAGTAAGCGTCTTCTGATTTCCTGGCCACAGTCTGCATCTGCTGTAATCTTTGCGCCTAGAAATACAAAGTCTGTCACGGCCTCCACATTTTCTCCCTTTATTTTCCAGTTGTCAATCATTCTTGTTGCCATAATCTTGGTTTTTTTGATGTTTAGCTGCAACCCGGCTTTTGCGCTTTCTTCTTTCACCTTGATTAGAAGGCTCCTCAGCTCCTCCTCGCTTTCGGCCATCAGAGTGGTATCATCTGCATATCTGAGGTTGTTAATGTTTCTTCCAGCAATTTTTACCCCAGCTTTGCATTCATCAAGCCCCGCACATCGCATGATGTGTTCTGCATACAAGTTAAAAAGGTTGGGTGAGAGTATGCAGCCTTGCCGTACGCCTTTCCCAATCTTGAACCAGTCTGTTGTTCCGTGGTCAGTTCTGACTGTTGCTACTTGGTCCTTGTACAGATTCCTCAGGAGAGAGACAAGGTGGCTTGGTATGCCCATCCCACCAAGAACTTGCCACAATTTATTATGATACTTACCTTACGATTGTAATAATATTTTTAAAGTAATGGTGTGGTGGCAACAGTGTAGTGAATAGCACCACTGGAAAACAGTAGAGTTTTTTTGAAAAGGACCACTATGGAGTAAAGGCACCTGAAGAGTGACTTTAAATGGTTAACAACATTATTACACTACACCAGCACATCATTTATATTTTAAAGGGGGAGGGGGAGAGTTGAAAAGAATTTCAAGAGTGCACACCACAGAAATACTGCAATTTTCTTTGTAGGTTTTGTCCTCCCTGCTCAAGTAGTCTGAGGTTTCCTTACTGAAGTCTTCTTTAGGAATCCCAAAGGGAGGAACAGCCAACTCACACGCACTTTGCGCCCACTAATCGATCATTCGTGCAAGACAGAGGTATGAGACATCTGCAGTCAAATTGGTTACTTTTTTTTTTTTTTTTTTTGCAGGAAAGGGTGTCATTAACTGATTATTTCCAGTCTTGGAAAAAAATACATTTCAAACAACTCCACCATGCAATTTTTGTATCATCTACAAATTTGGTAAGTATGTCTGCTATTCCGTCATCCAAGTCATGACCATGGGCACTCACTCTTTCATTCCTGCTCTTTGAATTCATGCCATTGGCTTGAGAAACTTCTGGCTAAATCCAAGGTATACCGGGCACATGGACATTGTTACATGCCAGGCCTTGGCTTGCATTTCCGAGCTTGTGTTTTTCGTTTCAAACAGAATTCCTTTACTCTTGTGGTATTGTGAACAAGTAATGGTCAGCATCTGCAGGGTTTCTTTGTTTCCCTGCTAAGCAGAAAATATGTCAATAATAATTCATTTTTAAAAGATATTTGGAAGTAAATAGTGCTACAGTTACATGATCCACTGAAATTCATAACAGACAAATTGAATCCATCCCACACCACATGCTGCATAAAACTACAAAAATAAATGTTTGGAAGCTCAAACTCATGGGCTACGGTCCAAGGGAATCCAATCTCTCCTCTGCTACCCGCTTCTCCCCTCCTCCCAAAATAAAGATATAAATCTCAGAAAATAAGTATTTTCAATGGCAGCGCTGACAGAAAGTTAACTACAGCTTCTTAAACCCAGATGCCCCTACCAGTATTTATAGTTACACATTCGGAGTATGCTATGTGCACATTTTACTTTACCCTCCTTACAGTTGATCTCTTTGCAGTAATGTGAAAAGAAAGTAATAGATGTGTTTTTAAAAAACCGTGAAGATGTCATCTGCAATTTTGTTTTTTATTTCATTCCATTAAAAAAAATATTCTGCAAAACCTTCTGTGGGGTGGAAAATACATTTCTGGGGGATAAGTACATATGAGATCACATATTGTCATTCCAGTGTGGGTTATGTGAAGATATCCATTTTCCGCAAGGACTTAAAAACCTGGATGTTCCATTGTGCATTTGATCAGGCAGCTTCACCAGAGAATTAGTTTGATCTCACTATAGCTCCTTGCACTTCAGTTGGCCCTGTCATCCTGCCACTTTAAATGGCCAAGGACATTACCCTCCCAGATGGACCTTATTGGATTTGAATTGAATCTTGCACTTTCCCTTGGCTCTATTTAGGAACCATTACCCTGAGCCCTCTGAACTCAGCACTTAATCATTCAGCCGTGAGACTGTTTTTAAAATGTGTGTTGTGATTGTGAAATGTTTTTTTTTCTAATGTGTTGTTGTTGGTTTTATTTTATTGTTTTGGTTTTAATCTGTATTTTTGGTCTTGTCCCCTTGTAAGCTGCCCTGAGTCCCTTCAGGGGGATGGTGGTGGGGTATAAAAAGAAAGTTGTAATTATTATTATTATTATTATTATTATTATTATTATTATTATTATATATTTTTAAAAAGAATTGATTTTTAAGTGAATGGGTCTTGGAACAAATCAAGCCCAAACTCTGTAGAAAACAAGATGACTAACTTAAGACTGTAACACATTGGCCATATTATGAGAAGACAAGGACTCATTAGAAAATGCTATGTTTGGAAAGTTAGAGAACAGTAGGAACACAGAAAGATCACATTCCAATCAAGCAGGCCCGTAGCCAGGATTTCGTTTCGGGGGGGGGGGGGCTGAATTTTAGGGGGGGGAGGTTCGGGGGGGGCTGAGTTTCAGGAGGGGCTGAGTCTGAGTGAAAGAGGGTCTAGCCTAGCAAACCTTTTGTATCATTACCCCAATACCCCCATGCATATGGGATATATTGAGTATGGTGATCAGATCATGATATGAATAAACATAACAGTTTAAATAATGCACCAGTAAGGCCTTTTCGCGAACCACCATGAGAATTTCGGGGGGGGGGCTGAAGCCCCTCGAGCCCCCCCCCCCCCCCCCCCCCCCAGCTACATGCCTGCAATCAAGGAAGCCACCGGCCTGGGTTTACAAGACCTGAGTAGGGTCTGAGTAGAAGATAGGGCAACTTGATCTCTCAGGCCCCATCTACACTGCTATGCAATGCAGCTTGGCACATAACTGCACTGAACTGTATTATATGAGTCTTTCAAACTGCATTATATGGCAGTGTAGATGGGGCCTCATACGTGAGGTCACCATAAGTCAAAGTCAACTTGAAGGCAGGTAACAATATCACTGATCATCCACAAGCAGGAGATGGGGATGCAAATCCCACAGTTTGGGGAGACTTAGTGCTAGGCAAAATAGAAAATCAATTTGCACATATCCAGCTCAGCTAGTGCAGCAGCAGCAGCTTGTTACAATTTTCAAAGGTTAATTGATTTGCTACTGCAACTTTCAAAAACTCTCTGGGGAGGAGGGTGTCTGTGTATTTATTTCCCTCCGAACCATTATGCTGCTTCTGTACTATATCCAGCATCTGGCTTCTAAACTGATGAGAAGATATAATCTTCATTTTTTTTCTTGAATGGTATAGTCTGTGCAACTGTAGTTGATATTTAATGCATCGTGGTAAATAGCACTGCAAAGTACTAAGACCCTTGTAACGTCACGAAGGCCCTTCCCTGTGATATCACAAGAGGATCTTGTGGGGGAAACAGACCTCTACAGGGAAAGGATAAGGGATGGGAGAAAATGGACCTCAACAAAAAGAAACGGAGTAAGACAATTCCCAGGTTTTGTCCCTAAAATCTCAGGGCATGGAAAGAAGAAAAAAGGAGTCATGCAACCTCATCAGATGCAGTCTTCTCTTTGTACTTTCTCCATTTCTCTATGCTGCACACAGTCCATATAAAAAACAACTTCCGTCAGGACTCCACGAGTCTCTTTTTTGGCAGCGTAGAAATGGAGCCCAAAGTGCCAAATGGCACAATGTGTGGGAAAGCAGATCTCTACAGGGAAAGGATATGGGATGGGAGAAGATGGACCTCAACAAGAGGGAACAGAGTAAGACAATTCCCTCTGCTGTCCCACACTTTTCCATTGGCTGTTCTGATGAGGTCTTTGGACTAGATTCATCATGTGGAGGGGCAAGCGGTGCATTTGGAAACCAAGGTACCGAAGCCATGTCCCTTCCAGAATGTCAGATCTCCTAAGTCTGAAAGTAAGGTGTCTTCTAGTCTCCAATGGGAGGGAAAGTGTTTGTTGTATTTCCAGCAGCTGGAGTGCATATTGATTATTTTCAACAAACCATTCTCCTCTATTGATTATATTCTGGTCTGTTCTGAAACCAAACCATAGTGGTTACATTGTCTTTAATGTTTTACGTGTGCTTTTGCACTTTGGGTACCCTTATTGTTTGAGAGATGATAAATGTCAGCCACAAACAACCAATTAAATAAGCTAACTCCATTTCTGTTTCAATTAGCCGGATATGATTTTGACCAAAAGGATACCAGCCACTCAGTGCAAGACTTGCTTGAAGATGCATCATCTATGAAAGACTGAAACTGTAAGCATAAGCCTCTGCTGACAACAGAAATTACAAGCACATGCCAACTCATTCTGGCAGGTGATTTCAGAGATCAGAGGCCAGCTAAAGAATAAAAAAGGAGCAGTTAAAGGGGGAGGTGAGAGGGCAGGTGAGTTAAACCAGATCCAAACTTCCTCTTGTCAAAATTCCAGCATAAATTTTGGCCAAGACAAGAGTAATCCTAAAGAAATTTCCAAAACTCTTATGGCAAGGAAGGGCTTTGTTTCAAGAGAGCTTCAACAGGTACCACATCAGTTTAGCTCGCCCTTGACCATCGTGACCAGTTAGGATTGCATTCAATAATTAGCTTCTATGGAATCCTAGAAGTTGTAGTTCGGTCACATCCACTGAGTTTTTTAAATACCCCTTTCTAAACTGCAAGTCCAAATATTTCCTAAGTCTCTGCTGCAACAGTTAAAGTGACATTGTAGCATTTTAATTTTATTTATTTATTTATTTATTTATTTATTTATTTATGACATTTATATTCTGCCCTTCTCATCCCGAAGGGGATTCAGGGCAGAGCACAACATACAAATGCCAAACATAAATAAATTATATGGATTCATAAACATTAAAGATATTTGTCTAAACATTAAAATACACTTGTTTAAAACTGTCTCAATCATCCGCATCGAATCTAGTTGGCATGGTAAGGTTTCCTATCACTTCCTTATTGCACTGTCCCAAAAGCTTGGTCCTACAAACAAGTTTGTTACCATCCTTTTGAAGGATAGGAGGGAGGGGCCAATTAATCTCACCAGGAAGGGAGTTCCGTAGCCGAGGGCCAATCACTGAGAAGGCCCTCTCTCTCATCCCCACCAATTGCACATGTGACAGTGATGGGACAGAGAGCTGGACCTTTCTGGAGGTTCATAATTTTGTAGCATTAATAGGCCACTTTCCCATTTCTCATCTGGAGATGTACAATTTGCCTCAATACACTGCATATATGGTATGATCTTTATATTGGAATGTATCTTTGAAGTGACTGGCTTGACCTTGAAGGAGCTGGGGGTAGTGATGGCTGATAGTGAGCTCTGGCTTAGGCTGGTCCATGAGGTCACGAAGAGTTGGAAGCAGCTGAATGAATAAATAACAAAAATATTGGATTAGATCCAGGTTTCATCATTCTTTGAGGAGACCCTTTGGAATCAACCTGACTTAGGAGAGTCATTGATAATTGTCCCACTCATTTCAGTTTGATAATACTAAGTAACAAATTTTGAAAAAAAAATCTGTTCTCGTCTTGAAAATGTTATTTCCTGTTTAGGTGTGTGGTACTTACTTTGATAGTAGTTGTTATATTCCAGAAACTTCATTTTTGTTTTTTATTCTTCTGTTACCTGAAACCCTAAAGTTTGTAATTTTCCTTAATAAAAATATGCAATTTTTAACTTTTCAAGGCAAAAGTTTTTGCAGTTAATAAACCAATTAGGAAATCACATTTATAACCCAGGAACAAAAATCATGTTAATAGTGCAATTGGGTGTGGTCCCAACTAATTCTGAATTCCTTACATGCCTTTATGGTATGGAAAGGTGGTATGGAAATTTTAAAATAGTTAAAATGGATTTTCTAATGAACTTTCAGTAATTATCTGTATGTCATTATTTAAACAAATAAAATGACGATTTGAACGGAAGGCACTTCCTATGTGATATGTGTTTAGGATGGGGTTTGGGTGTTGATAATAAATGACACACCCAAACCTTGGAGAGGGGAAGGGAATGATTTCAGTTGCAAGAGAAGGAGACAACATAGCTGAGCTTTGACCCTTGGTAACTCATTCCAGACCCGGCATCTTTCCACTTTCACATAGTTTATGTGAAGTCATCCAAAGAACTTGACACATCAGTAGCAGATTACGTTGGGAGAAAACCACCAATAGTGAATTGTCTCTCTCCGTTAGAAAGGCCAAAGTTCAGAGCAGAGCCAGAAAGATTAGTTAGTGGGTGAAGGATCTGGCAGTAGACAAATCTAACCAAATTCCCTCTCCAACCATCACCATGACTAAAAGAATCTTAAGTTCTTCCCTCCTGTTCTTTTAAACTCAGAATACTGCTATGTGACGCAAAGGTACTCCCAAAGATTGCTTTAGAGTAGCTTTGTTTATTGCTGTCACCCTTCATTGAGCAATGGAAAAGTTCACCAGCTGATTTTTTTTGTTGCTCTTCCGTACCCTTTCTGCCTTAGGTGCTAAACTACAGATGTAAGAGATGAAGAGTAGAAGGATCTAGATTTGGTAAGGACAGTCCCGATTAATCATTGGTCATCCCATTTTTTCAGTTGCTTTAAAAATGTTCCAGTTTGTCTTTCCTTTTCCCACTTCCCCCTTTGTTTATTGCTTCTTCTCATTGGTGCAGAGTTCAAAGTATAAATGTACTTCGTACTCAAATAATCCAGCATATCCTAGTTTGTGCAGTCATTTTCATTAATGATGTTTGCTAAATTTACCAATCTGATGTTGCTTGGGTACACATGGCCTACTTTGCATCTGTGAAATGTTGAAGGATATGACATTGGCCCTTACCTGGAAAATGATTGATTAGTAAATTCAACTCCATTTATCACACAGACAGAACACTAATCTAGTCTATGGGTCTAATCTGGCCCAGATGGGCTCCCCGGACCTGTCCAGACAGTACCTTTATCCCAGGAGCTTCCACAGCAAACATGAGGATGGCAAGATGCAATTCCCTGTGAATGTGGAAGCAATTGCTACAAAAGGCAAAAAATGTGAGATTTCCAGGTGCGGGAATATCACAGTTTTGAGCTGAATATGTGGATCTTCGCATGTCTGTATGTTCCTGTAATTGGAAATCACGGGATTGTTTTAGCTGGGTTTGTTCCCAGGTTTTAGATGTTTGTTCCTGATTGGTCAATTCCTAAAAAGAAGGTGACACTTGAGTAGAAGGCAAGAACTTTGTTTGTGTGCCATAAACTTCATGAAACATCTGGAGGGCACAGTTTTTCTGGGCAGGACAAAGAACAAAACTTTTGCAGTGATTTGCTGCAGTGATTCTCCGCATATCCGCGTCTTGAGGTTTTTTAAAAAAACGCCAAAGTTTCTGGTGGAAGTCCCATGGTGGCCATCTTGGAGCTTTTAAATCTCACAATAAAGCATCAAGTCTGGACGGCAGAGGAAGAAATCCTGGGACCAACAGGTGTGTATGTGTATCTCTTCTGAAGTCACAGGATTTTTTGCCCCTGTTTAAAACCCATGATTTAGTGCTGTCTGGAAGTGCACTAAGTCAGTTTTATTGCAGTTTCTATATTCTTATTTCACATTCATAGTAGTGTCACGCCCTTTTAACTGCTGTGGTTCCATCTTGTGGAATCTTGGGATTTGGAGGGATGCTGAAGAGATAATTCCATGTATCTAAATATTAAATAAATGTCAAGTATTTGTTTTGGTGGGGGTATCTTCTTCAGAAGGCTGTCTCGTGTTACAAATCCCAAAATTTCATAGGATGCTGTCATAGCAGTTTCTTCTTGTGTTTTTTAAATGTTGTGTTTTATTGCTGATATGTTATTTATATTTTTGTATGTTTTGTATTTTTGTTTTATTTTATTGCTGTGTTGGTTTATACTGATGTATTGTATTGTCAGGCTTGGCCTCATGTAAGCCGCCCCGAGTCCCCTTGGGGAGATGGTGACGGGGTATAAATAAAGTTTATTATTATTAGTTTATTATTAATAATGTGGCATCATAGTGCTATAGTGGTGTAGCATGAAAGAGACCTACTAGATCTGGTTTGAAATCCCCATTTGGCCATGACAATCAGTCATTAACATTGTACCAGTTTCAGGCATTGAGTTCTAATCTATCTCATGGGACTGTTGTGAGGATGCCGATAAAGAAGACAACCCTGTACTTTGAACTCTTTGAAGGAAAGGTGGGATACTACTGTAACTAACACACAAATAAGAGCTAAATAAGAAGTAGTATCTCAGTATGAATTGTGCAGTTCCCAAAGCTATTTCTGAGATCTGAAATGCCCACCTGAAAGTAAGAAGTATTTGAAGTCTGCAACAAGTGAGTAAAAATAAAGCTGCAAATAAAGGGTTCAGAAAAGGATGGACACACCCCCAAATGTGCTTTTTAAACCTCATTTGTAGTATAGGAGGAAGGCCTTGATCTTGTCAGTTTCTCCAAAAAAGATATCTACTTAAAGTGGGGAAAGGTACAGACCTCTTGGCTGGGGTTTCTTTCGAGTTTCTTCCTCCCACCACCCTGCCTCTCCCTTTCTTGTGCCTCTGTAATTTTACTGGAATGACTAAATCTCTGAGCTATGTCAGCAGTAAACAGAATTAATTTACCTCCTACTTCTTTGAAACAGCTGCTGACAGCTGTGCTATAATCAACTGGGCATCTTTGCAGGGCTGCCAGCAATGAATTCACATTTCTCCCCCAAATCCCTACATTCAGATTTATGTAGTTGCTGCAAATGTTGACAGCTATGAAACTGAATCTGGAAGCTTGGAAGAAAATGCATTAGGAGTCTAAGGGGGGAAGGAAGGAGAAAAATTGGTGGATCACTGTACCATGATGTATTCTAGAGGATTGGATGAGATAGTGAGTTTCAAAGAGGAAAGTGACAGAGACCTTTCATGAAACCTAGGCACCTGGGGGTTGGATGCCAATTTAGGGGCACCTTTCGCAAGTCACTCTCAATCTCTCAGCCTCAGAAGAAGGCAAAGGAAACTTGCCCAGAGAAATCCTGCCAAGAAAACCTCATATGTTCATTTTAGGATTGCCATTAAGTCAGAAATGACTCCAGGCACATAACTACCGTCATTGGGCTAATGGAGTGGGCCTCCTTCCTAGAATGACCCAAGTTGTGACATAAAAGATCAGGGACTCTAGATGACTGAGCTGAGGTAGGGAGTGGGAGACAATCCTTGAAAATAGGAGCACTGAAACTTTTCATGAGCACACTTTATCACTTGCCTTTGAGGAATGAATAAAATCCCCATACCATGATCAGCTCAGCACATTATGCCCGTTGATGTGCTTTATCACATCCTTAGTGATATTCACCAATTGTTTGTCCCCATCTGAAATCCCCTACCAGGCACACTACCCTACTTATCCATCTCACCCAGGGTTTTTTATATTTTACATTTTATTCTACCCTCTGTAACGGCCCAGTCCGCTGTGTTCATTTTTGTTTATTTATTTCATTTTTTTGTATTTCATTTTGTATTAAGTTGTTTTGTTTTTATTTCACTTGTTGTTATTAATTGCTTTATGTATTTTATTTTGATTTGTTGTAATTGTTTGGGCTTGGCCTCATGTTAGCTGCCCCGAGTCCCCATTGGGGAGATAGTGGTGGGGTATAAATAAAGTTTTATTCCTATATTAATGGCAAATAATGTCATTTCACCAGAAAATCAAAACAGTCCCAGGGTTCCAAGCCTATGAGTCCTGACTCCAATATATCTGCATGAATACTTGTTTCTCTTCTTCTTAGAATCATCACATCTCTTTGTAAGCTCCAACGGGTACAGGTATCCAACTGCTCAAGATAATGGATTGCTAGGAGTACATAGTACTAGGAATACCCACAATCGGTTTATTCTAGTCTCAACTAGAACAGACCCATTGAGTCAAATGATGAATGCTGAGTCAACACCTAGGTAACTCCAATTCATTAAGTGGTTCTCGTCTTGTAATGACTAAAGATTGAATAGAGGCCCTCAATGGGTTGTCGTAACTCAACAGGCAACATTACACACATTTCTTGGTTTTTATCGAGTGCCACCATATTTCTGTAATAAGCAATTTTGTGACTGGGCAGTGTCAATAGGAGAACTGTCAATGTAATGACTTTATTTAATTTCTCTTGGTCAATGATCCCACACTCAACTATGTGTACTGTCAGCCATCCTTAACCATGGATTCTGCATCCAAGGATTCCTTCTTCCATAGTTTAAAACCAGCTCCCCACTACCACGTAATCCATGTTATAAATTCAAAACTCTGGGTTGGGGGAGGGGGGATGACGATGACTAGATGGGAAGAACTCTAATTGTTGGATGAGATAGGAATGAAATTAATTTATTATTATTATAATTATATTATTATGTTTATTTATACCGTGCTTTTTCTTCCCAAACAAGGAGACAAGAATTAATCTCACGTGTTTGCCCAGGTCTTGACATCCTTTTCAGTATCTTTCAATGCCTGAGATATGTTCTACTTGGAAGAAGAGAGGATGGTTGTTTTTTTTTTCTGACCAAAGCTGAGCTCAGGAACATCCTCTGAAAGGAAGTCTGGCTTACTTCCACATTAATTGCTTTCCCTAAGTGGATCAACACCTTCCTTTATAGGAAGACATTTTGTTGGTAATTTTAATTGGCTATTTTTAATCTAGACTCTTCATGTTCGCAGATTTGATTATTTGCTGATTTCATTGAAATTGTCTCTCAGGGAATCTCTAGAGTCCTCAGCACAACTCTATAATCGACAGTGTAATGGAGGACCTAGAGCTTTCTAGAGGAGTTCTTTCAGATTAAAAAAGAGGTTTTTTTCCACTTTTGTTGAATTCTTGCATTTCTAACCCCAGTGCATGTGGAGGAGTGGACTAGGATGCAAAGAAACTAGAAAAAGAAAGAATGTATTTCCCTATACAAGTATTTCCAAGTCCTAATATGTTCAGAGAGGAGGATTCTGTCTGTCTTCATGCTATAAATTGTTGTAAGCCACCTTGGATCCTGTGCTGGGAGAAAGGTGAGATTTAAATAAAACAAAGATACAAAATGAGAGTATTTTTTAAAACCATGTAAAACCACAATCATTTATTTGGTTAATTTATACAAACAACCATCTAAAAACAACTGATCTAAAGGGGAATAAAGACCCAAAACGTATATTCCTTTATTTTTTTACCAACAGTTGTTAATAAATACTTTATTAAATAAGAAAAAAACATGTGTTCAAAGGAGAGATGAATAGTTTTTCTTCCTGAATCTGTTTGAGAAAAGAGGAAATATAGAGGCTGAAATAAATAAAATTTGTTCTGCTTTTTGTGAAAACTATTTACACAAACATGTACAAACAGTGGAGCTTACACAGAGATTTGCAGGAGGCCTGCCATTTATTTAGTGTGGGACATGGGAAAAATAGGAGAAACAAACCCATAAAACAACATTCCCCAAGAATCGCTAAAAAGGTTAGTGAATACAGTGGAACAGTTTATGAAGTGTGGCCTACCATATACAGAACATTCACTAGTATGGACCGGAACACAAGGCACTAAGGCTCACCCAAATATTATATACATACACACTTAGAAGGTGATTTTAATGTATTGCATTAGCTTTGCAAGAAGATACCAAGTTCCCTGAACAAGGCTCACTGAACCCCTAGAAGTATAAAATGATACACTGAGCATATTTTAAATTATGTACCAGATGACTACTCATCTCTCAGAACTTGAAACATTTGCTGTTTTCAGGCGCAACACCCAGAACCTCTGGGAAATATGGTCCAAAGAAAGGTACACTTTTGAAGTTCTGCCTCCTCATGATCCTCATCTTACCTACTCAAGCCAAGGAGACACAATTTCAAAGAAAACATCATAGGCTACCAGTTCCTTACGTTGGGCAGCCCTTCATAACATATCTTTGAAGGCCCTTCCATTCTATTCATCATCCATTTGGACCCAGTCTCCATGGTCATGCTGTTAAGGCAGTGGTTCTCAATCTGTGGGTCCTCGGGTGTTTTGGCTTACAACTTCCTGAAATCCCAATCACTTTACCAGCTGTTAGGATTTCTGGGAGTTGAAGACCAAAACATCTGGAGACCCACAGGTTGAAAACCACTGTGTTAAGTGGAAAGACTGGGGTTTCAAAAAAACAACTGGAGAGGGCACTCATACTTTAAACATGTGTGCCAGTTGTGCAGCAGTGGGGGTTTCAGCAAGTATTGCTTCTTATGTCTGCTGGAATTCCCTCTTCCGCACAATCATTATATTATGAGGAAAACCCTAAAAAAACTGGCAGAAGCAACTAAATCCCACCTCCTACTTACTTGAGCCAAGGGAAACATCTGTGTTGCCCACCTATTGATTCTTTCAACAAAGAAGCTGGGAACCAAAACTGCTATGGTGGCCCACCTTGGTAGCTGCCAGAACCTTTCACCTGGGTATGATGTTTTCTAGTCCACTAGGAACAGCATTATGAAAAGGGAAGTCTTTCTTAAGGCACCTTTATGGTTCATTTGACATCAGCATGTTCCTCTGCACCCATCCTATTTGCATATTTACCAATCCAAAGTAAAACATGGTTATTTGGGCCCATGCTATAGGTCTCCTGTTGTGAAAGAAGGTTTCTTTTCACATGGAAGACAATGGTTCAAGCAGTATTTTATAGCTCCTCAGAATCTCTGAGCCACTAAGTTTGTTCCAAAAGGAACTATGGAATAATGCAAATCAGCTCTGCAAATGTTGTGTATATTTGTGTATACACAGCTGCCTTCTAGTTGCACACAAACTATTGAATTCCAAGGACTGCAGTTTTAAAATATGTCACTTTTATTGCTATTTCTGGCTGCTAAATAAAACAGTTGATGTGGGGTAGTACATTGGCCTATAGGGAGGGAAAGTGTGAAAACTGACTTGGCCAAGAAGCTCCCCTGGAGATTTTTTTGGAGACACCACTATTCTCTTCCACTGTTCTGTCTTATAAACTGGAACAACTCTTCATCACTGGTCTTGCTTAATTCATTCTATAGTCTAAAATTACCTCAAAATAATTTGTTTTCAGGTCATAAGTAAGAACGAACAGCTGTGTAAAGCACTGAAACCCTGCCCCAACTACTGAAAATAAAATTCAAATATATCATTGATATCTAAGGGCTAATTAAAGTCAGTAAAGTTACCCATTAAACTATACATTTTCTAATGTAAATGGGTAAGTTAATTCAATTAATTTTAAAACTTAATTTAGAACTTCAACCTTAAGTCATTAATTTGTCAAATAGGAGACCATGTTAAAGACCCAACAAATGTAACAAAACCCAGTTTATTATTTTACCAAAAGCCCAGCTCTTGTGGATTTTTGAAAACTGTTCCTTGCTTTTTATTAGTTTCTTCAGACTGGTGCATTCTAATGCCTTAGCCACCAGATTTTATTTTTGCTTACCAACCCCACACAAAAATACAATCTGGTGGCTAAAGCATTCAAAGTTTTAAAAAATTAAGTCAACATACAGTAGTGGCAGCCTAGAACACGGGTTGATTTTCTTTGGGCTCAAGCGGACTTCCTATGTGTTACATTAGGCAGTGCACAGAATGTCCTTTTTTTGTCCCAGGAAACTGAATTTTGGAGATCTTACCCCAAGACTTTTGCTGGGATACATTTATAAGAAAGGGAGGGAAATGAAAGCAAGAGAAGGCATTTTGATGGGTAGATGAAAAATAGGTTTTTCCAAAAAATCATTTAACTGTTTACTTCTTTCTAAAGTCCAAGATAGGAACACAGAAGGAATAAGAACAAAAGCCTTTGTTCCTGCAATGGCTTTATAGGACTTTTAACTTATACCTCAATGGCAATTTAACATGAACTTATTAGTTCTCCTCCCTTCCTAACAAAGGCACTGAATTAGATTTTTCAATCTATTAATAACTAATTAATTAATAGCTAACAATGCATTAGCACTTTTCTACTAACTTTCATATTTCTGGATTTGAACAAAAAGATTTCATAGCTATGAAGGCACTTCTTTCCCATAACACTAACCAATCAGATCTCTAATGTTGTTCATTTGCTTTGTTCAAAAAGACGTCACCAGTATCTGCATGGAATATAAGTATTGAGTTATACTTATGAGTAGCCCTTTATTAATCAATTCACTCTAAGCTTTATCCTTTCAAAAAGGCACGCAGTGAAAAACATTCTCTGTTCTGGAAATAATTCCCATAAATGAAGCATGTGTTCTGTGAAGACAAATATTCAGTACTATCTCCAAAAGCTACAGCAAATCAGCTTCACTGGATTATCTCATTCCAGTATTAGTATTGTTAAAAGATATACACTTTTCTCTCTCCATCACACAAAGAAGTGTGTCAAATTGTAGCACTTCCTTCTCCATGTGCTAGCAGTGGTTCCCAACCTTTGGGCCTCCAGGTGCTTTGGATTTCAGCTCCAACAGTTCTAACAGCTGGTAAGCTGCCTGGGACTTCTGGGAGTTGAAGTCCAAAACACCCGAAGGCCCAAAGGTTGGGAACCACAGTAAGAGGGAAAAGTCTTCAGTGAACTAATTTTCCTAGTAAGACATGTTGTCCTCTTTGTTGATCACATTGCTTGCCCTTTTCTACAATTTCTTCCAGATCTACAATCTTTATGACACGGGACAACCAGACAATACACAGTATAAACAATTGCCTCACCAAAAGTTTAGATAATGGCATACAATCCTTGCTGTTTCATGTTCATGTCTTTTCCTAATACAAATTGAGAATCCCTTATCCAAACTGCTTAGGACCAGATATATTTTGGACTTGGGATCTTTTCCTCCGAGATTTGGAATATCTGTATTTGAATATATGTGCATAATGAGAAATCTTTAAGATGAGATCCAGGCCTAAACACAAATTCATTTATGTTTCATATATACCTTATACACATAGTCTGAAGGTAATTTTATACAGTATTTTAAAATAATTTAATACATGAAACAGCATTTCTGTAGTCTGAACTATCAGAAAACAAAGGTGTCACCATCTCAGGCACGATGTGGATAATTTTGGATTTCAGATTTTGGAATTCCTGATAAGAAATATTCAACCAGTAGTACTGGAAAGACATAAGCCCATTTCTTTTCACGATTTATAAACCATTATTTGTGTAGCTTTCCTTTTGAAACTTTTGTGCCCAGTTTTGAATAAAAAATAGAGTGCTCAAAATGTAGAGATATAGCCATGTTCAGCACCACATCAGCACTAATATGTCTCCAATTTTGAAAAGAGTTTTCCTTGTTGAACCAAACTGAAACGATATTGGCTTTAATACCCAACTTATTGACTCATGTTCACTTTGTTATCTGCTATAGCTTCTAAGTAACTTAGACTCATCAGTGCTTGCCCAATTTTACCATCTTCAGGGCACTTGATTCGTTTGAATGTATTATTCCTCCCCAACATCGTGAATGTACCATCGATCTTTGGTGCTCCGATTCCTCTCTGTTCTGTCTTGTCAGAACCTTTAAAGAAGATGTTATTCACTTCTTCATATGCATTAGTAAAATATTTTACTCTTTGCTCAGTGTAGTCCTCTGTAGAATGCTATCATACACTGCTTTCCAGCTTCGGAGAGATAAATGTATGGTTTAGTTTTGCATTTTCTTTGTGCAATGGCAGTATTGCAGCTAATGATGTGAATCCAAGGTGTGATTATTGCTAACGGGAATCATAGAATGACAGAACTGGAAGAGACCTTGTGGGCCATCCAGTCCAACCCCCTGCCAAGAAGCAGGAAAATTGCATTCAAAGTACCCCTTTGCTTGGAAAGCTTGGAAACTTTAGCTTGTGAATGGGGGAAATTCGCTGGGTGGTAAAAATATTTTCTTATTCCAGTTAGAACTGCATGCTTACCATTGTGCATAATTGTTGGAAAACAGGGAATTAATTTTCAAATGTTACTGTCAAAAGAAACTGTGTGATCTCATCCTGTTCTACTGAAAGCCTGCAGTATTCAGAAATGTGGCTTAAACTGTGAAACCTTATATGCAGTTAAATCAATTGCACTAACTATAAGAAAACCATACGTACATTTACAGTTTGTGATGCTACCAGTGTGTTTTGGATTGAAACAGGTAAGTAAAATGTGTATGTTATGTGCCACTGTGATTTTTGGATTTATAATGCTGTCTGTGCTTTCAAATGGGGAAGACAATAGTTAGCTGAAGGCACCAGGCTCAGTGACTGAGATGTGCTTTGCACCAACTGCAGAGCTGCTTTGGAAGAGAAGTATGCCAAATGAGGAGCACCATGGGGAAGGTGGAGATATCATTTTTTAAAGGTCAGTATTCACATATCCCTAGCAATCTTAACAGAATCTCTGTTTCTTGCAGGCAACATCATTCACACATTTAAATTCAAACAATTCATGTCTCTAAAAGTAATTTTATATAATCTATGCACATGTGTACACACTCAAACACTCATACGCACTTTTCTCACCACAGAGATGGCTTTTTGTTTTTGTTTTTAAAGAAGTTTGTTCCCCTTGACAAAAACACTTTCAGACAGGTTTTGTTTACCCTACAAGAAGTACAGACCTGTTTTGCAAAACAGGTCCTTGGTCCTTTTTTTTTTTTTCTCATTGTGCATTAGTTTTACAGAATGATGTTCATTCAAAAGCCAAACTCGCTGCAGAATGCCACTTCCATTTGGAATTCTTCCTTGACTCTATGGCCCCGTCAGAAATGTTCTTCCTAAGAATTGTGGCTTGTTTTCAGAGAAGGTTCTCTTCTTCTTCACCATCAAGAGTATAACAGTATAACCCTGCCTGTTTTGCAACTCACGTGTTGTCACTCCATTGTGGGATGTTTAATGACAGCCACAAGCTCGTACCACCATGTTTCGGTATTTTTTCAAAATGACATTGGAGCTGTCATCAAAGTAGAGGACTGAGATGGCATGGAGCTGTGTTGGGGCACAGCAAGGTTTCGGCACAGTATTGGGGTTTATAAAGTGGACCTGTGGAACAAATCAGTTACAAGACATCAGAAAGTTTATAGGCGTTTTCCTCCCCTCAGGGAAAGCTTTAATACCTAACACACATTTGCAAACTACTTGAGTGGATGTTGACAAAGGGAAGTTCTTAAGTACTTTTTTCCCAACCGACCCTCGTAGATTTTAATGAATGAGTGGTGTGGGTTACAAATATGGGGATTTACAAATGACTAATTTCTTGAATTCTTTTCGAAGTCAACATGGCAATTATAATCTAACTCCTGTTGCACTATGACTTTTTTCCATGTTAGGAATGACTTGAGAAACTAAACGTGAGAGAATTGGCCATTTGCAAGGATGCTGCCCAGGGGACGCCCAGATGTGTTACCATCCTGTGTGAGGCTTCTCTCATGCCCCCACATGAGAAGCTGGGGTTGACAAACAGGAGCTCACCCCACTCCCCAGATTCAAACCGCCTGCAGTTAATGGTGCGGAAAAGATACAATATGGTTCAAGTGGTGGCTCAAGCTTCTGCGTGAAGCTGTATTAGGTATGAGGTAGATACCCATCCCCACATGTACAACAGATCTTTAGGAGTCCTGTTAGTGGCCTATGCAGATGTAATTCAAGCTTATGTCTGCATAAATTTTTGATCACTATGGAAGCTGTATTCCCTTCCTTCCTCTACAAATGATCAAAGCCAAGTCTCCAGACACAAATTCTGAACCTGGTGGAGAGTGAGAAGAATCAAAGATATGTCTGGCTATGTCTCTGTAGCCAGATGCAAAATGATTACATAGCAGCCAATACCATAGGAGGTCTTTATAGAGATCAGTGGAAGATTTACATATTGCACAGGGACACAGCCAGGTGCTTTCTTGATCACCTCCTACATTTACTCTCTAGAAGGCATCAAATGGCCATGACACAAGGCTTCAGAGGCTCAAAGGTAGGTCCTTAAGGTGGAAATAGCTCAGCGTAGCATAGTTCTCCATGCGGAACTACTACACTATGCTGGTCCATGCAGGATTCCAGTCTCCCTTTTGTACCACAAGTTAGCAATCTAAAGCATTGATATTGCTTTTAAAACGAAGTATCTATTTTTTAGGTTTTTGAAGGTTTTTCAGCCTATATGGCCATGTTCTGGAAGCATTCTCTCCTGACCTCACAACCTCTGAGGATTCCTGCCATAGGTGCAGGCGAAATGCCAGGAGAGAATGCTTCTAGAACATGGCCACATAGCCTGAAAAACCCAGTGATTCCAGCCATGAAAGCCTTCGACAATACAGTATCTATCTGTGTTCCTGTTTCAAATAAAAAAGCAATGAGTTAGTTTTCAAAACTAAATTAACATTATCATTGACTCATAGTTGGAAGGGGCCTTAAGGGCCATCTAGTCTCTGCTCATTGCAACTAAACTATTCCCAGCTCCCCATGAAGATGTCCAGCTCACTTCTCTAGATAATTGGATCCATTGCTAAACTGTCCAGAAATGTCTTCTAAAGTTCAATAGAAATCTACTCTCTTGTAATGTCAGACCTTTAGACCTGGTCTTAACATCTGCAGCAACAGAGAACATTCCCTCCTCTCTGTGACAATTTCTGAGCTATTTAATGTGAACAAGCAAATCATCCTTGGTCTTTTCTTCACCAAGCTGAAACCCAGCTCCTTCTTCACCAGCCAAGCTCCTTCAACCTTTCCTCATATGTTTTGTTCTCCAAATTACTTAGCTTCCTCGTTGCCAGTCAGTTTTCTTATTTGCAGTCATTTTGACTGATTAAGCACTTGAAGCATCTATCAATATCATATGTTCCTCTTCTTTCAGAAGAGAAATGAGCAATGCAGCCCACGGGATGCATGTGGCTTGAGTCCTCATTCTGTGGCAATCCACACCTCCTAAGGCTCCCCCCCCCCCCCCAAAAAAAAAGAGGTTCTGAGGGGCATGGTGAATTGCCCTCTCTATATTTCCTATGATGTGGTGAGGATTTTTAGGGAATTAAAAAAAATAGAAGAGGCGTGCTAAGGGATGGGGCTGTCAGAGGTTCTGCCAGGAGACAATTCAATCCCTGGCACTTGCCTCCCTTTAAAGTTCTCTCTCAATTAACAACTAGCAAATGTAATTATTCATAATACTTTCCAGTTTTCTTGGGAATCTTTTGTGTGCATGTGTGACCTTTAAAAATTCAATTAACACTGAACAGATTCAAGCTTAAGAGCTGGAAAGGATGTTAAAAGTGGCTTACCAGCGTTTGCACAATAGCATGGTTTGTTGCATTCATGTAAGAGTTTAACGGAAAGGCACATTCCCCTTCGCAGTAGTATGCAGCATAGCCTTCTGGGGCAATGATCCAGTCCTGATTTAGATCAGACAAAGCAAGAGAGAGGATTTCATGAAACAGGTATCGGAAATCTTTACTCTGATATTTTTTCAAGCAGGTCAGTATGGAAAATATTGACTAAAAGGTGAAATTTCAAAATTTTGGAGAAAACTGATTCATCCTAATTTCTGGACACAGAGCTTAATAGCAAGGATGAGACAAAGACAGAAGTCGGGACTAAAGAGCAAGTCAGGATCAAAGGACAAACCAGGAGGCAGAGCTGAGAAGTAAGGCAGAAATATGTGAATTTCAAGATAGGACTGGAGCAAGTCAACATTTAAAGACAAACCAGGGACCCTTAGACACCACCCAATTGTAGTGCCATGATTCCATTTTAAATGCCATTGATTTTTTTTGTTGTTGTTGTGTCAGGATCGAATTGAGAAACTGCAAGTCGCTTCTGGTGTGAGAGAATTGGCTGTCTGCAAGGACACCCAGATGTTTTGATGTGTTACCACCCTTGTGGGAGGCTTTTCTCATGTCCCCGCATGAAGAGCTGATGAAGGAGCTCATTCATGATCTCCTTGGATTCGAACCTGCGACCTGTCGGTCTTCAGTCCTGCTGGTACAGGGGTTTAACCCACTGTGCCACCAGGGGCTCCAATGTCATTGATACATTCTATGGAATCCAAAGATTTCCAGTTTGCTCAGGCACTATAGCTCTCTATCTCAGAATTCCAAATATCCCTTCGTGCATTGCAAATCCCAAGATTCACTAGGGTATTGCCATGGCAGTCCAAGTGGAATCATAGAGGTATAATTACGGAGTATGAAAGTGTACAGGAGCCAAGGAACAAGGAGAAGCCAGGACTGAAGCCAAATTAGGACCAATGGGCACATTAGGAGGCCAGGCTAAGAAACTAGGCAAAAATCTGGACTAAAGGGCAAGCCAGGAGATAAAATCCAAAGGCAAGACAGATCTCAGGTTGGAAAATATGGGAAGAATCAAAAGTCCATAAAGCTTTTATTGCTTGAGAAAGGTTTAATAATCTCTGTAATAATTTTAGTAGGATTATTTATTTAAATTTGTAAAGAAAAAAATCTTTTCTTTCTTCATTACGGTCAGGCTTGAGAAATGGCAGTCAGAGACCTACTGAGTATTAATTAAATGCCTTTTACTTTTCTTTCTTCCTCTTTTTATGTTTATTTTTTTGCACACATACTACTTTTGATTGTGAATTAGATTGTTCAGGTCAAAAATTAATTTAAGAAAAATAAACATTCAAGTCTCTCTCACACAAACACACACAAACTCAGTCATTAAGGTCCTCTGGGGAATGTTTACTCCCGTCAGCCAAAAACTAGATGGACAATGTTGCCCAGAGGATATTTTCTCTGTCTGACCCCAGATGGTGGAATCACCTGCCAGATTTATCAAGTAGATATGCTTTCTTACAGAAACAAAGAGCTAATGTGAAAGATTATTGTTACTGTACAAGAAGAACTGTTTTGACTTTTATATGAACATTTTTCTCAAACTGTTGCTCAAAGGTTTTGATACCGGGATCAAATCCATGCAGGGTGGGTTTGCCAATAGCTATTGATCATGCTGACAGGCAGGAACACCTCAGCAAGCAAGAGTCCAAAAGTGGTAGGATAAAACCCGGAACCTTAATCAGTGGCTGATACCATATGAGAAACTTCCTCCAGGCACACAGAAGACTGGGCAACTTGGAAGGTGCTGAACAGACTGTGCTTTGGCATCACGAGATGTAGAGCTAACATTAAGAAATGGGACTACAAAGTGGAGTCCATGACATGTGAGAGTGGAGAACAGCAAACAACAGACCACTCATTATAATGCGGTCTGAGCCCTGCCAGATGCACAATGGAGGACCTTCCTACAGCGACACCAGAGGCACTCCAAGTGGCCAGCTACTGGTCAAAGGGTATTTAGTATAATGCCAATTTTTTAACTTTGTTTGTGGTTTTTTAAAATACATTATAACTGTACCCTCAATTTGTTTCTGACACAATAAATAAATAAAATGCTGGCTGGGGAGTTGATTTATGCCACAATATATCTGCTCCTTGGCAGCGGATGATTAATCAAGAGATTTTAAAGTATGCTTTAATTGTTTAATATCCATATGCTTAATTAACTTGGATGATCTGTTGAATTTGCTGCTGTTCTCTGCCTCAGCCCATGGGGAGAGGAAGGTGATGATGATATTAATAAAAACAACATAGCTGTGATTCTATATTGTGGTCCATCTTGCATAACTTTAAGCATACTTAGGGCCCTGATGCATATTTGGCTCTACTAATGTCCGTCGGCACACCTTGCCCATGCCCCGAAGTGCATCGGTTCTGTTCTGCATCAATTTTGTTGTGCATGAGTCACTCTGTAGGTGCCTTACATACAAAATCCTGTAACAGCCATATGCTGAATATAGATATCTCCAAACTGCTCAATTCTATTCCACGTGCATGAAAATCCACTTATGAAAAAATATATCCCTTCCTGATTTCTAGACAGGACGGAGGAGGAGGAGGAGAAGGCATGATAACAGAGAGGCTAATTCCAACCCCAAGAATAAAGTTACCTGCCAGCCAAGATCCCTGAAACTGACATAGAGCTCATGCTTCTTGCAAGCTTGTCTCTGGTCACTGCTGGTGTTTTCTGAGTATGAAGGGTGGGACAAGGAGGAGAAAAGCACCAAACCAGCATGTTAGTTCAAGTTGTTCATAGAAAAGAACCGTTTCAAACAATGTTGAAGCCATGAAAAACAATTGAGATGTATTTATTTTGTTTGTAAATACAGACATTTTTGAAGTGAAATGACAAGGTTAACAGACTAAGCCATTTTCTTTTGGAGCACAAGGTTCATAATATATAACTTTGGCATAAAATTATCATATTTGACATGTCAAAATAAGAGTTTACTGAGAATGTAATGAAACAATGAACTTAAAAAAAATATGTTTCTGCTACCAATACAGTCACAGAGCTATTAAGTGTAAGAACCGCATAAATCATAAGAAACTTCTTTGGTTTGGCCAGCAGAGAAAACAAACACAGATGAAAATATCAAGAATATCAAAACCTTAGAAAATTACTGTTTCCACTAGTTATGCACAGTGTTGAGCAAGTGTAGTACACTCATTTGTATAAAATGAACCATGAAATGGAAACCAAGACCAGGGATTATACTGATCTTATACTGTGCATAATTTTGCATAAAGATCTTCATCTCATAAAGTTTTTAGAGAAGTTTTTGAGGTAGTAACTATGTGAACACCTTGCCTTCAACATTTTATTCATCTTAAACAGCTCCACTGGGTGTTGTTTCATTTCCAGGTGCAATTCAAAGTGCAGTTTATGACCTTAAAACCCTATACAGCTCAAATCCAGGTTATCTGACCACATTCTCCCATATCAACTTGCCCATGATTTGAAATCCACTGTGAAGTATCCTTTCTCTCTCCCATCAGCCTCAAGGGTACATCTGGTGAGAACAGAGGAGACAATCTTCTATGTGGCTGCTCTCAGGCTCTGGAATTCCCTTCCCAGAGTTTCAACTTCCACCCTCCAATGGCGGTTTGGGGGTGGAGGTTGAAGCCTGCTCTGCTTAAGGAGACTGAGCCTCGCAGAGCTATGCTGCAAGGCGCAGTCTGTGTTTTGTTTAGTCAATACTTTAATATCTTTGTTTTTAATCAGGCTTAATTTTATGGATAGTTTAAGAAGCTTTTTCATTTTTGTACTTAGTGTGTTTTCACTCAATACATTCTAATCCACAAGAAAGGGGGACACTTTTTTGCTTGTTTGCTTCCCATGCAAAGAAAAGGATGCTCAAACTCTATCACAAAAAGCTTTATCATATATGGCGCAACACATTCTAGACATCCAAACCAGGTCCAGGAAAGGAAGAGGAACTAGGAATCATATTGGAAACATGCCATGGATAATAAAGTGCACCAAAGAATTTCAGAAGAAAATAGGTTTAATAGATTACAGCAAAATCTTTGTATATAGTTGGCTCTTAAATAAATGGCGTAGTAGGAAATTTTGAAGTGCAGATACTCATCATTGTAGTGCTCCTAGCAAAGCCCTCAACAGATGTCTCCAAATACATGCAACTATTTTGATGCACATCAACAAATAAATTCTTCTTTTCTCCAAAAAATTCTTCTTTTCTTTTACTTTTTGTAAAGTCATTGAGACTTTAATGTCTACGCACCACTATGGCTGGATCCTTACTGCCATATAATCCAGATTATCAAAGCAGATAATCTACATTATCTGCTTTGAACTGGATTATGAGTCTACACTGCCATATGATCCAGTTCAAAAGAGATAATCTGGACTTTATATAGCAGTGTAGATAAGGCCTAAATTATCTTCAAACATTTTGCATCACAGGAGGGATAGCTCACAACACAGTATCACTGGTAGAAAAGATCCAGTTACTTGCATTCTATGAAGCAGATCATGGGTGCATCCACACTGCAGAATTAATTCAGTTTGACACCACTTTAACTGCCATGTCTCAATGCGGTGGAGTCTTGGGAGTTGTAGATTAGTGAAGCACCAACCCTATTTGGCAGAGAAGGCTAAAAGATCTTGTAAAATCGCAATTCCTATGATTCTATTTTATTGAGCCATTGCAGTTAAGGTGGTGTCGAGATACAGTAATTCTCAATCTACAAAAGTTTATGCTACCAATCTGTTTCTCTCAGTCTCAAAGGTGCTACAAGATCTCGTTGCATACTCCCCCAGCTATTGTGATGTCTAAAGGAGGTGACAAACAGTAACAGTGAACATTATGTTTAAAAAAAACTTTGCCCTTATGAGGACTAGCCACACAACACTTGGAAGTACCTCTCTCAAAGATCTCAGTATTTAAGTAGGTTCGTATTGAAGAAGACATTCCTGTTTCAAAAGGCATAACCACCATGAATACAGTTTGAGATTAGGAATAAAATCAAAGGCTGCATCTTCATTGTTAACACAATTTCCCACCATTAATTTTATGGAAAGCACACACCTACTGCTTGCATACCTCCAAGATTTGACACCCGAAAAGCTTCTTGGTTCTTTGGTGTCTTCGATCGGTTCTGGTTGCGCTGTTTGCCTCCTGCAGAACGAATACTTCGGAAATGCACCTCGGTGGCTTTGAAGAAGGCCACTGTGAATGGCTGCTTGTTTTGTGGACCATGTCTCCCAATAAGACCAGCTAACGTGGGGTTGATGCTTTGTCCTAAGGATAGGAGGGGGAACCGTGTTATGTTTGCTTATGATGAGGAATTGTTTTTATGCCTTCCGTTTATATTAGTATAGTAAAAACCATACAGACAGACTTACAACCCATGTGCCAAAGTTCCAACATAGCCAACACTACACATATGAAAACTGAAATACTTGTGGCCAAGCAATATGAGGGTATAGTCAAGATAACAAAAGTTATTAGTGAGGAAGAATGCACATAAGCTAGAAGAGGCTGCAGCAGTTTGCTTTTGCCTGAGCCTACTGGGAAGGGCAGGAGTTTGCCCTCTTTTACCTCCTGAATTAACAAAGTAAAACAAAACCCTGCACATTAAACTCAGTTTGCAGCAACTGAGGTTGTATCTTCACTGCCCTACATCCCAGGATCTGATCCCAGATTATCTGCTTTAAACTCAATTATGCGAGTCTATCCTTCCAGGTAATCTGGGATCAGATCCTGGGATAAAGGGCAATGTAAATCCAGCCTGAAATAAACTGAAGTAGAAAGCAGGAGGAAAGAAAACTGGGGCATTTTAAAAGCAATTGAGCTAATGGGACAACACAGGATTAATTGGGACCATCTCAGCAAAACTGAACATTAGGAGCAGATGCCTTCAATTCCAAGGAGGCCTCTCGGGTGCTGGACGAGTGCCTGGCCGCTGTGTCTATCTGGATGAGGAGGAACAAGCTGAAGATCAATCCTGACAAGACAGAGGTCCTTCTGGTCGATCGTAAACCTGACCGGGGTATAGGGTGGCAACCTGTGCTGGACGGGGTTACACTCCCCCTGAAGTCACAGGTCCACAGATTGGGAGTCCTCTTGGATTCAACGCTTACGCTTGAGGCTCAGGCGTCGGCGGTGTCTGGGAGGGCTTTCGCACAACTGAGACTCGTGCGCCAACTGCGACCGTACCTCGCGAAGGCGGATCTGGCCGGAGTGGTCCATGCCTTGGTCACCTCCAGATTGGACTACTGCAATGCGCTCGACGTGGGGCTGCCCTTGAAGACGGCTCGGAAGCTCCAACTGGTCCAACGATCAGCAGCCAGGGTGCTAACTGGGGCCCCTTACAGAGAGAGGTCAACCCTCCTGTTCAAGGAGCTCCACTGGCTGCCATTTATTTTCCGAGCCCAATTCAAGGTGCAGGTGCTTACCTACAAAGCCCTGAACAGTTTGGGACCAGCCTACCTGCAGGACCGCATTTCCATCTACGAACCCACACGTTCACTTCAGTCATCTGGAGAGGCCCTGCTTGTGATCCCACCAGCATCGCAAGCACGCTTGGTGGGGATGCGGGACAGGGCCTTTTCCGTGGTGGCCCCCCGACTCTGGAACACCCTCCCCAAAGACCTTAGACAGGCCCCTACATTGGCTGTCTTCAGAAAGAACTTGAAGACCTGGCTTTTCCGATGCGCCTTCCCAGCTTAGGAAATCTCCACTACCAAGTCCCATAAGCACTTTATCAGAACCAATGATTGCTGCACATCACACATCGCACTTGCCCTGGAAGCCCTATATACACCCCCTGTCACATCAGCACTTTTAATCTTGTACCCATTGCTCTGGCCCGGCCCAGTTTTATTGTGTTTAGTGTATTGTGCTTGTTGTTTATTTTGTTTTATTCTGTTTTTAATTGTTTGATTTGCTTAGATTGTATTGTTGTGTTGTGTGTTGAGGCCTTGGCCTGTGTAAGCCGCATCGAATCCTTCGGGAGATGCTAGCGGGGTACAAATAAAGTTTAATAATAATAATAATAATAATAATAATACAAAGGCTATTTTTTTTCCTTTACAATTTTGGTGTACCAAATAGATTTTTTTGATGCTGATCACATAAATAACTTCAAAATTGTCACACCTCATAAGGTTTTTGAGAAACGGCCAATTTTGTTTTACAATTATTGCAAAATTATGAAACATTTTCTTTCTCGACAGTAATTTGCATGATTTTTTAGATTGCTCATATCTTTGACAGCCATAATCAACATTATGTAAAATGTAACAGAGACTCAGTTAAAATGCCATAAAAATACATTTCTGATCATGTAGAAACCTGCTCGGGCATGCTAGAAGCATGGACACTAGAGTATGCGGAGGTAGGCGATGGTGATGATCAAATGTAGATGGAAGCTGATGTTGATCCTGACATTTTGCCATCCTCATTTAATATCTCAGGCAGATCTGAGCAAGCTGGTCAGAGATTTGGGTTTACTGAAGAGCCAGGCAGAGCTGCTTAATCAAGGCTGCAAGGATGGAATATATCAGAATTATATATGCATTATTGGAAAAGACTGGCATCCCCCAAAAAATTGGTTCCAGGGCAGAAGAATGTTGTACATGACCCACTGGTTGATCCAAAGAAGATATTTCTTCTACCTTTACACATCAGACTTGGGTTAATGAAAAATTTTGTTAAGGCAATGAATAAAGTGAAGCCTTAATTTATTTTCAGCAGATGTTTCCCCACATAAGTAATGCAAAAAAAAGTGTCTTCATTAGCCCACAAATTAGAGATGTGGTGAAGGACAACCACTTTGATGGTCTTCTACAGGGTGCAGAACATGTTTTGTGGACAGCCTTCAATAATGTTGTTTGTAACTTTCTAGGGAGCTATAAAGCACCAGAATATGTCCAACAGGTTGAAAGTCTGCTTCAGGTAAAAAAATCAATAAAGTGCAACATCACTGAAGATACATTTTCTTCATTCCCACTTGGACTTCTTTCCAGACAACCTGGATGCTGTGAGTAATGAACATGGTCAAAGGTTTCATTGGGACATTGCCAAGATGGAGAATCAGTATCAGGGCAAGTGGAATCCATCTATGTTGGGTGACTATTATTGAACTCACATCCAGGAAGCATCGGAGAGTGATTACAAATGAAAATCTGCGGCAAAACATTTTTAGTTTTGTTTCCTGACAACACCATTACTGTCATAGTGTATGCTGCCATAGACATACAACATCGCTTAGATTGTGGTTTTCAACTTTGAATATGTTTTAATGGATTTCAACTGTGAATTTTTAATACTGTTTATATTTAATTCTGTTGTAATGTTTGCAAATTTGCATATTTTATAATGTCTGCTAATGTTTTAATGTTAAGGGGTATAATAATAATAATAATAATAATAATAATAATAATAATAATAATTTGTCTTTTTCTGGAAAACTATATGTGATGCTGACATAATAAATACATAGTTGTGTTCAGCATGTTAAAATCTACTGTATTCACCCAAAATTGTGGAGAAAACAAAACATTCCCAAAAATTTGTTGACCAGTGTTATCATTCAAGACCTCAATCTGTGATTAATAAAATGTTTCTTTCAAGAAGTGGCTCTGCATAACAAACTTCATTTTCACATCTCAGCATGAAACTAGCTGGAGCAAATACTTCCGCTAAAAGTTACATCATGCCAGGTCAACCTCAATATTAGATTTCTCTGCGTTTATTTTAAATAGGGTTTCTGTGAGTTCACTAACCTATAAATTGATGTGATCCTGTAAAAAGGAGCCATAAAACCAAGCCCAGCGGAACACTAAATTCTCATTGGAAGGTTATTAGTCGAAAATAAAAATGCCTTGTCTTAAATAAAAGGCCGAGGCAGTCCCTGATTGCTTGCACTGAAGGGTAGCCAATGCAGTCTTTCATATTCGACAGCCAAACTGAATTTGGGAATACACAAACCTTCCCCATAGGACAGAGTTTGGATTACAAATCCCAGAATTCTCCATCACAGTGGCTGAGAAGTTCCAGGACTTGCACTTCAGATATTTCTTAACAAGCTTCCTAATCTGCATGTTAGAGCATAACAATACAATACAGAGAGCATGACCTCTAGTTCAAAGCTTCTAGCTAATTGGAATTCTGGTATTATACCATGGTCCTTTTCAGCTTCCATAGTTATACTACTATGCTTCTGCAGTTTAGGGAGACTATTAAGAATGTTCAGCAAGACAGCTCCAGTGCCTCATCAAACTACAAGCCACAGGATTCCAGAGGATGTAGTCATACCGCTTAAAGTGGAATTATTATTATTATTATTATTATTATTATTATTATTTACGGCATTTATATGCCCCTCTTCTCACCCTGAAGGGGACTCAGAGAGGCTTACAAGATATATATATATATATATATATATATATATATATATATATATATAATTAGCATAGTACAACATTAGCATAGCGCAATATTATTAGCATAGCACAGTATCAATATTATATATTACTATATTGTACTATACCATTATATTGTAATATTATTAGTAATATTACATGCAATATAAAATAAATAATATTGTACTAATAGTAGTATAATATTGTATTACTTTATAATATTATAAATATTATACGAATATACAATATATTATATTCTTAGCACAGCACAGGAGACAAGATGGAACTGTCCTCCTGGCCCCTTCTCTCTTCACTCTGGCCCAGAGCAGCAGTTGGTGCTGGGAGGGGGGGGAGGGGTTCCCCATAGTGCTGTGATTGCCTAGTGTGACAGGGCCCCAGGTTTGCCAAATCCAAAGTGAAGTCCAAGAATCAACTGAAGGAGAGCTAGCACAGGCTAGTGACATGAGTCCCCACTCACACACATAACATGAGAAAAATCCTAGAATGACTATTATCATTGCAGATCAAATTTACACCTGGTTGTTTTGAATGAAAATCAGCATTTCTGCCCAGAAAATAGTATTTGTATGCAGAAGTATTATTTTTCTGTGCAAGAAACAGATTTTTTTCTAGGCAAAAAACCGCTGTTTTTCCAATGCAATCTAATTATGTGTGAATTTTGCACAGAATATGTCTCTGATCATTTCCTTCTGGCAGGAAATATTTCTTTCCCATATTGTGAATCTGCTTTTCATTTGTTTTTTTCAAAAGCTTTCCCAGAACAGAAGGAAAATTGCTATTTTCTTCACAAACACAAAAGATAATTAGTGAAGAATCATATAAGAAATCCCCTCCCTCAAAAGCAGGAGCTGAACTTCTGAATATGTGGTCTTCCAGATGTTGTGGATTTCAGTTCCTTGAAGAGCTAGCCTATATTACCAATGCTCAGGGATGCTGAAGTCCAAAACACCTGGACAGCCAAATGGTGAGATATACAGCCCTGGAGAGATGTGTTTATTTCTTTATCTAATTTATCGCTGGCTTTTCCCCATAGATGAAACTTGTTCACAACAAGATTAAAAACAGATAAAAATACTATATTAAAATGCAGTTAAATGAGTTATACTGAAACCAAATTGAATTTAAAAGAACATCAATAAGAAAGGACAGCATTCACCAGTTAAATATCCCCATTCCATTGCTACAAGTACATCTGTATCCCCTACACTTTGATGCCAAGCTAAAAAGCCTTTTAAAAGAAAATTATTCTAGTAAATCAATCTTGCATGTGGTGCGTATTGATTACACAAATGTTCTTAATTCAGATTGGAAAAGGGCATCACTATAATAAATTATCTTCCTTGAATTATTTTGCCTTTGAAGGCAACAATTCGGGTAAGGGTGTGTATATGTCTGTATGTGTGTATGTATACATGCCTTCAAGTCATGTGCTGATTTATGGCAATCGCATGAACATCAGCACCTGGTGTCACTGCCAATTCCTCATCCAACTACTAACCAAGGCCAACCCTGCTTAGTCTCCAAGATAAGATAGAAACTGATGCCTTCAAGGCGTGGCTCATTGGGAGTAAATCCCATTAAAGTCAATAGTATCTCCTGAAAAGCTTAGGTAGTTGAGTTAAGACTGAAAGGATGAAACAGAGATTTCCTTTCCTGTGTAATGAAACAAACAGGATGTGAAGGCATGTGCAAGAAAATAAGTAAATTCTACAAAGTCAACTGTAGCTTCAATATATTTCCTCAGAGAGGAACGCATTAGCCGGCTTAGAAGATGTCAGAGTGCCGGAGGCAAATGAATTACTTCAGCCTCACTTGCATTGCTACGCTTTATCCAAACTTTCTAAGAGTAAACAAAGAGCCTTTAAAGTTTTTCTTTTCTTTGCTATCCTTGATGGATCTAGTTGGCATTAACACAAAGGAACAGGGATGGCTGATATATACAAACAAATGTCCTTGGCTTAATTTCAAAAAACATTCTAACCAAGGCTGTCTAGCGGGACATGGGTCTCCATGAGGCAAAGTAGTTGGACACCAGAATAAATGAAAACACAATATATACCACTGCTTCCTGTCTATAATCTATTATGATACAGTCTGGGTGGCCAAAACTTTAATACATCCAGAAGCCAATTTTCTGCTCCTGAAACTTTGCATGTTCTGGCAAAATCCATATACACAAATACCTTAAAGGTACCAAATCATATAGCCAAGCAGGGTTAGTCCTAGTTAGCCCTTGGATGGGAAAATGACAATGAATTCCAGATACTATAGGTGATATTTTAGAGAAAGGAACTGGCAAGACCATCTCTGAGTATTCCTTGACTAAGAAAACCCTATGAAATTCATATGCCAGCAAATATGGAAAACACAAGAATGGCCATCAGACTGGAAAAAATCAACTTATATCCCCATACCAAAAAAGGGAAATGTGAAAGACTGCTCAAACTTCCGTACAGTGGCCCTTATTTCTTATGCCAGTAAGGTAATGCTCAAGATCCTGCAAGGAAGACTCCAGCAATACATGGAGCGAGAGTTGCCAGATGTTCAAGCTGGGTTTAGAAAAGGCAGAGGAACGAGAGACCAGATTGCCAATATCCGCTGGATAATGGAAAAAAGCAGGGAGTTTCAGTAAAACATCTACTTCTGCTTCATTGACTATTCTAAAGCCTTTGACTGTGTGGATCATAATAAATTGTGGCAAGTTCTTGGTGGGATGGGCATCCCAAGCCACCTTGTCTCTCTCCTGAGGAATCTGTACAAGAACCAAGTAGCAACAGTAAGAACTGACCACAGAACAACAGACTGGTTCAAGATTGGGAAAGGCATACGGCAAGGCTGCATACTCTCACCCAACCTTTTTAACTTGGATGCAGAACACATCATGCGAGGATGTGCGGGGCTTGAGGAATGCAAAGCTGGGGTGAAAATTGCTGGAAGAAACATTAACAACCTCAGATATACAGATGACACCACTCTGATGGCCGAAAGCAAGGAGGAGCTGAGGAGCCTTCTAATCAAGGTGAAAGAAGAAAGCGCAAAAGCCGGGTTGCAGCTAAACGTCAAAAAAACCAAGATTATGGCAACAAGAATGATTGACAACTGGAAAATAGAGGGAGAAATCGTGGAGGCCGTGACAGACTTTGTATTTCTAGGTGCAAAGATTACTGCAGATGCAGACTGTGGCCAGGAAATCAGAAGACGCTTACTTCTTGGGAGGAGAGCAATGTCCAATCTCGATAAAATAGTAAAGAGTAGAGACATCAGACTGGCAACAAAGATCCGCCTAATCAAAGCCATGGTATTCCCTGTAGTAACCTACGGATGTGAGAGCTGGACCTTAGCGAAGGCTGAGCGAAGGAAGATCGATGCTTTTGAGCTGTGGTGTTGGAGGAAAGTTCTGAGAGTGCCTTTGACTGCGAGAAGATCCAACCAGTCCATCCTCCAGGAAATAAAGCCCAACTGCTCACTGGAGGGAAGGATACTAGAGACAAAGCTGAAGTACTTTGGCCACATCATGAGGAGACAGGAAAGCCTAGAGAAGACAATTATGCTGGGGAAAGTGGAAGGAAAAAGGAAGAGGGGCCGACCAAGGGCAAGATGGATGGATGGCATCCTTGAAGTGACTGGACTGACCTGGGGGTGGTGACGGCCGACAGGGAGCTCTGGCGTGGGCTGGTCCATGAGGTCACGAAGAGTCGGAGACGACTGAATGAATGAACAACAACAACAACATGAAATTCATGGGATCACATTAGGTCAATTGGCAACTTGAAGGTACATACACATGCAGATATATAGTTACAGATGTATGCATATTGTACACACCTATATCTCAGACATGGCTAGGAGTCTTAAACAGTCAGTTCTTGTGGGTTTTTTCGGGCTATATGGCCATGTTCTAGAGGCATTTCTCCTAAACACAGTCTTAAACAGTGTTTTTAAAAACTATTATACAAAAATGTTAAAACATTGAAATAGGCCCCGGTAACTACTTAAAAAAGTAAATCACCACTCTTAGAAAATACCAGGAAGGGCAATTCATCTCCCACATTTTCAAGAAGTGTCAAGTATTGCAAAAAAAAAAAAGAGTGGAAGGTACACTTTGCCCACCTCTGTCCCCTGGTTCTGGTCCTTACAATATTCCCCCTCCTCAAAAATTGGAATATTACATCTTGGATAACAGACAGGAAGCTCCCAGACAGACAGGCAGAGACACCATTAACAATTTCTGCTTTAAATGCTGTCAAAACATTGCAAATGGATCTAGAGATTTGGACTGAAATGAAAACAAGGTAACACATGACTAGGAATGTCAGGTCAGACTACCCCAGGACCATTTTGGTCCTTAAATTTCAGGACCAAAACCTGACATCTAGAGACATTCCCTTGGATGTCACATGAGTCCAGATCAGATGATGTCGCAAGAGCAACATCACAAGATGCTGCTCCTGCCAGTTTAACTAAGCCTGATAGAGTGACAACCACAATTGCAAGGACTGCCATTCAAATAGAACATTTTTTTTCAAGTTGGTGCTCTCACCATTTCTCCCCCTTGCCTTGAGGACTGGAGAAGGGAAACGAATTCCTAAGTTTGGAAACCTTTTACATGGCATCCATTCCGATCTCCACCAGTAAGTCATACAGTTCTGAAGCTGGGGGATGGATGAAGCTGAGCAAAATCCCAGTAAAATGGACATATAATTAGTTTGGGAGAGCGGTGTATCTAGAGGAAACATTCAGCCTTTATGTGATGTGTCCTCACCCTTTCTTATAGGACTAGATTTGCAGTTTTGGAATACTCCTGAATCTATCACTGCACTGTTAAACTTATCAGATTCTCCAACTACATCATTTAACTGAAAGGTCAGCTTTCATAGTTGGATCCTACTCATGTCCGGCTTACATTACTGTAATGTAAGAATTGTCCTTGAAGATAGATTGGTAACACCCAATGGCCCATTCATACCGCTGATACAATGTTAGTAGCAATGTTATAACAATATGAGGAACATATATATAGTTAAGTTTGTATGAGAACATCAACACTCTAGAACCACTTTAACATGGTAGTGTGAACTAAAAATTGTTTTTGCATTGTTTGTTTCTGCTGTTACCATTTTTGTAGCATTTTATTATAGATATCTGTGCCTTATTGATGGACCACATTTACCCATATTAAGTGACTACTTGATGGGTGTCAGTTTGTTTTACAGCCTCAATTTTAAAAAGTCACTGGTACGTGACATTGTTCAAGCACGGGTTCATGCTGTACCATCTTGCTCTCCATCGTGAATACTGAGGTCACTATGACATGGATGAGAGGAGATCATGTAGGAGTTTCTAGCATTTATATTTTTTATTAAAGCACCATAAATGGAATGGTTGTAATCATTTCTGAAAACTGGGAGAACGGTTCTATAATGGTTCTATAACCAATTTTCTTAGTTTCCAACAGAACTCACAACCTCTGAATATTGCCTGCTACAGATGCACGTGAAACGTCAGGAGAGAATGCTTCTAGAACATGGCCATACAGCCTGAAAAACCTAAAACAACCCAGGTTCTATAATAGTGATTAACTCAATAACTCAACAGTCTTTAATTTGCAAAACCTCAGCAGTTCTCTTCTAGGTCTCTCATTTACATACTATGCCCTGAAACTGACTTGCTTGCACATAAGAACTGCAACAAATCGCTGTATTTCTTCCATTCTAAGTCACACTTTTTTTCCTATATACACATCTCTAAAAGTGGGTGCATCTTAGAATCGCAGGTGGATGTTACATATTTTTGTTGGTGGCGGTACTGAAATTAGGGTGCATCTTACAATTGATGACATCTTACAATTGAAGAAATATATATAAAAGTAATTTAGCCACTTTGGGGTGGGACAATAATGGTAGCCAATTATTATTATTTAATTAACTTTCCAAGCTCTGCCAAGTGGATATCAAAGGTTAAGTGTAAAAACATCACGGCCAGTGACAGGATCAGTGGTGAAATGGAAACAGAGATTGATGAGCCAACTGAGTTGTTTTTTGAAACTTACCATCTATGCTTTCCACTGATATCTGCAAACCAAGATTGTGATGTGGATTTACCACCCAGTGATTACTCGTTGCAGTAATATCGAACACTAGCCATCCTTCTTCTGCTGCCCAAATGGTTCGAGTATCAAGTAGGAATAAATCTGAATCCCTAGAAAAAAAAAAAGGGGGGGGGTATATTAGCAAAACCATCACCAGAAAAATGTAACTTACAAAAGGTAAATCCAAATATTAAGCATCAGGGGACTTGGAACACAGCTAGAAGAGATGTCATTGTTATAAATACATACATACATAGACATGTACATATTTTACCCACATTAGGTTTTTTTAAAAATAATAATAATAATAACTAGACTGTTTACAAAACAATAAAAAATAGTAAGTTTTAAACGTATAACAGATATAAATCTAATGCTTTGTTTGGAAAAGAAGCCACATGGGACATGGAGTTCAACAATATCTCAGTGGGACACACTCTTCCCACCCTTATTCTAAGGCAGCATTTCTCAACCTGGGGGTTGGGACCCCGGAGAGGGGGTCACAAGAAAGTGTCAGACGGGTCACCAAAGACCATCAGAAAACACAGTATTTTCTGTTGGTCATGGAGGTACTGTGTGGGAAGTTTGGCCCAATTTAATCATTGGTGGGTTTCAGAATGCTCTTTCATTGTAGGTGAACTAAAAATCCACGCAACTACAATTCCCAAATGTCAAGGTCTGTTTTCCCCAAACTCCACCAGTGTTCACATTTGGGCATACTGAATATTCATGCCAAGTTTGGTCTAGATCCATCATTATTTGAGTCCCCAGTGCTCTCTGGATGTAGGTGAACTACAACTCCAAAACTCAAGGTCAATGCCCACCAAACCCTTCCAGTATTTTCTGTTGGTCATGGAAGTTCTGTGTGCCAAGTTTGGTTCAATTCCAGACTTTGTATTTCTAGGTGCAAAGATTACTGCAGACTGAAGCCAGGAAATCAGAAGACGCTTACTTCTTGGGAGGAGAGCAATGACCAGTCTCGATAAAATAGTGAAGAGTAGAGACATCACACTAGCAACGAAGATCCGCATAGTTAAAGCAATGGTATTCCTCATAGTCACCTACGGATGTGAGAGCTGGACCATAGGGAAGGCCGAGCGAAGGAAGATAGATGCTTTTGAACTGTGGTGTTAGAGGAAAGTTCTGAGAATTCCTTGGACCCCAAGAAGATCCAACCAGTCCATACTTCAGGAAATAAAGCCCAACTGCTCATTGGAGGGAAGGATAGTAGAGGCAAAGATGAAGTACTTTGGCCACATCATGAGAAGAAAGGAAAGCTTAGGGGAAAATGGAAGAAAAAAGGAAGAGGGGCTGATCAAGGGCAAGATGGATGGATGGCATCCTTGAAGTGACTGGCTTGACTCTGAAGGAGCTGGGGGTGGTGACGGCCGACAGGGAGCTCTGACATGGGCTGGTCCAGGAGGTCACAATGAGTCGGAAATGACTGAACGAATGGACAGCAACAACAAGAACATCTGCCCCAGCAAAGAGGGATGGAGCCTTTATTTGAATTAGCCACAAGACATTGCAATAGAAATATATCTTAACAAATAATTATACAACAATCACAAAAATGGAATCCAGAACACAAACACCTATTGTAGTACAAAAATGTATGGTGATTTTTTCTTACAAGAAGTGATACAATAAAGATTTTAACATAATACAAACCAAATGTTTTAACATTTGGTGCAGACTTTTTTTCCAGAGAAGAACAAGAAAGGCAACATAAATAATGAAGCTGCCTGTGGAACACATGGAGAAAGACCAATTAGCAAAATACATCAAGAAGATTTTTAAAGCCCATTAAAAATTCCTAAAACAGTATCACCCTGTATTGTAGATTCCATGAAGGTCAAATTTCCCCTGCGGAAATTAAACTGTGGTTTAAGTGGAAATTTGGCATTCATGGACTCCAAAATATAGGTATCAAAGACTGAATGTTGCTTTAGAATATCTTTATGAGTGTTTTATCTCTTTGAGATCATTTTCTAAGTTGTCTTTGGTTGGGTTAATATTTTTATTGCATCAGTATTTATAAGAGTAAATCACTCCATGTTTCTGTATCATAATATGTTTGGGATTCCAGTTCTTTTAAAACAGCTAAGATTTGTTTTTACTGCTTTACATTTTTAAATAAAAATTCATTATTGCATTCTAATTTTAGCAATATAATATTTACATTTACCTGGAATACCAAATTTATGAAGACTAAACTACATGCTTAGTTAAAGCAATGGCATTCCCCATAGTAACTTATGGATGCAAGAGCTGGACCATAAGGAAGACTGAGCAAAGGAAGATAGACGCTTTTGAACTGCGGTGATGGAGGAAAATTCTGAGAGTGCCTTGGACCGCAAAAAGATCAAACCAGTCCATACTCCAGGAAATAAAGCCCAACTGCTCTCTGGAGGGAAGGATGTTAGAGGCAAAGATGAAGTACTTTGGCCACATAATGAGAAGACAGGAAGGCTTGGTGAAGATAATGATGTTGGGGAAAATTGAAGGAAAAAGGGAGAGGGGCAGACCAAGGGCAAAATGGATGGATAGTATCCTTGAAGTGAATGGCTTGACTTTGAAGGAGCTGGGGGGTGACAATGGCCAACAGGGAACTCTGGCATGGGCTGGTCCATGAGGTCACAAAGAGTCAGAAATGATTGAACGAAAAAACAACAACAAAACTACATGCTGATACATGGAGTCCCATTATTCCCACTTTGTTCCTCCCACTGCCATGAGTGATAAACAAATGGAAAGCAGGTTTTTGCTCATGTGAGACTTGTTGTATAATTTCTATCTTACAGTAGTAAAAGAGTAAAAATAAGATTTGTTTTTCAAATCATAGAATTGGAAAATACTATAAACCCATCCAGTCCAACCCCCTGCCATGCAGGAACACTGCTATATAGCTCTTTTAGAAAGTTAATGGTTAGGTGGAATCTCTGTTCCTGCAATGGTAGAACCTTGCTTTTTAGCACTGGACATGAGTAAATTTGAAAGGATAAGTAATTGGGGATGAATGCAGGAGAATACAAGTCATGGTGGTTTGAGCCTTTCATTTGTGCAAATAGGAAAAAAAAACAGGATAATGATGCAACATCTTGCTACACTACCGCAGACTACCACAGACTATTGCTATTAAAGGTCTTGGCTGTCTCACTCAAGAAGGTGAACAAAACGTTTCATGTAAATGATGTTGCTTTTATAGCACATGTGTACCAAACATGTATAAACTTAGATATTGTGGTTGTTTGTGCAACCACAATATCTAAGTGTTGTGTTTGAATATGCAAACATGCCAACTTGATTTATAGGCCTGTTTTTCTAACTTGCACACAACGTCTTGCCAAATACCTTATAAGCATGTATTGTTGAAGGCTTTCATTGCAGGAATCAGTGGAGTGTTGTGTGGTTTCTGGGCTGTATAGCCATGTTCCAGCAGTATTTTCTCCTTACATTTCGTCTGCATCTGTAGCTGGCATTTTCAGAGGATCTTGTGAATACTTTGCATCGATGTTTCCATATCCAGCTACTTTGGTTTGGCTCCAGCAATGGCCAAGATAAGACCATCTGTGTGGTCATGAGACAGTATCTGGCTGTTGATACATTTATCTAAATGTTGTTGCTGCTGCTGCAGCCCCAACCTATGGCAACTTTATGAACAAGAGACCTCCAAGACATTCTCTCATCAACAGCCCTAACCATCAATGTAAATATTACTACTGCCATTTTTGTTGTCATTTACGAAATACCTAAGAGAAAACCAGGTGCTGTACAAGACACAGACTTTGCCCATTGGGCTAATAGGTCATAATAGAATGTAAAAGAACCTACAAACTTGCTTTTATTTTGTATTTTTCTTTTTAGGGCTTTAACATTTGCATCTATAGATTGCAATACATTAGGCAGAAGAGTCCTGCGATCACATCCTGTCAAGTTTGACAACAAATTGTGTTGTTGTTAATGTGTGAATGCTGAGAGAGAGAGAGAGAGCAACTGCATTTCAATATATCAATTGGCCCTATAGGACCCAGAAAGAGGTCCACATGCATACAAGTACCTTCTTTTTCAGAACCCCATCAAGGCCTCAACTACCTTCATCCAGCCTTGGCAAGAGCTATCCCGGAAACAGACAATGCTCTGGGGGCCTTTCAACTGGTTTGCATCAAGAAGACCACACAGCATGTCAGATGGGGTTCTGCTGCTGAAACTCTTCTGTAAGCCTTTCAAGTGATAACCAAACTGAAACTAAGCAGTTCCCACAGGAAACAGGGATGTGAAAATGCGGCTATCAGACCTGCATATTGGCATCTGATGTGGAATTTCCATAGGTGAAGGACTTACTCCGCCACTTGAGTCAACCATCTTTGTTCACCCACAAACCACAATTCATTAAAGCTACTGTTTTTATTATTTTATGAATCGTACTCAGAAGAAACCAGCCTTTTAAAAGAAAATCCCAAGCTGAAATGAACCCATGACACATCCCATTGCACACCATGAGTCAGGGCTGGAAAATTGTGGGATGAGTTTGTTTTCCTGTAGTTTAGTTACAGTCCTGTGAAAACAGTCAGCCTGAAGGGGAAATCCCTCCAAAGCATGGGAGATCAAAGAGAGTTGCCTTTCCTACACACATTCGGAACTTTCCTATCCTGGTGTCCAATGATTTACTCTACAGCAGTAACGGATTAACACTCCCTGTTCCAGCCCCCAAGGTTAGAAGAGGAGACTCTATGAACACCAAACACCTTCCCAGTTAAACTGCTCACTTGTTCCATTTCCTCTTTCCTATTTTCCCCATTCTAAGTAAACTAAATGGGCTTGGTTTATGATTAATCCAGTGCCATAAGGCTGAAGGCACAACACAACATCAAATTAAAGAGAACACCAGTCAATAAGTTGTGCCACTTATATCATTAAACCAAGGAGAAAATAAGATATTTCATCTTGTTTTGAAATCAACAAGCCCAGCCCAGTAATGGGAAAGGTTGCATGAGCTTTCATCAATATAAACCCACTTCATTGCAAGATACAGCCTAGTGAAAAAACTCTTTATTGCATCCATAGAAGTGGGTATATATCCAAAAAAGTTCATACAAAAAAAAACCAAAAAGTACAGTCCTAAAGGTGCTATGTTCTCTTTCTCTCCTCCCTTTCTCCTTTCACTATCACTATCACACCTTATGAGTTTCCTACAATACAGTAGCTCTATTACAGTTGAATTGAGTTTCACACCTGAGGCAGTGACACAGTAATGCAACTTTCTGTTGCTCCTCGTGTTCTTAGCTTGTTGTGTCAGCTTCACTGGCTGCCAGTCCACTTCCAAGCACAATTCAAAGTGCTGGTATTGGCCTATAAAGCCCTATACAGTTCCAGCCCAGGTTACCTGTCCAAACGTATCTTCCTCTATCTTCCTCCCCAGAGTCTAAGATCGTCCAGGGAGGCCCAGCTCTCGATCCCACCATCCTCACAAACACATCTGGTGGGGACGAGGAACAGAGCCTTCTTGGTGGTGGCCCACTGCCTGTGGAACTCACTCCCCAGCTAAATTAGGTCGGCTTCACCCCTCCTCTCATTTAGGAAGAAGCTTAAATCATGGTTCTGGGACCAGGTATTTGGGCAGCAAGCATGACAGCACAGGTAATGGTATGAGAATTGACTACAGACAGGCTTTAAATTAAATTGGGTCTTTAGTTGCTGAAAAGGACTTGGAAATGGCTATACGGTTGATAATAATGTTTAGATAGATTTTAACCTAATGTTTTTACTCAGTATGTAATTGTGTGGTTGCTGTTTTTGTATGTTGTGGCATCACATTGTTGCCAGTTGTAAGCCGCCCTGAGACCCCCCCCCCCCTCAGGGGTTGAGAATGACGGGATAAAAATGTTTTAAATAAATAAATAAATAAGCTCAATTCTGGCCACCTACTCTATCAACTGGCACTGCATTAGTGAATTTGATTCTGTCAATTCTCCATTGTTCCTAGCAGACTTCTCAGGCGAAGTATCTCAAACACAGTTGTCATATCACATGACATAAAAATACAGTAAGTTTTTTTTAAAAAAAAAACACTTTCCTCTTGCAGACCAGTGATGTCACCCTATACATGCATTTAAAAATAAGCCTAAAACAACTGTTCTGGCCACCAGTGATTTGATTTAGTCAAACTGATTTGGGTTGTACAAGCTCTTTGAACAAATCCAAAATGTCAAATGGAATCAGGTCAGTTCAAATAATGAGTTGACTGCATTAGATCCAAATCAACTTTAGTTTATCTAACGTGACCCAATTCCCTTCAAAGCCAATACAGAGTGGATTGGTCTAGCTAGAAGGAACTGGGACTGAACTGATGTAATGTAGTGTCACACAAAAAAAAAAACACATAAGGAAATTACAACAAAAAGGAAGGACAAGAGGTGAATTTTTGCTAAGCCTCCAAAACCTTACCTGCACTTTTGAATCATAGCAAATAAATTGAATCTTCATGCAGGCAAGACAGAAGTATTTCTCTGAAAACACAGGTTCAGAATATGGGTATGAACCTGTTCAAGTCCTGAACTAGGATACTCAGGTTTTTCAGGTGGTGAGGGGCACTTAAAGCTTGTGGATCAGCTGAAACCATTCCTACAGATGTCTGACCTGGCCATGGTGACACATGCCTTAATTACATCCTGTTTGGATTATTATATCATACTCAACTTGGGGCTTCTTTTGAAGACTGTCTGAAAACTTCATCAGATTCCAAGAGCTGCAGCTGGATTGTTAATTGGGGATGGTTACAGGCAGCACATCACTCCCTTGTTGGAATGACTCCATTGGCTGCTGGTCTGTTTCCAGGTACAATTCAAAGCACATGCTATGACCTATAAAGCCCTATTCAGCTCAAATTCTGGCTATCTGAATGGCTGTTTCTTCTCATATGAACCTCTCTGATGAGCCTTTCACCACTTCTTCAAGGGTTGCGCTTCTCTCAGGCCCACCAGTTACTCCCAAATTTAGTGGAAATGTAGCAGCAAACAGTGAAAGGACCAAGGCAGAGACATCTCCAGCTCATCCCCTGTTTGGGTATCGGTCAGCACGTCAACGACTTAAATCTAGAAATAGTTTTCTAAGATCTACAGAGACACTAGCTGGAACACCTCAGCAAGCGAGAGTCCAAAAGTGGCAGGCTCAAACCCAGAACCTCAACCAATGGCTGATACCAAATAAGAGACTCCCCCCTGGGCACACAGAGGACTGGGCGACTTGAAAGGCGCTGAACAGACTGCGCTCTGGCACCACGAAATGCAGAGGCAACCTTCAGAAATGGGGCTACAAAGTGGAATCCTCGACATGCGAGTGCGGAGAGGAGCAAACCACTGACCACCTGCTGCAATGCAACCTGAGCCCAGCCACATGCACAATGGAGGACCTTCTTGCAGCAACACCAGAAGCACTCCAAGTGGCCAGATACTGGTCAAAGGACATTTAATCAACTACCAAACTCACAAATTTTGTATTTTGTCTGTTTGTTTGCTTTGTTCTGTTAGAAATGTAATATAATTTGACTGGTTGTCCTGACACGACAAATAAATAAATAGTGGAAATGTGAAAAAGGTTCTTCTCTGCAGTTACTCTCAGACTCCAGAATTTTCTTCCTAGGATGGTTAGACTGCCTTCCTCTTTCCTATCTGGGTTGCTGTGAGTTTTCTGGGCTGTCTTTCCTATCTGTCTGTCTTTCTAATATCCAACCTCTTCCCCAGACTTTCATATGCAGTTGAACACTGTATTTTGGCTGACATTGAGGAACCAATTGCTTTTGAGGAAAATGACTTTTTTAGTATGTTATGCTATTTTTATTTCAAATTATTTTACTTTTGTGTTAGCTTAATACTATTTCAATAATGCCTTCTTGTATGTTTTAACCATAGAAGTTCCTATTTAGAATTCTATTTTGTAAACTAGCTTTGTGGGGAAAATGTAGCATGAATAAAGTAATAGATGTACCTGATGGACAACTGGATGGACAGGTGGGTGGATGGTTATTTCTGGTCTTAGTTTTCAGTCCAGCTGTACTTGAATTCTGAACCTTGGACAGTTTTGAAGGAGATAGTTGCAGCAGCTGCACTGAGAGATGAAGAAGTATTCAGCTGAGAAACAAAATACAAAGGAATACTTCCCCTATCCCACTCCAGCCAGCCAGCAAGGCTACAACAATCAGAAGCAGGATCCCTGTTGCAATTCACTGTTGCAGTCTTACTGGCTGGCAGAAAGGGTGGAAATGTCATTCTCCTGCACCCTGATAACCACCTGAACATAACTCCATTTTTCAGTGCAGCTGATGCCTGGTAAAGTAAGTTTGGGTGAAAATCAGGTTAAGAGACATTACTTAGTTACTCATATGCAATGAAGTAGATGATACAGATATGAGTCAATGTTAGCTTTTTATGTCATAAGTAGTGGGCACATATCAGAGCTACAGGAGTGAAGAAAGCAGAATGAACGAACACGACTGAACATTCAACTTAATGACATTTCATTTTGGTTTTTTATGTAAATCAAAGCAAAGGTTTCCCTGCTGAGAATAGAGCTACAATGTTTCCAGATATTATGCATTTATGTAAAACAACAATAGATTATTCCCATTTTGGTTTCCCGATGTAAGTCAATGGGAGACACAAAAATTTGGCTTGCGGAGTCTCATCATGGATGCCAAATCAATATGAACAAATAAGTGGCCAATCCAAGCAGCTGAACATGGTTCTAAAGGGATTAGAAAGGGTTGCTCTTAGTTTTTCATCATTGTTGAGACAAGTGTATTTGCATCAGTTACTCACCTTCCCGGGTGTTCTTGGAGAACCTGGTAGACACTGATCTGGAATGTTTCATTATCAAAGCGTTCTCTGATGTAGTCCTTGTAAATCCGAAACTCAGCAGCAGTCACCGCTTCACCCTCAGGGATTCTGGAGAGGTCGAACCGGAACTCCCGATGGTGGCTGCGTTGGTGGTAGAACTCTCTGTCATGCTCCACTGCCAAATGAAAATCAACATATTGGCAACCATGCCTTTGAGCTGTACATCTGCAAAGCACTCTATGGCAGAACTATAATCCCTCCATTAGAAGACACAGGCCACACGGGGCAAGGAAAGACTATAGGGGAGTAGGAGAAAACTTCTACCAGGGGTCATGACCTACTGCCATTGAAGAAATGTGTTTTTGAAAATGAAAGGCAGTAGGGAAAGAATAAGTCATGAAAGACAAAGACCTAAGCTTGTAGGGCTTCAACATGACTGAGGAGAACAAGAACACTTGGAGGTCATATATTCACAGGGTCACCATATGTCATAGAATCATAAAGTTGGAATAGACAACAAGGGACATCTAGTACAATACCCTGCCATGCATGAATACACAATCAAAACAATCCTGACAGATGATCACCCAGATTCTGTTTAAAAACCAAAACCTCCAAGGATGTATTTCCTTACATATTGGCTAGACTGCATTTCATGATGTCAGTTTCACGCAGTCCATTATTCATTCCAAACATGTAAGAGTAAGAATTACTTGGGATTTCAATGATCTTATGCTGTCCACTTTCTTTTTCACACAAAGCTTTGATGACACACAAAAACGACACTCATCTATGGTAGGCAGGACAAGGTTCTGATGTAAGAAAATCAGTAGTAATTACCAAAACAACTTGTCATTTGACAAAACTGTTTTAGCTAGCTGCATGACTCCTGTGACTCATTCTGTATGTCATTCCCAATGGTCCTGTAGGACCCAAGTCATGAATGTGTTGTAATAAACTTGAAAGGCACACTAGAGAACTTAGTAATACTCCTGACTCATCTCAAATTGGCTATATACTGTTTCATCTGCATCTATGGCAGGCATCCTCAGAGGATGTGAGGTCCTCACAACCTCTGAGGATGCCAGACATCAGGCCCGTAGCCAGGATTTCGTTTCGGGGGGGGGGGCTGATTTTTTTTCAGGGGCGGTTTCGGGGGGGCTGAGTTTCGGGGGGGGGGCTGAGTCTGAGTGAAAGAGGGTCTAGCCTAGCAAACCTTTTGTATCATTAGCCCAATACCCCCATGCATATGGGATATATTGAGTATGGTGATCAGATCATGATATGAATAAACATAACAGTTTAAATAATGCACCAATAAGGCCTTTTTGCGAACCACCATGAAAATTTCGGGGGGGGGGGGGCTGAAGCCCCCCGAGCCCCCCCCCCCCCCCCCCCGGCTACATGCCTGCCAGACATAGATGCAGACGAAATATCAGGAGAGAATGCTTCTGGAACATGGCCATACAGCCCAAAAAACTTACAGCAACCCAGTGATTCTGACCATGAATACTTTTGACAACGCACTTTAAAACAATTTTAAAAAATGTAAATCAGTTGTAAAGACCAAATGCCAGTAGAATAATCCAGTTGAACTTCCAGCTGCTCACTAGAGCAGCTGGAAGATGGGGTCAGGCTGATTTCCCATGAGACAGAGTTGTATAAGTGAAGTACTTCTATAGAAAAAGTCCTGCTTCATGGAGTGAACACATTAGCTGCCAGGGTTCTGGAAAATGCTATTTTACCTATGATTTGGCTATTGTGGGCGTTTTCAAAAGCTGCTGCCATGACATCTTGTTGGGGCTGTACTTAGTAACAAAATGGAGACATAAATAGATATTATTATTATTATTATTATTATTATTATTATTATTATTATGCCTTGTAAAAGACTCTACACCTAATGACTGAATTATCACTAGCCATGCCTTATGCTTTGCTTTAAGTTTGCAGGTGGTAAGCTGCTGATAGCTGGTAGCTTCACTCCAGCTTTTGGTTAGTTTTATAGCAGCTCTCCAAAGTGCTGGAACTATGTGAGACAGGATTCAGAATCTTGGAAGACTCCTGTAAAACTTGGCTTGAAACCTGGCATGGATTCACTGCCTCCATAACATGGGATTCACATAATGGCAAGCATAAATCCCCAAATTTAATGCATGATTATGAGGAAAGCTTGAGATTTGGTCCATGCAAGGCCAAGGCTGATAGTAACTTTGGAAAAGAGCTTAGAAATGTTTGTGTAGCATTACAGCTTCCAGTTTGTCCTGGTCATGGTGGCAGAAATGCTTAGTAATTTTTCTAAGTTCCATGCTGGGTAGAGCCATGTTTAAGAAGGTGTACTGATGGTTACCAATTTACACAGCTTTAAAGGGGAATTCATTAGACAAATTGAGAAGGATATAGATCTCGATGGTATAAAAAGGAGAGTGTGAAATTGTGTTCATGTATAATTTCTAGATTCCTGAGATAATCTTCTTGGCCTTTGTGGGAAACCAGTCTTGGATCTAATCCAGAAGGACTTTTGTTATGTATATGCTTTATATGGATGCAACCCTAACATGTGGCATCAAAACATTCTCAAACAAGCTAGTCATTCAGCAGAATGATGCAACAACTGTAATTGCATGAACCTGATCCATGCAAATAGAGTTATGAAGAAAGACGCTATGGTTCTTGTAACATCCTGATGTGCCCCTAACCCATGCTCTTCAAGGTGGCTCAGCCCTTATTCCTCAAAGAAAATCCGGGATCCAGACTTGGATTTAACACTTATACCCATGAGAAAACTTCTTCTCATCTGCTGTACCAGCAATACCACTTTACAATATGGGCTGGGATAATTCATTATGAAACCCTTTGAAGATTAAATGGGCTGTGTACTGTGCAAGCACATATTTATTCAAATAGTTTCCTCTCAATTATTTCTGGTTAAAACAATGCCCCACACGTAAGTTGACACAAGAAGCTTGTCTTGCATAAGGTTAGACTATAACATTCACCTTTCTAGTCCAGAAAGGGTGTGCAAATCATGGGGCACATGTGACCCCCAAAGCCCCCAAACTCATGGGATCCCATGCCCTTGCCTTCATCTGGAAAAATTTAGGAGGGCAACAGTTTTCCCCTATTAGAAGGAACCAATCATGTCCCCTTTGCTCTTAAAACTGTTGCATCAACATAATTCCTGGCAAATAATTATTCAAAACCCATAAAATCAAGTCAGGTTTTTATTTTCAAAAACAATTAAAATAATTCAATTACATTTTTTAAAAACCTATGTGGCTCACAGAGGGGTTTTAGGGTAGAACATAGCCCCTGAATTCTTTTAAATGCCTTTTGATGAGTGTATAGAAGAATTAATTTGCTGGTTGTCTTAGAAACACCAGCTCCTAAAATTCTCTCTTCTACATTACCATTTTCCCTAGTTTTTACCCTGGCAATTCAACCTTTGATATATCAGGGCACATAGACAATGAATTATTTGAAACATGTTAAAATAATGACACTATCTACCATTCAGAGATGGGAACAGAGTGTCTAATAGGCTGCAAACAGCCCTTGGAGACAATCTCATGTGGCTTTTCAACTTGCTAGACCAATCTGACCTTTCCAAAATGTACAGAATCTCACAAAAGCTCCACATAAGCCCACCACAAATTCTTAAAACAATTAAAATTACAGTCAGCATTTAACATTCACTAGGATCACTGCAAAACTGGAAAAACTGGAATTTAAGCACAGAATCACACTGGAGGACCTAGAAATTCCTAGAGAGGTGTTTTCTGTCAGAATCTCTAGGTCTTTCAACATGGCTCTATGGCCAATTTCCAGCGGAAATGGACTATAGAGTCACATTGGAAGACCTAAAGAATACATTTTAATCAAATCTGCAAATGTAAAGGGCTTTGCTGAGTGACCAGGAATGACATCGCATCACCTCTGATCACCCAAAATGGCAGACATAATGTAATGCTGAAAAGGTCCCTTTTATCATACAAATTTTGCTCTAATTGCCACATTTTGATGTAAGAAGGGCACAGAACCATAAATACTTTAAAATAATGCAAGGAGGGGTAACCCTGTTGCTTATTACATTTAGGTGCATGTATGGATGCATGTATGTATGAAATTTATATCATGCTTTTCTCCCAGGATAGGATCCAATGCTTAGGGGTCTTACTGGGCATTTTTTTTAAAAAAATCCAGTATATGTGTATTTTAAAAAAAAATCAGAAAGGAAATAAAAGGGAATGGATTGATCCACCCAGCAGTTCCAATGGCCAGGAATTCTGGGAGCTGAAGACCAAAATGCCTGGAAGGGCACAGGTTGTGCAAGCCTGGTCCAGCCCCTAAAACTGGTTGAAGCTTGTAAGAAGATTCTTTTTATTAATGCTTATCTTATACTATTAAATTGAAATGTTGATATTTGAAGAAGCATTTCTTCCTATATCTGATGGCTTCTCCATAGCCATTGATTTTGCATCCATGGATTCAACCATCCACAGCTTGAAAATATTTCCACCAAAGAATTCCCAAAAGGCAAATCTTGATTTTACCATTTTATATAAGGGTCGGCATTTTACTAAGCCTTAATATATAGTGTGCCATGAGTGTCCATTTATTTTGGTATCCACAGAAGGGATACCATAGTAAACTATATGCCTGCCCAAGAATTGAGGTCTTCTGGGTAGGAGATGTCTCTGTGCCCACTGGTGAGATTGAAATACTCTGACAGTATGCGGGAGAGGGCCTTTTAAGCTTTAGCGCTCCAGTTATCAAACAACTTCCTATTAGGGGCCTGCCTGGTGTCATTGCTGTTGGTTACACTGCGGCACCAAATAAAAACATGGTTGTGTACCAAAACCTTTGTTGCTCAAGACATTAAACTAATCTATTTTAACCTTTTTATCTTGTGACTTCTTAACATGTTTAATATTGTTAGTTTATTTTTCCGTGTATTTAAATTATTTTTATCATTTTATATTGTTATAATCTATTTATATTGGTTTCATATATACAACACACTGACATTTTGTGATGTAGAACTGGATTCAAAAATTTTAATATAACAACATCACCATCATCACAGGAATCCTGTGTGAAAAGGGCCTGCAATTACGTTAGCCAATCCACTTTCAATTTTCCAAAGAAGACTCTCCAACAAATCCGTTTACTTCCAATAAACACAATAAAAAGGCACACAGAGGCATAGTTGGGGTCAGATCCTACTAATCCAACAATAATGAAAATGTAAGTGGATATGGAAAGCTTGAAGTAGTAGCACAGGAAGGAATGGACTATGTGCAAATCCATGTGGATAGAAAAAGCCAAAAGTGTTTGAGGCAGAGCTTAACCTTCCAAGATCTTTAGCTGCAGGACAGAATACATTTGGATGTGCCACTAAATAAAAGAGTCTCCCAAGGTCTTTCTATCTCAGCCTCTTCCCCACTTTTCTCTTGCTCCTTGGATGTATTTACTGACCCAAAAGTAATAAGCCCTTTCAGAACTAATTTATGGCAAACACTGGCGTGCAATCAGCAGCTGTTAGGCAACCAATGTACATTGCATAGTATAATTAAATGTTTCAGAAAAATATGCTCCACCAACACCAACAGTTCAATTGGGGGCATTAAACACAATACGAAGGTTTGAATTGTCCTGAATTCATACTGGTCTGTTCTGGCATTTTGACAAGTGGGGGGAAGCGACACAATGTACGCAATCACACATTCTGTTTGATAACCCCAGCGAATCTGTAACAAATCACTCTTCTGCCCACATTAAATCCCAACTTTAGCACTTGACAAACTGTTTAGCTTTTAAGGTTTCATATGAACTGAATCAACGAGGTCAGAAAATGTAGTTTTATGTAATGTAATCAACCATATATGAATTTTACGCAGAATAAATCTGCAACAATATTTTCTGCAAAGAAAACATCATTTTGTGCAAATGAATTCACGTTTCTACATTAAAATACTATTTTGCATGCAGAAAATTCTATTTTCTAAATTAACAATTCTGTTTCCTACACACACAAAAAGTGCAAATTTTGCACACATTGATTAAAATCTACTAATATATATATTGCACTTGTTTTAGTTGCAATGACCTATTACATGATACAAATAAGAATTCACAAAAATGGCCAGGGGATGCATGTGGCTGGTGGGATGAAAATTTTAACCTATGTGTGTGTCTTTTAGGTAAAGGTAAATGTTCCCCTTGACATTAAGTCTAATCATGTCAGACTCTGGGAGGGGGGGAGGGGTTGGTGGTGCTCGCCTTCATTTCTAAGCCGAAGAGAGGGGGTTGTCTGTAGATGCCTCCAAGGTCATGTGGCCAGCATGACTGCACGGAGCACCATTATCAAAGCAGTACCTATTGATCAAATCACATTTGCATGTTTTCAAACTGCTAGGTTGGCGGAAGCTGGGGCTAACAGCGGATGCTCATCCCACTTTCCAGATTTGAACCGCCCACCTTTTGATCAGCAAGTTCAGCACCTCAGCAGTGTAACCCGCTGTGTGTCCTTTAATAACAACAAAAAATAGTCAGATAACTATGCTGATCCAATTAAAGGATTTCCATTTGACGTATTGCAGAAAAAGAGCTCTATATTTTAATGACTAGGGGTGGGGGTGGGGGTGGGGGAATAAATATGCTACAAGGGACCCCTCACCCCTTAGTGGATGGGGGCATATTGGAAGTAGCCTTCCATGGTTCCATGGATTGCCAATTACCACCAACAGTTTCCCATCCCAACATATAGTTTTCATCTCCCAAAGTATTTAATAGTCAATTCAGCACTATGTTTGTTCTTCCTCCTGTTCCAGTAGAATATATCTGTTTGTAATCAAGAACCTAGTACTCTAGAACCCAGAGCTTGGAAACATTGTTTGAACTACAATTGCCACAATTCTCCAATCAGGCAGTATGCATATAGACTTGATCTATGACTTCTTACAGATGGTGTTAGGACCCATCCCTTCAACTTTGTAACCTAAGGCAATGAGCAAAACATGCATACAGAAGACTAAAGGATACTTATGTTTGCATGTATCACTAACAGAATACAGGACAATGTGTTTGCCATTCAAATAAAAAGTATCAAATTCCACAAATCAGGAGAAAAGAGAGAGAGAGAACTGATTCCTCCTCTGTGCCCTGAGTACTAGAGAAGAGGAGCTGTTTCTTAGAGCTTTGTGCAGCGGGCCAAGCGTGAAGGACTTACCTAGCAGCATAGCTACTAAGTCCATCAATTCTATGTGCAGTTGAGTCACAATTAAACATGGTGTATGCCTATGTTTGCATATGGTTTTAGTATTAAGTAAGAACTGGCTTTATTACTTAAAACTATTGAATCTGCTTGGTGAAGTATGGTCCAAAATATGTTTGCAGAATGAGTTAAGTGCTTTATTCATTTTCTTTGCCATATCCATTTTGACCTTAGATCTGGAAGCTCAGAAGGGAGAAAAAAAGATTATTGGGACCAAATCCTTTGTAAATAACCCAATAATTAATCACCTATTCAGAGCAGAAATGCCAGCCTTACACCCTGTGTGTGTTTGTTTGGCTTAGCTTGTATCCATTGATCCCACTTACACTTCCTGTGCTACCGATTAACAATTAACCCCGGGAAGCTACACATACAACATCGACAAATCCGCCACTTGACCTTCTTGTTTGATTAGTTAAACCTCGAACAGCCATGCTGATAGGGTTTTCCCCTTGGAAGCCTGTTCACAGGGTCATTTTTTGTGCCTGAGTTCCATTTTAAACCCACCATGTGCCCCACTGACCTAAAACAATAGCACCATATTGATAGGAATCAAGGGCATAGACTTCTCAAACAATTTCAGCGCTCACAACAAATGGCCATTGTGTGGAGGATGACTACTGAAATGGTCTTTCACTTGGTGCTTTTTCTATCAGATCGCAAACATATACTAGAGAGTCTACAATTCTTAATATTTTGTGCTGTTTTTGCCCATCTTCTCTACTTCAAAATTATGACCACATTCTGGAGAGGTCCAGGTGGATTAAAAACCAACTTCCAGGAAATCCCAACCAAGACTGTAGAAGCCTGTTTTTTGCCAAAGTTTGGGCACACCCTTTGTTTCCAGATCCATATCTCAAAGTACTTCAGATTTGATTACAACTGAAATGGGATCAGATTCCAATGTTCAACAGGTCAAGATGTCTCTTCCAATATTTATGCCAGCCATCAATATCATCAGGCCTACTTTAAATTACTTAATAGTAGGATACTGTATTGAGATGTCATGACCTAACCAGTCTGACTGCACTCTCTAGTACTTGGAGATGTTTCTTACTTCTTATGCCAACAATGCAGCTCCAACAGGAATTGCAAACAAACGTTTTCCTTTTTATGCATGAGCAGCCACATGACATGTGGGAACCATGCGCCAGTATCATTCTCATGACTGCTGCTTACCAAGCCAAAACCCAAATCATTCCACTTAGGAATGGGTACTTGATAAATGATGGACATGAAGAATTGGATGCCCATTATAGACCATAGACACTGCAAATCTAATCCAAAAAAGACAAATGATGTTAATGCTTCCACTGTACATGGTGATCTAGGCTGAGGCCCATGAGTATTTATGCCAAATAAAATTTGCTAGTCTTAAATTACTATCGTATATTTTAGTAACAAGACTAGCAACTTCCAAGGTATATAACAGGGGTGTTGGTAGGAACATAAGATATCTCTTTTCAGTGGTCTTCACAGACTTACACGTTTTGGAATTTGCTCTCTCAGGAGATTTGTTTCATTGTCTCTTTGATGGCAGTCCACTGGTGAACAACAAAACTTCTTTCTCAGCAGACCTTCAGTTTTGCTATTATTTAGATTTAAGTGGATCCATATATAAGGTTAGTGCTCTCTTTGTTTTCAGGGATGTTTATTTCTTGACTATGTTAATTTTCTTATCTCTCTCTGACCAATTACTGACTGATTTGATTGAAAAGGGACCCAAAGGTTTTCAGAGCTGGCACAGATCATTGTACCTTTTTTGATTGTCCTAATAAGAATATTAGTCCCATATGGACATGGGAATTTGTCTTTAGGAAATTTGTCCACACTGCTTTTCTTATAGATTTTGGGTAGATTTCAAATATGCTTTTGCTGGGATTTTGGAGGATTTTCTTTTTTAGCTGCCTTGAACAAGATTTGCAGGAAACAAAGGGTATGGTAATTCTCAAAAACTAAACAAATAATAAACTGTGGGCCTCTCTCATCCCATTACCCCCGGAGAGAAAGATGTCATGGATGGGGTGGGGTTTATTTGAAGATGAATTTGATTTTTCAATGGACAAAGTAATAGAGCAAGAAGAAAGAGACAGGAAGAGAGGAAAAGCACACCAACCGGATTGTGCTAAATCCCTCTAACTCATTTCCTTCCCTCCTCCCCCCCCCCCAAAAAAAAGGCCATGTGGGATTTGTAAAGAGCTTTAATCTCCCTCTTGAGTAAAGATCTTGAATTCCTGAGACCAAAAGATAAGTGGAGAGAAAGTAGATTCCAGAAGACAACACAAGCAATTTCTTACCTGCATGCCCAAATCCATGTGCATACACACAAAGCCATATATACACTGCATATATCACCATCACACTTGACTAAAGAACTCAGTGGAAGTAGTTCCATTCCCCCCCCCCCCCCGCCCCTCCAGCCACTTTCTACAAGCATGGGAAAGGGAGCTAGACTGTGTCTGCTTAGCTACACATCCAGAGTTGGTATCTTTTTCTATGGGTGCAGTCGGCTACCCTTCTGTTTGTATACCTGTATATTCATGAAGGACTCTTGTATTGTCCCCCGGCTCTGGAATTCACTCCCCAAGGAGATTAGACTGGCACCCACCTTGTCCACCTTCCTGAAAAAACTAAACAGGTGGATGTTCCACTGTGTCTTCGACTAGAAAGTTTCCCAAATAATTCTGGCTCCAAATTTGATCCATAATCAGGTCTTACACATTACCATTGTCCCCTTTAGAGACATAGCGCTCTCCTTATATTACCATTCTAGGTAAAAAAATCATGTTCATTTTCCTTTAGCACTTTATCCATCAATCCTATCCTTTGGCAAGTGATTTGCACCAGTTGCTGGCCCAAACTCAGTACAATGCACTATTCAGACTATTTAAGGTTATATTGTTTGAAATGTATTGATTAATTTTGTTGTTATATTTTAACCGTGTTGAAATTTGGGCTTGGCCGTCCTGAGTCCCTTCGGGGAGATGGAGGCGGGGTACCAAAATAATAATAATGTTGTTGTTGTTAACTGGAAATCCACAGTCTAAACAAATTTATTATTTATTTATTTATTTACTACTCTTGTATACCGCTGTATCTCAAGCCCGAGGGCGACTCACAGCGGTTTCCAAACAGCAAGACAATAAAAACAGCAATAATTAATATACAATGACAGTTAAATTACACATTTCCATTAATAGCTAATAAGCAATCAACAATAGACAGTTATCACAAATCCCATCCCTGATCGCCTCATCATCCAAGCGTGATCCAAATTCGTCGTCCATTGTTCCGTTCCTATGTTTCAAATTACCAAGTTGCACTGAATTACTCAAACTCCTGCACAAACATCCAGGTCTTCAACTTTCTACGGAATGTCATGAGAGATGGTGCCAGCCTAACGTCTACAGGAAGGGCGTTCCAGAGCCGAGGAGCCACCACCGAGAAGGCCCTATCTCTCGTCCCCGCCAACCGTGCTTGAGAGGCTGGCGGGATCGAGAGCAGGGCCTCCCCGGAAGATCTCAAAGTCCTGGTGGGTTCATAGGCCGAGATGCGGTCAGATAGGTATCTTGAGCCGGAACCGTTTAGGGCTTTGTAGGCCAATACCAACACCTTGAATTGGGCCCGGTAGCAAATCGGCAGCTAGTGGAGCTGGTGCAACAGGGGGGTTGTGTGCTCCCTGCGCTCCGCTCCTGTTAGAATCATGGCTGCCGCGCGTTGGACTAATTGCAGCTTCCGGTCCGTCTTCAGGGGCAGCCCCACGTAGAGAGCGTTGCAGTAGTCTAGGTGGGATGTGACAAGAGCGTGGACTACCGTGGCCAAGTCAAAAGCTCATTAACCTAAGATGGTCTTAGAGCAGTGGTTCTCAACCTGTGAGTTCCCAAATATTTTGGTCTTCAACTCCCAGAAATCCTAACAGCTGGTAAATTGGTTGGGATTTCTGGAAGTTGTAGGCCAAAACACCTGGGGACCCACAGGTTGAGAACCACTGCCTTAGAGCCAACTGCCAAATTCTCGTGGTTCTGTTGCTACCTCTCTGTACTGTTGGTTCTTGCTCCATAAGCTGGATGAAGATTCCTCTGTTTGTCTTCTGGGAATTCTTCATATTGGGTTCATTATAACTGGGCAAATGAAGGAACAGTAGCAAAATGAAGTAGGGCCACTCCAACAAGCACCCCAAAACTGGTCAGAACCGCAAGCATCCCTTACCAGAGCTTTGGAATTCTACCTTTTTGGATACAACTTCTTCCAGTCTCCTAAAGAGTTCTGAAGTTTGCAGTACAAACGAGTAATGTGTTCAACTCTGTTTCTGCCCATCCAAAACTCTAAATCTGACTCTCCCATGACAAGTAACACTATAAAGCATTGTCCTTGTCACTTGACCTAAGTTACAAGGATAGTCACATACATGAACACAAATTACAATGGACAAGAATTTATCTTCATAAGGTTCTATAAGTTAGCTTTCATATATCTCGGTACTCTTGCCTAAAGAGATTTATATGTTTATACTACAAAGCTGAAACAGTAGCTTTTTCAAATTTAAAAAAGTTCCATAAATAGGGATTCTGGATGCAGAGTCCAGCAAAAAGCTCCACAGTATGCAACCAATGAGAAACAGTTTGTTTAATACTATTAAAACTGTATTTGCATGACGCTGTCGAAATGTATGGTCATTAGCTCCCTTGCTCAACTGGATTAATTTGGGATGTACTGAACAGAAAGAAAATGATTTTTGTTGCTTTAAAAAAATAATTAAGACAAGTACAAATTTGGACTAGGGGAAAAACCCACAATTTTCTAGCCTCCAGTAAAATCAGAGAACTGATTCACTTCAACAGTTCATGTTCCCACTTTGCATACATGAGGTACCTAAAGGATTGTTATTGCCATTCTAAGATTGTCAGGGTATGCAGAAGATGTTCTTGCTGCAACTCTGCTTATAGTTTCACAGTACAGAATTATGTGGTTCCACAAACGTTATCAGCCATCCCTCATATAGGGGAAGATCTGGTACAGAACTACGTGTTGCTCACTCACATGATTTCACTGAATGGTTACCAATTTGATTCCAGTCTGCATTCATGGAATGGGGATGACGTTCAAGGACTTGAAACTTCTATGATAGGAGCACCTAACCTTCTATAAGATCCAATAGAGCAATGAAACTCACAGAACAACTATGCGCTAGCCTCCCTCTCTCATCAGGTACATCTACATTTAGAATTAATGCAGTCTGGCACCACTTTGACTGGAGCCCCCAGTGGTGCAATGGGTTAAACCCTTGTTCCAGCAGGACTGCTGACCGAAAGGTTGGTGGTTCAAATCCAGGGAGCAGGGTGAGCTCCTGTCTGTCAGTTCCAGCTTCCCATGCAAGGACATGAGAAAAGCTTCCCACAGGATGGTAAAATATCTGGGCAAGGTCCTTGCAGATGGCCAATTCTCTCACACCAGAAGCGACTTGCTGTTTCTGAAGTAACTGCTGACATGGAAAAAAAAAACACTTTGACTGCCATCTCTTGATGCTAACTAAAAAAAATAATGTACTAGAATCTCTGATCCTTCATATTTGAGGAATATGAATAAGTAATCATTTGAATACAGACAGTGAATTAAGAATAGGAACTGTAAAGGTATAACTCCAAAGATTACTGCAATGCACCAAGTAAGATTTATATCACTTCTCCAGGTATCATTCCTATCTTAAAGAAGCATTATTCCTCTAATAGAGCTCCATGAGGCTGCAACAATTTTAGCCTTTCTTAACTGAATACCCTCTAAATGCAGCTGTCTAACATTGGACAGCTTTCATCACCACCATCCAACACAGCCAGTCCACTTGGAGGGCATCAGTTTGCCTTCACAGGTGAAAAAGGAAGAACAACCTTAGGGCCATTGTTATTAGGATTCAGTTCTTGTGGGTTTTTTCGGGCTATATGGCCATGTTCTAGAGGCATTTCTCCTGACGTTTCGCCTGCATCTATGGCAAGCTTCCTCAGAGGGTGAGGTCTGCTGGAGCTGGGAAAAAAGGGGTTTATATATCTGTGGACTGACCAGGGTGAGACAAAAGGCTTTTGTAAGTTGGGCTAGGTGTGAATCTTTTCAACTGACCACCTTGATTAGCATACAATGGGCTGACTGTGCCTGGAGCAAACTCTTCTTGAAAGGTGATTAGATGTCCCTGCCTGTTTTTCTCTCTGCTGTTTTAATTTTAGAATTTTTTAATACTGGTAGCCAGACTTTGTTCATTTTCATGGTTTCTTCCTTTCTGTTGAAATTGTCCACATGTTTGTGGATTTCAATGGCTTCTCTGTGCAGTCTGACATGGTGGTTGTGAGAGTGGTCCAGCATTTTTGTGTTCTCAAATAAAATGCTGTGTCCAGGTTGGTTCATCAGGTGCTCTGCTATGGCTGATTTCTCTGGTTGGAGTAGTCTGCAGTGCCTTTCATGTTCCTGGATTCTTGTTTGGGCGCTGCGTTTGGTGGTCCCTATGTAGACTTGTCCACAGCTGCATGGTATACGGTAGACTCCTGCAGAGGTGAGAGGATCCCTCTTGTCCTTTGCTGAACGTAGCATTTGTTGGATTTTCTTGGTGGGTTTGTAGATTGTTTGTATGTTGTGTTTCCTCATCAGCTTCCCTATGCGATCAGTGGTTCCCTTGATGTATGGCAGGAACACTTTTCCTCTGGGTGGATCTTCATTTTTACTCTTGTGGCTTGTTCTTGGTCTTGCAGCTCTTCTGATGTCTGAGGTGGAGTATCCATTGGCCTGTAGAGCCCAGTTGAGGTGGTTCAGTTCATCTTGGAGGAGGTGGGGTTCGCAGATTCTTTTTGCACGGTCTGCCAAGGCTTTAGTGGTGCTTCTTTTTTGACTTGGGTGATGGTTGGAGTTTTTATGTAGATATCTATCTGTGTGTGTGGGTTTTCTGTAAACGGTGTGACCCAATTGTTGATCTGGTTTGCGGATGACTAGGACATCTAGAAAAGGCAGTCTTCGGATTGTTATTAGGATTGTTATTCTTCCCTCAAATAGGCCAATGCATCCTTTAAGCCAGAAATGAAAATCATCAGGACCTCTAAATATTGCTAGATTGTGGGTCCCAGCATTCCCCTCCACTGGCTATGCTGGATAGGGATGCTGTGAGAGGAAGTATAGCAACATCTGGACAGCAGTGTGAGACTCACCTCTGTTTTAAGCTTTCATCCCTGGAATGGTGTTGCAAATCAAACCATTTATCCTAGAACAGAGCAGGGAGCCAGATGTTTTCGTATATAAATAAATAAAATAAAAGACAGTCCTAATGCCAATGGGGCATATCACATATGTTGCCAGAATGGGAAGAATGGACAATCCCTCCCCTCTCCTTCTGCTAAACAGAATTGGGGGGGGGGGGATTTTCCATCTGCTCATGTATAAGCATTAGCCATTACTTTGTCAACAAATCCTCTTAATACAAACCATTTCTTATCATACACAGATGCTGGGGGGGGGGGGGGGAGAATACTGTAATACATGATTAAACACTTTAATGTCAATATGTGTGCCATGAAGCCATGAACAATGGTACTATTGTGAAAGCAATGAAGAAGCCAGTTGAAAGGAAGACGGGTTCAATTATCTCTGTCAAACGGTTGAATGGTTCTGCTCCAATGGAATCAAACTCCAGGAAACTATTCTAAAGTGCCATTCCATATTCCTCCATCCCATCAAAGAATTGTACCTGCAAAACATGGATGACCAAAAATTCAACAGAAGAATCATGCTGAATTACCCAGTGCAGCAACAGGAAGTGATGGGATTGAGAGAAGTGGGAAACACCACATTCGGCTATGCTGCTCAGGGAAAGCGCAAGAAAGATAGGAAGGGTACTGCAGACATGTGAAACTGCATCCCAGTTTCACATGTCTCCACTCTAGATGACATTTGTACAGGCAATAGTAAAAACGAATGCTCGGGTACATGGTACAGTTTGAGCATCACCTATCTGAAATGCTTGGCATCAAAAGCATGTTAAGGCTTTTTTTCCTAAAATTTGGAAGGTCTGTATTGCATATATGTACACAATGAAATCTTGGAGATGGACCCAAGTCTGAACACAAAATTCATTTATCTTTCACACACTTAGCCTGAAAATAATTTTATATATGATATTTTTCAGAATTTTGGTGCATGAAGCAAAGTTTGTGTACACTGAAGCACCAGAAAGCACATGTATCACTATCATGGCCACCCGTGCGAACAATTTCTGATTTTGGAATATTTCAAATTTGGAATTCTGGATAAGGCAGGCTCAGCCTGATACTGATACTGAGATCTGATACTGATCAGTATTTGCTCACAATTGACACCCTGCAGCTACTTATTTCTAACACTACTGTAGTCACCATCCTTCTTCATCCATGCAAGGAGATGCTGGGATGGACTGGGAGTCATCAAGCTGTGAGAGATTTCAATATAGCAGCCACAGGACACCAACTAGACTCTAACATTTATAGTGAAAGTTTGAACATAAATTAGATTCATCCTGATCATTCTGAATTGGAAATACTCCAAAATCTGAAAATGTCCACATGGGTGGCTAAGAGGCTGATCTTTTTTCCTGATGTTCCCATGTACACCAACTTTGTTTCATTCAATAAAACTCATGTTTAGTCCTGGGGGTGCCATCTCCAAGAGATCTCATTATATGTACAGTAGAATCTCACTTATCCAACCTTTGCTTATCCAACGTTCTGCAATATCCAATGCAGTCCAGTGTGGGAAAAAGAAATAACCCTTGTCTGTTTTGGTGCTAAATTCGTAAATACAGTAATTTACATACAGTAAATACATAACATTATAGTGTATTGAACTGCCTTTTCTGTTAATTTGTTGTAAAATATAATATTTTGGTACTTAATTTATAAAATGATGATGTAATCATAACATAATTTGATGTTTAATAGGCATTTCCTTAATCCCTCCTTATTATCCAACATTTTCACTTATCCAACGTTCTGCTATCCCGTTTATGTTGGATAAGTGAGACTCTACTGTATATGTAAACAGAAGTAATCCAAAATCCCAAAAAAAAAAATCTGAAATCAATACACTACACTGGTTCATGATACTATGGTACAATCTAAGAAGGAAGGACAGAAAAGGTGGAAGTAGATTAAAATCCCTGGTTAACATATGTTGAAATTTTATCATAAACTACAGAATAATACATGAGTCACTATGAGCCATAAAATGAGGGCAGAAGAAGAGCAGGTGTAAGCCAATGTCACTTTTGCATAGTAAACATCTGCATATGGAGAAGAGTGGATGATTAATGGCTCTAGCCCAGTGGTTCTCAACCTTTCTAATGCCGCACAACTCCTCTATAGTACCAGCTCCACTGGCTACCAGTTTGCTACCAGGCACAATTCAAAGTGATGGCTTTAGCATTTAAAGCCCTAAATGGTTCCGGCCCAGTTTACCTGTCCTAACGCATATCTCCCTATGAACCATCTAGGTGCTTAAGATCATCTGGAGAGGCCCTGCTCACAGTCCCGCCCCTTTCACAAATGCGATTGGCAGGAACGAGAGACAGGGCCTTTTCAGCGGTGGCCCCTCGGCTATGGAATGCCCTCCCTAGGGATATTAGATCGGCCCTCCTAACATTTTGAAAGAGAGTCAAAACCTGGCTGTTTGAGCAGGCATTTGCAGATGCAGTGTAATAGACTAATTGAGATCCACGGAACGATTGGACGATGTGATGAAAAAATGATTTTAGTGATGAGACGCTGAGGACTTGTGTTTTATGGCTTTTATTGTTTTATTACTTTTATATGGTTTATATTATATGTAATGTTTTTAACTGTATTTTATGTTGTTTGGGGGCATTGACTGCCGACTGTAAACTGCCTTGAGTTGCCTTCGGGCTGAGAGGGGTGGTATATATAGTAAATAAAATAAATAAATAATCACATAACTACATTAAGCACTCTCCATAATGTTTTAAAATATCATGGAGAAAACCGAACTACACTAAACATTCCCCGTATTACCTGATCACGTCAAGATGATAGGCTGGGGAGTAGGCTTTTCTTTGTAATGACTTCTCCGTTGTGATTGCTGCCTCCCAATCAAAGTTAGGGAAGCGTCATCACGACTTCCAGCAGGTAGTCAAGGTGAGGATTAAAAAAATACCCATACAAATAGACACATTCATATCCATACATTTTTACTGACATTCAACAAAACAAAATACACATTTTCGTAGTTTGGGGGTATCCTATTTACAACTATGATATCTGATGCTAGGTTTCAGTGTAACAAATATTTCAGCTCTTTGTAACAGAAGTATGTTGGGTTCTGCGTAGGCGGCATCTACCCTGCAGAAATACAGGCTGACATAACTCAATTTGCCATGGCTCAATGCTATGGAATCCTGGGATTTGTAGTTTGGTGAGGCACCAGCACTCTTTGGTAGAGAAGATTTAAGACCTGTAAAACTACAACATCCATGATTCCATAGCATTGAACCATAACAGCTAAAATTGTGTGAAACCACACTAGCTTTATAGCGTATGTGCACATTAATCCCCATAAAGACCAACACTGTTTACATCCAGATAAATATTTATTCACTTCTGACATGATAAATAAGTAAGTATGCATAGTGGATTAAAAATTAAACATGACAATGGGAGGCATCTGTAATTCAATTAGCTGTCAAAGCAAAAGTAACAGCTTCAATGATCAAAAACCTCAGCATTGCCAAGGGAGTCCCTTGTGCTTTGTATTCTTTTTACAGATGGATAATTACAAAACTAGGAGAGAGGCTCAAAAACAATTTCAATTTCATATTTGTCCACTTTTTAAAAGAATGCTTAATGGAAGAAACCCAATGTGCATTCTTATTTTTCTTGAAATGCTTGCAGAGGAATTTGCTTGTAAGGTGATAGCTTTCACATCCATGCATGTTTAATTTATCTTTCCAATAGATTTCTCCCCCAGCCGTTCCAAAAAAAAAAAAAAAAGCCCTGCCCTCTGTTCTTTATTATTATGTGCATATTAGTGAGTTAAAGTTATAAACGCAAGAGACTCGCAAGCCTTTGCAAAGAGCAGTCTTGAAGGGCCAACTGGATTCCAGACTGGTACAGCTGGTTTAAGGCATTTCAGAAGTAAATGAAATCAAATGAGAATTTATAATCCTTCCTGAGGTCTGGATTCCATCAAACTAAACTCATTAGGCATTAGGGTGCAGGTGCAGCTAAATAAAGGATTGTTCTGTTTCCCTTAATACCGTAAGATCCACATCTTGAGTTCAGAATAAAAGTCCTTCAAAAGCACAAGCATATACAAAACGGACATCCATCAACTGGCGACACTTAAAGGAAAGAGATTAGGCGATGGAATCGTCTAATGGCTTATTACTATCAGTGGAATGCACTCTTTTCCAAACTGATGCTGATTCGATAAGCTGTCTTGGAAAAAACAGAACCCTTTATCTTGCCAAAAGTTTCTTAATATAATTTTTGTAGCTTTTCACTCTCAACTTCTGAAACTGTACATACTTGTGTTGGTTTGTTCATTTTTTTTAAAATTCCATTTAATTTCCTGGAATGCAGCCTATGATCAATGTGGCATCCTCTAGATATGCTGAATTACATGTCCCATTATCCCTAACCATGACAGTTGTATGTGACTTGGCAATGATAGAAGCTGACATCCAAAACATTTGGAGAGGACATATTTTGTTGACTCAGTAGATTCCAGGCCACAAGTGTTTCAGACAAGACTTTTTGTAAAGGTGCAGGTTCGCAGTTTGGGGGTCTTCCTGGTCTCATCGCTGAGCCTGGGACCCCAAGTATCAGTGGTGACCAGGCAGGTGTTCGCACAACTAAGACTTGTGTGTCAACTGCGCCCATACCTTGGTAAGTCCAACTTGGCCATGGTAGTCCATGCTCTTGTTACATCCCGTGCTCTACATGGGGTTGCCTTTGAAGACTTTTCGGAAGCTGCAAATAATCCAATGCGTTGCAGCCATGTTGTTAACTGGGGCATCTCACAAGGAGCATACAACCAGCAACTCCACTGGCTGCCTATTAGCTACCAAGCATGATCCAAAGTGCTGGCTTTAGCTTATAAAGCCTCAAGCGGCTCTGGTCCAATTTACCTGTCTGAATGTAACTCCCTCTATGGACCAGTTCGTAGATTAAGATCTTCCGGGAAGGTCCTGCTTTCGGCCCCACTGGCCTCACAAGTGCGGCTGGTGGGAATGAGGGACAGGGCCTTCTTAGTGGTGGTCCCACAGCTGTGGGACTCTCTCCTGAGTAAGATCAGGTTGGCCCCCTCCCTTCTGACCTTTAGGAGACAGCTAAAGACCTGGCTGTGGAACCAAGCGTTCGGCCCATCATAGGAACATTTATAGTGAAAGTGAAAGTTGAAAGTGCAATGACCCAGGACTGTTTACTGACAACAGATATGTCTTTGTGTGATATGTGCTGTTATTTTATGTGATGTGTTCAATAATGTTTAATGTTTTATCAGGGGAGGGTCAATTTTGATGTTCTATGCTGGGGGTTTTTTAATCAAAGGCCTTAAATAGTTGCCAACACTATGAACCGCCCTGAGTCTCCTTCAGGGTTGATAAGCGCAGTATACAAATACCGCAAATAAATAAATACATAAATAAATAATATCTGAATTCCTAGAAACCTCCTGGGATCATGGCTCATGGCATTGGATGTTAGAAGTTTTAAACAAATTGCAATGTACTGAAATTAAACAAACAGCACTTCATATTAATTAATGGTTATTGTTATTAAAATCCTTATAAAGTGTAAACTCTGCACATGACCTCTGAAAAAACAGCCTTTTAGTAGTAAAAGGTAAATATTGTTTATGGTACATACACACAATGTCAACATTAACATGGGGGAGAAAGGTTATTACTACCTCCTTTGCCACAAAAAGTAACGTATTGGATTACTTGTGTAATACATAATACCATCAGTGTGGTGCTGCACTTGGGCAAGTCACACTCTGCCATCTTCAAAGGAAGGCAAAGACAAAACCCCTCTGAACAAATGTTGCCAAGAACTGATGTGTTTGCCTTTGGGCCACTAGCAGTTGGAAATGACTTGAAGGCACACAACTCAATTTTTTACTCCCAGTCATGTTTATGTTTTAAGTCTTTAAAATAAACAACAACCTGATAACATACAAATTAGAAAAACTGAGTAGCAGGGGACACAACATAAATATTGAAAAAAGCAACTAATGATAATGGCCAAGCTCCTGCATCAAAGAGACGTGCATAACTTTATATTCAGAGAAGCACTCCTCATTTGTTCTGTGTTATCTCAATACAGAATAGGAAAGTTGTGCAACCAGATGTGCACTGTGCATTGATGCACAATGTGATGCCATGTGAAACCTTGTAGCAAATGCATAGTACACAACAATGTTCAATGGACCTCACATGCATAATTCTTCTAATATTAGGTAGAATCTCTCCTTCTTACAGTTTGACTCACAGGATTGGAAGAGGCCACAAGGGCCATTCAGCATAACCCTCTCCTGTAATGCAGGAATACAAAATCAGAGCCCTCCCAATTGATAGCCAGTCTCTGTTTAAAAACCTCCATAGAAGGAGGCACTGCCACACTCCGAGGCACCACATTCCACTACTGAGCAACTCTTACCATCAGGGAGTGCTTCCTAATGTTTAGGTGGAATCTCCTTTTCTGCAATTTGAATCTATTGCTGCAGGCCCTGGTCTCTAGCAGGGGTTCTCAAACTTTTTCAGCCACTGAGCCCTTTTTGAAGCAATGTTTATGTATATATATATCAGGCATGGGAAAACTTTTGACCAACATAAACTTAACAGTATCTTAGTGGAAGAGCCCAGAGGCCATCCAGTCCAACCCCCTTCTGCCATGCAGGAAAAGAACAATCAAAGCACTCCAGCAGATGGAATCCAGGCTATGTAGTAATAATAATAGTAATCATCATCATCATCACCACCACCATGATAAGAGCAACCCAAGGGGACATCCAGTCCAACTCCTTTCTGCCATGCAGGAAAAGCACAATCAAAATACCTCCTGAGCGGTGGAAGGGGAAAAGAGTTTTGGAAGCAAGCAAGACAAGGGGGAAAGGATCTAGGCAGTGAGGAAGGCAAAGAAAAAAGGCTTTTGAGGGCAAGAGAGTTGAGGGGGAAAAGGCTTTAATGGCAAGGGAGCTGAAGGAAAAGGGTTTTTGGTGACAAGGAAGACGGGGAAAGGTTTTTGCTAATCATCATTTACAGGAAAGCAGATTAAAATCCCTGGTTAACATATGCTGAGATTTTATTATAAACTACAGAATGATACATGAGTCGCTATGAGCCAGAAAATGAGAGCAGAAGAAGAGCAGGTCAAAGCCAATGTCACACATTTGCATATGGAGAAGAGTGGATAATACTGCTTCTTTTTTTCTTTTTTTCTTTTCTTTTTTTTTTTTTTTGGACTACAGATCCCATAATCTTAGTCTAATAACTGTAGTCCAAAAAAAGTAATTTTTCCAATTCAGTGTTTTACACTGTTAAGTAAAAGAAGAAATAAAGAAACAGCACAAGGGTTTCTTAATCATAATGTGAGAGTACAAACCTTATTTATACTAATTGCCAAATTCTTATTAAGGATGCTTTATTAAATAAGCGGAAAGCAAGTAGGTCATCACATGAAACATAATAAACCAAATGCCTGCTTATGGCTAGGTTGCTCTTCTGATGAGCTGGAGTGATGTTTGCCAAACAGCTTAGTGAACTTACAGGTTTCCAAAGACCTTTGCTGAGGCATGTTCAAAAGATCCATGATGGAGTCAGCAGCAAAATTTATTGCCTCTTATGACTGGCAAAGCTCCATGAGCCTCCTATGGTAAAGATCCCATCAACTGTAATAAGATATCTCTCTAACCTTCTTCCCTCTCTCCATTACTGTCATAAAACCTTCCATCCTGGTGAACAGATTGGGATTCCATATGCTCAACAGAACGAACTAGTAGAAACTCCTGGAAGGCATGGGTGACATCAGACACTGGTGGTGGGTGGCTGCATCTTCTTTGAATAATCATGACGATCAACACTTTTAATTAAATCCCTCATGAGAAGCAGGAAGGGAATGCACAGGCATTAGTGCAATATACAGCTGGACACATTTTGTGCAGTACGAAAACAAAATGTGCAGTAGGAAATAGAGCTTTGTGCAATTGGTGATATGAACTTTAGGCAGAAACAAGGTCACTTCCTAAAAGAAAAAGTTGAAGAAAAGCTAAACAGAAAATTAAAACAAATACTGTCACATTTCAGACTTCATACCCTCATATTGACAATACAGTATGGGCCCTTATATTAACAGCAAAGTATGAGCCTTGCATCCACAGAACCAGTAATCATGGTTTTATTTTTCCACGTCCAACAAAATATGGCCTCGCTAGGCATTTTCTCTACTACTTGGGAGGAGAGCAATGTCCAGTCTCGATAAAATAGTAAAGAAAATAGTAAAGAGTAGAGACATCACACTGGCAACAAAGATCCGCCTAGTCAAAGCCATGGTATTCCCTGTAGTAACCTATGGATGTGAGAGCTGGACCTTAGGGAAGGCCGAGAAAAGAAAGATCGATGCTTTTGAACTGTGGTGTTGGAGGAAAGTTCTGAGAGTGCCTTGGACCGCGAGAAGATCCAACCAGTCCATCCTCCAGAAAATAAAGCCCGACTGCTCATTGGAGGGAAGGATACTAGACACAAAGTTGAAGTACTTTGGCCACATCATGAGGAGACAGCAAAGCCTGGAGAAGACAATTATGCTGGGGAAAGTAGAAGGTAAAAGGAAGAGGGGCCGACCAAGGGCAAGATGGATGGATGGCATCCTTGAAGTGACTGGACTGACCTTGAAGGAGCTGGGGGTGGTGACGGCCGACAGGGAGCTCTGGCGTGGGCTGGTCCATGAGGTCACGAAGAGTCGGAGACGACTGAATGAATGAACAACAACAGGCATTTTCTAGATCCTTCAATGTGACACAATCATATTCTTAGCCCAGAGAATCTTCATTTCTTCCTTTCAATAGGCTTCATTTTAGTAGACGTCACAATTATCATCAGATATGCATATTCACACACAACCTCACAACCTCTGAGGATGCCTGCCATAGATGCAGGTGAAATGTCAGGAGAGAATACTTCTAGAACATGGCCATACAGCCTGAAAAACCTACAATAATCCAGTATTCACACAAAGTCTGGTAAAGTAGGGATTCAAACCCTGGTCTCCCAGAGTTCTAACCAAATGCTAAAACCAGTACACCAGACTGGTATCAACAAAAACATTTTTTTCTTTCTTACACACCCAATACTAGAACCAATAAGGTTGAATCCTGGAATATTCTGGAAAGAGGGGAAATTGGCATCCATTCACAGCACATTGTTAAGCGATTACATTTAGAACCACAAAACTTGTTGAGAACAGCCACAAACTTAGATGGTTTTAAAAGTATTGAAAGTTAAGACCTGCATGACATTGGAATATGTTGCCTTGGATTGTGGTGAAGTCTCTTTCTCTAGAAGTTTTTAAATAGAGTATGGATGGGTATCTGACAGGAGTGCTTTAGTGGTACATCCCTGCATGGCAGAATGCAGTTGGAATGAGATGTCCTTTCTGGTCTCTTCCAACTCTATGATTCTATGAAAAGGAGATAAGAGAAATTTCTAGAGGTAAGGATTTTTGATAGCGAATAGTCATGATATTATCTTCAGTCATCAAGATGGTTGCCTCTCAAAGCTAGTTGCTGGAGATCACGACTGGTAGAGTTCTGTTGTTGACACAGGATGCTTGTGAACTTCCTAAGGAAAAAGATGCTGAACTACATAGGCTTTCGGCCTTTTCATATTCTTAAAGTTATGAAATAAGAACTTTGGTGGTCCCAAAACTAGCAAACCAAAATTTATAATAACCACAATGTTTAAGAATGACTGGCAAAACAAATTTTCATCTTGTACTCGAGTCACAAAATGAGACTAAATTCTAAAATATTCTGCAGCTTATTACATGTATATGAGAGTAATTAGGAGGCCCTGTGGTAAAGTTGTTAAAATACAAGTGGGTGAATTTATAGTTTCCTCCAAAAGGAAACAACTAACCACGACTAACTTAAATTTTCCATGTCCCAAATGAACATTTATTACTCAATGTACTTAACAGTTCATGGAACTAAAGTTACATTTTCCTCTTTTAAAATAACCCAGCCACTCTTTGGTTACATTTTTTAAAACTAATAATAAAAAAGGAGGAACATAAAGCAAACATTTATAGGGCCACACTGGGGTCAGAAATGTGATGGACAAAATATATATACAAACACACAAAAATCCCTCTGGCATACAGTTTATAGTTCCACGCTGCCTTACGGTTTAACAAAATGAGAAAAAGTGTGCAAGAGTGAAATCCACAGAGGACTATTCTTTTTAATATGCTTCTTTTTAAAAGCAATAGTCAGAATTAATTTTAAACACATATCTCTCCTGGCTGCAGCCCCAGCTTTAATGAAACAACATGTCTTCTCAACTACCAGGTTCTACATCAGCTGGAAAAATGCTCTGGTTGAGGTTCAACTTCAAGAAATAGAACACCAACATACTATTTCATTTTGTCAGACATTTATGGACAGAATCTACTAAAACCCAGCACACCGAAACATAGTTGCTTTATCTAAACAGGTAGAGCACAAAAATAGTAGAGATGGAGAAGATAGTAGAGATGGAGAAGAGACAGACAGACACTAGTAGATATGAAAGAACTAAGGTAGTGCCCGGTGGCGCAATGGGACTGCTGACCGACGGAGGTCAGCAGTTCAAATCCGGAAAGAGCGGCTGAGCTCTCTCTGTCAGCTCCAGCTCTCCATGCAGGGACATGAGAGGAGCCTCCCACAAGGATGGTAAAACATCCGGGTGTCCCCCAGGCAGCGTCCTTGAAGACCGCCAATTATCTCACACCAGAAGTGACTTGCAGTTTCTCAAGTTGCTCCTACATAAAAAAAAGAGAACTAAGCACCTGACTTTGTTTCCAATGCCAAGTAGTCATAACAATCTGATGTCAATATACCAATTTCTGAAAATGCATAATCTTCAGATCAAGAATGAGAATTACACCCAACTGGATGGACCCTTGTCCTTTTCTCTTACATGAGTGCATACATTCCTCCTTCTCCACAATTATTAAAGGTAGAGGAGTACCTCTTCTGCATCAGGCCAACTTAAGTAGAGACTTAATGGTAATTCTTATTTAAAGTTCTAATAGTCTTGTTTCATTTTTAGACTCTTTAAAAACTGTGGTTGTCTTTTAAATATTTCTAGGTTGGATCCAAACAGATATCCTTAGACTTGTTCTCTTGGTTCTAAATATTGGTGATGTAATGCAAATAATGCATCTTTGCGGCATATGAAAGAGCATATTAAGCTTGTGTCACTATTACTCCTTTCTGCCCAAGATTTTTATTTACACAAATCTAGATGTATAGGTATATAAAATCACATTTACTGATAATAAAACCACATTTTCCAGGCTTGATAAACACATTTACTTTTCTTTTTGTAAAGTACAGCTGAAGTATTTCCTACATAGTCCTTTGTAAACACTGCACATTTTGCTAACAGATTTGTGTAAATGTTTAAAATAGTCACCGTTGTCAATTTTTTCATGACCCCAACACTGAGCTAAAAGGACCACATTTGGGGCAGGGAGACATGGTTTACAAAACAGTGGCATATGGTAGAGGCATGTTCAGCATTTACCTATTTTGGGTTGGATTATAGTGAATACATTACAATTCAAAATGCTGGTGATGATCTATGAAACCCTAAATGGCTTGGGTCCAAGCTATTTGAACATTGGTATTTCCCTTTATAAGCCCATTTGAGCTACAACTTTTTAAATGTTTCTCAAATACACATGTAAAGGCAAAAGGGCAGTTTATAAATTATATGTTTAAAAAGAGGGGTAGAAGTTCCTTTTGCATTTTTTTTAACATTGGATATTTGGCTGGGTAAAATAACTTCCATGAGGACAAAGCAAAAGGAAACTGAGCAGTTAGAGGCGACATTAAGACCTTCTAATAAGCACTTATGTGTGTGTATATATAAAGTACTATCTATTTGAGGACTGTTTTTGCATTAAAGTATTTCAATTAAAGGCATGCCATGGGGAAAAAAGAAGTGAACAGTGTTTAAAGAGTTTAAAGAGTTTCCTGCAACAATAAAACTAAGAGGATTTTCCATATGAAAAAACTAGCTCTGTTTCTCATACTGAAACTGTACAAAGAACTTGAGGTAGGGGGACAAAATCCCAACCCTTGGGCATTTTAACTATTGAGAATTTTCCAGATGCAGTGGAGCAGCTGTGCCAGGTGCGACCTGGTAGAAGGTGGTAACAGTAGTTTTAGAGGTACACTCGTTTGCAGAATTACAAAATCACCTCTCCCTCAAGCTCTGAATAATCTGTCTTTTGTCTCTCCCAATTTTTAAACAACTAAATGACATTGCCATACGATGTGCTGTTTTCTATACTTTCTTGAAAACACATACATATTCTATCACAATACTACATTCTATGGGATATGTGTGTGTATGTGCCTTCAGGTCCTTGTCACAAGGTTACAACAACATGTTATTGAACTCCAATATGCTGATGACAATGTAATCTGTGCGCATTCAGAAGAAGACCTACAAGCCACTCTAAACACCTTCACAGAAGCATACGAGAAGCTCGGCCTGTCATTGAACATTGAGAAAACCAAAGTGCTGTTCCAGCAGTCACCAGCCAATCCCTCTCCAATGCCAGAGATACAGCTTAATGGTGTAACATTAGAAAATGTTGACCATTAGAGAATGTTTGAGGACTGGGACATCCGTAGGGATACCAAGGTGCTTGTTTATAAAGCTATTGTCCTCCCAACCCTGCTCTATGCCTGTGAGACGTGGACTGTCTACAGACGTCACATGCAGCTCCTGGAACGTTTCCATCAGCGCTGCCTCCGGAAAATCCTGCAAATCTCCTGGGAAGACAAGCGGACAAACGTCAGCGTGCTGGAAGAAGCAAAGACCACCAGCATTGAAGCGATGGTCCTCCAACATCAACCTCCGCTGGACTGGCCACGTTGTCTGCTTGACCACCATCTCCCAAAGCAGTTGCTCTACTCCAAACTCAAGAACAGAAAATGAAATGTTGGTGGGCAGGAAAAGAGATTTAAAGGTGGGCTCAAAGCCAACCCTCAAAACTCTGGCATAGACACTGAGAACTGGGGAGCCCTGGCCCTTGAGCACTCCAGCTAGAGGTCAGCTGTGACCAGCAGTGCTGTAGAATTTTAAGAGGCACAAATGGAGGGCGAAAGAGAGAAATATGTGGAAGGCGCATCAAACCAACCCCGACCGGGACCACCTTCCACCTGGAAACCAATGCCCTCACTGTGGGAGAAGATGCAGATCAAGAATAGGGCTCCACAGTCACCTACGGACCCACTGCCAGTACACTAATCTTGGAAGACTATCTTACTTGAACAATGAAAGATTGCCTAAGTAAGTAACCTAGTCACATATCACCTTATGGCAACCTCGTGAATTTCATAGGGTTTTGCCAGTTCTCCTCGGATTTCCTAACAATCTCATATCCATGCACCAACCAGGGTGATGTTGCTTAGCTCCCAAGATCAGACAGTAACTATGCCCTTGGGGTATTCAAAATATATTCCATAGAATACGTTCTGAGAAAAAAGGAAAAGAACAATGCCTCACTAAAACCTGCTATGTGAAGATTAAAAGGAAAACCAATATATGTACAATAGAAATGGAATACTTTCTGGATGCATTTTCTTTTCTTCTTTTTCTCTCCCCTCCCTGCCCCTTGCCCTCCTCACAAAATAGTTTGGAAATATTTGAAGGCAATTTACTAGAAGCCTTGAGTGACAAAGCTCATTACCTAAAGTGCCTTTCCTGCGCCAGGCGCTTTCTGCATTCTTTCATTGCTTTGCTCTCAGGAGACTTTTAAATCCATTGAACCAAAACAGTCCTCTGTTTGCTGGCCTACGAAGGGCATTGGCACAGATGGCAGACACTACACCTGTTCCAATAAAACAGGAGATTCAAAACCATTTGGTGTCATTAGCTGTGTGAAACCTAAGCCAGCCTGTACCTGAAGTGCCTTCCCGAGAGAAGTAGAAAGAAAGCGGCATGAGGGGACCTATTGTTTATGTCATGCTGTGTTCCAAGCAAAAAAGGAGAGTGATGTCTTGAATCAAAGATTTCTCTTGGAATTTCTCAAAGAGAGTTCATCCAAAACTGAAACTGATAATGAACCCAACAAGTGTTGTCATATTGATTTTCCTGAAAGGTGTATGAGTAAATTTCTTTCTAAAGATCCTTTTTTCCAAATCAGAGCTCATAATGGCAACGCTTGGCAATTTACAGTTTTTGTGTGCCTTCAAGCTATTCCCAACATAGTGACCCCGAGACGAACCTCTCACAGGGCTTTCTTGGCAAGAGTTATTCACAGGACATTTGCTACCGTTACTTTCCCCTGAAGCTGCAAAAGTATGACTTACATGAGGTCGCAATATGGGTTTCCATGACCAATCAGGGATTCAAGTCCTGGTCTCCAACATCCAACCATCAGACTACCCTGGCAGCAATTTTCAACGGTCACACAGTTGTCATCTAAATCCAAGTTACTACGCAATGAGTTCCACTGGCCACCAGTTTATATTTAATTTAAAGGAGAGAAGACAGATTTTTGGAGAACCAAATTGTCAAATGTTTAGCAGTAGTCAGGAGGGCCATACATCACTGCTGTTATTAGAGACAGTATGCCTCTATGTATCAAGTACTAAAGTTCGCACGATGGAGGACTCATGTCTTGCTGCTGGGCTTTCTATGGATGGCCACTATGCGGAATAAATAGGCCTCTGCTTATGTGTTTATGTGTGATTTATGCAACTTTTATGATGAGAGTAGGGTTACCTAAGTGAAAACTCTTCTATACAACTGTTAACTTTTCTACGCAACCATCAAAGATACAGTAGTTATCTCCAGTTATCACTCTGACAACCATAGATGGTGGGCAGAGGGCTGGCAGCCATTCCATCAGAGCAAACGTTGAAAGGAGTTATTCCATCACTCTCTCCTAAGAAAGCCACTTGTATAATGGCAGCCATTCCATCAGGCAACCTTTTCTCATTAGACAGCTGGTTATGATAAAAACTGTAATTTTCAAAATTGGTGCTTGAGCTTGCTTCCCTTGCCCATCCCTTTTCCTTTGTGTTATGTCTTTTTAGACTGTTAGGCCTAAAGGCAGGAATTATCTTATTACTGATATTTGCATGCTTCTGTCGGAGTTGAAATAATTTTAGAAAGAGTAAATACCAGTCACTAGAGAATAACAACTGAAGAGGGCAATTGTCCTAACGGGCTTCCCACAGGCATCAGTTCAGTCACAAGAGAGAGAGAAATGCAAGGCTAGGTGGCTCTTAGATCTGATCCAATACATTCTTTATGACCTACTTTAAAAAATGAATAGGACTGGGCTATTAGGTTGACTAAAACTTACTCTAGGAGAGCATAATGTATTTATTTCTTCCAAAAGTAACGTGCCACTGATTAATACCCTGAGTCAAAATCAATTTCACAACTATAGTGAGGATATTTATTTCCAGGTAATGCAATTTTAGGCTGCATTAACAGCACCAAAAATTTCTAAGTCACAAACACTAATCGTATAAAGTTAGTATGCATAGACATCAACTGAAGTACTTTGTTCAGTTACGAGCTTAAGAAAATATAAATTGAAGGAAGTTTAGAAAAAGAGCAGAAAAAGCTATCAGTATGCAAGAAAGAAATTGTCAAAATATTCTAAAGGCATCAAATCTCTCTTCTTGGAAGCCAAGCACAATATATATGTATATATGTATTTGTAGAAATACATTTTAATATGTCTATATTATGTTTATGATGATTATGTGTTTTTAGCTATGTTGTAACCCGCCTTGAGCCACAAGAAAAAATAAAATTATTATTATTATTATTATTATTATTATTATTATTATTCTGACAGAAAAACACAATATAACACAGGAAACGAGATATATATGATGGATTTCATATCACAAAATCACAACTTGAACACTTCCCAAGCATTTAGGACTGTGTGATGTGTTGAAAGCACACAAATACATATATACAAGTTGGAAGGTAAGTGCTATGAAAAGGCAATATTTATAACTATGGAAAGCTGCCCTAGCTTTTTTGGAGAGGGGGGGAGGAAGCAGGGTACACATTAAGCAAGACAATACAAAACCACAATATAGGTAGGATTTGATAGCCCTCTTCAAGGACGCAAAGAGCTGTCACACAAAAGAAGGCAAAATATCATTTTCTGTTCCCCTGAGGGGAGGACTAGATCTAAGCCTAGTAAAATGAATACTTACTTTGGTGGGGTTGTTGAAGATTCCCTCTTAAGAATCCCCGGGGGATATTCTATAGTCAAAGGTTTCCTCTTTGCTTTTTTGTGAGCCAACTAATATCCAACAGAAGCATTCCCACAAGCAGCTAAGGATGTAATTTTTCATTCATTTTCCTCTCAAAGGAAGTAATGAATTATTTTAGCAACTTTCCTCATGCCATAATCAGTACTGGAAAACTCCTTGGTTCTCATAGACTATTCACTATTCAGGATTCATTGTCTGCACAGTTCACACCTTTTTTTCATTTTGTGCAGAAAACAGCATTGTTTTCTGAGCATATTTCTATTTCTGAGCAGAAGATGTTGCTCCCTGTGCAGGAAATGCAAAACAACTAAATACAAATTCTGTACAGAATCATGTCCTGAAAGTTAAGATTCTCATCAGTCCAGAATCCTTCAAATCAGGGTTTCTCTACATTTGAGAAACATGTTTTTACCATTTTTCTAATCTTTTAAAACATGTAAAATGTTTACATACTTTCAAGCCTCAGAAGATGACTGTAGCCAATCTATTAGTAAAAAAAAATGCCCCAGGCATTGTTTTCCTAAACTTCAATTTGCAATTTTCCAAGCCACTATTGAGTTAGCTATCAATCAAATATTCCATGAGCTGTCACTGCAGATGCCTGCTTGCTTACATGAGGGAACTCCATGACAAGGGTGAGGAATATCTAGTCTTCCAGATGCTGGAATATAACTCCCATCAATCCTAGGATCACAAAAGGTCCAGGCTAGACAGTCACATGTTGGCATTTTTGTAGCCATCTTTCTGACTTTGCTGCAATCACGTTTCGACTTGCTTGCAGGGGAGAGGGAATGGTCACTAAACACATAATATTGTTATGCCCTCTGAGACAGAACTTACAAAGCACTGATAGTTAGCATGACCACAATGGAAAAAAAGCAACAACAGTTATAATTTGCAAATTATGTGCAATAAAAAGGATAGCAGGAAGTCAGGAAAAGTCAAGAGGAAAAATTACTCAGGGAGCAACTGACCAAATTCACTATCATGATTCTAAAAAGAGATGTATATATAATTGTGTTGGGAGGGACAGGCAAAGATGAGCACATCCACCAGCAAGTAGCAACCAGCAATGAAAGGACCAAGGCATTGACATCTTTGGCCCATCCTCTGTTCAGATATCAGTCAGCATGCCAACACCTTAAATCAAGAAACAGCTTCCTAAGATCTACAGAGATACTCACAGGAACACCTCAGCAAGTGAGAGTCCCGAAGTGGCAGGCTACAACCCAGAACCTCAATCAGTGGCTGAGACCGGATGAGAAACTCCCTCCTGGGCACACAGAAGAGTGGACGATATGGAAGGCACTGAACAGACTGCGCACTGACACCACAAAATGCAGAGCTAACCTTAAGAATTGGGGCTACAAAGTGAAGTCCACAACATGCAAGTTCAGAGAAGAGCAAACCACAGACCACCTTCTACATTGCAACCTGAGCCCTGCCAATTACACAATGTAGGACCTTCTCACAGTGACACCAGAGGCACTCCAAGTGGCCAGCATCTGGTCAAAGGACATTTAGCTTAATTAAAAGGGGTTTTTTTTTACTTTGTGTTTTGAAATGCATTTTAACTGTACCCTCAAACTCACTTCTGACACAATAAAAAAATAAAATTTGAAGTTATTTCCTCAAAATTCAGGAGAGAATTTAGACACTAGCACACCCAAATACTAGCATCACAGGAAAAAAAAATCACACTGCAACCAGCTAACATTATGAAGCACCAGAAAAAAAATATTTTTAGTATAGCTTTAAAGAGAACCAGCCAGTACAGATATGGAAATGTATAACTATAAACTATGAACATCGAACATGATTTCAGAGAAATGTCCTAGATTTTTTGGTCAGTAGTTTTCTTTCAATTTTCTATCAGTGTCCTTAATTCACAAGAAATCTAAATTAAAATACTCAGCATTTAGCCCCATGAAGGCATGCAAAATCCAGTGCCTTTGTTTCAGTTTAAAATGTTCTTCCAATTGAATTTAGCTTAATGGCCTAATTGAATAATTTGGTTTAAGTGTTATATTCAAGCGGGACACATACTTTAACATTTTTTTTCCTGAGAGAAAGGCTGTATTAATTCTGTACAGCCGCCAATCCTTATTTTGTACTCCCAGGATTAAGTACAGAATCTGCCCACTTGCTAGCCAAGGGATCTCCCCCAAGGATCATTTAACGCTGGCAGCCCTGCACTGCAAAGCCATTTACATAAAACGATGGTTGGCAGCACTCACTCTTCCATGGGAACAAATTAACATTGGCATTCCAAACACAGGAAAGTAAGGAAATTAGAAACACAGTTCAGATTTGGCCGGCACTTTGAAATACTGTACCATGTGCTACTGATGTCAATTAATGAAAAGCAGAGATTTTTGCTGAGGGGGTCTGGTTTTGAAACACATTAACACACATTCAGCATGTTTGCACAGGAACAAGATTATAAACATCTTGATTCTTAAACAATAAGGCAATTACATTGGAACTTGTAGTTTTGGAGCTGGGTACACTCAGAGCCGACTTACATATTAAGAAAACCCCATACGATTATAACACCAGAAGTTTTTGCTGGGAGGAAGCCCCACAGCAGAACATTCCTTATATTATTATCTCCTTTGTTAGTATTATTTTTAAATTATGGAGAGATACAAAATGTTCCTAGCCTTTTGCCTAGCATGCTGGTTTGTTATGCACAGTGAGGTCTTCAAAAAGGGGAAGTGTTAGGGAGGATCATAGCTAAACGTACAAAGTACTGTGCTTCCTTTGTATACATCAAGTCTTGTTCTGTCTCAGGAATAAAGTTTTAAAAGCTAGGCAATTCCTGGACCCCACATTTGAGACTATGGACCCACTCCCCCAACCCTCCAAAGGTTTACCAACCCCCCAATTTATTTATTTATTCAGTGCAATAACACATAAAATCACCCAAAAGCACACCAACATCTACTAACTGCAAAATACTGCACCAAATATCTCACCAACCCTGTCACAGAACTCCCAAATACACTGTACCTTTTTAGTGGCTATCCCTAGACTCTGGAACTCTGTCCTTGCATCGTTTTATTGGCAAACTAAAACCTTTTTATTTCATAGAATCATAGAATTATTGAGTTGGAAAGGACCTTATGAGCCATCCAGTTCAACCCTCTGCCAAGAAGCAGGAAAATTGCATTCAAAACACCCCCGACAGATAGACATCTAGCATCTGTTTAAAAGCCTCCAAAGAAGGAGCCTTCACCGCACCCAGGGGCAGAGAATTCCACTGCTGAACAGCTCTCACAGTTAGAAAGTTTTTCCTAATGTTCATATGGAATCTTCTTTCCTGTAGTTTGAAGCCATTGTTTTGCATCCTAGTCTCCAGGGCAGCAGAAAACAAGCTTGCTCCCTCCTTCCTATCACTTGCCCTGACATATTTATGCATCGCCGTCATGTCTCCTCTCAGCCTCCTCTTCTGCAGGCTAAACATGCCCTGCTCTGTAAGATGCTCCTCATAGAGCTTGTTCCCCAGACCCTTGATCCCTTTTAGTTGCCCTCCTCTGAAGACATTCCAGCTTGTCAACTTCAATTTCGGCACCCAGAATTGGACACAGTATTCCAGGTGTGGTCTGACCTAGGCAGAATAGAGGGGTAACATGACTTGGTCATGACTTCAACTGTTTATTTTAAGAAAACAAAAGACTTTTAGGATTTTCCTTGTGAGCAAATCCATCTTTCTAGAACAGTGGTTTCTAGAACTTTCTAGAACAGTGGTTCCCAGCCTTTGGACCTCCAGGTGTTTTGGGCTTTATCTCCCAGAATTCCTGACAGATGGCCAAGCTGGCTAGGACTTCTGGAGGGCCAAAGTTAGAGAAAACTGCTAGACCATCTTAGGGCACACACAGAAGGAGCAACATGCATGTTCTGGACAAATGAAACCAGTGTCCCTGATTCCTAAAATACACACTGGGATAGTGAATTCTCCATATACTTATAGATATAAGCTGATCAAATACTTATCCAATGAGAACTCTTATTTATTTAGAATGTTTATAGACTTTTGTCCACGAGGCCAAGGAAAATGAACACGCACAACTATGTATCTCAAGACAACGGCAGTACTGGCTTAGACATCTATCAAATTCAATATTCCAGTTCCCACACTGATCAGAAGTTTACAAAGCTAACACACAAATGCAACTACCCTTTTCTGCCATAGCTTCCCAAGACTTAGCAAAGGCACAATACCTCCCATAGTGAAGGCTGCACATCACCAGTTTAGTCCTAACTATTATAGTGACAGTCCTAACTATTATTCTAATAGTACCCAGTACTAGATAATCTTAGGGCTATGAATTTGTACTAGCCAGTGTAGCCATATATTAAAGACAGTATCAGAATCAGGGACAGTATGCCTCTGTATTTCATTTCCTAAAAAATGTGAGATGAAGTTACTGGTTAGCCACTATGCGCACGTAGCCTTGGACATAGTAGCCACCAGGTTGATCTAGCAGGGCTCTTATATTATCCTTGATGATGTGATGGAAGATAACCAGCAGTGTCAGAAAATTCTAAAAAACAATTTGATGTTTCATTTCTCATGAGATCCATATGAAACCATCACACATGATTTAGTGAAATCTTTCTAGACAACATTCTAATTCAAGCTGCAATTCAACACTGAAGGTTCAGATGTAATAGTCAAAAAAAGCCAACCACTCTCCTCCCCTTAACAATAAAATTCAAAGTGAGCCAAAAAAAAGACTGAGCCCAACACAATAACAAGTCAAATTCATTTCCTCTTCCTTTCAAATAGGCATTTAGCTAACTTTTGACAAGTTTAGAGAAAAAATATAAGCAGCACAGCATAAAAATATGCTTTAGTGGACTGGAACAGTAATGGTATCCAACCCTCCCCCCTCCCAGGATTACAAATGTTAGTGTTTAGACTGCAATTTCCATAGTCTCCCAGATAACATTGTGACTGGGGGTTGTAGTCACACAAAGTCACACTTCCAGGCTCTAGCCAGGCCATCCACCATCCACTGCCTCTGAAAAAGAAAGCGTTTTCAACTCTTTTTTGTGTAAAGTGACTCTGAAGCAGCGGGCCTCTGTTTGTTTCCGGAGCTACTCAAATGGGTGCAATTAAGCCGATCCTAAATGAACCTGATTGAAAGAAGTCAAGTGTGTGACTGAAGGCTTCTGAAGCTCAGGGAGGGATACCATTCTTGCCAAACCCCATGGACTGCTGGCTAAACTATTTCCACCTGACCGCTGTTAAGGAAAACTTCCTCCTTCCCTCGCTCAGCTGATTTCAATCCATCATCTGGGCCACTCTTGGGCATTCCGTGCATTAGAACTGCTGAGCTGTGTAAAAACTAAACATGCTATCATTTTAACCACAAATTAACAGTTTCTGTATAAATATTAGCATTTCCTCACTGTGGTTCAAGGAGAGAAGCCATAACAGTTCTAACAGCATATTTTATTTCGACTAATTAAAAACAAAGGCTCTTGCAATTTAATATATTGACTCTAGCAGAGGGGCTTAAATCTGTTCTCTTTCTCTCTTTTCCACCCCTTAATAATAAGTGTACACAGCTGCAGCACTCACCCACCGCCCCTCTTAAACCTAATCCCCACATTCCTCCCGACAATAACATGACAGGATCCACACATCTCTGTATTAGCCTTAACCCCGGTGACACTGCCAGAATGTATTAAACTAAAGCATAGCAGTGTCCCATTTAAAAAGAAATCTGTCAGCGGCCCCTGACTAGGCTTTAATAGTTATAAGCAACTTTTTTTTAAAAAAAATAATCTTTCCAGCCACTTTCACTCCCTACCTCTCTGCTTTTACTCTCAAATATGCCCCAAACTGGATGAATTTATTTTATATAAAAGCCAAGGTAGTCCATATGTGCCTGTTTGAATAACAGCTGAACAAGAAATAAGAGCAAAATACAAAGCAGTCCAATCAGGTCTCTCTTGGCGGTCCTGGAATGTATCTCCTCAAACTGGTATAAAGTGTCCACTTCACCCTTGCAACTGCTAACAAGCCTTGACAGAACTACTTGGTGCCCACTGCTTCTAAAGACAAATTGTGTACCCATATAAAGAGAAAATGATTAATATTCCTTAAACAAACATTGTGGCATAGTGAGAACATAAGACAGGGCCAGGGAACCTGTGCCCGATTCTAAATTTTGTTGGGACTCCAGTGTCTATGAGACCTGGCATCCAGGGCAATGGTAAAAGTGATGGGAGCACTATCTGGAGACCGATGGTTTTCTTGCCTTTATGGGTTTCAGAACAGGCTTTTTGTTTTGGCCACGTTTTACAAATCTACCTTTAACATCTCTTCGCAATGAAGATCCACATAGTTAAAGCAATGGTTTTCCCCACTGTAGCCTATGGATGTGAGAACTTAACAAAGGAAGATAGACACTTTTGAACTATGGTGTTGGAAAATTCTGAAAGTGCCTCGGACCACAAGAAGATCAAACCAGTCCATACTCCAGGAAATAATGTCTGGCTGCTCACTGGAGGAAAGGATATTAGAGGCAAAGATGAAGTACTTTGGCCACATCATGAGAAGACAGGAAAGCTTGTAGAAGATAATGATGCTGGGGAAAATGGAAGGAAAAAGGAAGATGGTATCCTTGATGTGAGTGGCTTGACCTTAAAGAAGCTGGGGGTGGCCACAGCCGACAGGGAGCTCTGGCGTGGGCTGGTCCATGAGCTCACGAAGAGTTGGAAGTAACCAAACAATTAAACAATAACAACCTTTAATACTTCTCAAACCTTGGTGCAGTTTTCTGCTCTTACAGCTTCTGTTTCCAAATAAGTTAGCAAAGTCAAGCAGATTCAACTTTATGGATTGTGGTCAAGAATTATCCATGGTTACACAAGGCTGCCTAATTACAATGCAAAACATGATCATAGCTCCCATACTCTCATATAATAAACTGCAATGAACACAATAGGACTTACTTCTGAGTAGAAATGCATGGAAATGCACATTTAGAACTCCTCTTAAGAACAACATTTTGCCAAACATCATTTGTTTACTTCAAAATAAAATTTGCTTTTAATATAATACTGTAATTTTGTTCTTGGTGGACTGATATATAACACCAATTCTACGTGATACAGAAAAGTGTGTGAAGTTATAATGTGCATTAATTAACTTTACTCTGACTTTAACATCATTATATAATGTAAGGAGGAGGATTTCCTCACCCTGTATCTTGCACTGGAAACAATTTTTTCTGCACATAATACTATATTTCTGTGCAAAAATATATATATATTTCCAGTGTAAAAATGCTGGGATTTTTGCACGGAAATGGTGTCTCCTGCACACACAAAAAAAAAAAACAAAAAACATAATGAGCCCTAAACTATTAAGATTCTTGTCAGTACATGATTCACAGTAGTTTTTAACTATTTTTCAACATTTGTTTAGTTTCTTTCCATATCTGTTCTGCACTGGCCAATGAGAGAACTGCCATAAAGGGTAGCTAAAACAAAGTTCCAAGTGCAAAAGAATTACCAGCTTCTCTTGGCTTCTGGGAAGGAAAAGGAAAATGCAAAGAATGAGAAGACTTCAAAGGTGAACTGTCAATGATTTAACAGCCAAATATATTCAGGATCTGCATTTTTTCTTGTGAATAATGTTGTCCTTTGAACTGACCTAACACAGTTGCTCTGAGGTTGCACAGGAGTTTATTTAAATTATTCCCTGGATTTAAACCAAATCCTCCGGTAGCCTTCTTCCTCAGAAAATCTGAAAAGTGGAAACATTGTATTTGTCCCAATATATTCCAAGTCCCAAATGTACCTTTCAGATTTCCTCTTTTCTCTCCAATGTTCCTCAAAAGAGAACCTTTATTATCATAATGAGTGTAGAGGAGTGGTTTAAGCACTGGACCACCAACCAGAATTTGATTCTCTGCTTGGCCAATGGAAACCCATTGGGTGACCTTGAGTTACACTCTCTCAGCCCCTCAAAGGCAATGATGCTGGGGAAAATGGAAGGAAAAAGGAAGAGGGGTCAACAAAGGGCAAGATGGATGGATGGTATCCTTAAAGTGACTGGCTTGACTCTGAAGGAGCTTGGGGTGGTGACGGCTGACTGGAAGCTCTATTGTGGGCTGGTCCATGAGGTCACAAAGAGTCGGAAGCAACTGAACAATAAACAACAACAACAAGCCCCTCAAAGCCCCATGATGAATATTTGTCTTAAATTTGCCATAAGTCAGAAACAACATGAAGGCATACAGTGGAGGAACATTACTTTTTCCTCTGTAATAGATTCCCTTCTCCCTCATATGTCATTTGCTCTGTATATCAGAACCTTCTTGATAATGGCATCTAATTTTTCTGATCTCTCCCCTTTGTTCTTCTTTTCTCCTCTCTGTAGTATAAGCAACTGCTATTAGAACCATTTCAGCAACCATTCACACCTCTCTTAGAGCTATTAACACCTCATTAACATGTCACAAGCAGTCACTTTTCCTCTAAGACACTGAGTGGAGGGGCTACACAAACTTTTAAAAGAACTAGTCCAAAGGGAACATACAGTTTTATGCAAAACACACAAAACTTAACTGGCTTTACGATGAAACACTAGTTAACTCTCAGGGTTATTCCTTAATATCTCTTCTTGGAAAATCCAGATAAATAGGTGAATATACTTTTCCATCACTCCACACATTCAAAGCAATGCCAAACAAATCAGGACAAGCCATTACCTTTGGTTTCATCACCCCCATTTCTAACAATGTAGCCTGTATTTCTCATAATTGTTACTTCCTAACCTTTTGTAGTAAGATTATCGTGGGTGCATTACTCTCCAGCTACTCACACAGCACAACATGGTTGAAATCCATTTTGAGTCATGGACACCCAGGAGGGTGACCTTTGGCAAGTCACACTTTTACAACCTTGGTGAAAAATAATAGCAAACCTCATCTGCATAAATCTTGATTCCCCCCCCCCAACCCACCCCCCATTTCACCCATTTTAACTTGTTTTGGAAGAATGATCTGCAAGAAGAGATTACAAAAACTCAAGTAATGTCTGTGGTTCATCACTGCTAGAGTGCTGGGAAGTCTTAGACACCTGTAATTGAAAGGGTATGCATGGCATTACTGGTGGCAATAGTAATACAATTTAAATGTTAACTGATAATGAAAATGGCCTGTTTTTTTTCCCCCACTATTTCTACCCAGAGCTTTGAAAATACACTTTTTGGACTGCACCTTCCAGAACTCCCTGGGCAGCCAGTGGAAAAATACACAACTATATAGTACAACACACTTACATTTGCAAATTAGTTTGTGGGACTTGTTGTTTCCCTTTAAGTAATTTCCCAATTATGGGGACTTAAGACACACCTATCACCTTTTCCTTGGTAAGATTTGTTCAGAGTGAGTTTGCTTTTCTCTTGCTTCCTCTGAGCCTGAGAGAGTGTGACTTGTCTAAGATCACCCACTGGGTTTCTAATGCTGAGCAGAGATTCAAACCCTAGCCTGCAGAGTTGTTGACCCAAACCACTACACCATGCTGTTTCTCACTTTTTTGAATGCAAGTCTTATATAATTTCCCAGCCAGTTATTACAACAATTGTAATATTGACAAAGTAACTTTTCAGAGTCCTGAAAGCAGTAAAAAAAAAATAGCAAACTATTGCTGTGTGCACACTGCAAATAATTATTTCTTTTAAAAGCTTAAGATTTTTAAATGTGTTGATTGCAAAATGCCCATTTGAGATTTCGTATTTAAATCCTAAGTAAAATTAGACCTCAATAAAAAAAGAAACTAAGAAAGAAAGAAACAAAAATATATCCCTGTTTACCAAAGAGCAGGAAAGCAGGAGGGAAAAAAGGATGAGCTATAACTTTTCAGCCTGATCATGCTAAATTTCCACCACTAGAATGTTTTCATTTTTGACATAAACATATATAGCTGGTGTCCTGCTCATTCTTTCCCTTCAGTCATTCAGCTAATGACTATGAAGGCAGAAAAGCTAGCAGGCGACAGGTGCCCCATTTTTAGCATAGCATGTGGAGTTCAAAACAAGTATTCCTGGAACTTCAAGATTTGTTTTGGGTAACCTCAAAAAAGAGTTGTGAATTTTTCTATCATGTTATAATAAATAAGCAGCATGTCACAATGTATCAGAAAATAAAGTTATGCCACATCCTTCACTACACTATTGCAATTCCTATCACCTTTGCTAAAAACTTCCCGTTCCACTACAAGGCAGCATTATAGAGTTGGAAAACCTCCATTCCCATTATAGAGGTACCATTATATGGGTGGGGACACCCCAGGCATCATGACAAAAACACTGGGTGTTTTCCCCAGTTTTGTTTGGCTTTTTCTCCAACTTGGAAAAGTTGACAAACCTCTTCTAGGTCTTAGTTCTTCCTAACAAGACCTTTTAAGCTAATTATGCTTGCTTTTGGCCCTGTCTTTCTTGCCTTTGCTAAACTGGGATTTGACTTTCAAACTGAAATAAATTTATTGGTGCCTTTATTCTCCTGGACTCTTTACTGACTGTGGCTCATCTCTGGAACTGAACTCTACATGGACATTAGGTTGCCAAACTGATGGCAGCCCTTTACTTTGAATGATTACACAGAAGTGAGAATTTCAGCATGGGTTGTTCCATTAGGCAACCAGGTAACAAGCAACACCTCCTGAAACTCCTTCTCTCACACAACCATTAAAGGTAAGGGAGCTCTCATTAGTTTTCTGTTTGGAACTCCTAATGATTATGGATGTGTATTGCAAATGTTCACAAATTATGACCCACCCACCCAAAGGACTGGCACTCCCAGTCTCATGTACCCACTAACAAAATATTATTCTCTAGGAGTTACCATAAAATCATCCTGGAGGACTTAGCAAATCTCCAGAGAGGATATTTATCTAGGAATGATCTAGGTACTCTAGGGGGGCACCATGTCAACTTCCACAGAAGTTATTCATTTTAACAGAATTTGCTATTATCCATGGTTTCCTGTTCCATGGCAAGTTCAGGAATGTGTACTTCACAGTTAATCAGTTCATATTGTATATGAGGAAGAGGAGAACAAGAAGAAAAGTAGTAGTAGGAGAAATAAAAAGTAGCTAACTTTAGTGTAATATTTGCTCCGATTTGAAAGCAATGTTCAATGCTTGGAAATGTTATATTTTAGACTACAACCCCCAGAATTTTCCAGTAAGGCCACTGGGAATTGTAAATAAAAAAAACTTTCCAAGCTCTGGCATAAACAATAGAGAATGTGTTTGATGGCCTAAATTAAACTTGTTATTTTTGGGTGTACACTAGTATAATAGGTTCTCCCAACTAGCTCTCTACCCTGCTAAAAAAGCTTTTCTAGGGGCTGTAGAGACATTACCAGATTCCAGAGAAGGGGTAGAAGGTGCATGGGGAGCTGCATGTTCTGTCTGTGGAATGGTCCTGTTGAGTTGCACTCTTTATCTCTCCTCTTGGAATTACGCAGCAATAACACCCCAATCGCTTACCAGCATCAAGCAAAAGAATATATCAATGGGCTTTTAATTCTGAATTCACTTCATTTGCCACCAACCACTTAAATGATGTTTTAAGTAGCTTCAACTATATTCTGCTTGTAAAACTTCCTGAATGGAAAGCAGAAGAAAGGGGAAAATATATCAAAACCAAACTAATGTCATGCCAATCCCTCCCTCCCAAATATATCTCTCCTTCCCTCCCCTTTTTGCTTTTTCACTCAGCAACTTTGTTCAACTTTGTTGAAAAACTTCACAACACCTGGACTTTGGATTCATTACATGTGAATAGTTTCATATATAATAAGCACATCTTACACTCCTATGGTCATGATAAGAACTTTAAGAAAACACAGTTTTTGCACTACTATCCAAACTTCTCAGCCAGTATGGCCACTGGCATATAGACTAAGGGATTGGAGGAGGTGCAAAACAAAGAAGTAAGATCTGGCCAGCCTGAAATTCTTATAGCTTGTTCAAATCACTACCATCTTGTCTACATATTATGCAAGGTTGCAAAAGTGAAAACTGGAGACTTTACTTTTAATGGTTGTATAGAAGAGGAAATTTCAACAGTTGTAGCTTGTTGCCTGACTAGAAACACCAGTTGATGTTCCCTCTTCTACACAACCATCAAAGGTACAGGAACCCTGTCCAGTTTTCAGTTTGGCAGCCATAAGTTAGATATAGGCACCAAGGATGGAGCTGGGCATGTTGAATTCATGCCTGCTGGCTGTCCCAACCTAGAACTCTCTTTTTTCCAGAGGTTTTGAAGCATTAAAATTTTCCAACAAAAGTTGACGAGAATCTTGTCTCATAGTTGCATCTTATATATGTGAGAATTAGACTTAGAAATTGACAGTTTTGCAACACCTGTTTCCAGTTGAGAGCTACTATGTTACAATGTAGCAGACCTAGTAAAGCGCCCATTGCACATTTTACACTGATGTGCATCACACACTAACTTTCACAATGAACATTGGATACTCTTTTGATATACAGTTTTGCAGCTCCTTCTTTGGAGGCTTTTAAACACAGGCTGGATAGCTAACTGCCAGGGGTGCTTTGAATGCAATTTTCCTGTTTCTTGGCAGAGGGTTGGACTGGATGATCCATGAGGTCTCTTCCAACTCTATGATTCTATGAAAACCAGAGTTGTTCAGTGTCTCTGCTACTTTGCATAAAGTTACATTAAGCAAAAGATGAAATAGGATTCTAGTGCTTCTTTTTAACTGAACAAATATGGAATAAGTGATAAGCAGTGAAAACAGCTGTTGTTATTGCATGCTTTCAAGTCATTTCTGACTCATGGCAAATGCATCATGGGGTTCTGGGTGCAGAGAGAGTGTCACCTGCCCATGGGCACCCAATGGGTTTCCAAGGCCAACTGGGGAATCAAACTCTGGTCTCCAGAGTTGTATTCCAACACTCAAGCTATGACACTGGCTATCAGTGAAGCTGGAAAAACGTCAATTGCTGAAACCTTCCAGCTAGTATGTCCACTGGCACATCTTTCTGGAAATTGTAGTCCTAATCTGATAAGAACATAGGGTAGTTTTACTTTTATAGCTAAACGTTTTAGGCTTTCATTTTAATAAAACTAAAAAATATTGTACATGTGAACGCTGTGAATGTTATTACAAAAATATCTCTTTTTAACGCTGAAATTATTTTCTCTTGAGGCTCTGGGTGGATTAAAAATCTTGATATAGCTTAAAATATTTTTATAAGGGGGCTCTGAGGAGATTAGAAATCTCCCCAAATTCAATACAGATTTTAAAAGGCATAGTATATATTGATCCAATGTACACATTTTTGAAAACCAGCAGAGAGAGACTTGAAAGGGGATCTATTTATCCTGATGTATGGACCACATCATGTGGTCCTGGACAGGCTAATTCAGGGCCAAGATTTAATCTGCTTTGCCTCAAGTGGGAAATGCACAAAGATCAAATAAGTTCAAATGTAGGTCAAATATCCCTCGAAAAAATGTTTTTGATTTATACAAGCAGGGAAATGGCGTTTAAGAAGTGTGATTAGGAAAGGGTTACTCCAAACACAGCTGCACTCTTACACTTCTATCTGAAGCTCTCCAAAGTAGGGGGTGAGTTACAGAAAGCGGGGAAGAGGAAGGGGGGGGGGGACGAAAGAAACTTTGCGACATCTATATTAACCTTTGGCTGTACACCAAGGAAGGCCTGTAGCGAGATGGAATGCAAAGCAGCCTTTCCAATTTTTAACACAAGCCAGGTTACAGCTGCAAATGCCGACCCCTTCCCCCCTTCACTGCATTCACTTCACAAAGTACTGTAACTAACTCCCAAAGGACCACTCTCCCCTACCCGGACTACTTTTCTTTTTCAATATGAGAGAACAGAGATTCTAATGCCCTAGAGTGCTAAAGGCCTAATATCAAAAGGGGCAAGATTTAGAATTTTTCCCTCCAATTCCAAACACTTGTTTAGGGGAGAAGTAGATGATAGAAAGAGGTATGATGCAGGGAATGACACACACACAAAACCAGATGGTATGAAGTAAACTAAAACTCCACAGCATCTTCGTTTACATGAACTCAAAGCTACTCTTGCACACTCTTTCCAGGAATGACTAATTTTTGCTATTTTTCCCCTCTCTCTTTTCCTAGTTTGTCAAACAGCTAACCACAATTTGAGAGTAGTCAATGAGGCAAGCAGAATTGACACATTTTTCACTTGGATGGAGCCCCAGAGGGGGAAAAAATAAGGCGAAAAACAAAAGCAAAACAGACCTGATCTTGCCAGCAAGTAATTTCAGTAAAGAGCATGAGCAGGTGGGAGGGCATCCCCAGCTCGCCTTTTTATAGAAGCCTCATTCAGTTTAAGACCATGTTAATTGCAGAGCTACCTGGATCAGGGAGGGGGGGATCATGGGGGAGTGTGGACTTGTTTCCATTTTGGGCCATTTTCAATCCATATGGATCTGAATTTGCTCAAACAAAACAATAAAATTGCTTGATGCAAGCAGGCTCCGATGGGAAGCTGTAAGGTGGGCCCTCTCTATCCACAGAGTTTGCCATCCATGGATTTTACTGGCCACAGCTTAAAAATACACACACACACACACATTAAAAAGCAAACCTTGATTTTGCTATTTTACATAAGGGGCACCATTTTACTATGCCATTGTACATAATGGAACGTGAGCATTCAAGGATTTTAGTTAGGGGGCTGTAATTTACATATATTTATTTCTAAAATGTTACAAGCGAATACTTCCGGTTCTGTTGCAGAAACACCAGATAGATGCCTAAAAGATAAATAATTCCAGAACTGAAATCCAAGAAGGGATCCCAAACATCCCACAGAATCCTATACTGCTGGGGTGATGAATCTTTTTTTTTTCAGGCTAAAGGCTGAACTGGGCATCGAGCACCAAAAAAGGGCATGCTACCATTGATAGGCAGACCTGGGATGATTAACCAAGCTCTGTTGTGCCCATACACACATGCATAGAGGATAACCAGTGGCTTCCATGTCTATGGAGCGGTGAATCTATTCTGTGGTTTGCTGTGAACATTAAAGTTATTAAACTAATTTTGGGCAGAAAGTACATCACCTTGGCTAGCACCTTCAAATTTCTGATTAAAACCATAGAAGGGGCTAGCATCCCACTAATATACCAGTCACCATCCTCAAATAGCACCCACAACCTTTTGCCAACTGTAATTTGACTTTGAAAAGGCTTGTATTAATGATAGGACCATAGGTTTGTTCAGCTGGAGAGCATGTTGACTTCACTGGATAAGACTTTCCCTTCTCAAAAATCCCTTCTCAAATTTTTGTGACCCCATCATTAAGATAACAGGACCCCACTTGAGGTCAGGACCCACAGTTTAAGAAGCAGTACTGTAGATCACTCTTACACTGCATGACACTAGGGTTGCAAGGCTCCGATGATCTTCAGCATTAAACAGATCTTGGAGAAGGAAGATGCAATGTTCTGCTATACAGAACTACAAAATCTCTTCTCCCTCACCCAGCTCACAAACCCAGCTTGTGGTTGTCCTATCTGCCCCCATTATGGCCATTTAAGAGCAGATGGAGAGACAATCAGGTAGAGAAATATCCAAATAACCCTACCTTGTTGTCATCAAAAAATGCACAGTCACTGAAATTAGGGAAATGGCTCAGTGCAGGAACAGGCTCCATTGATTAATATAGTGTAAGCATAAATATCTTCTCTAGTGCCTTGAGTCTAACTGGCTTTGGGGATTGGCATTTGACGAATGAGCCATGATCCTGTGATATGAATGGATGACGATGAATAATGATTTTTGATGACGACTGACCACTGTAATTATATGAGTGTATTTTGCTATTTTAATGTTTTAGTGTGATTTAGAATATGATGTTTTAATGACTGTCTGTAATATTGATGTTGGAAACCGGCCTGAGTCCCTCGAACGGAGGTGAGAAGACCGATATACAAAACTGCTAAATAAATAAATAATGCTTACTTACTTAGGCGATCCCTCATTGTCTGAGTAAGACTGTCCTTCAAGTGCGGTGTCCTGGCGGTGGGTACATAGGTGACTGTGGAGCACTATTCTTGACCTACATGTTATCCCAGAGTCTAATTAATGACCCAAGTTTGAATAAATAGCATCAACCAGTGTGGTGTAGTAGTTTGAATGTAGAACTGCAACTCCGGAGAATAAGGTTTAAATCCTCGCTTGGCCATGGAAATCCACTGGGTGTCCTTAGACAAGTCATACTCTTCCAGCCTCAGAAGAAGACAAAAATACATTCCCTCCAAAGAAATCTTGACTACAAAACCCTGTGTTATATTCACCTTAGGGTTGCCATAAGTGAGAAACAACATAAAAGCACATAAAACAGAGTTGGCAACCCTATAGCTATCCCTATCTTGTCAAACCGCAACTCCAAGCATCCTTTCTTATTAGCTTTGTCAGCCAATCCAGTTGGGAGTTTTCATGCAACTAACTCTGGAAAACCTACTCTAAATAATGAATTCAGACTTCAGTATACACCAGACAGAATTTAAGCCCACAAGATTATATAAGTGTGCTCCAGTGATTTAGCAAATGAGTGCATTATATGCATTTCCCATATAACAACAAATGTGTTGTGAGGATGCAACAAGAGTGGGACCAGAGAACCACACAGGTCATTTAGAGGTAAGGCAAAGTGTCACGTATGAAAAAATGTATACAGTTAGCCTTCCATATTCACTGGGGTTCAGGATGCAAAACCTCCACAGAAATTGGAAAACTATTTTTTTAACTGCTATTTTTTTATAGCCAGGAGAACACCTCTCCAGAAATCTCTAGGTCTTCCATCATGACTTCTTGGCTTCAAACTACAGGAAAGGTGATTCCACCTGAACTTTAGGAACAACTTCCTCACTGTAAGGAGAGCTTGAAATTCCATTCAAATTTTCCTGCTTCTTGGCAGGGGGTTGGACTGGATGGCCCACGAGGTCTCTTCAAACTCAAGGATTCTATGACTCTGTGGTCACCTTTCACCAGAGGACCTACAAATGCCTAAGGAAGTGTTTTCTCTAGGAAACTCTAGATCCTACAGAACAATGATCAGCACCTAGCAGGAGTTAACCATAGAGTCGCACTGGAAGACCTAGAGATTTCTCCAAAGAACATTTTAATCAAATCTGTAAAAGTTAATGACGCAAATACAGAGGGTCAACAGTGTTTCTGGAAGTGTGAGGTGTCTTCATGTTCAACTGTGTTACGAATTCAGTGTTTCATAAAGACACAATGAGCAGGTCTGCACTTTAAGAGCTATTACATCACAGACTTAATGTGGTTTAGCAACAATTTATCCTTGGCAGGAAATCAATGACAGGTGAGGAGTAGGAGAAATACTATGATGTCTCCTCTCTGCCAAGTCTTCCATATCCTACTTATCCACCAAGAGTTTGGAAATTTATCCAAAAATAATTGGTTTCCTGAATGACAACTGAGCTCCAAACTGTTGTTAACATTAGTAGTAAGAAATCACTAATGGGTTTCATAAACAGTGACTTGTAAAATTAAAAAAATGGGAAGACCTCAAACTAGGCTACATTTTTCATGAAAACATTTTAAGGATGTGAACACCAGAAGTCCACATCCAGGAAAACCCTTCCCAATCTATGCAGCAGAGCTCCTGTTCCCTGCAAAATCTCCCAAAGTTGCAAATCCAGAGCTCCTTTCACTGCAAAATGTTCCCAGGATATAAACAACTACTTATCTACAATCTCCAATTACACACTGAAGATAAGGCCAGGAAAATAAGGACATTTTGAGTCAAAACTCATTACATGTTATGCCAAGAAATTATGAGTATGGGCTTTGTTAAATTAAAAGCAAAATGCAAAGTTGTTCACTCCCGTTGTTTAAAAAGAACCAGATCAATAAATTAACACATTATATTAATCTATTATTCTCAAGATCCACTAAGTTCTACTCTACTTGCTCCAGCCGTCCCCTAGTCTGGGGGGGGGGGGGGGAGAGAGCAAAAAAGTCAGATTTTTTTTTCACTTTTTCTTTCTTTCAGAAAGCTTTTTCTGATGATGGTTTCAAAAACAGGTAAGAGAATATTGTCTTTTACAATGATGGAAATGTTTAAGACAAGGTGTTTCTATATTTACTGCCCCAAAAGCATGTTCTAAAATTATGTAAGAGAAAAAATGTCATTTAACTTCACTTTTCACTTCATATAACTTCACTCAGTTCATTACAAATTCTGGTCCTGGTTTCCTGTTCCAAGTTCTTTATGAGGATGAGCATGCAATGTGTCTTTGACACTATGAAGAACCAGTGGAGATTGTTTTAAGAAAAACGAATGTCGATGGTTTCTTCTGTTTTTATTTGGGGAAGGGGTTTGCCTGCTTTTCAAAAATAACAAATCCAAATGAGTTCCTTACAGTTCAAGGAACATGTAACAAATTAAAATTCTAAGTATTTTCGTCATTATAGCTTGATGTCAAACTCAGTAACATATAATACATGGATTTTAGGTTACTAAAATTACAATCTGGAAAGGTGTTAATATAGCTGTCGCACCACATTTGCAGTTTTGACTTTTGTGGATTTGATTATTTACCAATTCTATTTAAAATGTTATCTCTAGGAATCTCGAAGTCCTGCAATGCAATTCCATGTTTACCTTCCAGCAGAAGCTGATTATAGAATTGTGCTGGATGATCTAGACTAGATCTACACTGTCATATCATTCAGTTTCTGAATCCAGATTATCTCCTTTGAATTGAATTATATGAGTCTACAGTGCCACAGATAATGTGGATTCAGGAGCTAGATGATATGGTAATGTAGATAGGGCCATAAAAAGTCCTATAGAGGTGAAGAGCTTGGCTGTACTGCATTTTTGGATATTTTCTAAAATTTTCATCCATCTCTTTTGGGAACATTCATTGGGAAGGTTAATGCACTCATACCTTCCCTGTAAAATGCCTAAAGACATCTGACTAGCCGCAATTCAGAAGACTGCCCAAAACTTCTTGTTATCTGAAGCAAAGAACAGATTGTAACTCTGCTACCATTTTGTTTACAGAAAAGAATTCCAGATTGGCAGGCAAACCATTTAGGTGAGAGACCAGTTGTTGCAATTACCTGTAACTAGTTATTGGTTTGTGAGTAACAGGAATGTTACAAAACCACAATAGTGTTACAGGACTACCACATGTTACTGATGTAATGTGCAGTAGCATAACAGGACATACACATTTAATCACTAGTAGTGTTCAACCTTTTATAAAATGACATTTTTGGAAGCATTTTGGCAGGCATTTTGCAAGTTATATGACACTCTTACTGATCCTAATTTTATTTTCCCCTCAAAAAGTAACAGAAAGTAATAGAAAAGGACCAACAATGAAACACATTTCCAAGCATCCAGAGATTAACAGGAACTAAAAACTGTAATGAGTCCAGTATAACCCGCATTTTGGGATCCGTGGTTTCATTTATCCACATCTAACAAAAGATATCCTCTCTAGGTATTTTAGTGGTCTTTCAGTGAAACTATGGTATTTGTCCAGTAAATGTACCCTCCTTCCAGAAAACATTCAAGTCCTACCTAGAACATATTTCTTTCCCCAACTATCTGTCTACCTATGTTCCTCTCACCTTGGAGCAAAATAATAAAATATGTTTCTTATATCCAAGCAACCTCCCAGACTACCCATATCTTGTCTTCAGTTCCATATCACTAACTCTCCCCCTGTTTCCTTCACTTCAAGAACCCGCTGGAAACTTAAACACTTTGGTACAAGCCATGGTAGGTAAAGGTAAAGGTTTTCCCTAACATTAAGTCCAGTCGTGTCCGACTCTGGGGATTGGGGCTCATCTCCATTTCTAAGCTGAAGAGCCGGTGTTGTCCATAGACACCTCCAAGGTCATGTGGCTGGCATGACTACATGGAGTACCATTACCATCCCACCGGAATGGTACCTATTGATCTACTCACATTTGCATGTTTTTGAACTGCTAGGTTAGCAGAAGCCAAGGCTGACAGCGGAAACTCACACCGTTCCCTGGCTTCGAACCTGCAACCTTTCTCTCAACAAGCTCGGCAGCTTAGCGGTTTAACCCACTGCGCCACCAGGGCTCCAAGCCACAGACTGCTGGCCATTTAGAGGCAACCTACTACATTTATTCCCCCCCCCCCTTTAAAGTTTACAGGCTTATGCAAAGCACTCTATTGGCACTGACTCGGTAGAAGAGAAAATGTGTGCATGCGTGTGTGTTTGAGTTCAAGTCTTTTGTTAACGTATGGCAAACCTATGAATTCATACACCCTGTACATTGCTATTGGTGCCCCTTTTCCCTATCAGCCAAGCAATAGAGTCACAACCATCTTGATAAACTCAACATGAGAAAGCAATATGTACTACATTTGATTGTTTTCTTTTCCCATATGATGGCAGAAGAACTGCACATGCTGGGACCTGTTTTGTGTTGTGAGAGGACAGGATCTCTCAACGGTGAAGACCTGGCACCTTGATTAAATTAAATTCCCAGGATTCTTTGGAGGAAGTAATGATAGTTGAACTGACAAAAGAAAAACAGCAGAGGCTCGCAGTGTGACTAAGTACTTGATATGGCCTTCCTCATTATAAGGAAGTACATACATGTTGTGCTTACTTAAAGGCTGCCTAGGAAGGAAGCATTCATGTTTCTCTTCTGCAGCTAGCCTTGGAGCCCTTTCACACTAGATAACTAGACCACTATGATTTCACTTTAACTGCCACGGCAACATCCTACTGAATCCTTATAGTCAGTTAGCATTCTCTGGCTAAGATTTCTAAATATACCTCCCTAAACTACAAGTACCAGAATTCCATGGGGGGTTCCTATGGCAGGTAAAGTGGAATCATAGTGGTATAGCTGTCTGGTGTGAAAGGGTCCAAGGTTTGGTGCAGAGTTCTTCATGTCCTCAGAAAGTCTCCCTTCACATGTTTCTGCATAAGCGTGAAACTTTATTTAAAGTATCATGCACTTGTTCTTTGCCCTTCATTGCATTCTTGCAACTTACAATGCTACTCTGTTCCTTTTCATAAAGGATCATTTGTTTCAAATGCAAAATCTTTTAGATCTTTCCCCCCATTCCTTCAGAACACACCCAACTAGCACCTCCCTGAAAAAAAACCTCATTCGCTTGTTCCCAACAGCCACGCAGATAAAAGGGAGAACAACACCTGGCAGAAAACTGCCTTCCAATCAATTAATTTTTACTCATCTGTTGCAATTCTTGAGGTTTGCATTTTTAATTATTTTCTGTAGTTTGTTAATTCAGTTTTTTTTAAAAGCAAACAAATATGCCACAACAAACGTCCTTCTTGGCACAATGACACTTCCTCACTGCAGTGCATTTTCTAGCGCTAATAACACTTCCTTGCTGCATTTGTTTGACTTATGTAACAAAATCCGACCTGTGAAACACAATGCCCACAAGGGTATCTCTTACAGATCCAAAGCACACAATTTAATACAGGCTGTAATTTTAAAAGTTCACTATAGAAAGCCTTCATTTTTAAAGATGAGAGGAGGAACATTTGCCCCACAATAGATCTTCCCATTTTCACCATCAATTGAAATCCATATGTCCAAAAGCAGGTGCTGTACTTGACTATAGAGGCTGGCTAGCAACCAGTCTAATTCATTAAGAAGTCTATAAACAAGCCAGCCTTTGTGCCACGAAGATGAAAGAACGGCGGCTATAATGGGATGAAAGGTGTGCACAAGGATGAAGAAAGCTATTATGGATCTATGTCGTTTCTTAAACTCGTCCTGGCATGCACTGTTGACAAGGGAACAAAACCATACAGACAAAACTCTCAGAAGTGCCTTGTTGCTAATAGTTCCACCTGTCTATGTTAAAACTATTGGATCTTGCCTATCAACTTACTAATGACTGCCCATGCTAACAGCAGGCAAGTACAATAGAAGCATGATTTCTTAAAGCATACAATCAAATGTAATAGCTTTTCCTGAGAGAAGCCAAGGAGGGGGGAGGTTTGAATACTCTCCCATGGAAAAAAAAAACCTTCCTGCACTTCAAAAGCACATCAGGAGAAACGTCTCCAACATATTATTTTTCTATATTCAAGGAACTCTTTTCAGTCAGGTGGAAGATTCAAACACACAACTCTTCCTAGAGTCCAAATATGTTCAGACCAGCAAAAATCTGACCAAATCATTGAATACACTGGCCATACGTAATCATAGAGTTGGAAGAGACCTTGTGGGCTATTCAGTCCAACCCCCTGCAAAGAAGGGGATTGGTAACAGCATTCATGACTGTTACCAGATGCAATAGCAATTTGCAACCATCTTAAGAGTAATCCATAAGAACTCTCTGTAATCATATTAATAGTGTCATTGGGTATCTAGCCAGTATGTTAGCAAAGGAATACGCAATATTAAAATATTCCATTTAACAAATGAAAATGAGCACACATGCTTGTATTGATTGCTCTCCTTTTGATGCAGATAAGTCTCTTTGCAAGAGCAATGTATTTACTAAGATGAGAGCATTCTACAGTCAGCCCTCTACATTGGCAGGTTTGATTATTCACAGACCTGATGAAAATGTTCTCTCTACAAATCTCTAGGTGCTCCAGTATAATTCTATGGTAAACCAGTGGCAGAGTTATGCTGGAGGACCTAGAGATTTGTTCTCTCAGGTTTTAAAAAAGCATTTTTCACTTTCACAAGGCTCCTGTGCTCCTAAACCCCGCAAATTGTTGCGGGGTTTTGTTACTAATTCTGTGATTGCTTACTCATACAAATCCTCACCACTTGATGCAGCAGTCACCAAGCTGGAAACATATATATGTGAACCATCTCAAAGGCTGCAATCCTCTCTATATTAGCTATCAAACACCCTAGGATTTAATTGACAATAAACACAGCCAATAAATGTATCCTATTAGGACTGAAAATCCCCTCAGAAGTAAAAAAAAATACCAACCTGTGGCATTGTACTTGCTCACAGCATGAGGCGATTAGAAAAGACTACAATGTAAAGCTTACTGAAGGAGTAGGAAGACTGCATCATAGGTGGATTGACTCTAAGAATCCACAGACCTGAGTCTGTAGGACCTGAGCCATTACTTTAATGACAAGGTGTCTTGGAGGTCTCTTATTTGTGGTGTCCCCATAAGTCAAACCAACTTGATGGCAATTAACACAAACAATGTTTTGGATAGAGCTTTAAGAGTGTAGATTGGGTTTTATTACTTCTGCTACTGTTCTGAGCTTTCTTCAAGCCTTTAGAAACCATCACCACCTTCCCATATTGAGTAGAAAACATCTGAGAAGAGGCTGCAATAGTACTGTATTGAACATGATCTCAATCCATTTCCAGTTTGTTTCCAGGGCAGATCAAAAAACTGGTTATGGCCTACAAAACCCCTGGAGGACAGATATTTTAGAGACCTGTCCAGACCTGTCTTAGTCCTGCCACATCAGGAGGCATGATCAGCATGGATTCAAGAAATGGCCTTTTCAGTGTTTGCTACTAGACTGTGGAACTCACTACTAAGAAAGGCTCAGAGAAGGGGTGCTTTCCTGTCCTGTTTCTGGTAGGCAAAGACATTTTTATCCAGACTAGTGTTTAGCAAAGGTGCTGTCAACGAATGGATGTTGCTTCATTTTTGTTTCACGAAGGGTTAATGGCTAAGATCTGACAATGCCCAGAACAGCATAAGAGATTTGCAGATGGATCTTGGATATAGTTCCCCACTCACTACCCACAGGACTCAAGGTTTTTCTGCAACAGCCCCTGAGTGGCCATCTCATGGCTGATGGAAAACAGGAAAAGAATCTGAAACACACCTGTTTAAATCCAATAGCTAGACATCAACTGAGAGCACCTTGTGCCCTGATCTTAACAAATGATATCATCCATCTGTCTCTGGTTTTAGGACACCATAACACAATGATGATTCCTGGGAGGCTGGTCATTACAGAGGGAGAAAGAGAATATCAGCCTCCCCCAAAACCACACACACACGAGACATACCCAAGCATAAAGTGCACTTAAGTGTATGCATGTCACTAACGGGATCCCAGCCAATGCACACAGGTGGGAATGGGTGGGCAAATTCTTTGTAATAGTATTACGTACTATCTTGGTATTTTATTTCAAGATTTAACATTTTTCTTTCTGCAACTACCAGGACTCTCTGTATCAGAATCTTTTCAAGAGAAGGTTCTGAGAGGCAATATTGTTCTGATTCCACTGTTTTAGGAGTGAAAAGACTTTATGGGAATTTTTTTTACAATGAACACCTGCAATGATCCTTGTGAAGTAAAGGAGAAAAGGAGGCATGGAATCCAAACTCAGGTGTGTATGTATTGTTCCTTGGGGAGGGTAATTTTTTAAACAGGAAAAAAGCAATCCTCTATTTTCCAGCAATTTTATTGCAGCTTGATTTTCACTCTCCATAATATAAATTTAGATTATCTAGGGGCTTTAGAAATGTTGTGGAGGAATTGTAGAGTAGTAAAAAGAAGTTGTAGGATGCACTTTTCCTGGTGTAAAATTTAGCCTCATCGAAATGCGAGACCAGTGCACATGCCACCAATGACACTTTCCATCTCATAAAGGAAATTGAAGGATTAGTCTACAAACCCGTCTGATGCATAGATCATGTCACATCTAGAGTGGCAAGCTGTTATGCCTATATAATAGCTAACCAGAACGCCTGTACACACATCTTTGTGCCAATAATCTTTGTGCCAATTCTGGGTTCAATATGGAGTTTTGGAAGAATATTACCCCACACCTGTCCTCTTGTCCCTCAACCACACATCAATGCATACAAGTCCTCATCTAATACCAGTTTTTAAATTGTCTTATAGACGTGATGGACTTTTGTCCTTAAACCTTTCCACAGTTTAGCAACTATCCCTTCGAGCCGTCCAAAACCACCATTTGGGTAATTAACATTCCTTGCTCCCCATTAGGACACTCGTGACACCCAGTTCATATTGCAGTAGTGAACATGAGTCAGGCTATCATTTGTACCACTTCATATTCAAAGGGTGTGTCTCTTCAGGCTCCTTAAGAAACCCTTCTGGTTTAGACCGAATTACACTGGGGGAAAGGGGACTGGTTTTCAAGCTCTCACTTTTTCTTTCCCTGAACTTCTGTTCGGATTTGGCCTGGATTCACAGACACCCAATCTGTACATATGGTGGTTTTCAGCAGCACACGTGATGCAGGCTAAAAACAGATACAGAAAAACTAGCACCTATAATTATATATTTAAAATAGAATGTTTGCCCCTGAGAGTGTTCTCCTCGCATGCAGCCAAGTTTATGCCGACCCATAGCAAACAAAGAGCAATCCCCACTGGAAGACGGCATCCCATTAAAAAAGCTCAGCCAACCGCAAGCTGAAAAGTGACAAGTTCCATCTCATTTGCATAAACCCATCCACATGTGCTCACCAAGAGAGCACAAACTGGCAACCCAGACTCAGCTCATTAGAAAAGGGCAGCAAATGAGGATTTATTCGGAGGGCCTTTTGGGGGTCATTAAGAACACAATCCCACAACCTACTTATTAGGGAGCTTCCCCACTGATCCAGCTAAAACGCCTTTGGAACCAACTAGGATGCCTTTCACCACCTGCTGCATCAACATTGCAATTATTCAAAGGATTTCTAAGCCACTTCATGAGTTACATGCCGTAGGCTGCAGGCTATTGCCATTCCCATAGCCAGGTTTGAACTAGTTTTGTACCAAACACACAGGGAGAAGAAAAATGGGAAGTCCAAACACAATTTCTTCACTATAGGAGTCTTTTCCCAGAGAAACCAGGGTTCAAATGACCATTCATTCATAGAAACTGAATAAACCTCATCTGAACAAATCTTGCCCCCCCCCCAAAAAAAAACTTACATGGGGAGTCATGACAGATTGGAATATACTTAAGGCATATAACTGCTACAACAAAGATGCACATTGAGGCATTCTTATTCATAGGGCAGTACAGAGAGAATGAAATGGATTGGGATGAGAAACAGTTTCATCACATAACAAACATATCTGAACAAGTCCTGGGCATTTCCATACGATCACACTAATTTGGATTCATTAAAGTTATGATAAACAATACCGCATGGCTCATCACCACAGCTGCAAACAGAACTTTCTCTCATGCTTAAAAACTCTTGAGACAGAGCTGGTGTTCTGTCACTTTCACTGTATGTGTAAGACTCTCTTCTCGATGAAATCAGTCAATATACTCCTCTCTCTAAGAAATGTGCTATTTTTGCACACATTGAACTTTTTAGAAGACGCCTGCTGGTTTTGAGTCACCATTTCCAACTGTAATCATTTGATAATCAACACACAATCTAGGTTTTATCACTTGCAGAAAAATAATAAATTGTCCACGTCTTGTAATTCCTAACCACTGAAGAAGGGTTCAAGCACATATGATGCTCACTACAAATATGGTCCCCAATGGTCCGAAGTTGCTGAAGTTTAACTGCTTTGTTTTGGTTTTTTTAACAAGGCAACTTATGATACATCCTACTCCTGTGTGTTGATATGCCAAAGAAAACAGCACAGATTTTGGCATTAGCATACGCAGAACTGAAAGCTTTAAACTGAGCATATTAATGTCTCTTCTACAGGGTCCTGAAGACAGGTTAGGGACAGTTGCGGTGAAGACCATTGGCTCTTGAAAAGTATTGAAGGTGGCTGTCCAGTAACTGCTCCTAAGGAAAGTTATATACTTAGGTAAAGGTAAAGGTTTTCCCCTGACATGAAGTCCAGCCGTGTCCAACTCTGAGGTGTGGTGCCCATCTCTATTTCTAAGCTGAAGAGCCGGCATTGTCCGTAGACACCTCCAAGGTCTTGTGGCCAGCATGGCTGCATGGAGTGCCATTACCTTCCTGCCAGAGCAGCACCTATTGATCTACTCACATTTGCATGTTTTCGAACTGCTAGGTTGGCAGAAGCTGGGGCTGACAGCGGAAGCTCACGCCACTCCCCGGATTCGAACCTGCAACCTTTTGATCAACAAACTCAGCAGCTCAGTGCTTTAACCCACTGCACCACCGGGGGCTTCATTATATAGGCTTAATTTGACTGAGTTGTTGCTAAATTAATTATTCTCACACTGAAGAAAATACTCAATTATGGGGAATATGGGATACTCACAAGGGAAGACACAAAGATACTGAAAAGGACAAGACCCAGAACCAGGGAAAACCATCCGAGATCATATGGACAGGCTGAGTTATCCCAGAACATCCCTGAATGGTTCACATTAGATTTACAAAGGCAACACTCCCCCTCCCCCTTCCCCCTTGACTTGTCCCATCACCACTAGGAAGATTCACTATTTGATTTTAATGGAGATTTCCACAGTATAGAGAAAAGTTGTATCTCCATCCAGTCTCGATAAGGATCTAGATCCACAGATATTTGAGCAAAACACCAACATACAGCACACAAATGAGTGTACTATGAACCTGGGCAATTATTCTACTATCTAAGTGATTGGTAGCAGGATAGGTGAGTTCAAAAAGTAAAACAATTTTAGAAAGGGGAGAGATATCATTTGAAGAGATTTGCATCAAACCTTTCTGCACCAGGTTGTGCCACACCCACAAGGAGAGACTCCCAAAAGTGTTTTAAATCTGGTGGTTGTTTTTAAAGCACTGTATACTACTTCTTGGTGAAGTGGTGGAGCTCAAGCAATAGCACAGAAGCAGAGGCATAATACAGCAATCACATAATTCGTGCCATCAGGTCGATTGGTAACCACCAGTACAAAAAGCAAAGCTGAAGCAGATTCAGCTCCAGGTTCCAAAGCAAATCATCCTCCGGCAAATCCTATTCTTCTGGACCATTTTAATGTTCTACAGTGCCCCAGAGCAGCATTGCATTGGGGGCATTCATAGAATAATCACAAGATATCTTTAATCTACACCTGTTGATAGACTCTATGTTAGCTTGTAGATGGTCTGGTTGCCCCTGACATGATAAATAAATAAATAAATAAATAAATAAGCAAGCTAGCTGGCATCCCCCCCTCCCCTATGTGTGATGGGAAGTTGCTGCCAATTGTGAGAGAAATAAGGTTTCACACTATGAGAGCCACCCACTGTATGGCTACCAGCCTCCTCCTAGTAAACTTAAATCAAGGAACTGTTTCACGAGAACCACCACTCCTCATCATGTTTCTCCAGCAACAGCAAGAATATCTCTGTGGGCAGCAAAATCAGGCAATTCCAACTAGATGGTCCCCTACGAGGGTCTTCCTCCAGAGGCAAACCAAGAATGAGCAATTTGAAAGTCCTTGAACAGACTCAGAAGTGAATTGGCAGATTAAAAGACAACCTAGCAAAATGGCACTGCTTAGAACAAACAGTGGATCTCAACCTGTGAGTCCCCAGATGTTTTGGCCTTCAACTCCCAGAAATCCTAACACTGGTAAATTAGGATTTCTGGGAGTTGTTGGCAAAAACACCTGGGGACTCAGGTTGAGATCCACTACCTTAAAATAATCCTCCACCTTGTGTAACTGTAGAGCAGAACAAACAACTCAGTATCTGTATACTTGTCCATTATGCATTGCCTCATGCACAGAGGAAGAACTGTTTAAAGCTACAGACAATGCAGTTGCTGTTGCCCATTTTTGGTCTAAATCTATTTAGCAGCTTGTTATCCCTTTATTTTATCAATTTTAAACTTATCTATTTATGCAATTGTTTTGACATGAAATAAGAACTTTGAAAAGGACTGCTAGCCACCATCAGAATGCATAGGTAATACTGCCTACTAAGAGTCCATGGCAGATTTCCACCCCAGTGAGAATTACTAGAATAATGGGCACCTAAGGGTGACAAGCATCAGAACTGGCACTGGCATCCAGATCCTTCTAACTTTGCATGGAAGGTGCACCTAACTATCATGAGAGCATGCAAAGCTATACTTTTACATGGTCTTTAACTTCTGGGTTGCGGTAGGTTTTCTGGGCTGTATGACCATGTTCCAGAAGCATTGATTGGAGATGTTGACAAGCTGGAATATGTCCAGAGGAGGGTGACTAAAATTATCAAGGGTATGAAGAACAAGCCCTATGAGGAGCGGCTTTAAAGAGTTGGGCATGTTTAGTCTGCAGAAGAGAAGGATGAGGAAACATGATGAGGGCCACATATAAATATGTGCGGGGAAGTCATAGGGAGGAGGGAAGAGGCTTGTTTTCTGCTGCCCTGGAGACTAGGATGCAGAACATTGACTTCAAAGTACATGAAAGGAGATTCCACCTGAACATTAGGAAGAACTTCCTAACTGTGGGAGCTGTTCAGCAGTGGAACTCTCTGCCCCGGAGTGTGGTGGAGGCTCCTTCTTCAGAGCCTTTTAAGCAGAGGCTGAATGCCCATCTGTCGGGGGTGCTTTGAATGTGATTTTCCTGCTTCTTGGCAGAATGAGGTTGGACTAGATGGCCCAGAAGATCTCTTCCAACTCAATGATTCTATGCTTCTATGATGCTATCATAGAATCAGGTATTGGCAAGGGCATCCAGATCCTTCTAACTTTGCATGGAAGGTGCATCTGAAGTGCCATGGCGGAATACTTGGGAACCAGGGAAGCTGTGGTCTTTAACTTCCTCTGTGAAATAGTTCCAGTGCCACATTAAAATACAAGTGGTGTCAAACTATGCTTTTGAGTTTTGGGATCTGGTGAGGCACCTGCACTCTTTGGCAGAGAAGGAGGCCTTCAGCCTATTCACTCTACAGCAGGCGGAGAAAGAATTCAAACAGCTTTGACATCCCTAGCAAAGGAGGCTTTCTCCTTCTTCTCTTCAGTCTTTCTTCTCCGGTCTCCAAAAGTCTCCTAAGGAAATCCAAAGGGGGAAGAGGAGAAACAGAAGCTCTTGCCTCGGAGATTTGGAGATCTGCCTCAACTGTGTTCCTCGAGGACAGGCATGGGCAAACTTCGACCTTCCCTCCTGGCATTTTGAAGTTCAACTCCCACAATTCCTAACAGCCGGTAGACCAGGCATGGGCAAACTTCAGCCCTCCCTCCAGGTGTTTTGGACTTCGACTCCCACAATTCCTAACAGCCGGTAGACCAGGCATGGGCAAACTTCAGCCCTCTCTCCAGGTGTTTTGGACTTCAACTCCCACCATTTGGAGTTGAAATCCAAAACACCTGGAGGGAGGGACGAAGTTTGCCTGTGCCTGCTCTACAGTGTAGTGAGTGGATGCCCCCTGGCATACAGAGAAGCGCAATGAGCCACGAGTGGGGTATCAGCCTGAGCGGAGGAGGGGAGCCACGCACTCACCCATGTTGACGAAGCTCATGACCATGTCTGCCTCGGTGAGGAAGTTGCTGTCCTGGAGGCTGGCCAGGGGGGGTGCCTGGGTGCTGAAGAGGGGCTTGTAGGGGTAGGAGTAGCCCTCCAGCCCGGCGGCCTCGGCGCCCGCTTCGCCCCCCATGCCCAGCGCCGCCTCCTCCTCGGCCCCTCCGCCGCCGCCGCCTCCGCCGGCCATGGCGTTGTAGAGGTCCAGCATGAAGAGCGGGGCGGCGTTGTGCTTGCCGTGCAGGTGGGGCCGGGGCCGGTGGGGCAGGCCCAGGATGGAGAGGATCTCCCGCTGCATCTCGCGTCGCTCCTGGCTCCGCAGCCGCCGGTGGATGAAGCTGGAGTGGACCTCGTGCTCCAAGGTGAAGTCGGCCAGCGAGGAAGAGGAGGAGGAGGCGCGCAGCTCCAGGGCCGCCCACAGCACCAGCAGCCCCAGCAGCATCGCCGGAGCCCCGCCGAAAGCCCACCCTGCCGGGCGCGGACGGGAGCCGAAGGAGCCGCGGATCCGAGGAGCAGCGCCCGCCGCCTCCGCCGCCGCCAAAGGATTCACTCGCCCCGGTCGCGCATGATCCGGAGGAGGAGCGGGCTCAGTCCGCGGGAGCCATCCAGAGCAACGGAGGAGGCGAGAGGGAGTCAGTCCCTCGGAGAGGAAGGATGCCGCCGAGTGAGTCCGAAGAAGGGCTCTGGAGCCGGTGCAGAGCGAGAGGAGAGGAGGAAGGAGAGCAGCAGCAGGAGGAGGAGGACGCCGCTCTCCGCCAAAGCAGGCGAGGCGGGACAAGGGCGGAGCCAGGCGGGTCCCTCTCCTTCTCCTTTTCTCTCTCTCTCTCTCCAAAAGTGTCCCAAGGAACTCCGAAGGAAAGGGAGGAGGAGGAGGAGACACAAACACGCACAACACACACAAACTCTCGCCGCGGAGATCTGGGGATGTTCCGCGATTCCTCCACGGAGAAGAATTCAAACAAGAAGGGCAAGGCGGGATCCTCTTACCCTACATCAGGCTTTCTCAAACTGCGGCCCTCCAGCTGTTTGGCCCTTCCACTCCCAGAATTCCTGACAATTGAACAAGTTGGAGCCCCAAACAGTTGGAAGGCCGCAGTTGGAGGATGCCTGCCCTACATCAAGGGAACCACTGACTGCATAGGGAAGCTGATGAAGAAACACAACTTACACCCCACCTCACTACCTCTGAGGATGCCTGCCCTCATGCCCGTAGCCAGGATTTCGATTTGGGGGGCTGAGTCTGAGTGAAAGTGGGTCTAGCCTAGCAAACCTTTTGTATCGTTACCCCAATACCCCCATGCATATGGGATATATTGAGTATGGTGATCAGATCATGATATGGATAAACATAACAGTTTAAATAATGCACCAGTAAGGCCTTTTCGCGAACCACCATGAGAATTTGGGGGGGGGGGGGATTGAAGCCCCTCAAGCCCCCCCCCCCTCCCCCCCCCCCCCACATGCCTGCTTGCCCTACATCAAGGGAACCACTGACTGCATAGGGAATCTGATGAAGAAACACAACATACAAACTATCTGCAGGCCCACAAAGGACCTTGTCGCACTAGAGAAGCGTTTCTCAACCTGGGGGGGGGGGGGGGTCGCGAGGAGTCTGTCAGGGGGGTCCCCAAAGACCAGCAGAAAACACAATATTTTCTGTTGGTCATGGGGGTTTTGTGTGGGATACTGTGTCTAGTTCTGGGCGCCACCATTGAAGGGGGATGTTGACAAGCTGCAATGTGTCCAGAGGAGGAGGAGGACTAAAACGATCAAGGGTCTGGAGAACAAGCCCTATGAGGAGGAGGAGCTAAAAGATCTGGGCATGTTTAGCCTGAAGAAGAGAAGGCTGAGAGGAGACATGATAGCCATGTATAAATATGTGAGAGGAGGAGGGAACAAGCTTGTTTTCTGCTGCAGTGGAACTCTCTGCCCCGGAATGTGGTGAAGTCTCCTTCTTTGGAGGTTTTTATACAGAGGCTGGATGGCCATCTGTCGGGGGTGCTTTGAATGGAATTTTCCTGCTTCTTGGCAGTGGGCTGGATTGGATGTCCCATGAGGTCTCTTCCAACTCTATGATTCTATGATTCTATCGTTGGTGGGGTTCAGAATGCTCTTTGATTGTAGGTGAGCTATAAATCCCAGCAACTACAACTCCTAAATGTCAAGCTCTATCTCCCCCAGACTCCACCAGTTTTCACGTTTGGTCATATTGAGTATTCGTGCCAAGTTTGGTCCAGATCCATCACCGTTTGAGTCCAAAATTCAAGGTCAATGCCCACCAAACCCTTTCAATATTTTATTTTGGTCATAAGAGTTCTGTGTGCCAAGTTTGGTTCAATTCCATCATTGGTGGAGTTCAGAATGCTACATAGAGACCACCAAAGGCAGCATTGCCCAAACAGGAATCAAGGAACATGAAATGCACTGCAGGCTAACTCAACCAGAGAAGTCAGCCATAGCAGAGCACTTGATGAACCAACCTGGACACAGCATATCATTTGAGAACATGGAAATGCTGGACCACTCTAACAAACACCATGTCAGACTACACAGGGAAGCCACTGAAATCCACAAGCACATGGACAATTTCAACAGAAAGGAGGAAGCCATGAAAATGAACAAAATCTGGTTACCAGTATTAACAAAAACTCTAAAGTTAGGATAGTAAAAAAAGAATACTCAGTAACAGAGCCTGCTAAGATTCCCCCAGGCAGGAACCAGCCAGGCCTTGAAGTTGCCAGACTTTGCAATGCTAATCAAGGTGATTAATTGCAACATTCACACTTGCCTCCAACAGACAAGAGTTCTTTCTCCCACCTTCCACAGATATATAAACCTCACTTGCTTAGTTTCCAATATACCTCACAAACTTTGAGGATGCCTGCCATAGATGTGGGCAAAACTTCAGAAGAGAATGCTTCTGGAACGTGGCCATACTACCCAGAAAACTCACAGCAACCCAGTGATTCTGGGCATGAAGGCCTTTGACAACACAGAGTTCAAACAGTCTCAACACAGCCCTGAAAAAAGAGGTGGTGGCTGTTCCTCCTCCTCCTCTTCTTCCTTCTCTTCCCCCTCGTCCTCCTTTTCTTCTTCCTCTTCCTCCTCCTCCTCTTCCTCCTCCTCCTATTATTGTGGTATTATTATTCTCTTTGGTCTCCAGAAACGTCCCAAGGAAACCCAAAGAGTTACGCACAAGTTCTTGCCTGGGAGATTGGGGGATCACCAACTTGTTCGTAGCAGGGGAAGGATTGCTCCTGTTCTTTTTGTTGCTTTTCCTCCTCGTTTTCCAAACGTCTCCAAGGGAATCCAAAAGGAGATGGACACACACACACACAAGTTCTTGCCTGGGAAATCTCCCACGACCCCTCCACTCCTTCCTGGCGGGAAGAGGATTCAAAGGAGGATGGCCCAACACACTCCTGGAAGAGGACAGTCTTTTGCTGCTCCTGTTGTTACTAATTTCGGTTTCCCAACGTGTCTAAAGGAAACCCAAAGGAGGAGGACCCCTTGACTCGTTCCTGGAGTGGAAAGAATTCAGACAGCTTCGACATTCCCTGGCAAAGGAGGTTTCCACCTCCTCCTCCTCTTCTCCTCTGTCTTTCTTTTCTGATCTCCAAAAGTATCCTTAGAAAATCCAAAGGGGGGGGGGGGGAGAGAAGAGACAGAAGCTCTTGCCTCAAAGGTCTGGAGATCTGCCTCAATGGTGTTCCTCTAGGACAGGCATGGGCAAACTTGGGCCCTCCAGATGTTTTGGAGTTGAACTCATAGAATCAAAGAGTTGGAAGAGACCTCATGGGCCATCCAGTCCAACCCCCTGCCAAGAAGCAGGAATATTGTATTCAAATCACCCCTGACAGGTGGCCATCCAGCCTCTGTTTAAAAGCTTCCAAAGAAGGAGCCTCCACCACACTCCGGGGCAGAGAGTTCCACTGCTGAACGGCTCTCACAGTCAGGAAGTTCTTCCTCATGTTCAGATGGAATCTCCTCTCTTGTAGTTTGAAGCCATTCCTCCACTGCGTCCTAGTCTCCAGGGAAGCAGAAAACAAGCTTGCTCCCTCCTCCCTGTGGCTTCCTCTCACATATTTATACATGGCTATCATATCCCCTCTCAGCCTTCTCTCCCACCATTCCTAACAGCCTCAGGCCTTTAAGCAACTGAGGAGGGAAAGGAAAGGACCCAGGGTGGTTAGGAATTGTGAGAGACCAACCCCAAAACACCTGGAGAGCCCAAGTTTGCTCATGCCTCCCCTAGGATGGTGATTTTTTAATATCCAGTACATGGGGGAAGATGGACACTTGATGGTCAGAATGGATAGACACGTCTTTACTTGTCAAAGAGCACATTTACATTGTGGAATTCCTGCAGTTTGATACCACTCTAACTGCCAGAACTCAATGCTCTTTAGGGTTGTAGTTTGGTGAGGTACCAGCACTGTTTGGCAGAGAAGACTGAAGATCACACCCATGATTCCATGGCATTGAGCCATTGCAGTTAAAGTGATGCCAAACTACATTAGTTTTACATTTTAGAGACCCCCCTCCAAAAAAAGCCTGTTTGGAGACCAGAATTCGAGACCCTGGAAATTTACTGTCAAAGGCTTTCATGGCCAGAAGCATTCTCTCCTGACGTTTTGCCTGCATCTCACATTTTGCAGGCATCCTCACAACCTCTGACAATGCCTGCCATAGATGCAGGTGAAACATCAGGAGAGACATCAGGAGAGAATGCTTCTAGAACATGGCCATACAGCCCAAAAAACCTACAACCCTAAAAATCCTTTCTACCCATCAGAACTCTTCTATTTTGTGGGTTCCTATTTCCTGGTCACTAGCTCTGCTCATTTTCTTTGGATTTGTTGTCCACCCTCAACTTGTTGCTGGGCTTTGAAAGCTGATTTTTTTTTTTAGAGAGGGGGGGTTGTATGAACCTTCATCTCAAGGTCACCCAGTGAGTTTCTATGGCTGAGTAGAGATTCAAACTCTGCTCTCCAGAGTTTTGGGGGTGCATCTACACTGTAGAACTAATGCAGCTTGACACCATTGTAACTGCCATGACTCCATGCCATGGATTCATGGGAGTTTTAATTTTACAAGCTTTCCCTGACAGAATACTGGTGTCTAACCAAAGTATAATGCCTAGGAACCCATAGCTTTGAGCCACAGGAGTTGTAGTTTTACAAGGTCTTTGGTCTTCTTTGCCAAGAAAGGCTGGTAACTTGCCAGTTATAAAAGGCACTGGATTTTTGCAGGTAGGGGAGGGGAATCTGCATACTGGACATCCTATTAGGAAATAAGAAGGGTGAAAGAAGTGATGGAGATGGCTTCTATTGTTTTCCAATATCTACTGCCTGAAGTGGGTGCCTCACTGTGGCCAAGAATCATAGAGTTGGAAGAGATCTCGTGGGCCATCCAGTCCAACCCCCAGCCAAGAAGCAGGAAAATCACATTCAAAGCACCCGACAGATGACCATCCAACTTTTGTTTAAAAGCCTCCAAAGAAGGAGTCTACACCACACTCCGGGGTAGACAGTTGCACTGCTGAACAGCTCTCACAGTCAGGAAGTTCTTCATGTTCAGGTGGAATCTCCTTTCCTGTAGTTTGAAGCCATTGCTCCGCATCCTAGTCTCCAGGGCAGTAGAAAACAAGCTTGCTCCCTCCTCCCTATGACTTCTCCACACATATTTACACATAGCTATAATGTCTCCTCACAGCCTTCTCTTCTGAGGGAGCCAGCACTGGCTCCTCTACAATCTGTCACCAAACATTTTTTCAAGAGCCAGATCATTACACTGTGGAGCTCCATCCTGCTGGTTGCTCTGCAAAGATTCAGGAGAAGAAAAACCTGAGCCCTGGTATCTGTTAGAGGAAGGAATTATGCAGACATTTTTCCAGCACTAAAGGCTATTTATGAAATAAAATTATATCCAAACAAGAAGTCATTTTCTTAAAAAAAACAAAACCCTAAAAACCCATTAGCTGAAGGCTGTAATTCTCTAAAACAAGGTACGCCACACCCATCCATGCACACATTATTTCACAAAAAACAAAAACAAAAACATGCCTATATTAAAAAGTAACCTTCAGGTATTTCTCTTTCATTTGCAAGGAGTGATGCAACTCCTGGAAGTACCAAATACCCCAATACCGTCTCACTCCCATTGTAAAGAAAGAATGAGGAGCTGTTCTCCTGTTAAGGTCTCAGATAAAACCTGCCCCCTTCTCCTTCATCTCTTCCTCCTCCTCCTCCCAAATGAAAATGCCCAACAATTCCTTTTAAACTTCCTCACCCCAACTTTAGTTTTTCTTGAGCCATTAGTATTTGTTTTGAAACATTTGAATAACTGTGACTCTGAATAAAGGAGCTGAGCAGAAACAACCTTACAGCAAGTTCTAGTAAGATCATGATAAATATATCAACAACCCTATAGAAAAAGCTTCACTTGCCCAAGACTAGAGCTTGAAAACATTATTTTTGGGACTCTGATTCCCAAAATATTTCCTGCCAGCATACAATTCACGTAGTCCAAAAAAGGTAACTTTTCCAAGCTCTGCTCAGAAAGTCATGATGAAAATTGAAAAGGTATCAGGGATAATGAGGGATAACTCACATAGTGGTTCTCAATCCGTAGGTCCCCAAGTGTTTTGGCCTACAACTCCCAAAAATCCCAGCCAGTTTACCAGCTGTAAGAATTTCTGGGAGTTGAAGGCCAAAACATCTGGGGACCCACAGGATGAGAATCACTAAGTATTGCAACCAAATCACAGATTTCTCTCCTCCCAAATAGGCCTGATTCAACTAACAGCTAAGAACCATAAAACTCAGTAAGAAGATTTCTTCAGCAATAATAAACATATCATTGCTGAAAAATCATTTTCCTCCCTGGTGGAAAATAAAGGGTGACATGGAAATGCTGAAGCTGAGCCAGCTTGTGGTTTGATAGGGAGTAATTTAAATTAATCAAGATAGTGAAATAGCTTGATACCAACATTGTTAGTTTATGTCACAGCATGATCTTAACAGTTCTTGATCCTCCCCACCCACATCTGCTTGTTGTATCTTGCCTTGAATTCTGGTATAGACAAAACTGACACTCCATGTATATAACTGTATGCTGTATTTCTGTAATCTTGCCTCACAGAGAGAGGATCTATTGTGAGTTGGGCTTTAGAAACTGTCACAATGCACATACCTCAGTTTACAAAGCTTCTGAGAAAGGAACCACTTTTCTTAAAATCTTTTTATGCCCATCCAGCCTCCCCCTTCTCTTCTATTGTTCTGGTTTGCTGGGAAGTTTGGGAATACGTTCAAGGGCATCTGAAGAGACATAGATTTTCAATGTTGGGTTGCAACAGATTGGTTGTAGTAAACAGTGCAATAAAGCTTGAGCTGAGAATGAATGGGATTCTGCACTAGCTGTAGTTCCTGTGCCTGCTTGCAACCAACAAGGTAAACAGTAGCTGCCAGAATTTTTTATTGCACACTCATGAACAGGAACACAGAGGGGGGAAAAGAGACCGGTTTAGCCTATTTTTTCCTTCCTCCAGTCTCTTGGGACTTATCCTGTTCATACACTCTCAACCTCGAGGAAGGCAAAGCAAACACCATCTGAACCAATATTCCCAAGAAATCCAAGGATGTGTCTGTTTTAGAGCCTGAAGTTTGTTGAGCAAAGAGGAGGAGAGAAGGTGATATCTGAGTGACACAGAAGTAAATAAAAGGTGGTGTTTTGCGCAGATGGGAGAGAAAGAAGGAATGACCAGACCTGTTCCGGTATGGCTCCATCTACACCAGTGGTTCTCAACCTGGGGTCCCCAGATGTTTTTGGCCTACAACTCCCAGAAATCCCAGCCAGTTTACCAGCTGTTAGGATTTCTGGGAGTTGAAGGCCACAAACATCTGGGGACCCAGGTTGAGAACCACTGATCTACATCATTGTTTTCTTTCTTGCATGCTGTCACTCCCAAACTCAGTTCTTAAGAGAATAAAAGTTTGCTACCCCTGACCTAAAGAGATAGTGTTTAATTATTCCTCTAAGAACTTTGAGCAGCAACATATTCTAGAAAAGCAGGCTATCCTACCAAACATTACCAGGTTCTGGCTACCCTCTTCACAGAGTCCATTATTTTCCCAAACTGTAAGGGAAAATTGCAACTTTGAGTAGAGGGTATATAATAGTGGCGAAAGCAATGATAGGTTTGAGTTAAGGTTGCCATACATTGGAAACCACTTGAAGGTACACAACAACAGAACTTCTTCACTGTAAGATCAATTTGACTGCCTTAGAGGATAGGTTCTCCATCTTTGTAGGTCTTTATCTCAGGGTTTCCAGCCTCAGAATATTACATGTTATTGACAAAACCAAGTGTTTTCATTGGAATTTTGTAATCTGTGACGCAGCCTTTAAGCTGGAATACTATGCACATTTGGACAGGGATAAGCTATACAGAACACAGTGGAACTTCCAAACAAACAAACTCAGCCTGTTTACTGATTAACTTTTCAGACCGAAATGGCTTTAACAGTCTGATCCTAATTGTGTTTACGCAGGGCTGCTTTTTATATAAGGGGATTTTACCGTCATACTATGTATTTGTTCTTCCTGAATGCCTCTCATTTGAATTAATTAGATGTAGCCTATATTTTTCTGACAAACATTTAGCATGTATTTGAAAACATTGTATCTCTGACTGCAAGTTTTCATGAGTCTTCAGGTTTTAAACTACTATTCAAATCAGGTCACAGGTGGCAGAAGCTCAAGAATTCATCCGGCATAACAAGCTTGTTATGAAAGTGGATTATTGGAAGCATGGGTGGACCTCATTTTTCTATCCTCAAATGTTGCTTGTTATTGTCTTTAGCTACTTTTATACCAATTTGTTCCCAAAACTTTTGATTTGCAGGTGCATTGGCCAAGCTTCTTGCTAAAAATTGACTGAAAAGCTGGCAGACATGAGATCTCAACAGAGCTCACAAGTGACAAGTAACATGAACAGTTGCAGCCTTAAACAAATTGCCTTTGAGGAGTGGAGAACACAACAAAGTTAATGAGAACCACATCAATCTCTGTTTTTCTCTGTGTAAAATAATTAGGGTTAGATGAAATAAGCCACAGGGCTCCTGTCTCTTTAAGAATGAACTTCCTGCATCTAAAAAACCATTAAATATACAAGAGCCCTTTTCACTAATTTCACCAGGTAACCCTAGTAATGACCATTATTTTCTAGTTACTTTGCAAAAATATTTTGAATTTAATTGTTGAAGTTCTATGCTATTATGTTATCCCCCCCCCCCCAAAAAAAAAAAGAAACTCATGCAATTAGCTATTTATTTAAACAGTGTAATAATATATTACTTTAAAATATAAGTTCCCAAGCTCTGGATCTCTATCAAACAGGAGTACAAACGTAACTTTCGCTCCCAATGCAATTAAAGGTCTTGTCAACAGTCTTGGTGAATGCTGATTTATTTGCTAACAACTTTCTACTGATTATGGGTGCTGACAAATTAGTGGCCACAATCCAGGTTCTCATCTGGTAGTTCTCTGTTTTCTTTTTCCAATGATGGCATTCCCACTGAAATATTTGCTTTTTATTCCTGCTTTTGCTTTTGTTAGGGCCCTGTTATTACCCTTAGCCGTAAATTGGTGGGGGAAACCTACATGATACAATGGATTCATCCAAAAGAGAAAAAAAGTCTCTAGAACAAACCTGCATATTCTTAGGTTTGCCTCCAACCTGCTTCTTGTTATATCCCAAGTTTCTCTCTCTCTTCTTCCTTGTGCTCTTCCTCCTTCTCTCCCATTGATCATGTGTCATATCTAGACTCAAGAAACATTTCAGATTCTCATCAGTTACTATTGAGCTTTCTTTATTATTTTTCAAGAGTTATAGTCAAAATGTTCAAGTGCTTTAGCAAAGTTGCATTCATTATACACAATTATAATTTTGTTTTGATGCAAACTATCCTCTTTCCTGTTTGATCTCTGTTGAATCTGGATCCTATAAACAGTAGCTGTGTTTCTTGACAGGAGCCATCTTAGCTAGTTCTAGGATATTACAAACATAACGTGAATTGCCAAAATAAAATTGGTTTATACAGGAACCAAACTTGGGGTGCTCAGACATGTTTTTTTCCACATCCGAAGAGGTTGTAAAAGGGAATCTCAGTGCTGCTGACCTGGATGTTATGCCTCAGGGGGTAAAACAATAGCTCAGTGGTGTGAGTGGGGGAAAAATCCCAATTTGAGTCCTCATCTCTCCAGTATCAGTGGAGCTGTAGAGAATGGGGAAGATGTTCTCTCACCTCATTGAAGTAGATCGGAGTGACTTTTTAGGGCAGTGGTTCTCGAACTGTGAGTCCCAGGTGTTTTGGCCTACAACTCCCAGAAATCCCAGTCAGTTTACCAGTTGTTAGGCTTTCTGGGAGTTGAAGGCCAAAACATCCGAGGACACACACGTTGAGAACCACCGTTCTAGGGGTTGTTGGACTATCATTTCTTATCATTGACTATACAGGCTAAGCCTAACAAGGACTTCACTCAATTCATGTGCTCTACTCATGAAGTAAATAATCCAAAATGAAATGAATCACATATATGGGAAGGTTGTGTTGAGTGCAAAACCTGGGTGTAAAAGCACTGCAAGGGCTGGTGAAGCCGCAACTATACCATTTCAATTTAAACACATTCATATCCACAAATTTGCCTCTAGGATTTTGTTAGTTTGATCTTGGCTCATGGTGGCCTGTTCCACGACCCATTAGCTCCACATTTTAGGCATCTACACCATACACAAAACAGTAATAAGTGAGTTTTACACAACATTTTACAGCCCATTTTCCATCCCTGAATGTGAGTATTTGAGTTGAGCGTCCTGACACATGCCTCAGAAATATTATTGCTAAAGATTTGTGCTAGAATATGTTTCTTGCAAGTTGAGAGGTCAAATCTTGTGACTATAGGTAGCTAATGTAGCAACATGTGGCCAACAAAAGAGAGTGAGAGATAATTGTTTATTTCTCAATATAAGTCCAAGTAAGGGAGAGGACATAGCTCAGTGCTAGAATGTATTCTCAAGCAAAAAGTTCCAAGTCAGTTCAGTGCCTGGCATTTCCAAGTTAGTCTGGGGAAACCCCGCTTGAAATCTTGGATAGCTAAAACTTGTCAGTTGACTGTGTGAGCCGGACTGACCAGTGGCCAAATGAAGGCAACATTATTTGTACTTGTTTTCCTACCTGCTTCACCTCTGAGGACAAGGAAAGACCCAGAGGCACGAGATCAGAGAACAGTATGTTTAAAGTGAATGGAAATATTAGCTGTAGTGCCAAATTAGAATAAAATTTGTGATGGAGTGGGGGCACACCCATGAATATCAGTGTAGGATGAGTCTGTAATGTGAGTGCATGGTCCTGCTTAGACAATGATCCATTCGTAGATTGTCATGCAAGTTTGGGAGGAAAGGTGAGGTTCCTACCAAAATTGAAGGAAATTGCTTGATCCCATCCTGGTTTGAGGTTAAGTTATAGAAACAGCAGCAAGGGGAAATGTAGCAACCATGCTTGTAAGGTCTGTATATACTGAATGAAGATGTTTCTCTTTCCTCCAGACCTGTGTTTATTGCTTGTTGTTGCTGGTGATTGGCACCAAAATGACTTCTGTTTATGGAAACGCTATGAAAAAGAAATTTTGAACTCATCCTGTTATCAACTGCTGTGGCTTTCCTATAATGTGGTTTTCGTCTTCCTACTGCCTTCCACTTTAAGAAATATTTTCATCTTTTCTAATGAGTCATATCTTCTCATGATATGTCCAAAGTGTGACCATCTCAGTCTCATCATCCTTGCTTCTAAGGAGAGTTTAGGCTTGATTTTTTCTTAACCCATTCACAATTTGGTAAACTATCGTATCCATGAAACGCACCTCAGGCGCAACATTTCATATGAACTGACTTTCATCTTATCAGCTTTCTTCACTTTGCAGATTTCACAATCATAAAAAGAAACCCTTGCTGGCTGTTGTATACTAATGTGGATGTTTTGATTAGATTTATGTTATTATAGCATTTTGTGTGATTATGTGTAGTTAAATTTATTGATGTCAGGTTTAATTTACTGATATTAGGTTTTAATTTTTCTTTTATATGTGGGTTTTTTCTGGGATTTTATGTTAGTATTGTGTGTTTTATGCAGGCATTGAATGTTTGTTATTGTTATGTTGGAATCCACCCTGAGTCCCTTCGGGGAGATAGGGGGGAATACAAATGAAGTTTATCATCATCAGCATCATCAGCATCAGCATCATCATCATCATCATCATCATCATCATCATCAAATCTGAAATACAATGGCATGGACAATCCTAACTTTAGTTTTCATTGAACCATCTTTACACTTGAGGATCTTGTCTACTTCTTTCATAGCTCCTCCTCCATGTCCTAGTAGTCTTGACTACAATCCCCCATTCTGGTTTAAGACTGCATTGAGTCATGGAAAATCATTAACTATTACAGCATCTGTGACCATAATTTTTGTTTACACCTAAACTGGTTTATTTAACTTCCTTCTTATCTATACCATGATACTTTCGAAATGGCAAGAAAACATATATTTGACCCAAAACAGCTTTACCACTTTATTATCAGAGCTTAATGAAAAAAACAATATTTCTTTAGATACAGTTCCCAGCACCCCCAGCTTTATGCCAACTGGCTATATTAGCAGGAAAATTCAAGGAAGTATAATTCAAAGCAAGCAATGCCTCTTTGTTGTTAAAACTAAAGTGGGAAATGATGCTAGGTCATAAGCTTCCATGCAATAAAACAGTTTGCTGAGAATATTACAAACCCATGATCTCATCTCCAGAAAAACAGAGGGAAACCAGTTTTTCTGCCTCTCTTTTGGCCCTCTCTTGCTCTCTTCCAGGATGAAGCAACCTGTGAGCTGGCAGCTGTTGTTTCAGATCCTTTCCAGAGATTACAAACACCCAGCCCAGTGCCTCTTCCCTGTAGAGAGGCACTCAGGGCATATGACCAGATCAGCAACTTTTGCTTTGGCGTCTTTGAGAGTCTCATGTTTTGTTTTCTTCATACCTTGACTCTGTGAAGTCTGCAGCTTCTTTTCAAAAATCTATTATTCAGCTATTGGCTGGGCCATTTTTCACTTGCTACCCAGAGTAAGTGAAGCTGAATCCTTTAGGAAAAGGAAGGTTTGTGTTAGTAAAGTAATTATTTGCTCATCTTCCATGCCCTCCTCTTGCATGAACATTGGGTAAGAATATGCCAAGTGCTCATTAGGGCCATCTGCATGCAAAATTAACTCCAGAGGCAACAAAGAGACCTAGAGATTAGGTAAACTTGGTGGGTAGGGCAAACAGAATTGCAAAGCAGGTCACAAATTGTTCAGAAGTTTCTAACCTGGTTTCCTTTACTTGATTTCCAGAAAAAGCTTGCTTTCAATGGCTAACATAAACATTTGTTTTGTGAAATGTAGGAAAAGGTCGGTTTGAACTAGATGGCCCATGTGATCTCTTCCAATTCTATGATTCTATGATTCTAAGTGCCAAATGTTCAGAAGGTGATGTAAAATGGCACCCAAAAGAGGACAGGAAAAATTGGTGTGAAGTGGCAAAAATGAAGATACACATACTACAATACATTTAAGTTACATTGTGTGTGTTAAATTATCATGTGCCTTCATGTTATCTTTTGACTTACGACAACCCCATAGTGGAAAAATATATCCTTAAAATAAATAAAGCACAGACAGTACAGCAGTTCTCCTTAGGACCCAGGGCAATATATTTTGGTTTGTCTTTGTTTTTTAAAAAGCAAAATCTTTAGGCAAGCCTGTTGATATCTGCTTTTGCACTAAAAATCTTTCTGTTGACATAAAAACTCACACATACTCATATCCTCAAAGTGTCTCAATTTAGCAGGCACATCTCTCATTAATTCCTTGTCCCACTTTTTCAACTGATTTTAATCTCTCTCCCTCTCACTTTCTGCCTTTGTCCTCAGTTGATTCCTATCAATGTAAAGTGAATTCAAAGTTCAGAAGTAGTTTTCATCGTAATTGGGAGAGAAAACAGCAGAATCTAGCCTTTCCTTATAAGCTTAGGCAAAAGCAAACTGCTGAAATCCCTCCTGGCTTCACTGTTATGTCTCATTAGGAATGTTTGCCATTTTGAGCATAATATGGTGTTCCTTGGCCACACGTATCTCTGTTTTCATCTTTGAAAAGTTGAAAATTATATACCTTTATTTTTAACTTAATCAATAGATTTTTAACTTACTATCAATAGAAATCAGAGTTCTGATTTCATTTTTTGTGGAAACCTAATGAAGTCTCCCAACTGTTATTTTTGAAGTACAAAGTAGAAGCCATCACTACAAGTATTCCTAAAACATTTTTTGTGTAATCCCATTTAGTTCCAGTTTCCAAACATAAAAACTAGCTCCACATCTTCCTCATTTCTCTGTTACCATACGAAAATCTGACTTCTCTTATAAGATATCTGGAATATACTTGAGGGGTAACAAAGCACGCCCCTACTAAAAGCCCTAATTGGTTATTGGAAGGAATTCTTCAATCCTCATTTTTTGTTTGGATATGAGGCCTGACTCTTTTGATTACTTCAATTTTTCCAAATGAAACTCAAGCTTCATTTTTGTCCTTGGGATAAATGCTGCATTTGAGTTATTAGACAGTAAGGTGTTCCTGGAAGCATCCTAGTTTAGGAAATTACCTCTGTGGCTCAAGATTCTTCTATCTTCTCTAACATCTAAAAGATCTGTGGGAACGACACAAGTATGTTAATAGGTTTATGGCTAACCCTGATAATTATCACAGGAAGGTATCACCTTGCAGTTCACAATGCTGTGAGAAAATGTGCTGTACACAAGGTTGTCAACCAACAATGGACAAAAGTTACTTTAGTCAGCTCTTCAACCTAAGAACAATTTTGATGTTGTGTGCCTTCAAGTCATTTCCAGTTTATAGCACCCCTAAGGTGAATCTATAAAAGGGTTTTCCTGACAAGATTTGATCAGAGCTAGGTTTGTTCTTGTCTTCCTCTGAGGCTGGGAGAGTGTGACTTGCCCAAGGTCAGCTAAGAAGGTTTCCATGTCAAGATAAAAGACAATCATAACTGAAACTTTTCTTGCGAGGTAGTTAAAAAAAAACAGCCAGTGGAAAGATGCTAAATCTCTATGAGTCATCCTCCTGCTACAAATGGAAATACTAATTGGCAGCAAATATTTTCCCCCATATCTCTACAGGGTTTAGTTGGATTTGTAGATGAAGCATGTCCTAAGATGAACTTCATTTTGATGCAAAACAGAAAAAGACAGATTACTTAAAAGTGTATATTGAAAAGTACAATGATGAGGAGCATCCTCGGCACAGTGAAGGACACATATCTGCCCCATGCCAATGGGAACTGAAACTAAGAAAGGGTAACTTCCTCAAGGCCACACAGGCAAAGGCAAGGTCTAGCTAAATTATCCAGACTGAAACAATAGATTCTGAACTCTTTGTCACATAAAACAGTTACCAGTATATAGATAATAAACACTTCAGGGAGAATAGGATACGGATACATGACAAAATATGGTGGCTGATCACTCTGAATGAGGCCATGGAATTGATCACTACAGATTTCAAGGTTGAGGAGTTCTTTTTCTTTTAATTCTCATCAAAAGGAGGGAAACATACCTAGCACAGCAAACAAAGAATTAGTGGAGACCGTTTATTCTTGACATCTACTTACAGAATCAACTCATTTGGCAGATAATTCTATAACTATCATGGACCAAACCAAAAAGTGAATCTGTGGGTGAATTAGGATTTAACTTTCATTAGAAGAGTTAAGATCCAAATCTGATAGCAAATTAGGATTAAACTCTCATTAGAAGCAAAGATTACTAAACTGAGACTACTATAGTTCGATATGTCATAAGCCAACATGACTTATTAGAAAACATGATAATTCTTGGTAAAGTGGGATGAACTGATTCAGTCAAGAAGGCCATGTCTCTCAATTTGTAAAATTGTGCTTTTGGTAGCCAAGGTTCACAGGGATCTCTCAATCATGGGGTCATCATAAGTCAAAGCCAGCATGATAGCAAATAACAGTAAATGTATCGCTTATTTTGTTGGTGGGTGCAATCCAAACTGTTAATACCCAACCAGGAGGAACATGAGGAAGTACAGTTGCCCCCCTCATACACACAGATTCTTTATTCACTGATTCCATGGCTTGATTCCCCCCCCCCAAACAAACGTTGATTTTCCCATCCCTTATACCATTTTACTATGCTATTGATTATTATGGGATCTGAGCATTCACAGATTTTGGTATCCACAAGGGATCCTTGAACCAAAACCCAGTGAATACCAAGGACCCACTGTACAGCCAACTGTTCCATTTGTTACATAGGAACTCGGATCTGCTGGCTCTTTGCAATTGCCCTTGTATTTTTTTCATTCCTGCTGCCCTGCTACATTGGCTGAAGAATTAATTTTGTTTTGGGAAAAGCAACAAGAAGAGCTGTAAGGAACAAGGAGTGTGCTCTGGATGGTTGCTGTGGGGCCGAACAGTTAAGTACTTCCTCCACTTGTTTGCACTAAAGGTAAGATCAAGATCTTTCCCTGTAGCTATGGAAACATGGAAATATCTGCCTCGTGGCCAAACAGCCAACAATTCCATGTGGGCGCCATTCAAGAGGTCAATCTGAAGGCCTGCAGAAAATGCTGCATGATCCTAACATTTTCCCATGCACTAAGCAGGTTAACTGGTTTAGACATTCTGCTCCAAATCTTAGCAGATCATTGCTCTGCATTGCCTTTGCTACATAAAGTTGATTTGAAGGCACAGCAAGTAGCCAAAATCGTCTTTGAGCTTTTCTTCACTTCCCAGCAGTATTTTTGTTCTTTCCCATCCTGAGCTCATCCCCATGGCCTTCAAGTGTGTTCTACTTTTTCTGAAAACCATAAATATTCACAATTTTGGATACTGATGTTTTTTCTCACATTTCCAGTTCTTTAGTTCAGCACAAAGAACAACCAGTTATCCAAATTATTTCCATGTTTGTTCCTCACAGTTCTTTCCTAGCTTTGCTCTAATATACTCTTGTGTGCTTTCAAGCAATTTCTGACTTCTGATTACCCTAAAGCACCCCTACTATTGTAAGAATTGATCAGAGGCGTTATTTTTCATTTTCTGTCTCTGTAGCTGAGTGAGTGGAACTTCTCAAAGGCCACAAGGTAGTTTTCCATGCTAGTTGAACCCTGATTTCCTGAAGTGGTAGTCCAGCAATCAAACAACTCAACAATGGAGTTTGTTGTTGTTCTGTGCCTTCAATTCATTTTTTACTTATAGTGACCTTAATGTGAACACAACAACAAACAGAATTCACATTTGACGTGTGTTGATACCATGCAAGCATTCAGCACAGAGAAAAGCAGATGTACTAATTTTGGCTTTTGAATGTAACTTTTTTGTAAGAATGTCAAGTGATAATTTAGAAGTTTGCAGACAAATCATCATTAAACTTTATTAACAGGATGACTTGAACAACAGGACTTTATTTTCTAGTTATTGTTCACTAGTTAATTATACTATTTTGCATATGCAATATGTTGTATTTTAAATCATTTTGTTTGGGATTTTTAGAAGCTTCATGGAATATTTACTAATTAAAATGAATCAATTGGAGGTTATTTATTGTTTTCTTCAGAAACTGTTTTATAATGATTGATACCCAATTTCTCCTTCCATGAAATTTTTCTTTCTGTTCTTTCTGTCCTCCCAGTGAAAATTGATTCATAGTGCCTCTATACCTGAATTTTCCCAATTTTCCTTTAACAACACTGTTCCACATTGGCTATATCAAGGTGATATAATCATGCCCTCAATCACCTCACACAATCATTACCCCACAACACCCTATGATAGGGCTGCCTTAGGGTCACCATAAGTTAGAAACAACTTGAAGGTACACAACAAACATTGAGCCTCTATATCCCACTGAAAATTCCAATATATTGAGGAATTATTGAAGAATTACCAATAACTTTAGTGCTGTAGTTAGGGTTAGCAGAAAATATAATGTACACTTGTGTTTCCTAAGTCCACTGAAAATTTCAATTTTCAACCTATTGAAAGCCAAAATTATGTAACTTCTATTCCTCAGCATTTCCAAAAAAGGATTAGACTTTTTCATCCTAATGAGTTACATTTCCTTGCCTGAAAAAGTACCTCAGTAGCAAAATAAAATGGGATTGTACATTTTGTGTGTGTAAACTAACATAAAGAACACTGCATGGCAATTAACTGAAACTTTGGAATACTACTTATAAGTGTTCAAGTGGCAGTGCTGCAAGATGCTTACATTATATTCTGAACATCTAATTCTGTACATATTCTGATTTAATACATAACCATAGGATTAAAATGCCCCATTCTGCAGGAAACAACAACAACAATAACAAACAACAACACATCCTTTCCCCTCCAGTCTAATATGTAGCCAATATCATTTATAATGTTGCCAGCAGGAAAAAAATGTTGACTTTTCTCCATGCTTTTTTGTAATGAAACAAACTAATTGTTGTTTCAACTACATGACGGAGCTCTCAGTTATAATTTGTCCCTCTTTTCAGCAGTTAGTTGTAGCTTTTCTTTCCCTTAATGGCTTTCTGAACTCCATAGGCAAATATATATTGTTGGGCAATTAATATTATTTTTTCCAGTTAAGACATCAAATTGCACATTGAACAAAGGCAACAAAACCCCTTTTGTTCAGACTGAACTGTTCCTAATGATTCCCTGTATCAACAGTGGCACCAGCGGAGGTATCAACAAGGCCCTGTATTGAGACTCCTTTCAAAAGGCCAAGCAGAGCAGAACGTGAAGGAGAAACTCACAAAGAGTTGCTTGCTCCTCACGCCACCTTGGTGGTCTGACTAACTGGGAGGAAAAAATGGGTCAGAGGGGGGAAAGAGCATAAGAGATAGAAGCTTGGCTTATCTGACAAATAACAAGACATGCTTGAATTTTGCTCCAAGGCCTTCTCTTTTTTTTTTCAATTTCAAAGAAGAGAGTTTGCAAGTGAAGGCTTGTAAAAGTTTCCAACAGTGTGTAGGGAAGAAAAAAAAGGTGGGGGGGGAGGCAAACCTTCTCAAACACAAGAAGACCATATTGTTGTTCCAGTACTTCCTCCAATTTCTCTTGGACTGCCATGACATGCACCATTGACTTAGACAAGCCCTTTGATCCATTTAAGAAATAACTAGGTCCTGACCTCAAGTACCTTTTGTTTCCCCATCATCTTCTCTTCCCAGAAGTGATGGAAATCCTGTTCTACTTTCCATCTGAGGGTATGGCACTTCAGGTAGAAGAGTCTGAAAACCTCTATTAGTTGGAGACTCCATTGGACTGAAATTTGGCCTCTTTGGGTGCATTGATTTTATATTGCTATCATAGGACTTCTTTGCATCCTACTAATGGGCTGTCTCCTACCATGATTCTGTCCATAGCTACTGATGTAAAAAACTCCCAGTTCCACAATGTTCCCTTATCTTGGTGCGATGGGTCCTTCCTGCTTTTGTGATCTCAAAAGGGTGAGATTCTCCTACTCTCCCTTCTCAAGCTGTTCATTTTCCATTTATTTTATGGTTTACAGTTATATTTGGGGGAAGGGGGTTTCACAGCTGAAATTGAAAAATATTAAACTATAGAACAGTGCTATTGTGGGAAGGTGGAGGTGACAGGGGTACACAGAGAGAGAACTGTGGAATCACAAACTGACGATTCAGCAGAATTGCATGATTGAAGAGAGTTCCAATATTGAAGGTGTTCAGCCCAGTCCATGGGTTATTGGTTGCCAGTACACCACAAGTTTCTGGGACCACTCTAATAGTATCACTCTGTTCTGCTGTGGTCAGACCTGCCCTGAATCCTGTGTCCAGTTCTGGGCACCATGAATCAAAAAAGATATGGATAAGTGGGAACAAGAGAAAAGTGATCAAAATGACCAAAGGTCTGGAAAATATGAAGCCCTCTGAGAAGCAGCTTAGGGAGCTAGGTATTAGTTTGGAAAGGATAAGGTTGAGGGGAAAGATGAAAGCCATGTTTAAAGGATGCCACTTAAGAACATCTTCCTGGTTGTAAAAGCTGTCCATCAGTGGAATATGCTGCCTCAGAGAGTGGTAGAGTGCTTTCTCTGGAGAGGCTGAATAGACATCTGGCAGGGGTGCTTTGATTCTGTGTTTCTGCATGGCAGGAAGTTGGACTGAATTGACCTTGTAAACATTTCCAACTCTATGATTCTATGAGGATTGTCGCAGCCAATGGACACAAATATGGTACTAGTTCCTGGAACACTGAAGAGGGGACCTCACTCATTCCTTTGCATCAGATTTACATAGTATATGTAGCACTGTTGTAGGCCATAAAAACATTTCCAAACTTATGGTAACCAGTAAGTGTAACATATATTTTCTAAACTAGCATGCTTAAAGTATGAGGCATGCTACAACTGTATTTCCTGGAAGGCCAGCAGTTAGGGCTCACAGATCACCACAGCCCCATAGACAACAACTCTAAGCAACATGGTTCTAGACAACATAGGACAACCCCTTAGCAAAGCGCATGAGATTTGCGTGCAAGAGCTTTAACAGTCTTCATTTTCATTTAGATTTCCAGTAAAAACATGGTTAAGTTCTTGTGGGTTTTTTTGGGCTATATGGCCATGTTCTAGAGGCATTTCTCCTGACGTTTCGCCTGCATCTATGTCAGGAGAAATGCCTCTAGAACATGGCCATATAGCCTGAAAAAACCCACAAGAACTTAGTGATTCCAGCCATGAAAGCCTTCGACAAAAACATGGTTGTTCATCAAGGTCTTTGGGCCTCATTAATTCATCTCAAATACTGATGTACATAGTTTGACAAAACCTTTTTGTTTATATTTGGCCTATGTTTATGTTTATTTGAGTATGTTTATTGTTTTGGTTTGAACATTGTACTATGACTCTGGAAACCAGACACCATGGAAACCCACTGGGTGACCTTGGATGAGTCACACATTCTAAACCCCAGAAAACCTGTGCTATGTTCACTTTAGGGTTGTCATAAATCAGAAACAACAATAAAAGTTGTTTATCCTATTGTTTTAATGATATTTGTAAGCTGCCTAAGATCCTTCTGCTATAAGGTGGGTAGGAATATTTTAATTAATAAGTAAATGCTTCCATGGCACAACATACTAGGTTAGATGAGAAGAGAATCTAATTAATCCTATCTCAGGGAGTAGTTGGCTGACTTTCATAATAAAGTTTAAAAGAAAGCAAAGGGAATATGAGGTGACTGGATGGAAAATTTAGGGATCAGATTATACTCTAGTCGGGGGGAAATAGCGGCTTCTATGACTTTATTTATTTATTTGTCACATTTATATCCTGCCCTTCTCACCCCGAAGGGGACTCAGGGCAGCTCACAGCAGAAGAACAATTCAATGCCTTGAATACATATAAAAATAAACAACACAAACTTCAAAATTACATAATTAAACATATCACTTAAATAATTACTTAAAATCACAGTCCAAATCACACAGTTCATTAGGCAATGAATCCGCTCCAGACTTTCAACCAAACTTTAAAAGATCTATCCAAGGTGCTAGACCTCTTTTAGAGAGTAGGATCAGCACCTAAGGGAATTCCTTTAAATTCAGACTAAAACCTAAGGAGGTTGAGCACCCCGCTGAAATGGAAGCCACTTGCAATCTCTGTTCCTAGTGCTTCATACACTGTGCCACAACAAATGACAAATTGCAGATTTCCAGAGCACTGAGATATGGCAGTTTAAGTGGGGCCAAACTGAATTCATTCTGCGGTGTAGATGCACCCTAGGCTACTAGTGATGCATCCTCAACTTACTCCCTTTGATAAAAAGTTGAGTGGGGGGAGGCATATAAGGCTTGCAGGCACTCAGCTGCACACTTTTACAAGGCATTTGGGGTCTTCCTCTCAGGACAAAGCGTTCCAACAAATGTATCATGTCTTTCAGCTTTTTTATACCATTAAGCCATCCCACATGTTGTCTCTGCTACTTCAAACGTCGGCTCAGAAAGGCAGCTGTTTACTTCTGAGGCCTCCAGATACATGGCTGACTAACCTGATGGCAGTCTGTTGGCTGCAGCTTCAAAGACCTCAAGGCTTGGAAATTCCAGACAGATAAAAAATCGTTGAAAAACACCTTACCTTCTTCTCTGAAAGCCACCCAGAAAAGCTCACTGGAATGTTTAATTCATCCTGTACAAAATGAGAAATTGGGCTTGTTGGCCTTTTGACTGTCATAGTTTTCTTTACTTTGCCCCCTCCTCCCTCCCTTTAATCTGTTTTTAAAAGAGGTGTCAGCCACACACATAAAGAAACTCTTTAGTCACTTGCCTGTTGGGTATTATGGATTATATTAACTTGATCCAATATATCTTCTATATTTGATGCTTATGATTTGTGTTTCTCTTTGCTGCTCCCCTTCTTGTAGGGAGATAAAGCAAAAGTCCTGAAGCAAGAGCCTGCCAGACTTAACTAAAATAGTGGGAGGTCTAATTGATTTCATGCACACGAATACAGTAGATTGTGAGCACTCAGCAGCACACACTTATTTCTTTAAAATAGGAACAAATCACCATTTATAATCAAGTCCTACCACACAATTCAATAAACATCAACAACCAGCAATGGCCTTGGAACAATTTAGGTGTCTTTCAGTCTCTTTCATGACACAGATCAAGGTGCTGGTTTGGAGAAATGAAGCCCAAAAAAGCATGAGACCAGGATATCCAAAGCCCCCATCCCACATTCCATTTGAACATCTGGGTATTCTAAAATCACAATTCAAAGTCACATCTTATGCTGCACTGGCAAGACCTTGTAAAACTACAACTCCTATGATTAAAGTGGTATCAAGCTGAATTTATTAAATACATCCCAGGTCATTAAATAACCTGCTCAGGTCTTGATAAGCTATATTAGTGTATCAATTCAGGAGATGCTAGGTCAAAGGATATATAAGATAAAGCCTTTTTACTCCTGGCCTGTGACCGTATAATAAAATTCATTCATTCATTCAAAGTCTTTTGCTGTAAGAACCCCATAGCTCTGAAACTTATTTCCCGAAGGAGATTTATTTATTTATTTGTTTGTTTATTTACTTTACTTATATACCGCTGTTCTCAGCCCGGGGGCGACTCACCGCGGTGTACAACATAGGAACAGCAAAATTCAAGACACAATATAAAAACAATTCACAATCCAGCATTATACAAAAACATAATAATTACTACGAAAACCATTCAGCGTCGTCTCATCGTCCAACCCACAATCCAATATCATTTTCCATTGTTCCGTTCCTGTAGTCATTACCAATCATTGCACTTCTTATTCGAACGCCTTCTTGAACAATCAAGTCTTTAATTTCCTGCGGAATATCATCAGGGAAGGTGCCAGTCTAATGTCCACGGGAAGGGTGTTCCACAGCCGAGGAGCCACCACCGAGAAGGCCCTATCTCTCGTCCCCGCCAGCCGTGCTTGTGAAGCAGGCGGGATCGAGAGCAGGGCCTCCCCGGAAGATCATGTTTACTTTCATTGTTTTGGTTTAGAAAGGCAATAAACATTATTCATTGTATCAGATTTTAAATATTTTTAATGTTTTTTATTTGCATTTAAATGGCTTTATTTTTATTTTATGATTTATTTTCTTGTTTTGAGGCTATGATTCTTTCTTTTTGTAGATTTCTTTTATTTATTTACTAGCTTGGGGACCCGGCAGTGCCTGGGTTATTTGAGAAAGGCATTGTGCTCCAAGTTTAGTCTAGATCCAATGTTGACTGGGTTCAGTGGGTGCAGGTGAACTATAGCTCCCATATGCAAGTACCATCGTCCATGGTCCATCCTCCTACAAATTGCACCAAGATGTAGAATGGGTCATGTGGGCTCTGGGTGCCAAGTTTGGTACTGATCAGTCATTGGTGTGGGTTTCAGTGGTCTCAGGAAGTGAGTGATGACTTCAAGCCCTATCATCCATGGTTGAAACGCCAAACTGCAACAGGATGTAGTGTGTCCATGGTGGCTTTATGTGCCAAGCTTGCTCTTGATCCATCATTGGTGGTGGTTGCAGTGGCCTCAGGAAGTGAGTGAAGGTACTGCAAGTCCCATTATCCATGGTCCACCTCCTCCACACCACCCAGGATGTAGAGTTGGTCATGGAGGCTCTGTGTGCCAAGTTTGGTCTTGATCAGCCATTGGTGTGGGTTGCAATGGTCTCTGGAAGTTAGTGAAGGTACTGCATATCCCATCACCCATGGTCCATAGTCCCCCAAACTGCACCAGAACATAAATTGGGTCATGGGGGCTCTTTGTGTCAAGTTTGGTTCTGATCCGTGATTTGTTTGGGTTGCAGTGGTCTCAGAATGTTAGTAAAGGTGCTGCAAGCCCCATCATCCATGGTCCATCCTCCTCCAAACCGCACCAGGATGTAGAGTGGGTCAAGGGGGCTCTGTGTGCCAAGTTTGGTCTTGAACAGTCATTGGTGAGGGTCACAGTGGTCTCAGTAAGAGAGTGAAGGTACTGCAAGTCCCATCATCCATGGTCCAGCCTCCTCCAAACCACACCAGCATGTAGAGTGGGTCATGGGGGCTCTGTGTACCAAGTTTAGTCGTCATCTGTCATTGGTGGGGGTTGCAGTAGTCTCAGGAAGTGAATGAAGGTACTGCAAGACCCATCATTCGTTGTCCATCTGTCCCTAAACCACACCAGGATGTAAAGTAGGTCATGGGGAGTCTGTGTGCCAAGTTTGGTCCAGGTCTGTGATTGTGGTTGCCGCAGTGTTCTATGGAAAGTGAATCAGGTGAAGGCACTGCAAATCCCATCATCTGTAGTCCATCCTCCCCCAAACTTCACCAGTGAGTGAGGTGGGTCATTGGGGGGGGGGGGGGGTTGTGTGCCAAGTTTGGTCTTTATTAAACATTGCTGTGGGTTGCAGCGATCTCTTGAAATTAGTGAAGGTACTGCAAGTCCCATAATCCATGGTCCATCCTCCCCCAAGTGGCACCAGGATGTAAAGTGGGTCATGGCGGGTCTGTGTGCCTTGTTTGGTGCTGATCCATCATTGGTGAGGGGTCATAGTGGTTTGTGGGAGCCGAAGCAATTGAAAGTACTGCAAATCCCATCATCTGTGGTCCATCCTCCCCCAAACTGCACCAGGACATAAAGTGGGTCATGGGGGTTAGTGTGCGAAGTTTGGTCCAGGTCCGACACTCGTGCAGGTTGTAACTGCCTATGGAAGTGGGAGCCAATGAGAAAACTGTCACATACACACATACAAACATACATACAAACATTGACCTTTATTATATCGATAGATAGAGATAGAGATTTATGACATTTATGGCATTTATTTATGGCCTCTTGACCCACCAGAGCACCAAAGTTGATGGACAATGGGTAAAACACTTTAGAAACACTAAACAGATAATTAAAAGCCAATTAAAACATTCCAGACTCCTCTTTTAAAAATAGCTCTAAAACCAGACAAATGCTAAAAACCAGACAAGCAATTGTCTGGCTCTTATACATGACTACTGGCATCTGGTGGACAGACAGTGAGAGTTGTACATTAAATAAAGATCTTATTCTGACCAGTAAGACCAGTACAGCAACACAATAGAGTAAACAGGAACGCAAAGGGCTGTTTTACACCATATCAGTTCATTATATCAGCCCATTTAGCTCACTATTGTTTGGTCTGACTGGGAGTGCTTTTCTCCAGCTATCTGGAGACGTTGAAACTTACTTTAAGAATTTAACATGGAAAGTCTTTTTTTCTATGAGTAACTGAACTATAACATCTCTTCAACCCACAATAAAAGGTGAGGCAAAAGACTGCAGGCATCCTTCAGTTAGCAAGACCTCTGATAAATAAGCCCTTTTTTTAAAAAAAGTCTTTTTATTCCTGCCCAGTCTCCCTCTTCCTCCTTTTCTCCCTAGCTGGTAGTTTTTAGTTGTATATTCTGTCTTCAGCCAATAGTGTAAATAAAAACTGAACTGGGAAAGAACTGGACTCCTACTGTAGCCATGTGTATCTGCCTACAACTGGCATGAAAAACAGCAGCTATCTCCAGAATCTGAGACCTCGTCTGCACTGCCATATAATCCAGTTTCTGAATCCAGATTATTTGCTTTGAACTGGATTATATGGCAATAGACTCATATAATCCAGTTCAAAGGAGATAATCTAGATTAATAAATTGGATTAAATGGTAATGTAGATCCAGCCTGAGCATCTGAGGAAAAGAAAACAGAAAAAGGAGGAAGCCGATGAGCTAGCAATGCCCTATCCCCCATGTTTAAAAACACAAATTCATTTGACTCCCAAAAAACCCCCCACAAGAAACTGATGTTTGGTAAAAGAAAAAGTAGTTATTCCACATCAGCATCAAAGATCGAATTGATGTAAGTGCTACGGGTCGAATTAAAGTGGTATTGTTTGGGAACCATATTTCCACTTGCTTTGAACTGAGACGTCTTACACATATCTTTTCAAAGCTAAAAGCAAAGCTATGTACTGGTGCAACACTAGTGGTTTGAGAAATCAGGCCAGTTGCTTCATTGCTATGGAACTCTGAGAGCTGTGGTTTTATAAGGTCTTTCATTTGCTGGTGACTCACCAAACTACAGCTCCCATAATGCCATAGCATTGAGCCATGGCAGTTAAAAGTGGTATCATACTGTATTATTCCTTAGTGTAGATGTATCCTGTGTAAGCCTGCTTGAGTAACATATCAAAAAAAGGGAGTACATCTGCACATTAGAATTAATCTGGTTTGACACCTCTTAAACTACCATGGCTCAATGTTATTGAATAAGGGAGTTTAAGTTCACAACTCCCATGATTCCATAGCAGTGAAGTGCTTAAAGTGGTGTCAAACTGGAGAATAAAGAACAGGCAAATCACCTCTGAGTATTCCTTGCCTAAGAAAACTCCACAAAATTAATGGAGTCACCATTAGTCAACTTGAAAGCACAAACACACATGTCAGTGGAAAGCAGATTTTAAATTCTATCAGTTAAAGTCTGGTATAAAGAATTTCCTATGACCATGCCTCTCACACTTTCCCAGACTTTTGCCTATACCAAGGAAGCTCTACAGAGCAATTTGCAAGGTTAATGAATCATCTTAATGGACTGTTTTAGTAGAAACAACATCCATCACCTTCTGTGCCACAATGATTTTTTAAAATACTTAAACTGTTAAATAAGCAATAAATGCCTATCAAACCAACCCCTGTGGCCTAGTAATCTATAACTATAAATCATGGGGTATATTATCATTGTCCTGTTTAATGAACAATCCTCTGGGATTTCGTCATGGGATAGCCTTGAAAAAGGGCACTCATGTTCAAGGTAATGGAAAGGGTCTATGTGAAAAGCATTAATCTCAGTGATTTCTATCTGGAAAGGTTGGGAGAAAGGTTATCACTTGGCACCATTTTCACAGGCAAGTAAGTAATCAGTATACTGTGTAAAGTACCTTCTTCCCAATCCCTGTGGCAGTTGAGTTCTTCAAATGCTTGTGCATATAATATTGTCAAACAATTTTGTTCTGAAAATGAAGAATAAAAGTGGTGTGGCCTCACATAAGGCTCTTTCAGATTGGTCTAAAGAAGCATGTATCCACACTGTATAATTTCTTTGGATTTGATGTGCATTTGATGTGCATGTACCATTTCATTCTTCTGGGAAACGTTGTACAAACAGATCTAGACAAAAGCTTTTCCAAAGATTCTTTGAAACAATGAATTGATGAAGCAGTTCTATGGTTTGAAGGACTAATTTTCTCTGCTTTTTCTTTTTAAAGTGTTTTTTTAGGGTTTCGGAATTATAGTGTTAACCTTGCAAAAATAAATGTCTCAAAATTACAAAGAATTTGAAGGCACACGAGAGGAATTAGTTTAAGGATTGAGAATTAAGTCAAATACTATTTTAGAAAATTAAAAATAGAGCTTATAATCTAAAGGAAGAAAGAGAGAGTAGAAAATAAAAAAAATAAGTTTGCAAGATAAGTATTGTAAGAAAGAGGAAGTAGAAGAGTTAGAATAAAGATGCGTTAAATTCCTAGAACATAAATATACAAAGAAGACGGAATCAACCACCAAGGAGTAGATGGAAGTCAAACTACATATTTTTAATATGGATTTTCTTTTTTTTTTTTTCCTTCAGGCAGCCCCTTTTTTTCTTTTTCTCTTTCTCTTTTCTTCCCTCCTTTCTTTTCTTCCCTTTTGGGCTACTTTTCTTCTTTCTGAATGTTTATTTATACTTATGTCTTTTTTTACCTGAATGTAAAACTTGCTATATAGAATCAATAAAAATATATATTTTTAAAAAATTAAGGATTGAGAATTACTATCACACTTATTATTCAAAACATACTGTCAGAAGTGTATTTTTAGCATACACCCTTGTTATTTACAGCATCTGTCACATTTTTGGAGGGAATGTTTGAATAATCTGATTATACATTGGATAAGAATTTTTACTATATTGTATTCATGCGTGTAGAGTATGTCTCTATCAGTGTTGACAGAAATGCACTTATAGGTGAGAATACACACATACATTATATTATAATACAGATCCTCTGGAGGCAAACCAAGAATGAGCAACATGGAAATCCCTGAACAGACTCAGAAGTAGTGTTGTCTAAAAACATTTAGCCGCTTGTGTTCCCTCTATTTTATCAGTTTTATACAAATTTATTTATGCAATGATTTTGACACAAAATAAATACATAGTGCAGATCTAAACAACAACCTTAAATAAAGAAAAATAACAATTGTAGGGCTAGGTAGATGACATAGAAGAGAAAGCAGGCATCGATGTACATACAGGCAGTCCATGAGTGACAAACATCCAACTTACAAACGACTCATATTAAGAATGGGGGTGACCCAACAAGAAGTGAATTTCCCTCAAAAGAGAAATTCACTCCTGAAAGAGTTAACATGCCGGAAAGGTGCCTCAACTAAAGCTTTCTCACCAATCCTTGTTTCCACAACAAGCCAATTTTTTTCAAAATTCAATTATTACAGAGACAGAAAATGAAGTGAAATCTTCTGAACAGGGGCACAGACAGCAAAACAAACCCTTCCCTATGCTAGCCAAAGATAATATTTTTGGCCAGAGTTATACACTTAAAAATGTACCTACTCTGACTTAACACACTGATTCAACTTAAGAACAAACCAACAGAACCTATCTTGTTCGCAACTGGGGGACTGCCTGTATAAATTAACATCCGAACCCATACATTCTCACAAAGATCTTATTTATTTATTTAGAACATTTATACCCCATCCTTCTCAACCTCCAAAGAGGGACTCAGGATGGCTTCCAAATGCCAACACAATATAATAGCAACATAATATAAAATACAATTAACATACATTAAAAACGATCATAAATATACATTAAAATAGTAGTAGTTCATATCATCATCCAAATCAGTCCATTGCAGTCCATTAAAACCTTAACTTCACTAGTAACTCATTATATTCTGCAAACGCTTGAACCCACAGCCAGGATTTGAATTTTTTCCGGAAGATCAGGAGGGATGGGGCAGATCTAATCTCATAAGGGAGGGAAATCCTCGGAGAAGCACCTGTCTCTTGTTGTTTAAGCAAGCATCAGTGCAACAGGAAGCTTTCTATATCTTTCCTTGCTCAATTGCCAGTTTTTATAAATACAGTCAGTACAAGTCTGGAAGGTTCTTTAGTCAGATGAAGTTGCACTTCTGAGAAAGGCTACCTGAGGCAATAGTTAACCATTTTGATGTGTTCAGAGTCTTGCATGGGGTAAATAGAGTGAAGACTGGAAGGTGTTACTATACCTTTAACAGTTGTGTAAGAGAGGGAATTTCACAATTACAACAAGTGACACCTGATTGAATTCTCTCTTCTATACCACCATGAATGAATGAATGAATGAATGAAGCTTTATTTATAACCTGTTCTATCTCCCAAAGGGACTCAGGGAGGCTCACAACAAATACACAGTGGCAAACATTCAATACCATCAATAATATACAAACAAATAAAAAACAACTGAATACATTATAAAACAACTTTTAAAACCATGTGTGACACAATACACATAAATGCAAACATATTAAATCCTTAAAATTTCATTAAAAGGCTCTAAAATTGGGCTAAAATTGTTGGAAGAGGGGATGGTGAACTGCAGGTTAACAGAGCAGATGTTAGCAGCTAGGTGAGAGTGCATATAGTCCTCCTCTCTACGTTAAATTGCATAGATGAGTTTTAAATAGCTTTCTAAAGGAGAGGAAGGAAGAGGCCATTCTTGATTCTTTAGGGAGGGAGTTCCAGAGATGGGGGCAATCACGGAGAAGGCCCTCTCTCTCGTTCCCACCAGCTGCTCTTGAGACAAGGGTGGGATCGAGATAAGGGCCCCCTCAGACGATCGCAGCACTCATGTTAGTTTATATATGGAGATGCAGTCTTTTAAATAGTCTGGCCCTGAACCTTTTAGGGCTTTATAGATAATGACCAGCACTTTGTACTTAGCCCTGAAGCAGACTGGCAGCCAGTGGAGCTGCCACAACATGGGAGTTGTCTACTCCCTGTACAGCACTCCAGTGATCGCTGAACCAGTTGCAGCTTCCAATCTTTCTTCAAAGGCAGCCCCACATAGAAAGATGTGTCCAAGGCATGGACTACCATGGCCATTAATGGTACAGGAGCCCTCTCCAGTTTTTAATCTAGCAAACTTAGTCTTGAATATGTTTCAGATCTTTGTAGATAACTTTAAAATATCTTACAAAGTTGTCCCATTCAGGATGAAGTAAGTAGAGATATATCTAGGTGGGTTGGAGAGAGGTTTAGCAATTTACAATGGTGTTGTAGAATTGTCAATACAAACAATAGTATTCTCTTATGATATTGTTGGTGTAGTCACCATGTTGTCTTTAATTCATGGTGATCCTATGAAAGTGAGACATCCATGGATCTCAGTCATCAATAATGGAGCCCCCGGTGGCACAGTGGGTTAAAGCACTGTGCCGGCAGGACTGAAGACCAACAGGTCGCAGATTCGAATCCGGGGAGAGGCGGATGAGCTCCCTCTATTAGCTCCAGCTCCTCATGCGGGGACATGAGAGAAGCCTCCCACAAGGATGATAAAACATCAAAAATAATCCAGGCGTCCCCTGGGCAACGTCCTTGCAGACAGCCAATTCTCTCACAACAGGAGCGGTTGCTCCTGACACGACAACAACAAGTCATCAATAGTCCTGCTCAGGTCTTAGAAACTTGAGTCCATGAATCAGTCTGTCTGCAATGCCATCTTCCTCTTTTTACACTACCTTCAGTTTACTAAGCATTATATTATTTTAAAGCAAATCATGTTGACTAATGATGTGTCCAAAGTACAAAAGCCTCTACTTAGTCATTATGGTTTCTAGGAAGCATTCTGGCTTGATTTTCTTAAGGACTCGTTTACTTATTGTTTGGTGGTCCATGGTATCCATAGTATTCTCCTCCACTACCACATTTAAGGAAACTCAAATTACAGTACTGAACAGCCAGAATGCACATAGTAAGGAAAAAAAATATTATTTCTTTTGGCATAAAGATAGCAATATAACCTTGAATCACATTAAATGGAAATGGGGAAATTGCTTCTTGCCTTTCTGGTTTATAATTTTGTTTCTATTGTATCCAGGAGACAAAGTGCCTCATTGGAATTGCTGACTATGTGTAGGAATCTCAACCTTTTAAATTAACATTTAAATTATAATAACAGATTAATCAAGAGTAAAGACTGTGAAATAATTCCTAGTCTTGTTTATGTTTTGTTTAATGAAAAACACTCTGAAAAATTATATTCAGAAATTATGCTCCAGTTCCATAAATCAATGTATCACCATAGATGCTAAAACACAAGAAACTTCCATTATAACTGTCCTGTCAGCCAAATGAATGGAGCTCTTCCTCATATACTTCCTAAAACACTTGCAGTACAGGACTGCCTTCTTCTCTCTTATGTCTTCATTGATAGGGATTTCTATTAAAGCCACAGTATGTACATAAAAAAGAAAAAAATGCTTGGTAAAGCAGAAGGTAGTAGGAAAATAAGAATACCACATTACAGAGGCATTGGTTTGCAATATCTCAATAGAAGTGTAGATGACTAGGGATCTTGTTCATTGTTTGTTATTGTTAACTACCATTAAGTTGGCATTGACTTATAAATGAGAGTCAGGAGACCTGCACAGGATTCAGGACTGTTGTTTCTTTGACTGAGTCTATCTGCAATGCGATCTTCATCTTTTTCCATTGTACTCTGCCTTACCAAGTATCATTAGCTTTTCTAATGAGTCAGGCCTTCTCCTGATATGCCCAAAGTATTACAGTTTCAGCTTAGTCATTTTGAGTTCTAGGGAGAGTTCAGACTTGAATTGCTTTCAGAGCAATTCATTTGTCTCTTTTTGCAGGCTCTAATATACACAGACTTCTTCTTAAACACATTTCAAATGAGGTTGTTTCTCTTACTATCAGCTTTCTTCACCATTCAGTTTTCACAACTACACATTACGATGTCATGGGCAATCCTGACTTTGGTATTCAATTATATATAACTCATTTGTAGGAACACGACTATTCAAAGATGACTTGACAATAAATAACAAGAATAAAGATTCTTGTCTACATCACAGTGCCCACAAATTATGATGAAGACACTGCTTGAAATTCCCCGCTAGAACAACCTCTCGGATGATTTTCAAGGGGGAAAATATTCTCAATTTGATGTGAGGTGGATGTTTAGATGTTTCTGTGATTTTTGGTAACAACAGGCTAAATGTCTGGGAGGAGGAAGGTTTTCTTTGAGCATATGCCTACATCTTGAAGATAGCTGAAAGGGCCAAAACGTCAATCCAAAGGTGAGGAAACTGAGCCACAACAGAGGAACAGACCGAAGAGTTATTGAGATCCAGTTCCAAGTTTTGTGTTCTAACTTTTCCATAAGGAATGATGGACTTCCAGAACAAAAAACACATTTACTGTTTGTCTATAGAAGTTAATTATTCAGCTAAAACAGCTGGGACAGATCCAACTGAGCTGCAGATGTGCTGCTATCTCAAAGAGAGGCATTCCCTCAGTTTAGGGTAGGTGGAAATTACGACAACCAGAGGTAAGTCAGATCTGGCCACAATAAACCATGCCTTCATTACATGTCATTTAGATTTTTGGAACATGTTGTATGTGGGATTGCCTTTAAAGCGTATTTAAAAACTTCAGGATATCCAGAGTTTCAGTAAGACTTGGAACAGTTTTATACGGAATACACATCTCTCATTGCAACAGATCCACTGTTTGGGGCCAAAACTGTGCTGGTTATAACCTGAAAGTCCTTGTATATCTCAGATACAAATTTATCTGTTTTCCTCTCACAGAGGCCTCTGTTTTTAGATCTTCTGTGGGAGAGCTTTCTGTCTGTCCCAACATTGTCACAGGGCATCTTATGGGATTATAAGAGAAGGTCTTCTCAGATGATTTTTCAAGCCTCTGAAACTCCCTTGAAAGAGAGGGTACATTGGCACCTGTATGGCTATCTTTTTTTTTCTTTTTTCTTTTTTGGCAGATGGAGACTTTGCAGGCCTTTGATAGCCAATTTTCCAGACAGAAAAAGGACACTTTTCAGAGTATTTAGTAGTGTTTATTTGTTGTTTATTATTAAAGGCTTTAATTTTATTAATTCTTTTACCAAAATGTTATTGTATGTTGAATTTTAAAGCTACATCTGGTTTTGGTTTTTGTTTTGTAACCTCCTTTGAGGTTTGCACTGCTGAAAAGGTGGTGTATTGTTATTATTACCATTATTATTGTTGTTACTATTATTATTGTTGTTATTACAGCTAAGCTTTATACTAGTATGATTATTGTTTCCCTGGCCTTCTGCTGTGACATGACTAATGTTTCTTCCTCACTTCGCTCCAATGATACTTCTGCCAATTGATCTCAGCTGGTAGAGCAGTTGTGCCAGCAGAGCCCTCTGCTGGCCAATCTCGATTTCAGAAGAAAATTGGCATAGATAGGACACATGCAATTCATCTTTTATCCCATTCTAATCCCCCTACAATCAGCACATCCTAATGTTAGAAATGCACCATTTTAAAGTATTTGTCAGATTATTGAGTCAAATCTGTATTTTTCATCAGTTACCAAATCTGGCGTTTTACCTTTGTTTTGTGTGTCTTCAGATTGCTTCACAATGTCCACAGGAGGTTTTATTCATTGAGAAGGGAGTAAGGGAATACAAACTTCTGTCAAAAGCAAAATAAAACATGGAGATGTAAAATAAATTCATGCCTGTATGTGACTAATAAGATGCCAGTGATGAGTCCATCATTGCATTGGGAGATATGGGTATTTCAGACCATTTTCTTGTGCATCAGCAAATACTATTCTGTGTAAATATAATGCTAGCAATTTTTGGCATTGTCGCAGCATCCCAGGAGGAAATCCAACCTTTCTTTTCTTAAAATAAATTTCACTCCCAATTTTTTTCTTGCCAACATGATACCGGCAGTGCTTCTCAACCTTGGGTTCCCAGATGTTTTTGGCCTACAACTCCCAGAAATCCCAGCCAGTTTACCAGCTGTTAGGATTTCTGGGAATTGTAGGCCAAAAGCATCTGGGGACCCTAGGTTGAGAACCACTGTTAGAGGAACCTGCTCAACAGCTTCCCAGCAAATTTTAGTGCTGGGAAAAATTTATACGCAGATCAAATTTTCCATAATTTCTCTTATCTTTCACATCTAATTGATTGTCAAACTTAGACTGAGTGCATGACCCCCCCCCCCCTATTGCAATGCTAACTAAATCAAAAGATAAGATAATGTACTAGAACACTTTCCTGCTACCTGTGAAGTATAAAATTTGGTATGAAGTAATGCTGAGGTGGGCAGCTGATGTCCTCCAGACTTTGTTGGCCTACTATCTCCTTCTGCTGTAGCCAGCATTGTCAATTATGGGAGATGCTGTCCAAAAATATTTGGAGGGCCACTGTAGCTAGTCCTGAACCAATGGGACCACAAAAGGGTATCGTAAAATATTTTACCAAAGTTTAGAGAAACAACAATATAGAACTCTATTACAAGGATTACCTGTTCCATTTAAAAATAATTATGTTTGTTTATTGTTTGCTATGCCTATACTAATGTAATTGTCTGTTTCAAATAAATGTTGTCAACTTTGTCAAAACACTTTACAATACACATACTATCAATTATTAATAATATTAGGTTTTTATAGTAAGTTGGATCTATCAGTCTTTTGTATATTATACTTTCCCTTGTTTCTTGGCAAAAGTAATTCAAATGGGGTTTTTCTTTGCCTTAATCTGAGGCTGAGAAAGTGAGACTTTCCCAAGGTCACTCAGTGAATTTTCATGGCTGAGTAGAGATTCAAACCAAGATCTCCAGAGTCATAGTCCAATGCTTCAACCACTATATCAAGCTAGCTATCACCGATTAAGTGAATAAATAAACAAAAATATAGATTGTAATCTTATTATGATCTGAATATAAAATATTAAAACTCATCAAGTGCACAATTTGTTTTTTATTTATTTTACATAATAAATCAAGATAAAAAATTATCTACAGGTATCTGAAAACTATTTATGATCCGGCTCCAACAGTGCCATTATACATGAAAAAGCCATTTATTCAATGGAAGTACAGCCAGGGGCTCCTCATCTTATGATTCCCCACAAATCCTTTCTAGAAATCCTCCCAAGCCAGTTTTGGGGGAGCACAAGGGCTGAGTGAAAAAGAGAATGAGCAAGTTTTATCATGCTGAAAGTTGTCTTCAACTAGTCTTTAATATGACTTCAGCATTTAAAATACCCACTTTTGGACTAGAATGATTTCAGGAATTGGTTTGACATACGTATTTTAGGAAAGATAACCATTCTACCAGCATTATGATTCAAACTATGGATATTGATCTGGGAAGACTGAATTCAGTGGTGCTCATGTCCGAGTAGACATGTTGCCTAAGACTGAATTGTACAAGAGTTACAGCAGCTATTTCCACTAAAATTATCATTTGTAACACATTAATAACTTACTGCAAACATTAACATCTCAAGAGGCACTTCCATTTTTTGGGTTAGATGTGAAAAGACTACATCTGCAAATGGTATTTTTCAAGCCAGATGTGGCACATTTTATTTGGAGACTCTCTAAGAAGGATGATGGATTCCTAACAGACTTAGTAACTGATACTTTCCCTTCTGTTGTGCGAATGATTCATACTTATTGTCAAAAAGAAACATTTGTTTGTTTCAATGAAAAGTATTTAGAACCAGCATCTTAAGCACTCAGAATACCTTATGTATAATATAGGGCTGGTGCCAGCAAACCATTTTTACATTTGTGCTTAATTTAAGAAAAGCTGAGTAATAGGATTTATTTCTTACAATTTTGCATGGTTCACCATACTTATATTTGAAACATATTTGAAAACAGTGAATCCATGTGCTGAAATGAACAAGAATTAAATTGTGATAAAGAAAACAATGCTAAATAGAATGTAACATTACATTTATGATTATAAATGGATAAGATAATGTTACTGTAAATGATACTTTATTAAAAGTTGCAAATATGATACTTCTCATTATGATCATATTCATTTATTAATATTTAAACAAAATGGAATCATTAGTCTTTTTAATAACTTGACTAAGGTAGTGTAGGTGTCTAAGTTCAAAAGCGACATGGAGGGGTGTTAGAATAAGTGTACAGATGAATTAAGAATTTGACTCCTTGGAACTAAGTCAAGGTCAAATGCTCCTGATATTTTGGAAATGCTTGGAGTGATCTCCTCCAAGTATCTTCTCACCTTTCCAACTGTACCCTTCTCTCCTTTTTTTCAAAACTCGTCTGGTTGTGACACCTTCTGTCTCTGAGGTGAAGAAATTATGACTTGCCCAAGGTCTCCCAGTAGGTTTCTATGGCTAAAGGTTTGAGCCCTAATCTCCCCATGCTCATAATCCAACACAAAAACCAGTACTTTTGTCTTTAGAGTTAACACCTTCTCTGCATCTAAAAATGGTATTATTCCTTATATGTTCCATTGTTATATTATATTACAAAATCTTAGAAAAGAAGCAACTTAATGCTCCTGGTAATTGCCTTAACCATTGTGTCCAACATAAACTGGCAATCCTATACCCTGGAAATAGGTTATACTTTATGAAAGTGTGTTGAAACTATGGCATGCAATGTGAGCAGCCGGTATTTCAGTATTGTGTCACCACATACTTATTGCATTTTCACTGACAGAACACTTAATAATTCAAAAACTGAAATGCTATCTGGAAGCAAATTTTTGTAGCCAATTCGTCTCAGTCACTCACATTTCCCACTGACAACCACAAAGGAATAGGTCATGCTTTTCTGTATGTCCAAATATAGCATATGATTTATAATGATGACATCAATTGCAATCATCTGGACCTTTTCTGAGCATGGAGAAAAGAAGAGATTACACATACAGCAGTAAGAGGACTAATGTACAAAGAACATAGGAAAAGTAAATGTTTTGCTTAGATTTGAGGGTGTGGAGAGTGTCAAGGAAACACTGTTTACTAACCAAGACAGTAGAAAGAGAACTTGAGTTCTTTTATTAAAAGGTAACAAACTAAAGGATATTTGCCAAAATATTTGTCCTAGTTGTTTATTTCCATTAAACTGAGAAATGTGTAGAGTATGTTTAATAGGATAAGTTTAATGAAGCTAAAATAAACTACAGTAGAGTCTTGCTTATCTGCCATAAATGGGCTGACAGAACGTTGGATAAACAAACATGTCCGATAATACGGAGTCTCCTACTGTTACCCTTCCAATGAGGCACCAGACACGTAGAATACTAACAACAGGGTCTCCAAGGGTTAAGGCAAGGCAATGCCTCGGGTCTAGAGTGGCCCAGCAGGAAGTGCCCAAATGCAGATGAGGAGCATGGAAATCACAGAGAGAAGGAGGGAGGACACTTCCACTTCTGATACTGCCTTGTTTCTCCCTTTCCTCCCTCCTCCTCCTCCTCTTGCCTTTTTGACTTATTGGGAATGGATAGAGTGTTGGGAAGTACTCCTTTAATTGAAGGGGAAATGCTGGAGGAAAGGGGGGGTTGGGGTTAAAAGTGTCGAATAAGACAGAATGTTGGAGAAGCAAATGTCAGATAAGTGAGACTCTACTGTATAATCAAGCGTTTTAGGGTCTTTGCACCGTGAAATACCCAAGGATACAAGGGACTGACTTAAGTAAATTTGAGTAACTTTAATCTGTATCTAGATGTGCAGAGAATAATGGGCAGAAGTCACATTGATGCCATCATTATCTGAGGCCCTGAAAGTTCTGAAATGAATATAGTTTTCTATATCAGCCTTTTTCCCCTTGCTTTCTCCAGTTTATGTGCAAAGCTTACTTGACCTGGTTTCACATAAGTGGACTTTGATGAAACTTGTTGAACTGTTCATTTTTGTGGTGCGAGAATGTATCCCTGATTTTTCCATGTTATTTCTACCTCTGATATCAAATGTTCTGTAAAAGAAGTAATGTCTAGGAAGACATCTATTTTGTTAGTGGAAGTATACCAATGCTATCAAATGATTTACATTGCAATCAATTTGCAATGGTTTCAGTCCAGGTTACCAAAAGTATGTGTTGGACAGTGTAATATTCCATAATGAAAATCAAAATATTTTGTGAAATGTGAAACAATTTTAGGCAAATTTAAAAACAGAAACTTCTTATGAACAAAGCTTCCTATGTGAGTGAACAACATTGCAAAGTTAATGTCAAGAGATGAATTGGATTGTTTATTGATATATGTATTGTGGATTATGTTTTTATGCTTTTAAACTGTATACTGTTGTTTGTTATAAGTTGTTGTAAACCGCGTTGAGTCGCCGGCTAGGCTGAGAAACGGCGGTATACAAGTATAGCAAATAAATAAATAAATAAATAAATGTGATTAGAAGCAGTAAATACCTCTTTTAAAAATAATTATATAATTAGTAGAGTAGATTAGTAAGATGATAGAACTGTACACAGAAGGACTAATTTTTCATTTGTTATAAGACAAGCAGATAGCACTGTTGGGTGAAAGTAATTTATTTACATGACTGACATTTAGAAAATATCTAATTGTGATCGTTTTACTGACTATTCTGGACTTGCTTTTTGGCATGCACAATCTATAATTTATTCATTTTGTTTTCAGTTTTTAGAGTTCAATAGTGGAATTTAAATATGAACCCCATTATGTTTGACTATTTCAACAACTATGGAGACACAAATAAATAAAATTAGGATTTTCTTTTTTAAAACTACTATTCACATCTGCATGCTGTGGATAAAATGCTTCCATCCCAGCTATCCAGAGTTCACTCCTGAGAACAAAATTCAACAATTTAGAAATGGTAAAGAAGCAAGTTTCTATACTATTAAAGACTACATACATTATATTGGAGGCACAATTGCCAACAATTCAAATGAAGAAGAAAACCAGGAGATATCAAAAGAAAGCAAGCTGGATATACAATTTAAATTTATGTGATTTATTTGATATAATGAACTTGCTGTACTGATTTGAAAATTTAATTATACAATAGAGATCCAGCGTGTGCATGTGCACACATTTATAGTGGACAGTATGTTGTATGCCTGTGTATCGTAATGATCACTGTTTCTTTCAACAGGAGTATGCAGGAAATTATTAACTTCTGTAGTCATGCCTAATTGTAACTGATACTTGGTGATGCATTGAAATAAAAGAACTGTTAAAGCATCTTCTTATGATGTGAAATTTAATTTTAGCTGATGTTACTTAAGGTCCTGACTTACATTTGTCAATCTCTGTATCAAAGCAGCCTTGGAACACTGGTGTTTGATATGAAGCACTGAAATGGGGCTTTAAGGATTTTGCATAAATATTTTCTGTGTGATCTGAAGTTACCCAAAGGCCAAAAAACCTGATGTATTAATTCAAAAATTTCCTCTTTTCTGTGGTTTCTTTGTGAACTGCTGCATTTTCTTTCATGTCAAAGCGTAAACAGGAAATTAAAGAATATGAACTTACACTTTAAAATGTACCTGTTCTGAATTACATACAAATTCAACTTAAGAACCAGCCTACAGAACCTATCTTGTTCATAACTTGGAGACTGCCTGTAGTGGACTCTTGTATCTGCTAGGATTTAGTTCCAGGACCCCTCGTGGATACCAAAATCCATGGATACTCACCCCATTATGTACAATGGCTTAGTAAAATAGTGTCCCTTATATAACATGGAGTAATTAAGTTTTGAATTTTGGAATTTTTTTCATGTGGAGGGGAACATTTTAAGCTGTGGATGATTGGATCTGTGGATACAGAATTTGTGAATACAGAGGGCTGACAGTAGAAAGCAAAGCTGGTTTGCTGTAGAAATAAATTACAATCGTCTATTGGACTGTTTTTCTTCTCACATGTATACAAAATTCAGAAAATGTAGCAATCCTTTTTTTTCAAAACAACCCTTTTGTTATGGCAAATGTTTCAATAATTTGATTTCCTACTTTCCCACTTTATATCTGTTTTCTGGCACCTTTGTTTTCTACCACCCTCATAAGTCTGTCTGCTCACTTTGTGAGTTGCAAAGAGGTAGAACTTTATAGGCTACAGGAGTTTTATTCCCAAGGCACTTGGTTAACAGGGAAGCAAATAAAAACTAAACTGCCAGATGCCCCAGGACCATGTTATAAATTTACAAAATTATACACTTCCTTAATAATGTGGAAGCAACAAGACATACCATACACCCTCTTACTTCAAGCCATTAATAATTATAGAACATGTTCCAAAGGAAGTACAACAAACATTTTAAATGACTTTCAGCTACTGCAAAGTTCGCTACGCTAAGTTCAAAAATGAATGGAAATCAAATTTAGCTCACTCAAAAATTAATAGATGTCAATCTGGTAAATGAAACCAGTGCATCGGTTTTGGCACATATAAGGTAAAACGCAAAAAGGTTGTTTTATAAATGGTATTCTGTTACAGCTAGCTAATATGGTGTACTGGTTTGAGCACTGGACTGGGACTCTGGAGACCAGGGTTCACTTTTCTGTTCAGCCATGGAATTCCAGTGGGTAATCTTGGGCAAGTCACACTCTCTCAGCTTCAGAGGAAAGCAAAAGCTTTGAACAAATATTGCCAAGAAAACCTCATGACAGGTTCACATTGCAATTGCCATAACTCAGAAATGACTTGAAGACACATGTTTTTATGTGAAGAGCATGTCTTGAGGTATCTACATTTTGGCTGAAGGTTCAGAGGAGGATGGAGGAAAGACATATGAAATTCAAAGTACTGAATCCTGACATAGAGTGTATCTATATGGCATAATTAATGAAGTTTAATATCACTTTTACTGCCATAGCTCAATGTCATGAAATCCTAGCATTTGTAGTTTAGTGAGGCACCAGCATTCTTTGGCAAAGACAACTCAAGACCTTCTAAAACTACAACCTCTAGGATTCTTCTTTCTTACAAGGCGCTCACACCATGCTAGTAAGCTAATTAGATCTATATGATCATAGAATTTGGGGGGAGGGGGGAACAACAATGGCTACCCTGTCCAATCCCCTGCCATGAACACACAACTAAATAAATAAATCAATTACTCTTCAAAGGTCATGTTTCCCTGCCTATATCAAAATGGTTTCCCAAAAAGGGGGGTAAGCATGTGGTTGGGGAGAGAGACACAGTGATAGATATCAAAAGTAGGACATTCTTTACACAGCTCTGTTATGGCTATCCCTATGAGCATTGTCCATTACTAAGATCCAAAGTCACTCTTGCTCTGAAATTTAGTAGTTAGAAAGACCCTCTGAAAGTTCTGCTGTGGGAACCAAATGAATCACTTCTCACAACATCAAACCTAGGAGGCAACCTGGTAATTTGTTCCCATACTGGACCAAAGACAGCATCCTACAGCTGGAAACTGTCATCAACATAATTTTTGTCTGGAGTTTAGTATTCCCATATCTGCTTCAAAGAGCTAGAACTATCAGATTAAGTGAGCCGCATTCTCAGAGACAGACATCATATGTTTAAATACCCTCCACTTTTTTTTCCTCCTGAAGATCTAATGAGAATATTGTGTAAACAGGAACATACCTATATGCAATGCGGGGTAAGAAGAGTAAAGAAAAATCTACAAAAATATATACAAGTATTTTAGGGATTTAAAATCATAATTGGAAACCTGTTTGTGAAAACTTCATAGAGATTACTTTGGGGAAATAAAAGAATACCATAGAATCCAGTCACAAAGCGTGACACTTCAAGATGATAAAGTCATTAATTTCTCGTGCATTGATGAGCCATTTCGAGCTTAAAGGGGTTCATTATTGCCACTCTTACAACTCCCATTAATTGCTTTTGTATGTTTCTGGAAATCAGTCAACAACTCATAATTCTGCTGTAACTTGCCATGAAGTCTAGCACAATGCTAAGATGATCTGCCAGTGTTAGGGACAGAAACCTAATTCTAGGGAATGTAAAAAACATGTCAACTGTATGGCATAGTCATTTGCAATAGTGCAGGATTGAACTATGCCTCTGGAAACCAGGTTTTGAATCCCCACTCAGGCATGGAATCTCACTGGGTAACACTGGGCAAGTCACACTCTCTCAGCCTCAAAGGAAAGCAAAGACAACCCCCCCCCCCCGAGTAAATACTGCCTTAAAATCCCATGATAAGAGTTAGTGCAGCGTTGTCATAAGTCAGAACCAAGTTAAAGGCACGTAACAACATCAAATTGTGGTTTAACTCAACCCCAATGGTTCTCTTCCTATTACTTTTTAAGAAAATATACAGCACTTACAAAAATGACTTGTTTTGTTTCACCAGCTATCAAACTTCCCACCTTACAAGCAATTGTTGGGTTTGACAGTATGGCTTTGTATATTTTATAGAACAACTTACCTGTTTCTTTTGACCTGTTCTTATCTAAATTGAGTGTATTGTCGAAGGTTTCCATGGTCAGACTCACTGGGTTGCTGTGAGTTTTCCGGGATGTATGGCCATGTCCCGGAAACATTCTCTCCTGATGTTTTGTCCTCATCTACAGAAGGCATCCTCAGAGGTTGTGAGGTCAGTTGGAAATGAAGATAGTGAGATTTATATATCTGTAGAATGTCCAGGATGGGAGAAAGAACTCTTGCCTGCTTGAGGCAAGTGTGAATGTTGCAACTGGCCACCTTGATTAGCATTTAATGGCCTTGGGTTGTTGTAGGTTTTTACGGGTTGTGAGGTCTGACCTCACAACCTCTAAGGATGCTTGCCATAGATGCAGGCGAAATGTCAGGAGAGAATGCCTCTAGAACATGGCCATATAGCCCGAAAAAACCTACTACAACCCAGTGATTCCAGCCATGAAAGCCTTCAACAATACATTTAATGGCCTTGATTATTTAATGCTAATGCTAAACAAAGTGACCAATTGAAACATTCACACTTGCCTCAAGCAGGCAAGAGTTCTTTCTCCCATCTTGGACATTCCATAGATATATAAACCTCACTTTCCTCATTTCCAACTGGCCTCGCAGTTGGAATGCCTGCCATAGATATGGGGGAATGCCTGCCATATGAGGATGCCTGCCATAGATATGGGTGAAACATAAGGAGAGAATGCTTCTGGAACATGCCCATACAGCCCGGAAAACTCACAGCAACCCAACACTTATTTATTTATTTACCAATTTATATTCTGCCCTCTTCAGCCCTGAAGGGGACTCAGGGCAGCTTTACAAAGGCAGCAATTCAATGTCATATATTAATACATTGATAAAAAAACAAAAACGTTAAAACCAAACCCATTAAAACTATAGCATTAAAACATCAATTAAAATCACATGATCTAAATCGTATTCCAGGGCCAGTCCGATTATATTAATCATATTGATTTGTAGTCTCATATTGTACTACTCCCTGATTCCAGAGCCATGTTTTCAGTTTTTTCCTGAAGGTTAGGGGGGATGCAGGATGTCTCTGAACTGGTCCTATTCCAAATTCAAACCCACAGTGTTATCAGTAGGCCCTTACCAAATCTAATTCTGTACTTCCTGTATATTTACAAAGAAAAGGGAGAATTAGCTTGAGAGGATAAGGAGACTTGCCTTTCCTTCCCATTTTGTTTTTCATAAACAGTAAGCCACGGGGTGCTCCATATCTTCACTCATTAGGCGAAAGAAAGAAACAGCTGCTTTCTCCCTGGAGAATATGGACATATATATTCATATAAGTACTTCATATAATTCTGCAGACATATTTTCTAGCTTTTGCCAAAGCAGAGGTATCAGTTCCTGGGGGGTGGGGGGTGGGGGGGGGGGTAGCTAGGGTTGTATTTAGTCTGAATCTGAATAACAAGTTAGGCCTGCAGACTCACATTATGTTTAATTCCAACCACCATTTTAGGATTTCTTGTACTTCCCATCCTTCACTAGGAGACAGGGAGGTCCTCCCCCAAATATTATCCCACAATTCACCAACAGTATTGTTTTAGTTACAAATTACCAGGCCTCAGTACATCTACAGTATTAGGTTCTTTTCACAGTCGTTCGGTGTAGTGGTTCCTAAACTTTGGTTCTCCAGGTGATTTGGACTTCATCTCCCAGAATTCCTGACTGTTAGCCAAGCTGACCAGGGCTTATTGGACATGAAGTCCAAAACACCCTCAAGGCCAGAATTTAGTAATCACTGGTTTAGTGGAAGAAAGGACTAGCACGGTCTCTATGCACTTTGCATTTCCTCACATTTGTGTTCCAACTTTTGCTTCTCCCCACTATCACATTTTTGACTTAGGGGGGGCCTTCCACAAAGCCCTATATCCCAGGATATCAAGACAGAAAATCCCACATTATCTGAGTGTGAACTCAGATAACCTAGTGTGGGTTTTTCTTTCTTGATATTCTGAGATAAAGGGCTGTGTGGAAGAGCCCAATGCTTCTTGGGAACAAGTCTTTTTGCTTCTGCTACAAAATACCATGTATATATAGTTTCTGGTTGCTTGAGAATTATTATTAGAATAGGGCTAATACTACACCCCCTGCTACACCATACCACAAGCTCTGTGTTGGCATGGTGTTAGTATTGGAATACAGAAATTAAAAGTGCATTATGACAAATAAGGGCAAGCTCAACGTAGTTTTGCTGTAGTATAAAAATGATTTTACTGTATAATGAAAATGATTTTATTTTAATTTGTATTTAAAATATGTTTTCTCTGGGATTTTTGCCAATTGCTTGAGAGTTCCAGTTAACTGAGAGTCTACTGTATATTTGGCAAGATGAAACGTCAAGCTAAGGAAACTGCTAACCTTTCCAGGAACAATCATTTGCTGTTTGATATTAACTACACTACACTTTGACACTGCCATATAATCCAGAATATCAGGACAGATAATCTACTTTATAATCTATTTTAAAATGGATTATCTGAAGCCCCTTCCACACAGCTGTATAAAATCCCATATTATCGGCTTTGACCTGGGTTATATGGCAGTGTGGACTCAGATAACCCAGTTCAAAGAGGATATTGTGGATTATCTGCCTTGATATTCTTGTTTATATTTATTTATTTATTTATTTCGTGTACTTCTACCTCGCCCTTCTCAACCCCCGAGAAGGGACTCAGGGCGGCTTACAAACAGGCACAATTCGATGCCTACACCATAATACAAAACATATAAAAACAGCAGTTAAACAGTTATAACAATTAAAACAATCAATATATATCACAATTAATAACCAATCTCATGCTCAGCGTTCGCCAACTCATGGTCCATACTTCATTCCACATAGTCTATTCCTATCCGTCGTCGTAGTCCTTTATTTATCTGCCAGATTGCCCAAACACCTGGTCCCAAATCCATGTTTTTAATTTCCTTCTAAAGGAAAGGAGGGATGTTGCTAATCTAATTTCCCCGGGGAGTGAATTCCATAGGTGAGGGGCCACCACTGAGAAGGCCCTGCTCCTCGTCCCCGCCAATCTCACTTGTGATAGAGGCGGGGCCGAGAGCAGGGCCTCCCCAGAAGATCTTAAACTCCGAGGTGGGATGTAGAGGGAGATCCGTTCAGACAGATACGCTGGGCTGTGTGGAAGGGCCCAGAATCTAAACTGCCAGATAATCCAATTCAAAACACATAATCTGTATTTTAAAATATACAAGCAAAGCAATATACTAAATATCAAACATTACTTCACATTCAATATTTAATGTTTTGCTTTGTTGAAAATGAATAAACTGGTGAATGCAATCCCTAGTGTGTTGTAACAGTTCTATGGCAAGATATAACATCTGCATAAAATCTCACCTTATCTGCTTTGTACTGGGCTATATGGCAATGTGGACTCAGATATTCCAGTTCAAAGCAGATATTGTGGGTTATTCTGTCTTGATATTCTGGGGGTCCTTCCACACAGCCCTATATTCCATAATATCAAGGCAGAAAACCCCACATTATCTGAGTGTGGACTCAGATAATCTAGTTCAAAGCAGATATTGTGGGATTTTCTGTCTTGAATTATAGGGCTGTGTGGAAGGGCCTATAGTCACAGAAAGCCCTACAATACACAATGTGACATCTGGAAGCTGAGGGGAATGTCAATTGAGTTTTATTTTAGGGACTTCCCTCACACCTGAAGGGGACTAAAGGCCCTTCCACACAGCTATATAACCCTGAATATCAAGGCAGAAAATCCCACAATGTCTGCTTTGAATTGGGTTATCTGAGTCCACACGGCTATATATTCAAAGCAGATAATGTGGGTTTTTATTCAGCTGTGTGGAAGGAGCCTAAGGATGGATCTACACAGCAGAATTAATGCAGTTTAATACCACTTTAACTGCTATGGCTCAATGCTATGGAATCACGAGAGTTGTTCTTTTACAGGGTCTTTAGCCTTCTTGCAGAGACATCCCTTCATAAATCCCCTCAGAAGCAAAAGTCTCTGGGCCCTTCCACACAGCCATATAACCCAGAATATTATTATTATTAATAATAATAACAATAATAATAATAATGTATTGTCGAAGGCTTTCATGGCCGCAATCACTGGGTTGTTGTAGGTTTTTTCTGGCTATATGGCCATGATCTAGAGGCATTCTCTCCTGACATTTCACCCGCATCTATGGCAAGCATCCTCAGAGGTAGTGAGGTCAGTTGGAACTAGGAAAAGGGGTTTATATATCTGTGGAATGACCAGGGTGAGACAAAGGACTCTTGTCTGCTCGAGCTAGGTGTGAATGTTTCAACTGACCACCTTCATTAGCATATAATGGCCTGACAGTGCCTAGAGCAAACCTTTGTTGAGAGGTGATTAGATGTCTCAGATTGTTTCCTCTTTGTTGTTGTGCTGTTCTAATTTTAGCGTTTTTTAATACTGGTAGCCAGCAAAGGATCACCGCCTTGTCGGGGCGCTGGAGCTTGAGCACCTCAATGATGTCATGAGCGAAACCGTGAAGGGCCACCCAAGACGGGACGGTCGTGGCAGAGAGGTCAGACCAAGCGTGATCCCTGGGGAAGGCAATGGCAAACCACTCCAGTATCCTTGCCAAGAAAACTAAATGGACCAGTACAACCAGAGATATGTCGATATGCCATTGGAAGATGGGACTCCCAGGTCGGAAGATGGCCAAAATGCTACTGGGGAGGAGCAGAGGATAAGTTCAACTAGCCCCAGATGTGATGACGCAGCTAGCTCAAAGCCGAAAGGAAGGCTAGCGGCCGACGGTACTGGAGGTGAACGACGAATCCGATGCTCTAAAGATCAACACACCATAGGAACCTGGAATGTAAGATCTATGAGCCAGGGCAAATTGGATGTTGTTATTGGTGAGATGTCAAGACTAAAGATAGACATTCTGGGGGTCAGCGAACTGAAATGGACTGGAATGGGCCACTTCACATCAGATGACCACCAGATCTACTACTGTGGACAAGAGGAACATCGAAGAAATGGAGTAGCCTTCATAATTAATAAGAAATTCGCTAAAGCGGTGCTTGGATACAACCCAAAAAATGACAGAATGATCTCAATTCGAGTGCAAGGAAAGCCTTTCAACATCACAGTGATCCAAATATACGCCCCAACCACAGCTGCTGAAGAAGCAGAAGTAGATCAGTTCTATGAGGATCTGCAGGACCTACTGGATAATACACCAAAAAGAGACATTATTTTCATTACAGGAGACTGGAATGCCAAGGTGGGAAGTCAAATGACAACTGGGATCACAGGCAAGCATGGTCTGGGAGAACAAAATGAAGCGGGACGCAGGCTGATAGAATTTTGCCAGGAAAACTCACTGTGTATCACAAACACTCTCTTCCAACAACCTAAAAGACGGCTTTACACATGGACTTCACCAGATGGTCAGCACCGAAATCAGATTGACTACATCCTTTGCAGCCAAAGGTGGCGGACATCCATCCAGTCGGTGAAAACAAGACCTGGGGCTGACTGTAGCTCAGATCACGAACTTCTTATTGCCCAATTTAGAATAAAACTAAAGAGATCAGGGAAAATACACAGATCAGTTAGATATGATCTCACTAACATTCCTAGCGAATATACAGTGGAAGTGAAGAACAGATTTGAAGGACTAGATTTAGTAAACAGAGTCCCAGAAGAACTATGGACAGAAGTCCGCAACATTGTTCAGGAGACGGCAACAAAGTACGTTCCAAAGAAAAAGAAAACCAAGAAGGCAAAATGGTTGTCTGCTGAGACACTGGAAGTAGCCCAAGAAAGGAGGAAAGCAAAAGGAAACAGTGATAGTAAGGGGAGATATGCCCAGTTAAATGCGCAATTCCAGAGGTTAGCTAGAAGAGATAAGGAACTATTTTTAAATAAGCAATGCATGGAAGTGGAAGAAGACAACAGAATAGGAAGGACAAGAGACCTCTTCCAGAAAATTAGAAACATTGGAGGTAAATTTCAGGCAAAAATTGGTATGATAAGAAACAAAGATGGCAGGAACCTAACAGAAGCTGAAGAGATCAAGAGAAGGTGGCGAGACTATACAGAAGATCTGTATAGGAAGGATAATAATATTGAGGATAGTTATTATGGTGTGGTGAATGAATTAGAACCAGACATCCTGAGGAGTGAGGTTGAATGGGCCTTAAGAAGCATTGCTAACAACAAGGCAGCAGGAGACAACGGGATCCCAGCTGAACTGTTTAAAATCTTAAAAGATGATGCTGTCAAGGTGATGCATGCCATTTGCCAGCAAATATGGAAAACACAAGAATGGCCATCAGACTGGAAAAAATCAACTTATATCCCCATACCAAAAAAGGGAAATGCGAAAGACTGCTCAAACTTCCGTACAGTGGCCCTTATTTCTCATGCCAGTAAGGTAATGCTCAAGATCCTGCAAGGAAGACTCCAGCAATACATGGAGCGAGAGTTGCCAGATGTTCAAGCTGGGTTTAGAAAAGGCAGAGGAACCAGAGACCAGATTGCCAACATCCGCTGGATAATGGAGAAAGGCAGGGAGTTTCAGAAAAACATCTACTTCTGCTTCATTGATTATTCTAAAGCCTTTGACTGTGTGGATCACAATAAATTGTGGCAAGTTCTTGGTGGGATGGGCATCCCAAGTCACCTTGTCTCTCTCCTGAGGAATCTGTACAAGGACCAAGTAGCAACAGTCAGAACTGACCACGGAACAACAGACTGGTTCAAGATTGGGAAAGGCGTACGGCAAGGCTGCATCCTCTCACCCAACCTTTTTAACTTGTATGCAGAACACATCATGCGATGTGCGGGGCTGGATGAATGCAAAGCTGGGGTGAAAATTGCTGGAAGAAACATTAACAACCTCAGATATGCAGATGACACCACCCTGATGGCCGAAAGCGAGGAGGAGCTGAGGAGCCTTCTAATCAAGGTGAAAGAAGAAAGCGCAAAAGCCGGGTTGCAGCTAAACGTCAAAAAAACCAAGATTATGGCAACAAGAATGATTGACAACTGGAAAATAGAGGGAGAAACCGTGGAGGCTGTGACAGACTTTGTATTTCTAGGCGCAAAGATTACTGCAGATGCAGATTGTGGCCAGGAAATCAGAAGACGCTTACTTCTTGGGAGGAGAGCAATGTCCAGTCTCGATAAAATAGTGAAGAGTAGAGACATCACACTGGCAACAAAGATCCGCCTAGTCAAAGCCATGGTATTCCCTGTAGTCACCTACGGATGTGAGAGCTGGACCTTAGGGAAGGCTGAGCGAAGGAAGATCGATGCTTTTGAGCTGTGGTGTTGGAGGAAAGTTCTGAGAGTGCCTTGGACTGCGAGAAGATCCAACCAGTCCATCCTCCAGGAAATAAAGCCCGACTGCTCACTGGAGGGAAAGATACTAGAGACAAAGTTGAAGTACTTTGGCCACATCATGAGGAGACAGGAAAGCCTAGAGAAGACAATTATGTTGGGGAAAGTGGAAGGCAAAAGGAAGAGGGGCCGACCAAGGGCAAGATGGATGGATGGCATCCTTGAAGTGACTGGACTGACCTTGAGGGAGCTGGGGGTGGTAACGGCCGACAGGGAGCTCTGGCGTGGGCTGGTCCATGAGGTCACGAAGAGTCGGAGACGACTGAACGAATGAACAACAACAAAGCCAGATTTTGTTCATTTTCAAGGTTTCCTCCTTTCTGTTGAAATTGTCCACATGCTTGTGGATTTCAATGACTTCTCTGTGAAGTCTGACATGGTGGTTGTGAGAGTGGTCCAGCATTTCTGTGTTCTCAAATAAAATGCAGTGTCCAGACTGGTTCATCAGGTGCTCTGCTATGGCTGACTTCTCTGGTTGAAGTAGTCTGCAGTGCCTTTCATGTTCCTTGATTCGTGTTTGGGTACATCTAATCACCTCTCAACAAAAGTTTGCTCCAGGCACTGTCAGGCCATTACATGCTAATCAAGGTGGTCAGTTGAAACATTCACACCTAGCTCCAGCAGACAAGAGTCCTTTGTCCCACCCTGGTCATTTCACAGATATATAAACCCTTTTTCCTAGTTCCAACAGACCTCACTACCTCTGAGGATGCTTGCCATAGATGCAGGCGAAATGTCAGGAGAGAATGCCTCTAGACCATGGCCATATAGCCCGAAAAAACCTACAACAACCCAATAATAATAATAATAATAATAATAATAATAATAATAATCACTCCAATGGGGACCCAGGGCGGCTAACATGAGACCAGGCCCTTTAAAATACAATGCAGCACAATACAAAAATACAAAAAAACCAAAATGTATTGAAAAAATAAATTACAACAACAAAGTGAAATAACAAAGCAAATCCACACAATATAAAATCGAACAGGATGGGCAGGCCAAATGGACAAGATAAAACGATCAAGGCAGAAAATCCCACAATATCTGCTTCGAACTAGGTTATCTCAGTCCACACTGACACATATTTCAGTTCAAAGCAGATAGGCCAAAACTAACAAAATGAAGTTCAACAGTGACAAATGTAAGATACTCCACTTTGGCAGGAAAAACAAAATGCAAAGATACAAAATGGGGGATGCCTGGCTCGAGAGCAGGACGTGTGAAAAAGATCTTGGAGTCCTCGTGGACAACAAGTTAAACATGAGCCAACAATGTGATGTGGCGGCAAAAAAAGCCAATGGGATTTTGGCCTGCATTAATAGGAGCATAGATCTAGGGAAGTAATGCAACCCCTCTATTTTGCTTTGGTTAGACCACACTTGGAATATTGTGTCCAATTCTGGGCACCACAATTCAAGAGCGATATTGACAAGCTGGAATGTGTCCAGAGGAGGGCGACTAAAATGATTAAGGGTCTGGAGAACAAGCCCTATGAGGAGCGGCTTAAGGAACTGGACATGTTTAGCCTGAAGAAGAGAAGGCTGAGAGGGGATATGATAGCCATGTATAAATATGTGAGAGGAAGCCACAGGGAGGAGGGAGCAAGCTTGTTTTCTGCTTCCTTGGAGACTAGGACGCGAAACAATGGCTTCAAACTACAAGAGAGGAGATTCCATCTGAACACGAGGAAGAACTTCCTGACTGTGAGAGCCGTCCAGCAGTGGAACTCTCTGCCCCGAAGTGTGGTGGAGGCTCCTTCTTTGGACGCTTTTAAACAGAGGCTGGATGGCCATCTGTCAGGGGTGATTTGAATGCAATATTCCTGCTTCCAACTCTTTGATTCTATGATTCTATGAATGTGGGATTTTATTCAGCTGTGTGGAAGCGGCCTTTGTGTCTGTCCCACAGCAGGTGAGACTAAGCCCGCCCACTTCCTCTCTTGATTGGTTGCCTGGCTGAATCCGCCTCAAGATTGACAGAAAACTGTCATTGCCAAGCAGGTGCACAGATTACCTCATGTGGCTTTTTTCCTCCCTCAACTATTCTGCTGAGGGCAGGGAAAAGCCCTCGTTTTGTGGCATAGTTTGAACTTTTCACTTGCTACAAAGAAACTGTGGGAATAGGCGAGGGGGAAATAGCCTCCCTTGATAGAGTTTGCAAACAGTTTAACGCCTCATATTAAAGGGGCAGCTCAATGATGGCTTTCTCCCAAAGGACAGACTGGAGCTTGTTCACTTTATTGGAGCAACACCGACTTTCTCTCAAGGAAGCAATGAGGCATTCTGTTGTTGCCAGTGATAACTATGAAATATCTAGGTAAAAGAGCTTCAAATGGAGTCGCTTTACATAAAAACAACACAGAAGAGAGTCAGGACTCTCCATCCTTCTATATTCACATTGGTCTACATCAGGCATGGGCAAAGTTTGGCCCTCTGGGTGTTTTGGACTTCAAGTCCCACAATTCCTGGCCTCGGGCTCTTTCCTTTTCCCCCTCAGCCGCTTAAGCGGCTGAGGGGGAAAAGGAAAGAGGCCGAGGCCAGGAATTGTGGGACTTGAAGTCCAAAACACCCAGAGGGGCCAAACTTTGCCCATGCCTGTGTTAGGATTTCCTTTTCTTTGGTCTGAAAAAGCCAGCACGTTGTAGTTTCGGACTATGACTCTGAGACCAGGGTTCAATTTCCTGCTCAGCCATAGAAAAGAGATTAGGGCTGGATCCTCACTACTATATAATCCAGTTTCAGAATGCAGATGAACTGCATTGAACTGGTTTATATGGCAGTGTTCCAGTCGGTGGAAAAAGCAAGTATGGGAGAACTTTCCTTCAAGCATGCACTTACTGATAGTAACAATGGATGCCGGCCATTTTCCCTTAGTTCAAGTGACACCACATGAACCTAGTTACAGTGTAACCTAAAGACTCAATTATAACAAGATGGCTACTTTATAAACTTGCACATTTTGAGAGTGTCAAGCAGTTGAGTAAAATAATTAGTGCCTCTGTTGTCCACATTTGCTTACTTTCTTCAGACTCATAACAGACCTCATAGGCAACACTGAAGTCCTGTGATGGTGAAGTGCTTAAAATAGGCAAATGGTTCCTCTGCAATGCAATTTGACACCATTTTAACTGCCTTGGCTCAATGTTATGCCATCCTGGGAGTTTTATTTCAATGACATGCCAGCACTATATAGCAAGGAAGGCTGAAGACCTAGTAAAACTATTTGTTGTTTATTCGTGACCTCATGGACCAGCCCACGCCAGAGCTCCCTGTCGGCTGTCACCACCCCCAGCTCCTTCAAGGTCAAGCCAGTCACTTCAAGGATATCATCCATCCATCTTGCCCTTGCTTGGCCCCTCTTCCTTTTTCCGTCCATTTTCCCCAGCATCATTGTCTTCTCTAAGCTTTCCTGTCTTCTCATTTTATGTGGCCAAAGTACTTCATCTTTGCCTCTAATATCCTTCCCTCCAATAAGCATCAGGCTTTACTTCCTGAAGTATGGACTGGTTGGATCTTCTCACGGTCCAAGGCACTCTCAGAGTTTTCCTCCAAAATCTATAGCTTCCATTATTCCATAGCATTGAACCATAGCAGTTAACGTATCAAACTAAATTAATTCTACAGTGCTGATGTACCCTTAGACAGCTTGTGCTAGTTACTTTCTACTCATCAAACCTGCCTTTACCTGCTTTTAAACAATTCCTACTCTGGCTCCATCTATATTGCCATTAGGCATGTAGCCGGGGGGGAGGGGGGCTTGAGGGGCTTCAGCCCCCCCCCAAAAAATTTTTTCTCATGGTGGTCCACGAGAAGGCCTTACTGGTGCATTATTTAAACTGTTAAGTTTATTCATGGTCTGATCACCATATTCAATATATCCCATATGCATGGGGGTATTGGGGTAACGATACAAAAGGTTTGCTAGGGTAGACCCTCTTTCACTCAGACTCAGCCCCCCCCCCCCCCCCCAAATCAAAATCCTGGCTACGGGCCTGACTGCCATATAATACAATTCAATGCAATTAAACTGCCACATAATACATTGCATTATGAAACTGCATTATATGGCAGTGTAGATAGGTCCTCCGAGGCCCGATTTACATTGTCATATAAAATCCAGATTATCTGATTTGAACTGGATTATATGAATCTACACTGCCATAAAATCCAGTTCAAAGAAGATAATCAAAGCTGGATTTTATATAACAGTGTAGATGAGGACCCTTCCAGGCAGGCCTTATATCCCAGGATATGATCCCAGTTTTTCTGCTTTAAACTGGATTATATGAGTCCGTACTACTAGATTATCTGGGATAAACAAAAAACCTGGGACCACATCCTGGGATATAGGACCTGCCTGGAAGGGTCATGAGTGTTGATATCCACTCCTGCTGTCGGCTTGCCACGTCTTGTTAACATGCTTCTAATCTTCAGCAAAGACTTTTTGGAGTGAGGTGGCCTTCTGTGCTGTGGAGAAGAATGGCAAAATTCCAGTTGTATAGCACTGGATGCAACACAATATCTCAGGAGGGGGGAATTTATAGTTTGCTTACAGAGGGAGGCTTAGACAGAACCACAACCTCAACTTCTCCTATCCTGCCTGGTTCATCTGGTTTCTTCATCCATCATTTGGTGCTTCGGTAGAGATAAAGAGGACAGGAATAAGGAAGGTATATATATCCTCAGCTCTCCTGATTTAACAGGGAGAGTGTTGAATAACACAGCCCTATATCCCAGAATATCAAGGCAGAAAATCCCACATTATTTGAGTGTGTACTCAGATAACCCAGTTCAATGCAGATATTGTGGGATTTTCTGCCTTAATATTCTGGGATATTGGGCTGTGTGGAAGGGACCCCAGTAAGCATCGCTCTTTCTGCTGCTTTTAAAATATCCTCGTTTCTCCCCCTTCTCCTCCAACTTTTCCCCTTTGTCCTCAGTTTTCTTCAATTGCTGCAAACTGATATCAAAATGATAAAGTAGTTTGCACTCAATTAACTCGCATTAGGGAGAGGAGGAGGTAGAATCATGCCCTTCCCAATATAATTGTTTGGTGCCTTCCTGTCATTTCTAGTGAATCTATCACATGATTTTCTTGACAAGATTTCAGAGAGGGTTTGCCTTTTTCTGAGGCTGAGAGAAAGTGACTTGGACAAGGTTTCCATGACCGAGTGAGGATTCAAACTCTGTTCTGCCAGAGTCAAAGTATAATGTTCAAACCACTATGCTACACTGGCTCTCACCCCTTCTCAGTTTGCACAGGCAAAACCAAACTGCTACAGCAGGTATGGGCAAACTTCAACTCTCCAGGTGTTTTGGACTTCAACTCCCACAATTCCAAACAGCTATTTGCTGTTAGGAATTGTGAGAGTTGAAGTCCAAAACACCTGGAAGGCCAAAGTTTGCCAATGTCCGTGCTACAGCCACTCTCAGCTTGTGTATTCTTTCTCATTAATACTTTTTGCACGTTGACCACTCATTGAAGTTTCATAGCCACATGTGTCCTGTTTTTCATATATGAAATGTACGTATCTGACGTATCTGAAGTGTCCCTGAGCAAAACAGGGCAACATACAGTTTTGTGGCTCGAGTATTTCTCCATTATTGGCTTTTCAGTGTTATACACACACACACACACACACACAGAGAGAGAGAGAGAGAGAGAGAGAGAGAGAGAGAGAGAAGAATCTGGGGTGTGAAATGGGCAAGCCAACAGGACTGAGAAACACTTTTTAATCTCTTTCCGTCTCTTGCAAAAAGTCAACTGCAAAATTGGCTAGACAGTATAAAAGTTTAAAATGTAACAAAAATGAATACTGACACTTTTATTGATCCATGACACAAATAGTGGATATGTAGTGTAAATTATTTGTCATTTAATACAAATATCTTTAGCAACGTATTGTTTTTAAATTTAAATTTAGAATATTTTGTATATGTTTATATAACATAGTTTGCTAACATACTTAAATGGTCTCTCCCCCTGCCCCTCAGTTTAATTCTGGAACTGAGTTTAGTTCCTGTTGTGAAACAATGATTTAAGTGCATTTCTATTTGAGTTGCCAAAAGAAAGAAAGAATGCTCATGCTGTGACTTGTTGGAAAAGAGCTGACAGGCCTTATCCTCATGTGATACATCTGTAGTGCCTTGCTGTTCCCAGCTTAGATTTCTCTGTAATTAATGCTGAGAGCTTTTTAAGTTGGCATGTTTGGCCATTAATGCATCTTTTTCTTCTTAAGAGTTACTTCATCTTTAAGAAGTGGGAGTGAAAATGAAAGAGAGAACATATGTGATTTGTTCCAGTGAGCATGCCATTCAAATCCTTCCTTTTCTCCTTTAAAGCACTCTCAACTTCTGTTGGCTCCAAACCCCAAGACATTAATCCGAGATGTGAAACCTGGATCTGCCATTTGGCACTGTTTACCAGCCACACATTTCTGAAGATGAAACAAAAACATATCTGTCTAAATTATCTGACTTAGGCAGAACAATGGCAAAATTCAATACACATGGGTCTTAAAAGAGCACTGCAAAGAATCAGAAATTGAAGGAATTAGAAGTAAAAGTAGCAGAAAACATGGCAAATCAGCTATGCTGACAACTCTTTGATTCTGCCCATCAAAATAAATTTATTCTGAATCATTTCAACCTTAAACACCAGCAAATTTTAAGTAAAACATATTTGAAATATAAGGGTTGGTTATTTATAAAGTACTTGTGATTCTGATAAATGTTAGCCCTCTAATTAAAAAAAACCCCAAAATTTCCTCATTTTAAGGCATTAATGCACAATCATCTTTTTTTTAAAAAAAAGCTTTATATACTTTTAATAAGAATGAAACACATCATGGGAATCTACAGATCATTCTAAAATATACCACAAATATGCTCGTCTTCAAGGAAGGGCCACAGCTGAATATGATCATCCAAAGTTAAAAATTTAGTTATAATCCAAAGAACCACACAACTAGTTCTTAATGCCAAAGGGGACTTTGGACTTCTGTTCTTTGAACTGAAGCCAAACATACTTGCAACCCACCATCTCAATTCACATGCTTGAAACTGAGATAAATTGCTAAAGTGGTTTGCAATATGGCAGTAGTTTTCAAGATAAAAAAGGTAAGCACTTGGAAATATCTTGAGTAAATTTTCTGTTGGATTTTAAACACATCACCAATATTAAGTGACTATCAGAAAAATATTCCAAGGTCCTGTGTTGCCTACCAATATCTTGTAGGATACACCAGACATTTTAAGTACAGTCCTTCAAAATATTGACAGCAATAAATACTGGCTGTGGAATCACATCTGGAGGTATCCTGCATGCTTAAAGTTTTAGAGACATCATATACTGGAAAGCACCCAGTATCTTTGGGACAATGATATAAAGACTTAACACCTTGAGCAACTTTAATTACAGGTTACTCATGCCAAAATCTAAATAAATATTAAAATCAAAATTATAGGATTGTTTGGAAAAACGTTTAGTTATGAACTCTTCCTCAAAACCTCCTCTCTGTAGTAGTTATTGCCTTTGTTATCACATAACACCCCTTGGACATCACTTTTGTTTTGCTGGAAATACACATTTAAACTGGCTGTTTTGCATCTTAGCATAAATTTCTTCTATGAGCAAGTCAGAGCATCTTCTTTTGCACCATAGCTGTGTCACATTTTGGCATAATGCAGATTTTCTATATAGATCACTAGGTGTGATTTTATTTTATATAGTCTGTTCACAGCAAGATGTAAATCAACAGATCAGGAAAACATTGTCTAAGGTAGCTATAGAGGTCTATGGTAAAAATTAGCCTAATTTTATTCAGTTAATCTAATTGTATATCAAAAAACATAAAAAATTAACATTCTAACATTTCACATTTCAGTTTATCTGATATATATTTACAAGTAATATCTGATTTTTAAATAAATTCATAAAGCCTCTATGATTTTGCTGCTATATATAAAACAGAATCCACTAAGAGCACAGTTATCCTATTTGAGAGGAGGGGATTAAAAAATTAAGCAGAACTGTCATTTTGTTTACAGGAGACTCAGATCAAACCACTATTTTAAAAAAAGAAAACACCGGGAGCAGCACTTCCGCCATTCTTAGTTCAGATCATAATGCATTTTATCTCTCTTCCCTCCCTTGCCACACACACAATGTTCCTATCCAGCCAAAACCTTTATATAATTAAAAACCACAGGCACTCATTCAAAGTGTCAGATCAAAAGGTTAATGTGCTATGGTAAAGAGGAAGTACTTATATTATACCCTTGAATTTTTTTTGAAGTTTACAGCATTTAAAAACAAGTTAAGTCAAACCCTGGCCAAAGCTAATATTACATCATTTGATTTAAAACATTAATCATAGTTGTTTTAAACAAGCCGATCCAAAATATTTGGCTGGCTGAGGAAAAAGCCTCATATCTAAAGGAAGTTTCTGCACATGTAATGGTAGATTACAATGTCTAGGTGTACTGAAAGCAAAAGAAAGTGCAGGTTTTAAGTTTTGTAGTGTAAAAACCCAGGAAACAAAGCAATTATGAAATGAAATTGATTTTTTTTCTTTTCTGGCACTGTGTAACTGGAATGCATGCTGTGTGATACTGTAAATCAGCTTGTTTTGTTTCAGCCCCGAGGTTCTAAGAACAATAGAAAATGTTATTGAAGATGTTATCATATGTCTGTCCAGAAATGAAGCACCCGTTCTAATCCTGAAAAACAGATCCAATTGGGAAAATATTCAGTAGGTAACTTTTACCATGCTTGTTACTCTGTTGTAAACAAATTGTTAAGACCAAATTAAGGAAATTATGAACGAAGTGCCAATTATATAGAAGCTAGTATAGACACTGATCTGTCTGCTACAGTCAACTCTGACTGGTGGCAGCTCTTCATGGTTTTAGGAAGAATTTTTCCTAGTTCTGCCTGGAGATCTCTGGTACTCTCCGGTTGTCTTTCATCATGTACTGCAAGGGCTGAACCTGCTTAGCTTTCAGTATCAGATAAGATACACAGGGAGGTGTGTAGTCCTAAATGTATTTGTCTTTTATATTGTGCTTCATTATATTCGTGTTTCTCCTATATCCTCATGGACAGAAATTTCTGTTCATATCACAATATATACATTAGAAGATAAAATAAATCTTGGTTAAGTAGAAGGCAGTAAAAAGGGGGGGAAGACCACATTATCGATGGATTGACTCAATAAAGGAAACTGATTTGCGAGACCTCAGCATAACTGCTGATGATCAGGACTCTTGGGACCTCATCACATGGAGGTCCATAAGCTGGGAGACAGCGGGGTAAATCCGTGGGGCAGTGCGGGAAACAGTTGGGCAGTGTTCCACATTGCCATCCCATGCCGTTTACCCTCTGCGCATGGCTTGGTCTTGCACCATCCCCGACTTAGTCTATGAGAACACAGATAGTCACACATGTTCTCAGGACTGCCACTTAGCATGCTGCATCACATGGTCTCTGGCGGGCTCTATCCTGGCTCTATCTTGGCAATGTCCTAGGACAGGCAAAAACCCAATGTGATAAGGTCCTTGGAGTCTTCCTCTCTTACTACTTCCTCCTATTTGCCAAGCAAAATTGTAATTTCTAATGAGTGATGTCCAACGTATGACAGTCCCAGACATCATGGCTTCTACAAAGAGTTCAGCCACTTTCGGGCCCAATTATTTGTCTTTTTGGTAATCCATATAGTCACAGAATTCTCCTCCAGCATCCCAAATTAATATGAGTACACTACTATGCTGTATATTAATTCCCAATTTTTAATGGAAAGCAATGGAGCAGGTTGGCAACAAAAAAGAGAAATATGATAGATAGGACTTACACACAATCATGGAAAAAACTAGTTAAATGTAATTAACTAAGCCCAGCTTAACTGTCCGAACATATCTCTCCCTATGAACCATCCAGGGGTTTAAGATCATCTGAGGAGGCCCTGCTCTCAGTCCCGCCTTCTTCGCAGGTGCAACTGGCAGGGACGACAGAGCCTTCTCAGTGGTGACCCCTTGGCTGTGGAACCGTATCCCTAGGGATATTAGATCAGCCCCTTCTCTCCTGACCTTCTGAAGAAAAGTGAAAACATGGCTTTTTGAACAAGCCTTTGGGAACTTAGTGCAATAGATGAACACGGAACTTTATGAAATAAAATACTGGAACGGCTCAGATGATGTTTCTGGATGACGAGGCTAATAGTAAAGGTAGTGGTTTTATATGTATTTAAAGGTTTTAATGTATGTAATTTATAATTCTGTTTTAAATGTTTATTGTAATTTTACATTGTTTCAATGGCATCTAATAGCTCCCTATGTTGTAAAGCCACTTTGAGTCACCTTTGGGTTCAAGAAAGGCGGGGCAGAAATATTGTAAATAAATAAATTGTGATAACTGCCATGAAATCCCCTTTAACTTATGGCAACCGCTACACATGAGAGATGTTCAAGGGCCCTTCCAGACAGGCCCTATATGCCAGGATCTAGATCTCAGGTTTTCTGTTTATCTCAGATTATCTGGCAGTGTGGACTCATCATCCAGTTTAAAGCAGAAAAAGTGAGATCAGATCCTAGGATATAGGGCCTGTCTGGAAGGACCCCAAGTCACTTTATCATCAACAGGTTTATCATCAACCTATTAGGTTCTGGTGGCTCAGACCTGTGCTTTCCATTGAGTCTATCCAGCTACAATATGGTTTTCTTCTTTTCCTACTGCCATCTACTATACCAGTGTTACTGTCTTTGTTAGTAAGTCAGGTCTTCAAATAATATATCTGAAGTGCAACAGTCTCTGTTTAGGCATCTGCACTTTCTAAGAAGAATTTAGATTTGCTCGGGGATCTTGTCTATTTCTTTCCTAGCTGCTTTTCCAGGTCATAGTCTTCTTCTGAATACAATACTTGATTGCAATCTTGACTGAATCAAGATATAGAAAATCCTGAACTATTTCAGTGCCTTCATCATCTGCTTTAAAGTTATGTACCTACAGTAGTATGTGAATCTTTTTGTTTTCTCAATGTTCGACTGTAAATCTGCTTTTGTACATTCTCCCTTGACTTTCTTCAGTAATAATTACAAGCATTTGCTATTTTCTGCTAGTAAGATGTTGTCATCTGCATATCTTAAATTGTTGATATTCTTTCCTCCAATTTTCATGCCTCCTTCTTCCAAGTGTAATTATTCTTTTCGTATGATATGTCCAGTGTGCAAGTTAAATAGATGGGGTGATCAAATACAGCCTTGGGTAACTCTCCCTGCCAGTTGGAAACCATTCTGTATTCTATCCTTATGGTAGTCCTAATTTCTAAGCTAAGGTCATGCAGCTGGAAAATTAAATGTTGTAGTAGACCAATTTATTTAAGAATGAGCCATAATTTTTTATGATCTACACCAGTGTTTCTCAACCTGGAGGGATCGCCAAAGACCATCAGAGAACACAGTATTTTCTGTTGGTCATGGGGGTTCTGTGTGGAAAGTTTTACCCAATTCTATTGTTGGTGAGGTTCAGAATGTTCTTTGAATGTAGGTGAACTATAAATCCCAGCAGCTACCATTCCCAAATGTCCAATTCTATTTTCCCCAAACTCCACCAGTGTTCACATTTGGGCATATTGAGGATTTGTGCCAAGTTTGGTCTGGATCCATCATTGTTTGAGTCCACAGGGCTCTCTGGATGATGGTGAACTTTTGTTTATTTATTTATTTACTATATCGATATCCTGCCCTTCTCAACCCCGAAGGGAACTCAAGGCAGCTTACAGCAGGGGCAAAAGTCAATGCCTTAAACAATTCAACAATTAAATAACATTAAGTTAAAAATCTAAACGAGGTTAAAAATAATTAAAACTCCCAAACTCAAAGTCAATGCCCACCAAACCCTTCCAGTATTTTGTGTTGGTCATGGGAGTTCTGTGTGCCATGTTTGGTTCAATTCCATTGTTGTTGGAGTTCAGAATGCTCTTTGATTGTAAGTGAACTATAAATCCCAGCAAACTACAACTCCCAAATGACAAAATCAATGCCCCCCACAACCCTACCAGTATTCAAATTTGGGCCTATAGGATATTTACATTACGATTCATAACAGTAACAAAATTACAGTTATGAAGTAGCAACGTAAATAATGTTATGGTTGGGAGTCACCACAACATGAGGAACTGTACTTAGTAGGCCTGGGTAACAACGGAAAAAATTGTTTCTAAAATCGATTCGTTTTTTGGGGTTTTTTGCGTTTCGATTTTTAAAAGAATTCCGAAATTTTTCTTTTAAAAAGTTCAATATTTACAAAATTTCGTAAATTGCAAAACAATACGAAACAATTACGAAACAATTGCGAAACAATTATGAATCGATTCGTTAATGGCGGACGCGACCGCACAATACGCTAAAAAACCTCCAAATGGGACAGGGGGAACTTCTGAAGCTTCCCTCTCCCTCTGTTGTTGACTGTTGGTGTGATATTTATAATTTTTTTTCACTGATTAAACAAACAACAACTATAAAACTTGCCCCAGACATGCGGAAATAATAACGAAACGATTTCAAAACGATAACGAAATGAATACAAAACGAATCTGAAACAATTACGAAACGAATTTAAAAATTCGTTTTGTTTTTTAGTTGCTCCTGAATGGTTCGTTATTGCTTCGTTATAAAAAAAATAACGAATTTTTAATGAATTACGAAATTACGAAACGAAACCGCCCAGCCCTAGTACTTAGGGGTCCCAGCATTGGGAAAGTTGAGAAACACTGATCTACACACAAAGGATGCTTTTCTTCTGAAATTCTTTGGTGCATGAAAATGACTTGAAGACACACAACAGTTGTTTAATTGCCCCATTTTATAAGTTGAAACATGATGTGTGAGCAACAACCCTAAAATAAAATAACAGATATCTATTATTAATATATAATTATTTGTAATTTAGAATTTCATAGGCAAATGGATGTGGCCAAAATGTAAACTAGTTCATTGGGTTTTTTCTGCACATTACCAAGGGCCCTTCCACACAGCCATATAACCCAGCATATCAAGGCAGAAAATCCTAGTATATTGGCTTTGAACTGGGTTATCTGAGTCCACACTGCCATATATTCCAGTTCAAAGCAGATAATGTGGAATTTTATTCAGCTGTGTGGAAGGGGTCTAAGTCTAAATCCAACCCAATGTCTTGACATCTTTCAACTTGTATTGGACTACTACTATAGTATTTTTTGAGATGTTACCATAGTGTCTCCTGCCACCTTAAGGCCTTAAAAAGCAGTGCATTCAACAAACAAAAGAAACAAAACTTCAGTCAAGTCATGCTTTGCCTGCCAATATTTTTCATACTGAGTGGAAATTAAATCATGCTGGCTTTTGAATTACAGTTTCTCTAGATATTCCATTTCCATGATAATGATATCTGGTTACAATAACCTACAGTTTTATAAAATTATTAATATGTGTTCTCAGTTCTACACATATTGTTGTGGTGATTACGTAATTCTGCAGCTTTTGGGAAATAGAATCGGAATAAAAAATAGAAGAACGGGAGCAAATTAGTAAACTTTTCCTAATTATATAAATGTATGTTTATATTAAACACAACTGTTTCCTAAGGAGTCTTACACATTATGGGATATACTAAAAAGTTATATAAAAGTGATGTTAATTCTCAATCAGAATACTTGCTAATGTAATGTATCTAGCCTCCTTCTAGATAAAAATTTTCAGTACAGCCACTATGAATCAGTTTGATCTTCACCTCATTCTTGCTACCTAATTGTCAGTACTGGTATCTTCTCACCTTGTCTGTTAACAGTAAATTCCCCAACTTCAATAAAAACAACTTCAACATGTTTTTAATGACACAGTGAGTGTCACACAGATGATACTGAACAGCTGTTTAAAGGTAGTAAGAGGTAGAACATAATAATGGTTCTGACAGGATTTCTGAACTCATTTATAAAATTATAGGTTTAAAGATTCTGTAGGTTTGCAGTTGGCCACCAATTGTACCACAAGGAAAATAAGATGCAACTGTCCCAAATCAGCAACAAACTTTGGTAAGCGATCAGCTTAACTTCTTGTAATATTGTTCAGTAGGACTCTGCTGATGATCTGGTCATTCAGAAACCAAAAATAAGCAATAAAAAACAAGAAAAGAAACCAGAAACATGTCTTCAGCATACCATAAGGAAACACCAAGATAGTGTTTTACAAAGAGGCCGGAAAGGTAGGAGTGTTGCGTGTATCACTGCAGCAGCCGGCTAGAGAGCTCATGTTTGTTGCCAGATGCTTTTGCTGATACCAGCAAAAGCATCTATGTGACCAAGGAGGAGGGGGTTGCCTCCTTCACCCAGGAGATTTCTGAATGGCTGCTGTCATGATAAAAACAACACAGCTCCAGTCTGTCCACTTTTCCCTGCACTGGGAAGTGCACAACTGATCTGTAGTTTTGCTGAAACTCCAGAATATTCCCCAATTTCTCATAACAGGGTTAATCAGTTTTGTCCAGCATTTCAGACTTGAAGTCCCAAGACATCATCTGGACATCCAGGTTCAGCACCTGATCAAAGTTAGATTTGAGGTCAAACTGACAGGCCTTGAGTCATGAGATATCTCTGCAATAAAAATACAAATAGAAATAATGCCCCAAGGGCCAAATTGCATGCTGATGTATAAAATAATTTTGTAGCAATTTCTGCTTCTAAAAATGCATCTCAATAGGAGTATTTCAAAATATTAATTTGAAGTTTGGAATGGATTTGATCCATAGCAGTTCTGACTGAATCAAGAATAAGTTTTCCATGTATTGCTGTTTTTATCATGCTAGAAAAGATTTAATATATCCCATTATACAGGTTCTCCTCAGCATACTTTTTGAATGTCTTCTGATTATTTTCATCTAATCCTTTACAAGTCAGCCATTAACCAAATAGACAAAAGTTTTGAATTTGGCATTTCTCAATTGTAAGATTTGATGGTTTTTTTTTATTAAAAAAATGCAATATTCATTACAGGCTGAGCATAACAACTAAAATTCCAAAATCCAAAATATTTCAGAATCACAGTTGTCCACATGGCTGATTGAGATAATTGCATTTTTTTTTCTTTCAGATGGTTCAGTATATATAAACTTTGTTTCATGTGTAAAATTATTTTTGAAATGTATAAAATTATCTACAGGCTGTGTGATGAAATAAATTTCATGTTTAGATGCGAGTCTCATTGACAATATATCCCATAGTGTACATATATGCAAGTGCAGGTATTCCAAAGGCCAAAAAAGCATCTAAAATCCCTCAAACTTTTGGTCCCAAGTTTTTTGGATAAGAAATATTCAACCTATATGTATTTATAATACAATTTCTAATTTAATATAAAAGTCTCAGTGGTCTATGAATATCAAAAAGAGGGTGATCATTTTGTTTTGCATTTCAGCTCTATTTCTTAAAATATTTTCCATTGTCTACAAGATGGTGCAGACAAATATTTATGCAACTAAAAGGTAATAATCATATTTGCATCTAATTGCACCTATTTGGCTCAAGCTATGATGGTATGACCTTATATTCATTAAGGACTTCATCCCATGCAGTAAAATCAGCATTTCTACACATATAAGAAGTGTCATCTCACGGTGCCCTCACATGACACAAGCTTCAACTGTAGGGCTGAGGTATTTTGCCTGTCTAAAGTGTTGGTTTCCGCAACGATTCTTAAGCCAATTGATAATTGTCTTATTTTTAAATTCCTTGTATAGAGATGGGCAAAACAGCCTGTTTCCTCGTGTGATGTTAATCCCTGTTGCCCGTTTGTAAATAAAATAATTACTCTGTGTGTGGGAGGAGCCAAAATGTTCATTTCCTCAATTTTAAACCACTTCCTACGAATGCCAATGTAGATGCTTGTAAAAAAAGATCAGGCTTAATTTAAAACCACTTCTTACAATCACCAATAGAGAAGCTTGGGGAAAAATCAAGCTTAATTTAAAATCACTTCCTATGATTGTCAATAGAGAAGCTTGGGGAACAGTCAGTATTAACTTAAAACTGCTTCCTATGATCGCCAATAGAGAGGCTTGGAGAAAGATCAGGGCTAATTTTAAACCGCTTCCTACAATCTGGGGTGATTTTTTAAAAGATAAGTAATCAAAATCCTGGAGGGTCAATGGAAGGAAACAAATCTCAACCGTGTGATGGCAAATCAAATGGATAAATCCTAAAATAAGCGGAGAAAAGGAGAAGGTGTGTTGAGGGTAGGAAAATCATCAGTTTAATTTCCAAATGGGGCATTGTGAAGTTTAAGAGAAAAATCAACAATCTCAAACACTTGACTTATCCTGTGAGATGAAGTCCTAAGAGTACTTTATTTAGAAATATATATAAATAACTGTTACATTTTACCTGAAGATTGCCTGAAGAATTTTGACATAAAATAAGTAAACATTAAGGGACAAAAATAATTGCAAAAGATTATTTTTCCTATAAATAACTGTTGACAAACCTTATAGGAACCACAAGACCTTAGTATGCCACAACATGAGAAAACGCCCAAGGATTGTCCTGAAAGGATATTGTCAGTTACACTTGCAAAAAATTTAATCGTTCAGTTTTATATGACTAGAGGAAAAAATAAAGGAGGATAAAATTGTAGCAACTTTGCATCAATTTTAATGTGTTTCAAGATCTGAATGTTGAAGGTGGTCCTCCAATTAATCACTTGTTAATCACTTTTCCTCTGCCCTATGCCCTTGGGGGAAAAGAGAGGAACTCCCTGCTGGTACCCACATGCTTCCCAACACCTTCTCCACCTTTCCCAGTGGAAAGCAGAGATAAGAATAACTCAAAGTAAACCACTTTTTCCTTGCCTCCCAAATAGAGGAAAGCACTTTGAGGTGTAACAGAACATTAATAAAAGCTTATTCTGTGTATGAAGGATTACATCAAATTTCGTGCTATCGTACCTTGATGTGGTCCTCTCCAGGCATAGCTTAGAAAGTTACAGAAATACGTTACACTCTAAAGATACTGGAACCAACCAGGTAGGGAAACATACAAATCACATCCTCAACTGAACTAAAACTGTCCCTCACAACTTATACCAATGGTTCTCAACCTGTTGGGTCCCCAGATGTTTTGGCCTCCAACTCCCAGAAATCCTAACAGCTGGTAAACTGGCTGGGATTTCTGGGATTTGAAGGCCACAACACCTGGGGACCCACAGGTTGAGAACCACTGATGCAGTCTGGTTTTCAACACCTTGATAAGCAGGAGTGATTCTTTTGAGGTCTATTCATACTGAAAGTATTCCAAGAGGAAAAGTTGAAAGAACAGAACAACATACCAGAGAACAAATGCAATAAAACTTGCATATTCTTGACCTCCAAAGATTTTAGATCAGTGGTTCCCAACCAGTGGTCTGTGGACCACCACAAGAACTAAAATATGGCCTGCAGCCTCACTGTTACTACACTATTGCAATGAGAGCGATTAGTCTCACAAAATCCTCTTATAGTGTTGAGGCAAAAAGTGGGGGGGGGGGGGGAGAGGCTGACTATCCACAAAAGGTATGACAACAAGCTCCCTAACTGCTGCTTCTCCTCCCTCCCTCCCTGAGCAGAGCCGTTCCATGTGGTGCGTGGAAGCAGGGGCACCTTGGTGTATTCGTTTTTAGGCCTGTTTCTGGAGTTATTTGGGGTGCTGATTCAGAAAATTGCATTGGATAGACCGCATCAGCTCTAGATTATTAAATATGGTTTTCTGTGGGTGAACAGAAGGTGATTACTGGGTGGCATGTGTTCTAGAGCTGATGGGTCTATCCAATGCAGTTTTCTGAATCTGCACCCCAAAACCCCCAAACTAAATCTAAAGTTGACCAAAAATTGATTTGTAACCATTTTGGTACTAATGTTGGAGAGTGGTCCCTGGTCAAGTGATCCCTGGTCAAAAAAAGGTTGGGAACCACTGTTTTAGCATCTCTAAACCCACAAAAAGCTCAATTTGCAAAACATAGCTCCCCTGATCTTGTGCAGTCTTCTGCCATCCTAACTGGTAAATTAACCTGCTATTAATAGCTTGATACCTCATATGCTATTACAATTATTTGGGAGATTGATTAATAGGAGTTAATGTGTTTGTCACTGTCAAAGTTTTTTAAAGAATAAAAAAATATTTTAGAGAAAAAATCTCTAAATAATTTTATCAGATTTAACATTTCTTTTAAAATTACTTTTATCTTGACAGAGATATATTCTACACTGATACAGTACTTTTTGGTAATCAAAAAGTTGTAGATGACATTATCACTGATATTTCCTGTATGCTCAAGATACCTAGGAGGAATCTACATATTGTTAAGTATTAAATCATTCTTATGTAGTATGTAAAATGTATACATTTGGAAATGAGGAAGTTCTTATTAATATATGGTTATGATAGGAAATAATAAGGTAAATACGGAATATTGGTTCATTTTTGGCGGTACAGTGCACAAATGCTTCATATCATTAAGTTCCTCAGCTCAAAGCCTCTTTGATAAGTGAGCGCTTGAGATACTCACAAGGAACAGAATTTAACTATTGCTTTCTAGAGAAAGCCTCTATTTCTTCTAATGAATTACTTGCCCTGCTGCATCTTTCTCTCTGTTTTTGTCCATCTCCTGGTCAACTCCACTAAAGCAGGAACATGTTCTATGCTTTCCGGCCACTAATGAGGTTATCTTGGTTGCAAATCTTCTTGTTGCTTGTATTCAAAGACCTTCATTAATCTTTCAAAGAATCATAATGCCTTAAAATGTTTTATTTAATGCTTGTATTGTGAGAACCATGTATTCATTTTGGCTCATGTAATACTTCTTGGGCATCAGAAATGTAAGCAAAATTTGAATGTTTCATCTCAGAAATATGAATTCCAATATGCATATCTGCTCTTTCCCTGAGTTGATTATTACAACACTGACATTATTCTCTAGATCAGACAGACAATCAGCTTCAAACTAATCTTGTTGGCAAGGCTACAGCAGCAATACAAGCAACAGGAGAGGATAGCTTTTTTTCCTTCCTCTTCTTTCTGTTGGTGGTACTTTAATGCTGAGCCATAGCACTCTCCTTTCTATGTATAGCATATTTGACAGAGGTGTAGGCCTTTAAAAACTATACTTCGTGGGGAATACTTTTGTGTTAGAAAGGGAAGAAGCCATTTCAATCCCTTGTTGCTGCAATCCTACTGCCAAGAGGGTGAATGCCATCCTAAGAATGTCATCTCAGACCTTTGGGTATTTGAAAAGTGGTTTTCAGTATACATACATACAGTGTGTGTGTATATATATATATATATAAAGGTGACATCACACTTGCTGGATGAGGGTGCAATGGTAACCACCCTTCAACCTGTCCAGTTCTCCAGGTATCCCACTTCCTGATTCCATCCCAATCCAGGGCACAGGATATACATGTAAAAAACCTGTTTTTTTCCTAGAAGCTGCAGGGTAAATTAGAAACAAAAAATTGGATTGAAACTTCCAGGCGTCTAAAAGAAGTGCCCTCACTTTAAAACCATAGGACTGCCATGTGTTTAACCAGGGATTGAAATAAAGATGAAATATTTTGCAGGTGTGGATTCAGCGCTGTTCTCAAATCAAGTTATTTTCTAATTTCTGGGAATTTACTGAAATAATTCCTTGAGCTTGTCTAAAATTGCAGATTTTAAAATAACAAATACCAAAAAATGAAAATGTTAGTACTTCCGTTCACTTAGGAAAGCCTGCCTTTTTTTTTATCTAGGATGTACAATTAATAATATGTACTATCCTTTAACTACATAATTTTTGAATTTTTTAATCTTGACAGCTGTCAACCAGCAAAGGACTTATTGCTGGGAATCTAAGTTATATTGAGGAAGACGGTACAAAAGTAAATTGTACCTGCAGTACAACGGTATGCTTGACTTTTGCTATTGCTTTAGATTAATACATTTTCTATATTTATAATTCTGGAAGGATATGTATTTATGGTATTGCAGCAACACAAGAAATGAGAAGGGGAAGAACATAAGAGGCACACATTATATAATGTATATAAAGTTATAGAAACAGTGTAATTATTCAACCAATATAAAGCTCTACAATATTTCCTCAGGAGCAAGTTTTATTCCATTGTTTCAAAGTGAAATTAGTGTCTTCTAATCCACTTCTGAATCTAGGTGAAGTGCTGTTTTTAGTAAATATGTAGCATGTATTAAAACACATTAAAAACAAAAAGAACATAAGACAAGAAAGGAAGTAGGGAAATCCAAGATATTTCTTGAAAAAAGTTTGGGTGAAGGAGCAGGAAAACCCATGAATATTCAGGTTCAATCCAGACAAAAATAAATGGAAACTCTTGATATTCTGGTTGAGAACTGAAATGGAAAAAAGGAGAAAAAACGTGGGTTTTTTTTAAAGAGTTTATATGGCTCAAGAATTTCTGAGAACTGAAATAAATCTGGTACCCATCTGTATTAGCAGGTAGGATGAAAAGGTAGTGTTCCATTATCCAGGCGGAGAGGTGAGAAAAGAAAGCCTCTTCTGTTGTTGCATAAGAAATAACAATGTTGGATCTTGGCAGTTATTTGTACACAATATAGTTTCCCAGCCAACAATATCAAAAACTAAGAGAATGCAATTTTTAGTTTATTGGATTCAGATAAAATAGCAACCTATGTTTTGCTATTAATTAATCTATATAAATAAAAATGTAATGTTAAACCCAAAAACCACTGGACAAATTTACACCAAATTTGGACACAATACACCTATCAGGCCAACAAGTGACCATCACTCATAAAAACATTGAAAAACACAGCAGAAGAGACTTTAAAAGCAAAATTTTTTACAAAAATACATTACAACGCATGCATTACAAAACCACATATATATGCAAACATGCGTATATACACATATACACAAATATATACACATACATATACACATATATACACATACAAAACACATATACACAGACTGGGCTACAGCAACATGTGGCAGGGGGATGGCTAGTGTGGAATAAAAGTTTCTCATTTTTTGCTATCGCAAAGAAGGGCAAAGATGAACAAGGGATGTGAGAGCCAAAGATGCATAGCTGTTTGTTCACAGAATGTTGTTCTATGGTATAGTTAACTTTATAATAAACTCCCAGCCATACGTAGTGAATGAACACACAGTTATTTCATATGCACAGAATGGCCTGTTCATTCTAATGATGACAGATCACCATATGAGCAATGCAACACATGTGTGAGCTGTTTTCACCCCTGTAAAAAACAACAGGTGTAAGCTATTATAAACTTAGAATACCTTTGGGTGCATAAGAGTGTTCAAACCTCGAATAGATTGAGAGATCCAAGAGCTGATCAGAAGCTTTGACTGTTGAGTATGGTCTAAGCAAAAAAAAATGTTATTGGGAGCGCCACTTTTATTTTTTCTAGTTTTGTAGGACTAAACATAAGATTCCTTCATTTTTAATATTCCTCTGGTATTCCTCATATTACAATATAATTGGCTGATATGTCCAGAACACCTGCAATGATATAATAGCCGCACTTCAATCCTTGGTATATAAATTTCTGTGCCAATTGTTCCCTCTTTCGTGTTTCTTTTCCATATGTTTGGCATATTGAGGCAAATTCCAGTATGAGATATAAAATGTTAACAAAACATCCCATGACTTTAAATATCAGCCGAAAAGCAGTAAAACAAAGGGAAAATAAAGCAGTTTAAAATGTCTGTAAGTACCTGTCATCATGTTGTTTAATTTTACCCCTCTCTGTTGACCATATGAATATTTTGGCACTAGAGGAAGTTACTATATTTTGGAACTGTGTCTTCGACCAGTTGGCTTCAATTGAATTAACTTTCAGTGAAGTATGATTGAGACTGAATTATTAAACATATACATTAGAATCTCAAACATAGCAAATGTTGTGGCAGAAAGTTATTTAAGAAATTGAGGACTCTGAGATATTTTTTCCTGTTCTGCAATATCTAATAATTTTTAATTAATATAGTTCCTTTATCTTGTTTCTTCCTTGTTGTTGTTGTTTTAGGCAGCTGTACCATCTAATGTTGAAGGAATGAGAAGTATCCTTTATATAAAATATATACTTGAAAACTTGAAAACTAGGGGACTGTTTTCAGTTCTGTTTAATACTAAAAATAGACTAATGAGCAAAATTTCCAGACTTCGCTTTAAAAATAAAATATCTGATACAAAGTTACATAGTAATAAAAGAATGAAGCAGTTTTACATTTACAAAAGGATTCAGCACTGTATTGTGTACTAAAGTAGAATTCCATCGATATTTTTCTTAGCCTTAATGTTACAGATTTGATCACAGATGCAAAATTTATTCTAATTGTAGAAAAAGATGCAACTTTTCAGAGATTGCTAGATGACAACTTTTGCAATAATATGGACCCATGCATAATTGTTACGGTGTGAAATTTGTGTTTAGGCTGATCAGATCCAAGTCCACTTGGACAGCGATAATTTTTTAAAGTTGAGGTTTAGGGCTAGCTTTTGGGCTGCAACTGTTTTGGTCATTCTTTGAGATAATTTAAACAGAGATAAATTTACTGGCCTCAGCCATTAATGCATGAATGCAGGAGTGTGGAGATGATAACAAAGTTGGAAGCAACTTTGAGTGGAGTTGGCAGAAATGACTGACTCTGGATCCAAAATAAAAGCTAGTTTATTGAATATCTACTTTTATGTGAAATTTTAGGAAGCTTTTCTTTTTTGGAAATTTTAATCAGACATTTGTCTCTCAAAAGTGGCTCATATATATATATATATATATATATATGCGCCATTTTTGAGAGAGTCAACGTTGGACACTGGACAGTAGAAAAATAGAAGAGTCCTAGTCAAATGTTTAGCATGTCAATTGCACAGCCCTACACTAATGACATCCCATCTACATTACAGTAAGATATTAAAAGCGAGACTTCCATTGAAAATGACAAATTAACTATAGTTTAAAAATAGTGATTGGAACTGGTTATTACAACAATATCATACATAGATTTACAGTGGCATTCAAACCTTCCAAGATTCAGTTCAGTGCCAGTTTTAATACATAGTTTGGATGCTCAATATCTGAAGGCCCCTTTCCTATATATGTGAACTGAAATTGTCATGAAAGACTAGTCTGAGTGCCAACACTAATTCAAGAGTGGGTTGTCTTTGTAGTAGCCTCTTCAGTTAGATATGTATGGCATTTCCTTGGCTATAAATAAAAAAGATCTCTGGTGCCAGGCAAACAACTTTTTTTTCTGCAACCTTTTCAAACAGTTGTATTCTTGTTAACCAGTTTGTATGTCAAGTGGTTTTTAACTCTTTCAGACTTTTTAAACTATCATGGCATCTGGGGTTCTGGGAAAGGGGATATTGATCGTGTAAAGGTGAGTTATATTATACCTTTTGTGTTTTATTTGTATGTATGTATGCTACCCGTTAATATATACATAAATGTGTAATGCTAGAATGTTATTTCTGAACATAAAATTGAGGCTTATCATATGATAAGGCATTATTTCCTTAGGGGAAAGGTGTACCAGATGTGAATACACGACTTTTACTCAAAAAGTTATGGGATACTTGCCATGTTCCTATTTTTGCCCTCATGGATGCTGATCCACATGGTAAGTATGGAAGAATCTAGAGAACACAACTGTGCCATATTATTTCAGCTGGCAAAGTTGGAATAGAGACAATTTACATCAGAAGTAGGACCATTTATCCTATTAATATGTTGGGAGCCACATGATATAATGTAATGGTGGGTAATGGGAGAAGCCAGAATAACTTCATTCTCTCACTTTCTCTTGACGATACTAAAATGAAAGGTAGTGTGAAATCATCAGGGTGATGAATGCATTTATATTATCTAGTGCTGTTCTAAGGGGAGGGCAAATTAAGGAACATAATATTTGCTACTAATTTCAGCCTGACATTGATGTTGGTAGGGGCTTGACAGATTTAATGTGTGAAACATCCAAGCCTTGAAATTAAGGCAAATTAATACATTCGTCAGGAAAAAAATTACCATTACCTTTCTTAATTCTATACCACTTATATTTTATATTATCTGTATACTAGGTATTGAAATAATGTGTATCTACAAGTATGGTTCTATGGTAAGTTTTTTTCTCCCCCATTTTAATCACTGATACTTGCCTAAGTGATACCGACAAGTTATACCCCATTTTGATTATGGAATAGAAATCATTTGGGGCTCAATATCCTTAGGAGATATATTTATATTAAAAAAAAGTGGTGGTGTCAACTCAGATTCTAGCAAGTGAGTTCTGTCCTAAATAGCAAGGTAAAATTATTGATATTGAGAAGATTTCCAAAGTTTCTATCCTCCTTTCTGCTTACCCTACCAGTCACTTTTCTGATATAGTCCCCCCCCCCCCCCCCAGATGATTTCCTCCTCTTGATCAGTAGATGAATTTCAGGCCCTGACTGACTGAAATACAAGTAGATAGAGACGTTGCTCAGGTAAATATATAAGCGAACGAATCTCCCACGTGTTCCTGTTCTTTTGCAGCCACCACAATTTTCCACATCATAGTGAACATCAACCAGAAGGCCATGCTTCCTGCCAAAAATGTACAGCTCTATCCTATGCATACATTAAAACCTTTCAGCACATAAAGCAATTGCTTTATTGTATGCTTTGTTCACATTTATTTTAGAAGTGCGGAGACAAAATGCATAAGTAGATTAATGTAGTTATAGAAAATCCAGAAAATCTAGGATATCCAGGAAAATCAGCTAGATATCATAGCAGATATAATCAATCGTCTATTCTGGTATCATGCTATCATTGTATGAAATAAATATTCCAAATTACATTGACTGTTATTGATTGAAAACTTTACTTTGTCATATGTTAAAGTATAACAAAGGCAAAGAGAAATATTACAGTGTACAATAGTTGCTATTTCATGTTTCAGTCTATGTCCTTTGAAGCCCCAAACCTTACAGTTCCAGCTGTAAGATGGCTCGGAATTCTTCCATCTGATTTTGAAAGGTCAGTAGTTTGAAAAAGTGAAATGTATTATTCCAGGACAAACTCACACATGTATTCAAAGTCCAGTTTATTCATTTGTTCCTTTTTCTTTTTCACCATCTTATTGGAGATGCTTCCCCTGCTTCCCTTTCCACCCCAACAATAACAGTTGATCAGTAAACTTTAATTGGTATTATTTTGAGAAGTCTTACTACTACTACCACCACTACTACTACAATTATTATTTTACTGACACAAAAACACAGTATGTCACAGCAAACAAGATATATATGCTGGATTTTGTATCACAAAATCACAAGTCAAACATGTCCCAAGCATCTTGGACTATGTGATGTATTTTTGAATGATGCGTGCAGATCCAAGTAAAGTGGCCTTTTGCAGTTGACAGATCGTTATTTTGTCAATGTTTATTGTTTCCAAATGCCGGCTGAGATCTTTTGGCATGGCACCCAGTATGCCAATTACCACTGGGACCACCTGTACTGGTTTATGCCAGAGCCTTTGCAGTTCGATTTTGTGGTCCTGATAATGGCTGAGTTTTTCCTGTTGCTTTTCCTCAATGTGATTGTCACTTGGTAGGGCAACATCAATAATCCAACAATTTTCTTTTCCACAATCTGGTGTGATGTCTGGTGTATTGTGTTCCAAAATTTTGTCAAAAGTCCCACAGTATTTTTGCGCGTTCATTTTCCACTGCCTTTGCAGGTACTATGATTATTTATTTATTTAGTTTGTACATTTGTACTCTGTCCTTCTCACACACACACACCCCCCGGGGGGGGGGGTGGACGACTCAGGGCGGCTTCACAACAAGCACCCATTTGAGTACTAACCACAGTCATAGACATATTTAAAACAGATCATTAAAATATATTACATTAAAAACATTTGGTTAAAATCACGCCAGTTTAAAATCATTGTTTGAGACAGTCTATTGTCGTACATATTATACTGAGTCTTATTCTCAATTGCTGCTGCTACTGTTCAACTACTGCCTGTCTTTAACACTCCAAAGTGGCAGGTTACATTTTTCTATAGATGGAGTTATAGCAGGCCATGCCCATACATGTGTTTAAAGATATTAGTGCAAAGATAGATGGGAAAAACAATCACAAAAAGAGACAATGATGAGTCACTCAAAAGTAATAAATTCATGTCCCTATAATGTATACTGAAATGAATAGCTGAACATTGAATGTTGGTTCTTTCTAGATATTTTGGATTATCATTGGCTTGTCAGCATTCTTTTGTGTTTCATATATGATTTCAAACAATAAACATAGCCAAAGTAACATATCTAACTAATTTTCAGACTGAACATACCCAAGACTGCATTGATTCCATTGTCTAAACAAGATCAAAGTAAACTGGCCAGCTTGCAGATGAGACCATTTATTGCTTATCAGTCAACCTGGAAGAATGAAGTATGTATGAACCATTATTATTTACTATCTATTATAATAAAAATAAATACATTACCCATTTCTCCTTGTGGCTTGAGGCAGTGTACAACAGGTTAAAACAGGGAAATAAAACAGTATCACAATCACACCATGGCCATAGTGTTCTGGGATCTTCCAGAACATTTGTATTATCTGAATTTCCAGGAGTCTTGGCACTTCTATTTTCAATGTGGTAGCAGCTGTGAACTAACTAGAACAAGATACTGTGAACAGGTTGTTGTTGTTTTATTTTAAAAACACCTTTTAATACTTGCTTAACTCTGAGGCTTAACCCAGGTTCTGAATTCAACCATAGTAGCAGCTGAAAGAATTGGTATGCAAATTGTAAATGCTTACTTAAGTTAAAAGGGATAAGACCTTCAGTCAACATTGAATTAAGCATATTTAAAGCTAATTTGTGTACTTTATATAGAACACAATTGTAATGCAAAGATTCTTGTAACAGCACTGTAAGGTTTAATTAGTATTTGTATTATGAGGCAGTTACATTTAATCAGAACAGAACTTTGTCTCTATCATGTAACACAGGTTATTTTCAGTCACTGGAAATTGTACATAACAACAATTTAAACTGAAATGTGAATTCTATTTTTTTTTTTTTTGCAGTTAGATATTATGGCAACATGCCAAATGAAGGCTGAAATTCAAGCACTGAATTCTTTTTCATCTGATTATCTTTCCAGAGTCTATTTGCCAAACAAATTGCAGTTTGGTGGTTGGATATGAATATTCAAATATAAAAATGTATTTTTGAATTTGTTTCTTCCAATATTTCCAATTGGGGAGAATGATTATTCCCTTATCCATATCAGAATTATTTTATGATCACTTAAAAAGAAATTCCATGTACACTGTCTAAAATACCAAAGAGAGGAAACAAGTTTAGCCTGGTTTTAAAAATCGGGGTACTGTTCCATTATCTGGGTGGAGGTCATCAGGGGGCCCTAGAGAGAGAAAGATAGTCCATTTTATTTCCCCCTGTGTTCCTGTCATTCCCCCCACCCAGGTCCCCATCATAGAAAAAAAAACCTCTCATTTTTTAAATGGGAAGGGAGGAGGGGGAATAACCACCAAAAACGGGTGAAATGGTTTTCCTCCTTCAACCCCCCCCCCCCCCAAAAGGACTATCCTTCTCTCTCTAGCACTCCCTTGTGGACTCCACCGGGTAATGGAACACTACCAAAATCAGATTAATTTTCATAGTCTGGATTCTAGATATAGGCAGTAAGTGTGAAGAGTATGGAAACGGGACTGCCCTACAGCAAATTAATTTAGATTTATACATTACATTTGATTAATTTTAATTTAAAAGTAAGTTTTAGATCTTGTTTACAATTAATTATACTAAGCTGGATTTTGAATAAATAAATGTAGGAATCTGGTTTTCCTGTCTGTTATCTTTGTACTAATGTAATTAGTAAATAAAAGTAATGACTTCTGCTCCTTTCTGTAATACATTCATACAGAAACAGACATTGAATCTGATTCTGAAATATTCATCTGTGTCTGTTGTGCACATAATCTCTGTAAAAGCAAGTGTTTTATTCAATATCATTAACATTAATGAAATAATGGGATTATTTCCGCCACCTGAAATGAAAGCTGATAAAACATAGAACCAAGAGTGTTCACAGTGATTAATTATGGAGTTTCAGATAATCATAAAAGTAATCTGTATTCACGGTGTTTTCTGGTCCCTACACTGACCACTTTTCTAGAAAGAGAGGGGTTCAGTAAGGGTACAGCTATACCAGACATGGACAAACTTTGGCCCTCCAGGTGTTTTGGACTTCAACTCCCACAGTTCCTAACAACCTACCGGCTGTTAGGAAATAATAATAATAATATAATAAACCTTTATTTGTACCCCGCTACCATCTCCCGAAGGACTCAGTGCGTCTTACAAGAGGCCGAGCCCAAATACAACAATAAAAACAGCAGGAGCAGCAACAACACAATAACTAAAAAAACAAAAAACAAAAACAAAGCAATGACAATTAACAACACCCAATGATGCAATTAAAAGCAATGGCCGGGGCAAATGTAATAATTAAAATTAAAAGTGCTGGGCATGACAAGGTGGGGTGTTTGGAGGGGGATGGGCATGCAGATATCCTGGATCTCTGATAAAGTGCGTTGGGATATAATGCTAGGCGTTTCCTTATTCTGGAAAGGCACACTGGAACAACCACGTTTTCAAGCTCCTCCTAAAGATTGCTAGTGACGGGACCTGCCTGATTCCTTAGGGAGAGAGTTCCAGAGTCAAGGGGCCACCACCGAGAAAGCCCTATCCCTCGTCCCCACCAATCGTGCTTGCGATGCAGGTGGGATCATGAGCAGGGCCCCTCCAGATGAACAAAGAGATAGTGTGGGTTCGTACAGAGATGCGGTCATGCAGGAAGGCAGGTCCCAAACCATTTAGGGCTTTGTAGGTAAGCACCTGCACCTTGAATTGGGACCGGAAAATGTATGGCAGCCAATGGAGATCCTTAAACAGGAGGGTTGACCTCTCCCTGTAAGGAGCACCAGTTAACAACCTGGCCGCCGCCCGTTGGACCAATTGAAATTTCCGGGCCGTTTTCAAGGGCAGCCCCACATAGAGTGCGTTACAGTAGTCCAATCTGGAAATGACTAAGTTTGCCTGATCAATACTGTAGAATTAATGCAGCTTGACACCACTTTAATTATCAAGGCTCAGTGGCAATATGGAATCTTGGGCGTTGTAGTTTGGGGAGGCTCCACTACTCTTCGGTAGAGAACGCTAAAGACCTTGTAAAACTAAAACTCTCATGATTCCATAGCATTGAGCCCCAGCAGTTAAAGTGAAGTCTGTTGTTCATTCGTTCAGTCGCTTCCGACTCTTCATGACCACATGGACCAGCCCACACCAGAGCTCCCTGTCGGCCGTCACCACCCCCAGCTCCTTCAAGGTCAAGCCAGTCACTTCAAGGATACCATCCATCCATCTTGCCCTTGATCGGCTGCTCTTCCTTTTTCCTTCCATTTTCCCCAGCATCATTGTCTTCCCCAAGCTTTCCTGTCTTCTCATTATGTGGCCAAAATACTTCATCTTTTGTGAGGTCTAACTGCATTAATTCTACAATGCAGATGCACCCTTGGTTAGGTAGCCTAGCTATTTCCTGCCACTGCCAATAGTGCAAGACCTATGGAGCGAGGGAATGACATTTGTCAGATGCATACCATCCTACTTCAAGTTACCAAGCAACCATCCCCATGACACTCCAGGAATGCACCCAAAAATGTTTGACAAGCTATTAGTGGAAGCGAAACATACTCGCACACTCTGCAAGAAACTCAACTGTATGGTCCCACGTTTAAAAAATGATTTTTTTCTCTCTGCAACGTTTCAGTCTCTTTTATCTTCAGCCGAACTCTAAAGCAGGTATGGGCAAACTTGACCCCTCTGTGATGTCACTAAAAATGAAAGGTGACAAGTGTATGCGGGAAAGGGAGGAAGGTGTCCAGGTGTTTTGGAGTTGTAGTCCAAAACACCTGGAGGGGTCAAGTTTGCCCATACCTGCTCTAAAGGAAGGCTTTTACAGCAATTTGACAGCTGTTTAACTGCTATTGAAAGCTATTGAAAACGGGCTGGTAATTTTGTAAAGCATTTAGCCTTCTCTGCCACAACAAACTACAAACCCCAGAATTCTATTCGAATCGAACCGGGCTGGTTTCCAGTGACGTCACTACGTGGGGCGTGAAGGGAGGTGCAATGGAACTCCCTGGGACCCGCCCCCGAATGCCATAGGCCACGCCCACTTTTAACCCGTGAGTCGGCGTTGGCGCTATCCGGCGTGCTTCTGTTTGACGCATGCGCAGTGAGGACGGGCCTATCGAACGGCGCGGCCCTTCTTACCGCCCGGCGTGGCGTTGAGGGGAGAGAGCTGCGTGAAGGAAGAGGAAGGGAGCCGTGGGTAGGTCAGTCCCTTGCCTTCTTTCCCGCATCGCTCGGGCGCTTTCCCTCTCCCTCCGTTTCCCCTCTGTTCAGTGGAGTGAGCCAAGGGAGACCTCCCTTTCCTTCCTTCCTTCCCCCTTTCTTTTTTCTCCAGCTCTGAGAGGGCCTACCTCACAGTGTCTCCATGTCAACATGGCTCTCTTTGTGACTCCTTCCTCCCTTTCCCGCATACACTTGTCACCTTTCATTTTTAGTGACATCACAGAGGGACACTTCACCTAGCAACTGCTTTTGTGGGACAGACAGGCATACTTTGACATGTGTGTATATATATAAAAAACTTTTTACGTCATATGAGCGCTCTTGTGATTTAGCTGCACTCTATTTTTTATCTAAAACTAGTCCCCCCTCTATGTGTACGTATGTATATATGTACACATACAGATATAATCTTTACTTGTAATCCTTTTAGAAAGGTAAAGGTAGTCCCCTGACATTAAGTCCAGTCATGTCTGACTCTGGGGTGTGGTGCTCATCTCCATTTCTAAGCCGAAGAGCCAGCATTGTCCATAGACACCTCCAAGGTCATGTGGCCAGCATGACTGCATGGAGCGCTGTTACCTTCCCGCCAGAGCGGTACCTATTGATCTACTCCCATTTGTACGTTTTCGAACTGCTGGGTTGACCGAAGCTAGGGCTGACAGCGGAAGCTCACGCCGCTCCACGGAATCGAACCTGCAACCTTTCGATCAACAAGCTCAGCAGCTCAGTTCTTTAGCCCACTGCGCCAATGGGGGCTCCTCTTAGAAAGGATACAGTATACAGGCAGTCCTCGAGTTACAAACGACTCATAGTTAAGCATGGGGGCGAGACAACAGGAAGTGAGTGAAATAATGCTACTTTCTTTGTACCCCGCCCTATCTCCCCAAGGGGACTCAGGGCGGTTTCCAACAAAAGTAACAAAATGGCAAACGTTCAATGAAGAAAACAGACAATGATAAATCAAAACAGTGGATAAAACAATATCAAAATAAACTTATTAAAACTCAATAAAAATAATACATAATTGAACTTAAATAAACATAATTTAACCCATCGCACACAATTTCCACAGGCTGCAATAGGTGTCCAGTATCTAGGCAAGGATATATATAAAGGTGTACTAGTCTTCCGCCTCTTCATATGCTAAGGTACATAAAGGAGTTTTAAAAGCTTTTTAAAGGAAAGGAAGGTGGGACCACTTTTTATTTCTTTAGAGAGGGAGTTCCAGAGGAAGGGGGCGAAATCTAACCTTTCTTGTTCACAACTTGGGGATTGTCTGTAAAACTATAAAAAAAATTAAAATTAAAAATTAAAATTAAAAAGCTTTCAAATGCCTTTCCACTACCATAAAGATTTCAATTTCAAATTTAGATTTTTCAAATTTTATACAGTAGTCAAACTTGAGGCCTGTGGGCCAAATCTGATCCACCATGTCATTTTTTGTGGCTGTCCAGATGTCGACCAGCGTTGATGGGAGTTGTTATAGTTACATCTGGAAAGCTGCAGCCTGTTCAGTTTAGTCAGGATAGTGTGGTTTGAATTTATATACAAAGCTTGTCAGACTTTAAACCCAACCTCAGGGTCACAAGAGCTCTATTCTATTATTCTCAGTCCATATGGGGCTAATAAAAAAACACATCAGCCCCTGACATGACCTTAAAAACCTTCTTTAAAAGCCTGCCTGAATAAGAAGGTTTAACCTGTCACCAGAAGGACAGCAGGGAGGGGGCCATTCTGGCTTCCTTGTTCAGGGAGTTGTGGGGTTGAGGGTCAGTCACCAAGAGAGGAAGGCCCTCTTTCATATTTCCACCAACCAACCTTGAGATCTTCTGAAGATCTCAGGGCTTGGGCAGGTTCGTATAAGGACACAGGTCAGCCAAATAGTCTTAGATTTCAACATCATGTATTCATCTCGTTTATACAAATGAGAACAACCAAAATGTTAAAAGCCCTGCAAGCCACTTTAAAACATGATTAACAGTGCAGTCCTATTCAAATGCCTACTCAAGATGTTGAAGTTAATAATAATAATATTTGTTATCTGCCTCTCAAGGTTCAAAGCAATATACAACGTAGTTGAAATAAATAGATAAAAATATAAGACCATTAAAACACATTAAAAGACATAGACCAAAGATTAAAACACACAATTGTTCTGTGGTTTATGTAATCACCATCTGGGTCTCAAAACTTGTTCTAGGATTTCTTATAATAATAAACTTTATTTATATACCGTACTATCTCCCCGAAGAGACTCGTGTATTCATCTGCACACCAAAATGTAATCAAATGAAAATACCAGTTTCAAACTGCATTACATTGTCAAATTAGATGGGGCCTAAGTAAAGGTTGGGATTGCAAGTTCTGTTTGGATCCATCCCATAAAACCCGCAGCACCTTTGATGGTTCCTATTTTGGGACTAGAGCAAAAATTTGAGAGGCCAAAAAAATTCCAGATGTCTCTCTTAAGCCTATAGTTCAGTGGTTCTCAACCTGTGGGTCCCCAGGTGTTTTTGACCTACAGCTCCCAGAAATCCCAGCCACTTTACCACCTGTTAGAATTTCTGGGAGTTGAAGACCAAAACATCTGGGGACCCACAGGTTGAGAATGACTGCTGTAGTTAATCTCACATACGTATCTGCATGGACCCTGTTCAGGAGTGTATGGGAGGATGGTTTGATTAGAGCGCCGAAAATGATTGCTGAAAGGTTCAACACTTCCCATCTTGTTTCCATCTACGATGCTTTTATCTTGATCACTCAGTGGACCTGCTATGATTTTGAGGCCTTCCAGGGAATAGCAAAACTAAAGTAAAATGATAAAAGCATGGAAAACTAATATAAAAGATGGAGACTTTTTGTCAGCAGCTCTGAAAAGAAAAAGTATAATGTCATAATCAGGCCAGGCAGTATTTGATGTTTTCAATCTCTTGTTGCTAGGCAAACTTAAATACATTCTTAAGTATAATTGTTTGCCCACAATTCTGCTTCCATTAGTCCAAATTAGGGTTTTTCTTGGCATTCCAGACATTTTAAAGTTTAATTCCCCGATGCCTCAACCAATGTGACAAGTGGTAAGGGTTTATGGAAGTTGTGAAAATATCTGGATGATTAACCAATCCCGCTGGAGTGTTCTCAGCCACCTCATGTCTCACCCTCCTCCCGGCACAAGGATGGAGTGAGCAGCCCTGTCCTTATGCTGTAAGGATGACTGTAGGAAGGCACGCAGCGGTTGAGAGCCTCCAGAGTGCTCTCGGACGTCGCCTGACTTGCCCTCCTCCCAGCATATTGTTGAGAGGACCACCCGAAGATCAAGGGAGGAGGATCAGGGCAGTCACCTCATATCTGATTTTCCTCCCAGCATAAGGGTGGGGTGAGCGGCCCCATCCAGAATCTCCTTCTGGCCCTGCCCTCTCCCAGGCCCTCCCCCTCCTGGGTCCATCCTACCTAGCATATGCCTGAACACCCTCTTTCCCAGCCCGTCCCAGACCACAATATAACCTCAAGGCAAAAAAGTTTGCCCATGCCTGCTCTGGAAGGATGTTCTAGACCAGTTCTTTTCACAGTGACAAGGGGGACTGCCCCCCTTCTTTGTGCCAAGGACTATAACAGGGGTTCTATTTGCTACGACTGTTTATTTTCTGGAAATGTCACAGAATGCCAGCTAATGGCTCATGGATAGGCATTATTTCAGGAACCACTGCCTTAAATAGTGCTGTTCTAGACTGAAAGCACCATGGCTGAGAAGCCCTCTCCCCATTTGACACTGCTTTATATGAAGTGACAGGTTAGCCTAGAGGAGAGCCTTATAGAAGGAATTCATTTATTCCATTTGACAGAAGATATCATGTGCTTCTTTTTAAATGTAGAAAGTAGATACATGTTACATGTTCTATGTTAAGTATTGTGTATAGTAAATAACTTTTTGAAATTTTCTCAATTGCCGATCTTCACAGGGCCAAAATGAGTTTGTTTGGGTCAACATCAGGATTTGGAACTGGTGGCACCAGCATGTTTGGCAACACATCAACAGATAACCACAATCCAATGAAGGTATTCACTCACTTGGGGAGGAGTATAATTTTATTTTGAAAATTTGTACTTGTACATAAAAATAATTGAATTTGTTTAAAAATAAAAATATCAGTAGTGATCATGTATTTCATCCAGTAAATATGTAAACAATTTCTTTCAAAATGGTTATATCTTGATTTAATGTGTCTCTTACAACTGGGAATATAGGCTTCCACCAAGGTTGTTAACATTACAGGACACTCTTTTAAAAATCTTCAAAAATACATCAGTTTTTGAAAAGAATCTTTCACTGCTAATGAAACGATGGGGTCAATTTGGCCTTGCAAAAGAGCATATCAAAGAGCTTAAAATTTACTACCAGCAAGGCTCTCTCTAACACCCCCACCATACATACGTGCGAGGATGATGAGTTGAGGAGAAGCTTCCTGTAACTATTTCAGAGATTAAGTAAGTTCATTTAGGAGACTATGCCCCTTCAGATAGGCTAAACCCAAGTTATATGAGGGTTTATATGTCATAATCAACGCATTGAACAATGTCTAAATCAGACAGATAAGCAGTAGATTTTTTTTGTAATAAGCGAGTTGTATTCTCACTGTAACTGGCTTATTCTGCTATTATTTTTTGGGCCAGCTGAAGTTTCTGAACATTATTTAAAGACACAGAGAGAGACATAGAACCATAGCAACCCAAATGGGATTTAAAACGTGTCACTGTGGCTATATCAGATATTTTCAGGTCAATACTGACTTATTAGCTTTAACTTTGATTAATTATAAGACTTTTAAGTGTACCTGGTTTTAATTTGTTGTGTTAATTTGTTAATTTATAAATTGCATTAAATTTAATTTAAAGTTTAGCAGTGAAAATGCTCTCTTACTACAGGCAGTTCCTGACTTACAAAGAATATAGGTTCTATAGGTTTGTTCTTAAATAGAACTTAGGCAGATATATTTTTAAATTGTAAATCCACCCAAATTTTTAAAAAGGTTTTGGATGGCATAGGGAAGGGTAAACATCCCTGTAACATTTCATTTGCTGCCTGTGCCCCAGTTCAGAAGATTTCACCCCACTTTCTGTCCCTATGACAATTGAATTTTGAAAAATGTGGTTGGTTGTGGAAATAAGGCTTAGTGATAAATCTTCAGTGGAGACCCCTTTTTCCCAAGATAACTCAAGCATGAATTTCCCTTCCTAGGGGTAGATTTGTCTCACTTCCTGTTGTTTCACCTCCATTTGTAACTAGAAGTCATGTGTGAATCGTTTGTTTGTAATTCAGGGATTATCTGTATTACAGTTCAAACAGTGAGGCTCATGGGATGATGGGAATGATCAAAGTTACAAATTTTTAGAGATGGAATCACAGTAGAAAACAAGTAAATTATAGGCACTTATTTGCTTCTGTTTACAAAGTGTTTTAAATTGAAATGCATGGTCACCTAAAACTGTAGTTTTAACTAAGCATACAATGAAGTAAGATATTTGTGTTTGCCCTGATGGCATTTACATCCAGGTAGGTATATGTTGGAGTAAGCAGTAACTTTTTAAATTTGTGGACATGGACATTTTGTGTTTTTAAAGGATGATTTCCAATAATTTTTCAGTTGTGGATCTTTCTTTTTGGATTTTCTTATTAGTTAAATTCTCTGTTGTGTTTATGCATTAGAAATATTTGTAACTTCATTTTTGTTTCAGGATATTGAAGTTACATCGCCGCCTGATGACAGCATTGGTTGTTTGGCTTTCAGTCCCCCAGTTTTGCCTGGTAATTTTCTTATTGCAGGATCATGGGCAAATGATGTAAGTAATAATAATAATACTTGCATTCAAAATATAATAACTATTGGAGAGTAATGATGAAGGTAACATACTACCATTGTGAAGAAAATAGAATAATACTATACTACTACTATGTAGCACTGGGCCTCTTGATGGCGCAGCAGATTAAACCGCTGAGCTGCTGAACTTGCTGACTGAAAGGTTAGCAGTTTGAATCCGGGGAGTGGGGTGAGCTCCTGCTGTTAGGCCCAGCTTCTGCCAACCTAGCAGTTTGAAAATATGCAAATGTTAGTAGATCAATAGGTACCGCTTCTGCAGGAAGGTAATGGCACTCCAGGCAGTCATGCCAGCCACATGACCTTGGAAATGTCTACGGACAATGCCAACTCTTCAGCTTAGAAATGGAGATGAGCAGCACCCTGCAAAGTTGGACACGATTAGACTTCATGTCAGGGGAAACCTTTACCTTTACTACTGTGTAAGTCACTTGTTCCATTTTATTATAAGGAACCTGGAGTTACTGACACTGGCTCAAATTGGATAAGAAATCTGATTTTCATTTTGTTTGCTATTGTTTAATGTGTAGGTTTTGACCCATAACTTAATTTCTTCTTAATACTGCTTTTCATAGTGCAGACCTTTTAAGGTTTGTTCAGAAGTGAATCATTTCAGTTCAGTGGTGATTGCTCCTTGACTGAGCAGACAAAATTCCTGTTATGTTGCAGCTTTGTTCAAATTCAGCTTTAAATTAAATTCATCTGAGATCAGTGAAACATACTTTCATGGAGCATAGGAGCAGGTCATACAAAGGTCCATTTCATCAATATACAGTAATAATGATTTGAGTCCAGATTTAGTTTTGTTTTAAAATTGGTTCATTGTAATCCAAGAGAAAAGTAAGTAAGTAATCAATAACTTGTCCCATTGATTCCAGTGGATCTGTTGGAATCTTGACTCGTTTGGATCAACCCAGTTTAGCACTGCTTGGGGTTTTTAAGGTTTAATTTCATCAAGTTGTTTTACTTTGCAATGCTGCCGAGATGCTAAAAATTATATATTGCTTGCAATAACAGTGAGAGTCCATGTGGTCTTGTGGTTAGATAGGTGTCTTTCCCTAAGTCGTGACTACTTTGAGAGACTTGTTAGAAGACCAACATTTCCCTGGTTCCATTGCTTCTATGTGATATAAAAACAACTAATTAGTTTTCAGTATTTGTGGAAGAATAAGTAAAATAAGGTGTTATACATTGAAAGTTTTATATAAATTGATGGTCCATTAAAATGTTCTCTTTTTATTTCAGGTCCGCTGCTGGGAAGTGCAGGATAACGGGCAGACTATTCCAAAAGCACAACAGATGCATACAGGACCTGTGCTAGACGTTTGTTGGAGCGATGTATGTTCCTTTATTAGACAAGACAATTTCTAAAAGAGCTGTGATGGGGCAAGGGGAGAAGAGATGTCAATAAATTCAAAGCCTACCCTCAAAACCTTGACTCCTCTTTCAGTGGACAAAGCTACTTAATTCTGCTATACCTGCTATCCATAATAAACTGTTTTGTGAAGAACATAGGGTGTAAATTAAATAGGTGTGATCTGATCACAGGAATCTGTGTGTGTGAGGGGAGGCTCTGCAATGTATATATCATTACCAGCTCCATTTAGACAAACATGCTATGAAGTAACACAGCTTTTTCCCTCTTGTAATTCTGCAGGATGGCAGCAAAGTGTTCACAGCATCCTGTGATAAAACTGCCAAAATGTGGGATCTTAACAGCAACCAGGCCATACAAATAGCACAGGTATGATTTTCAAACATAACTGTTCTAAATTGATAAGCTGGATTTTATGTAAAAGAAAAACTTGCAAGCTAATAAATGCTGCCTTTTTAAAGGTTATGTTTAAGTGTTGGTAGAGATTCTTCCATTGCAGTGGTAAAATATCCCTGTAACAATACTTAATGCAGTTAAATGACCACTTCTATGTTAATGAGTTTATTTAATTTTCTTTAACGGAGGGTGCTCATTGACCCACTTGCTTTGATAGAACAGATTTCTTCCTCAATTCCATTGTCTTATCCCAATTTTAAAGGAATTTCTGCTTTGTTTTCCAAAGGAAGAGCTTCTACCATACTTTGAGGCAGAGTTCCACTATTGAACAGCTCTTACAGTCAGGGAGGTCTTCCCAATGTTCAAGTGGAATCTCCTTTCCTTTAATTTGAACCCATTGTTCTGAGTCCTAGTCTCCAGGGAGGAAGAAAACAAGCCCACTCCCTCTTCCTTATGGCATCCTTTCACATATTTATACATGGCTATCATGTTTCCTCTCAACCCAGCTCTTTAAGACATTCCTCATAGGGCATGGTCTCCAGACCTTTAATCATTTTAGTCACCCTCATGACATACCAGGTCCCTGCCCTGGGTCCAGTACGTCATTCACACTCTTCCCGCAGGTGGGGGTCTGTTGTGTATCCTCAAGGTGGCGTGGTGGTACAGGTGTCCTGGAGCAGCAAGAACGGGCCCTGCACTGTGCCATCTATCTACTTCCTTGGAGCGTTGGTTCAGCAAGCAGCAGGCTTTCTGATACCTTGATCATGGCTGCCAACCCTTTTTTCAGTTGTAACCAATAAACAAGTTATGACCTTTGGCTATCCCAGCATGTGTGACTCTGTTCACTGGTTGAGTCTGTGGGATGGTTGCCCTTGTCCATGCAATGTATGACATTGCAAGTTATCTTTTGTTTTGCAATCAATTTAGGAAAGGTTTATAATTGCATGTTTCCTGATAAGTATGTCTAGCAAAAACATTAAAAAGGCAAGGGGAGGGCAGCGAGTTTTCATTTGATGTTAGCAAGAATGGAGAATGAAACCTGTAGGTATTTTTGTTTTGCTATTTAAACCTATTTATTCTTCAGCACGAAGCTCCTGTAAAGACAATCCATTGGATTAAAGCACCAAATTACAGCTGTGTAATGACCGGGAGCTGGGATAAAACTTTAAAAGTAAGTGATACTTTCATTCCAATGATTGTTGATGTCCAGATCTGAAATGGCCCTCAATTATAGGCGAAATTATGTCCTGTTTATCAAGTTTAGTGATACACAAGTCAGCACAATGGTATCCTACTAAGAAGCAAGTCTCATAATGTTCAAAGCGATTTCTTTCTAAGTAGGAGTTGCAGCCCAAGGTTTGAATTGGAAGACCCTGATTTGATTCTCAACACACCCAAGTCATTATTGTTTCAGTTGTTGTTGTCAACTTCATTCCAACTGGGATTCAAAGTGGTTTATGTGTAAAAAAGTTTATAATTAAAAACATGTAAAAAGACAACATTAAAGCAAAATTAAACTATTAATCATATTAAAACATACACTCTAAAACAATTTAAAAGACAAAACAATATAATGATTCAATGTGTTGTTGAAGGCTTTCATGGCCAGAATCACTGGGTTGTTGTAGGTTTTTCAGGCTGTATGGCCATGCTCTAGAAGTATTCTCTCCTGATATTTCACCTGCATCTATGGCAGGCATCCTCAGAGGTAATGTAATGAATATTAATAATCACATGGTGTCTTGCCCTTGCCCTCTCAAAGCCCCAGTCTGTAGCACAGGTTGGAAGAGTTACTTGAGAATTTTAGCACTTCCTGCCACAGGACCTTAGGGGATTTTGTGGAACTGTAGTCAAAACCAATAATTTTTCCATTCTGATCTGGTAGCATCTGCCACATGGCTTATATTCAAGTGGGGCTGTTGGTTCTCTCTGATACTTTTCAGCTGAGAACTGTGTGAGCTTGGAATCATTTTTAGGACTACACATCCCACAGTTCTCCAGCCACCGCAGATTTCAGTGCACTCCTGTATGTATGGGGTCTTTAGAAAATTTACAGAAGGTGTATGTATATTTATCCAAAACGTTAGAGTTGGTATAGAATTTTCTTTGTAGGAATTGTAGCATACGAAACATAGTGATGTAATATATACTCCTATCTATATGTAAAGTGCCTTGCTGTCCTTTCATTAGACCACTGTTCCTCCAGTTTACTCAGCCTTGCATCTGAACAGAATGTTTCAGGTTCATCATGACATTATGTAGAATATACGGGCTTGCTAAAAGCAGCCTTCGTAATAACACGAAGGCAACTCAGCCTTGTTATTTTAAAACAGTTCTCCTGATATCTGAAGTAAAGAATTGCTAATGTCTTGATTGATTTTTATTTAGTTTTGGGATACACGATCACCTACTCCAATGATGACTTTGCAGTTGCCGGAACGATGCTACTGTGCCGATGTAGTAAGTAAAGAAGTCCCAGAGATGGTTATACATGGATTTTCTAGGAGAATTATATGCTTTGCCATTTTTTTGCCCTTCACTGTAATGGTAATTCATATCTGAAGTTTGTATTAAGTAGTGCTGCTATTAAAAATGTATTTTATGGAGGAGGAGTAACAGTATATTGTGTGGTGCAAATGAATTGTCTCTGATATACATTATTATTGCATGTGAATGACTTAATGTGAATTCAAAGGCTCCTGTAGAGGCTTTAATTTCTGCCATTTTAACTTCTGCTTTATAGCAAATCATTTTAATTCAGTTGATCAACTTGTTTCAAGGTATATCCCATGGCTGTTGTGGCTACTGCAGAGAGAGGTTTGATAGTTTATCAGCTAGAGAATCAACCGTCTGAATTTAGAAGAATAGACTCTCCTCTTAAACATCAGGTAAGAACTGAAGTTAAGTCTTGGTTTGACAGGATTATAATTGCTACTTCATAAATTCTAAAAATGTATTGATGGTAGTTAGGTAATTACTTTAAAAAATACAAACATAGTAGGCCAGATTTTAATAGCTGTCAATATGAACAGTTACATCTCAGGGATGGACCAATCAGTGCCTTCTCTTTTTGTTGTAGAACACTGCCTTGATTTGAGAGGGAAAAGGAACAAAAGGTGCTGCGGGAATGGATTTATTAAACAGACCACAAAAATAATTGAGCCATTTAATAATTATTTTTGTTTGACATTTGAACCCATTACCATAATACAGTAATGCTTTGAAATACCAGTCATATTATCCTATTGATAATTATAGCTCTTTCTTGCCAGTCTCCACTAAATGGTATATATGTTTACACTTGTTGGTTTCTTTGGGGTGAGGGGTGGGGCGAGGCAGGGTTCATAGGAGTAATAATGTTATGCTATTTACAGATTGATGGGAGGTAGACATTAACATCATTGTTTGTTATCTTACGTTACTCTTTCTTAAAATCACATAGGGATGTAACACCTGTATTTAATTAAAAGCAACTTTCCCTGGTGACGTAGTGGGTTAAACCACTGAGCTGCTGAACTTGGCAGTTCAAATCTGGGGAGCGAGGTGAGCTCCTGCTGTTAACCCCAGCTTCTACCAACCTAGCAGTTTGAAAACATGCAAATATGAGTAGATCATATTAGGTACCGCTTCTGCAGGAAGGTAACGGCGCTACATGCAGTCATGCTGGCCGCATTTTTAAAAGCCCCAACAGAATTGTCAAGTTTACAGAACCACATCTTCACATAATTCATTTATCATTTGGCCAAAAGCATCAAATGTATATAGTCCTGATAGTCAATTAAATGATCTGTGTAGCCATAACTGTTTCATGTGCACCTTCAGAATTTGCCCAGAAGAGTTTATGCTTAAATTGTTTGAGAGCTAACTCAAATACAATCTCTCTTACTTAGCATCGTTGTGTGGCTATTTTTAAAGACAAGGTGAACAAACCAACAGGATTTGCCCTTGGAAGCATCGAAGGAAGAGTAGCCATTCATTATATTAACCCAACAAATCCGTAAGTGTCTTGAAATGCCTTTGGTTTCTGTGTTACAAAAATTGTGGAGTTTGTAGAAGTAGTCTGGTTGTTGTGTAAAGTTTGAAATTTAGAACTTCTCTGCTTTTTTTGTTTTAGTGCCAAAGACAACTTCACCTTCAAATGTCATCGATCCAATGGCACAAACACATCTGCACCTCAGGATATATATGCAGTAAGTATTTCACACGTCATGAAGTACGTTTCCTCTAGGGTGGTTAAATATAACTATGGTGTGAAATCAGGACTTTCCCCTCTTTGACATTTTGTCCCCACAGAGAAGACTTGCATTTTTTTGTGTAAAGGGAGAAAAGTGACATCTGTAACAACCAGATTGGCAGCAAGCAAAGAGCTTCTGAACGCTATAATGTCAACTTGAGATATTTATCTTCTAGTAAAATATGTTTCGGGTAAAAAAAAAAGACATAGCCTTTGGTAGAGATTGATGCCTGCTTCTTTATAAATAATGTTTAGTATTCTCTCTCCGAACATTTTGTCATGCTCAGGCACAAAGCCAGAGAACAAAATTTGTCTTGGAAGAACAGATTCCTCCCGGCCTTAGAACCAATCTGGAGGGTTGCTTAATATGATGGCAGTATCCCCACCATAAGACTCCTCATACTATTGAGCCCGATCAGTTTTTATCCATAACAACAACAACTTCTAACCCACCTTATCTCCCTGAAGGGGACTCAGGGCAGCTTCCAAAAACTAAATGGTGAACTTTCAATGCCATGTGCCATATATAATAGTAATAGCCCTCCAGGTGAAGTTGGACTGCACATCCCAGCAACCCTAGTCAGCATAGCCTTTGGCAAACTGCTGGGAATTGAAATCCAACAAGAAGAGTGATATGATTCCCATTCTACATGCGTGCATTAATTTGGGAGCCAATAAAAAAACCTCTCCATTGACTGTGCTCATCAGCCAACCCTATTTGGTTCTTCATTGACCTAAAATGCTCCCATTCAAGCTCCACTATAGAAACTTTGTAACTTAAAAAACTAGTGTTTATTTATTTATTATTTATTTGCTTCATTTCTATACCGCATTTTTCAGCCCTTAACAGGCGACTCAATGCGGTTTACAGTGCAATTAAAACATAACAATACAACAAACAGGATCAACAACATCGATCCACAACAATTAACAATCGAACAAGACAAATCAACAAAACAACAGACATAACGCCTCAGTTGAAATCAGATCCGTTCTTATAGTCCTTGTGCCGTTCCTATGTTCCATTTACCGTCTTCCTTGATTGGTTGCACTGCTTAGCCAAACGCTTGCTCATAAAGCCAGGTCTTCAACATTCTCCGAAACGTCAGCAACGAAGGTGCCTGTCTGATGTCTGCCGGCAAGGCATTCCATAGCCGGGGGGCCACCACTGAGAAGGCCCTGTCTCTCGTCCCCGCCAAGCGCGCCTGTGACGCAGGCGGGATCGAGAGCAGGGCCTCCCCAGACGATCTTAATGTTCTAGTCGGTTCATAGGTGGAGATGCGTTCGGAGAGGTAAGCGGGGCCAGAACCGTTTAGGGCTTTATAGGCTAAGGCCAGCACCTTGAATTGTGCCCGGTAGCGGATTGGCAGCCAGTGGAGCTGGCTCAGCAGAGGAGTGGTATGCTCCCTGAGTGCCGCTCCCGTTAGCAACCTGGCTGCCAAGCGCTGGACCATCTGAAGCTTCCGGGCAGTCTTCAAGGGCAACCCCACGTAGAGCGCGTTGCAGTAATCAATCCGGGATGTAACCAGAGCGTGGACTACCGTGGCCAAATCAGACTAGTGTTCTAGTTATTTTCCTCTTCCCCCTTCTTTATTTGTATAATGTTTTTTATATTGTAAGCCCCCAATAGGCAGTGTTTTTTTTGACATTTGTATTATATAAGCCCCTCTTGGGACCTTTTAAGATAAAGAATATTATAATCTAAATTTCAATGCACTGTTGTTTAAAAGGTGAATGGAATTGCCTTTCATCCTGCCCACGGTACATTAGCAACTGTAGGATCTGATGGTAGATTCAGCTTTTGGGATAAAGATGCACGAACAAAGCTAAAAACATCGGAACAGTTGGACCAGCCAATATCTGCTTGTTGCTTCAACCATACTGGCAACATATTTGCATATGCTTCCAGTTACGACTGGTCAAAGGTACGTTGGAAGACATTAATGTGAGTTGACATTCTCTCCATTTGAGAGACGGAGGGGCTTTTCCTAAGACCATACCTTACCGTCTTCATTTTGTGATTGCAAAAAAAAAAAAAAGGATTATAAAAACGTATAGTGAGCCTAAAACACTCCAGAGCTTCTTCAAACTCTAGCTCTTGAAAAGAGTTTTATAATAATTATAATTATCATCATCTTAAAAATAAAGAGGAATAAAAATATGTGGGTGTGGAGGGTTGTTGATCAACCCAATCTAAATACATAAATTAAAATCTTTCTCCTTACTTTTAAATCTTCTGTAGGGAACATAGCTAATGCATTCAGTGTAAAGCTTGTTTGGTTTTTTTAGAATGAGTTTTTAGTTAAATATAAAATTGCACGTGGCTGGATGTCATGGGTTGCATAACTACTTTTAAAAACTTCCTTTTACATTTAGTTTGTCATTTATCCTAAACTGTTTCAACCATTCTTGCAGGGGCATGAGTTCTATAACCCACAAAAGAAGAACTATATTTTTCTGCGCAATGCTGCTGAAGAATTAAAACCAAGAAATAAGAAGTAGTGAGTATCATTCAGACCACCCTTTTAGAACTATTCTCCTGCCATGTGTCCTCCTCTGGTCTCCTCCTAGTTATCTGTTGTGGATTGTGGACCGCGTGATTCATACCAAAGCGCATTCTTACTGGCCGGAAAGCATCCCTTTGAGCAGTGTGTTTGATGCTGTTTAGCACTGTCTATGACATTTGCATGAAGACTTGCCGGTGTTCTTACTAGTTGCAAAATGCCTGCTTTGGACCATGACAGTTGCTTCCTAACTTCTTGTCAATATTTTATAATAACTCAAGTAATTCAGGGTAAAACAGGTTGATTTCTTGATGGAAGTGGAATTGGGGCTAATAATTTAAAGGGCATCTAGTATAATTGTAGACTATTTTTCCTCCATAGAATATATACAATTAATATTAAACTGCTGGCCACTTAGAATAAAACAAAATGTTCAAGGGGGAGGAGTCTTATGTTCTTTTTATTTGCAGACAGATATATTTTTCAGGCAGAAATCTGATGTAGACCATACAGGGATTTGTTTCCTGGTTTGTTTCAGTTCTAAAGTCTGTAATATTCAGTCTCGATTTATTTACAAGCATTTCAGACCGTGCCTATGGATGTAGTTTTGTAATGTGACACACATCTAGGGAACTAAGGAGTCTGCAGATTCTCTTTTGAGATATGACAATGTGCAGAAATTTGGAAATTGAATATAGAACCAGGGATGCCATCTAATATGTAAGTTCTGATGTGGCTATAATTCAGTGAACTTTGCCTTTTGTTTTTTGAAGTCAGTGTTGATGAATAGGATACTAAGACTGCACTGTGCCTTCATTGGCAGAAAAAAATGTGGAGTGGAAGCCCATTTCATACGAATGTATGTTCATAACATGCTCACTGCTCTAACTAATTCAATGTCCTGATTAGCTGCAGATATAGTTATATTCCACATTATCTCAAGCAATATACTGCTTTTCCCTTTATAATCCCACTACAGAAGTTCTGCCATTGCCTAATATGAGCACCAGAGAACAACCAAGTAGAAATGATGCACAGGTTTTCATTTGGACCATATAGTCCAGGTTTATTCTCATTAGAAGAACCTGTTGTGCCAATGCCAAAGGGTGCTTTTTCGACAAGCTTGATACTTATTTCCACTTGAAATGAACAGAGTTAAAAGGAGGGACCAGAATTTGTATACAACGATGCTTCCGTCAAAACTCTCTGTAATCCTATAAGTTGTAAGACTTGCTACAATTTAAATAAAACTGGTTTGAAATAAATGGTATTTCATCTTAATTATCACTATGTTTTATAAGATGGGAAATGTATTGGTGGCAGGAGAATAGCCATAGAAGAAATACCATTACTTTGTGGAAGTCACTCCTTTATTGTTTGTATTGTACAGAATCATCTGCTGATAAGTTAAACATTCCAGTCACTGAAAGCAGACTCTTATATCTATCTTTTCAGAAATAAGTCCCTTAGATTTGAATGAGGCTTATTTCTTGGGTGACTATGGGACTGTTATCTCACTTTCATTCTGATAGGATAAGAAAACCTCTGTAATTGTCTATAGATTCTTGCTGCCTTTCTTACCTTAGTAAGTACACTGAAAAATCAAGAGTCCATGAGTAGCTCGTGTTTTTTTAATATACAAAGCTGTCCTAAATCAAGCCAGACGTATTTGTTTGGCTCTCATAGTATTATAGTCATTGGCTCTGAGGCCTGAGGCAGAGAAGAATAATAGAATCACTGAACTGGAAGAGTCCTCATGGGCTATCCAGTCCATCCCCCTGCCAAGAAGCAGGAAAATCGTATTCAAAACATCCCTGAGAGATGGCCATCCAGCCTCTATTTAAAAGCCCCCAAAGAAGGAGCCTCCATCACACTCCAGGACAAAGAGTTCCACTGCTGAACAGCTCTCACAGTTCCTAATGTTCAGATGGATTCACATTTCCTGTAGTTTGAAGCCATTGTTCTGCATCCTAGTCTCCAGGACAGCAGAAAACAAGCTTGCTCCTTCCTCCCTATGACTTCACATATTTATACATGGCCATCATGTCTTCTCTCAGCCTTCTCTTCTACTGGCTAAACATGCCTAGCTCTTTAAATTGCTCCTCATAGGGCTTGTTCTCCAGACCCTTCATCATTTTAGTTGCCCCCTTCTAGACACAATCCAGCTTGTCAGCATCCTTAAATTGCAACAAGCTGGAATGTGTCCAGAAGAGGGTGACTAAAATAATCAAGGATCTGGAGAACAAGACATATGAGGAGTGGCATAAAGAGCTAGGATGCAGAGCAGTGGTTTCAAACTATAGGAAAGGAGAGTCCATCTGAACATTAGGAAGAACTTCCTAACTGTAAGTTCTACTGGTTGAAAACATTTGAATGTGAGATGCAAGAATTTGAATCTGAGCTGTTGTTTATATAAACCACTCTGCCATAGACTTAGGTTCTTCCTCTATAGTAGGGCTGAACTTGAGAACATGCCACAGATTTACCTGATACAATCTTGCTTTTAGACAACTGATCTAAAGCTCCAGTTTCAACAAAACATGGGATATGTGACAAGCATCGCATAAACACATAGTTTCATATGACACAACATTTTTCTTTGAGGGACTTTTTTGCACATGGACCTTTCACATACAATGTGCACATCAGCATGGCTTCTAACAGTGTCATACGTTGTTCATGTCCCAGCACTACAAAAGGCCTGTGAACTACATTAGAAAATATTTTTGAACCACATAGATCTTGTTAAAGTCAGAAGTGGCACAATATTTTTGAATGAATAGCTGTGTTCACAAAACCAGTACAGCCAGTCCTCCACATTCACTGAGGTTAGGAGTGCTGGACTCCAGCAAAAGTGGCAAAACTGGGAATAAAAAAGCTACTGTATTATTTTTTACCTGAGATGACTCCTAAGAATCTCTGGGTTCTCCAGTGTCACTCTATAGTTATATGCTGCTGGAGATTCTTCGGGAGGTGTGCTAAGTCCATCAGCGCAATTCAGTGAGTCACACTGGGGGACCTAGAGATTCCTATAGAAACATATTAATGAAATCCAGGAATAATTAAATTAACAAAAGTTAAACCTCTGAATGTGGAGGGTCAATTGTCATTTGAATGTAACTTTGTATGCACAATAGTTTATATACAAAGGTGGCATCGGAATTTTTTCAACAAGGCAAGCAAACTGAGAATTACAGGTTTCTGTTCAAAAATATCCTACCTCTTGTTAATCAATTTAATCTATTCTTCATGAAAAGGCTCTCCTTGTGCACTTTCTAACTCTCGTGTGCAGTTAGCTAGATTACTAGTTGCTGTTCATCTTTGTTGTATTGTGGCTTCTTTTTAAGCCTTCATATGCTCCCAAAACGTAAACAGAGTACTCTAGGTCTAATGTTTGATCTCCCTGATTATAAAAAAAGAATTTTTCATTTTGCAGTTAAAGCTTATGGATGTCAATAAGAGTCTAGCAGGTAACAACTGTGTGTGTATGTGTGTGCCTTGTGCAGAGCAAAATATTCCCTAGCTTCCTTAGAGTTATTGCCTGCTTATCTGTGTAGTGAATTCAGCAAAGTAAATACTTCCCTTTATAGCAAGTATTGTTGTAATTACACATATAGTGTGGCCAAACACAGTTATCATTCTGTGGTACAGCCGTTCTGGCCAAGATTGAAGAGCAAACATATCTTTAACTAATAACTCTTACAGACATTAAGAAGGCTTCCATGTTTGTGGTATACACTTCTAAGTAAAATGTGCATTTAGTACATTCGGCATTCTTGGTTTGGTGGGTGCTATTTTCCCTCCAGGAATTACTCAACAGGTTGCAACAGTATTCAGCTGTACATGAAGGATCCAATTCTTCTTCCTTGCCAGTCCCAGGCTGCGAGAACATCTCCAGGACTACTGTACCAAATCGATAATAAAGTGGAACTTCAACCAAATCAGAATCTTTTTTTTTTTTTGCCACCTTAATTTTATGATATTTTTGAGAGCGAGTTGAATATCGTGTAGGAGAATTGACATTATAAACTGGGTTCTTCCAATAGTTCATAAAACGTGCAGGTTGCTATTTAAATATGTGATGAGTTTCTTAAATATTTGCTTTTGTGGATGAATATAATCTATAATTTTTGCTTGACTGTAGATATGCTGCATAGTTGTAGAAATACCTGTTGATTCATGGATAGGCTGCACAGATTGTGAGTGGGAAGCACTGCTTTGCAGTTGGGCCTATTGATTCAGCACTAACATTAGGAGCTCATACAGACTGCCATTTGAAGCATGTTTTGTAAACTTTGCCTAATGCACCAACTGCAACCTTAGCTGGGTACAGGGAACGTCTCAATTTAAACCAGTGGTTCTCAACCTGTTGGTCTCCCGATGTTTTGGCTTTCAACTCCCAGTAATCCTAACAGCTGGTAAACTGGCTGGGATTTCTGGGAGCTGTAGGCCAAAACACCTAGGGACCCACAGGTTGAGAACCATTGTAACTTAGACTAAAACAATGCAATGTCTGTGAGGCTGCCTTCGTTGCCACATCTTCACTGTCCAATCTCCTAAAGTTGGTGTTTCTATTTTTCCCCACTTTGACTCCTAAACAAAGCTGCAAGATTGTTAATTGGAATAGAGCCTTTCAGCCATCTTCAGATGGCTTTATCACTTGCATCGGCTGTCAGTCCAAGGCCCAGTTTAAAATGCTGATTTTAACTTCTCAAATTCAGAATGGCATTAGTTAAAAGATTAAATTCTTTGAAATAAACTTGCTCAGTCAAAATACACTTGCCTTTTATGAAGCAGATAGCTGTGACAGGGAGGAGTTTATGTTGATGTCATCTTTATTTTTTTGCTAACAGATGAATTTTTTATTCACCCAGGTTTTCTGAACAACTTTCATTTTTTTATAATCTGGTCTCTTAATATAGAGTTCATATTTTCATTGTTATTTGGACTACTTATTGCTTTGTTTCTTTCTCTGCTGTCTTTTACTGTTTCAATATTATATTTTAAAGCTGTGTTTATTGTATGAACATTCTTTAAGCCACCTATATGAGCTGCCATATGAATTTAGTGAAACTTGAAAAATAAAATGTGAGAAGAAGAAAATGTGAGGGAAAGTTAAAATTATTCTGAGTTGATTTCCCTTTTGTATGTAGTGTTGCTGGGTAATTTTGAAATTGGTTGATATATTTTTTGTGAAGAAAATTTTTTGTACATCTGAGGAAAAATAAAAAGGGAGCATTTTTACAAAAACATTGTCCTGTTGGAATAGATATGATTAAACTGATGAGTAAATCGGTATAAACCAAAGCATGATAATTTACATCACAAATGAATTTCAAATCATGATTTCTTGCTTCCACTTTAGGTATTTTGTTTCCAAATTTCCAAGTTTATTTACAAATTTTGATTATTGCTATAGCTACTAAACATTTGGTTTAACAAGCAAAACAGCCTGTCTTTCAATTGGCCTTTACTAATTGGAATATTTATATTTATATTTTGTAAATCCTTAATTTTTATATTGCAATAAATGTTGCACAGTGTATTTCATGTATGCTAAATAAACTATTTTGCTTATGATTCCTCTAAAATTCTATTTGAATTATTAAGTAAAAGTGAATTAAACTTGTAAAAAGCCACAAGTCGGAAACAACAGCACAACAGCAATGTGGGTACATGCTTTGCTTAAGTGGAAAATGTTTAATTAGCAAATCTCTTGGGTTTGTCTATATTCTCTTTTCAATTTTAAGGCTTTTAAGGTGCTAGAGTGTTATGAATAACTTTTTAATAACTTTAAAGCATAGATTCTTTTATTACATTTTTCAGTAAGAGAAAGGGTATTAGAATTTTTCCCGAACAACATTTAGTTATACAGATATACAGATTCTATATAACTAGATTGGATTCACAAACAACCTACAGTTACATTGGCTAACAAACAAAAGGGGAATTACATTTTCACTTAGCATTCACTTGCACATATAAACATTCATCCATCCTCATGCATACATCACCATTTTACCATTCTTCCTCCATGAAGAACATCTCTTAGGCCAGGCTGCTTCCTTGCAAATCTGCTAATGCACAGTTCCAAAACGCCAAAATGCATCCTTTCCCTAAACACAATGCCAAGGATCAGATCCCTGTTTTCCATACAGCAGAATCTGACTCCCTGCAAATGTATCATAACAATACTTCCAAAATTGCACTCCTTTCTCTTCCCTTGAGAAAAGGAGGCCAAGTATTTAGAATTCTGCTTTCTGTTGCAGATCTGACACTCTCAATATTTATTTATTTGTGTTGGAGTTTATCCTGTGATTGTGTTTCAGGATCAGGGTGCTTTGGATGTGGGGAGTGATGTCAATGAGTTTCAAGATGGCAATGGTTTGGTCAATGATATTGATGCAGAGAATGACCAGAAGATCCCTGTTCAAAGTGTAGTTTCCCATGAGAATGTCCCTGAAGGGTGTGGAGATGATGGTGTGCTCCCTGAATTGCTACCAGAGAGTTCCCATGATTTGGAGCTTGAAAACAGCTTGGCACCAGGTGCAGAAATTAATGAGCAAATAGATAGACGGGAGGAGATTAGTCAAAACAGAAATGCCGAACAGTGGCTTCGGCGTTCTGCCAGGCTCCGAGAGAAAAAGATAAGAGATTCTAAACTAGAGCGAAACCAATTTCTGAGTGCTTGGAACATGGCTAACGAGATAAAGTCCCGTGTACAGGATATGAAGCATCGTTTGGAATCAAGTCAAGATCTCATCCTTGTTTCATGGAAGCCTAGCTTGGAAGATTCATGTTTAAGTGCATTTTGTTTCATAGTTTTGATTCTTAGATTCTATGATTTTGTATTCATGCCTTGGATTCATGTTTCCTGTTTTCTTGGATTTTAATAGAGAAGTTTTGACTTTGTTTTCATGGACTTTGCTGGACTATTTTCCCTGGACTACTTTGTTCCTGTTTATCGTCTTACCTAATTGGATTTACCTATTTCTTTAAAGTGCTATTTACCTTACTGCTTTTTAATTATCTTCAATAAAAGGATTGTTTTTCTTACTCAGTGGTGTGGTGTTTAAAGTCAGAGGGCTTTTCCTTTTTTGGAGTGCAACAATTTACTACAGTTATATCTCACCCTTCTCACCCCAACAAGGGGACTCAGAGCGGCTCACAAAATACGTCATGACTTCAAAGTACATACACCATCTCTCTATAGAGCATGGCATATGAACATCGTTGCTGTCTGTCACACTTTTTGAATTGTAATAAGGTCTCTTATATAACAATATTTCCTTGCTGATGTTGTCCCAACGTTGTGAATGATAGAATTTTTTTCATCTTGAAACATCCTGGCTTCCATCTCGGTTTCCTGGCAGGTGTTGATTCTTCTTAATTGGTGTTGGCAAACATAAGCAGCTTTGTGTTGACTTCCTTCTTAACATAAGGAATCTTGTAAACATTTCCTTAATGTAAAGAGCCATTGTCTCTGATTAATGTAAACACAATTTTCCTCAAAAGTTCAACTGTTAATCATTTGTCACAGTTCTTATCAGCAACTTTTAATTACAGTTCATCGAAAGGTAGTTAATGATTTAGTCATTGCAGGCCTTGGCTTCAGAATGGTGTCTCCAAAATTATTAGGTCTCATTCATACATCTTTCATACAATTCCATTCAAACCATATATCATACTTCATCATGACAGAGAGCAACCTTTATCAATCTTTTCTTTCTGGAGGAACCTATGCATAAAATATTACTCTTTATTTTTAGCCTACTCAAACTTTGTGCTGTCTTATCTCCAGTCTATGGACCAGATCCAGGTTGACTTAAAATATCCTTCTGCCATGGCCTACTGTTGATGCTTGCAATGCTGTGTCTGTTTTGTTGACTATACAGTCCATTGAACTTGATGGAGACTTGACTCTGAGTAAAGAAGTCTGGAATTGCACACATGCTAACACACTCTTCCATTGGAAGTCTTTGAGTTGAATTGTGGAATGCTCAACAGAGATAAAACAGATGAAGTTTCAAATGTTGCAACCTAGCCCACAATCTGAAAACAAATGTGAAATGATTTGTATTGTTTCCCTTTTCAAACTACTGTTTTGTTCCTTTTTGTTTAATAATCAAACATTTTCCATTTTGTTCCCCTCATTGTGTTCCAGACCACCCTGATAAGTTCTTCCAAAATGTCTCTAGGGATTCCCCAATGGGGAGATCACTCTAGGTAGCCAAATTCCTTTGGAAAGCAGTTTTTCCATCCCAACTGATCTCCCCCATGGCTTACATATCCATTTGTTTGCATTCTAGAGCAGATGGTTTCAAACTGTGGCCTACAAACTCTACCTAGGAGGTCCATTGAAAAATGTACAATATATTTGGCAGTTGGCCCTAGATTAGACATATCCCCAAAGCAGATTGAAGTTATCAAGCAACAAGACCTATGGTCCTTGGTTTTTATAATATAGTGTTAGTTTTGTTGATGTTATCAAAGGGGAGGGGATTCTGTTGAGTACAAATATTTGGCGATCTGAGGCCCCCAGCAATTTGTAAGAGGTTTATGGTTGGGAGGAGGGTGATGTGAACTGTTGTTTTAGGCAAGCTCCTTGTGTTATGATGAGAACAGGTCCAGTCATGGAAGTTAGGAGTAGGCCATGCTGTCAACTTCAGAGTCCTCCACAAGCTGATGCGAAACAGGCCTCCTGCAGGTCAAACATTTAGTAAACATTTCTCTCATCTTTGCACCTCTCTTAATTTTACTATTTGCTTTGTTTCATAACATGTATCCCACACCAGTGTTCTTCCATCTTCAGGTTTGATACATGTAACAACACTATAAAATAAAGACGATATTCACAGTAACTGAACCTTGAAGAAAGCTACTCAAAACAGGGTGTGATTTTTCCTTATTGGTTTTGTTTATGCCCTTGAAAGAAAGCGTTTTTCTCATCAGGGAAGTCTCGTTCACAATTTGGCTGGTTTCAAGTACTAAAATAACTACAAATTACTTCTGTTCTTTTGTTCATTTTCACCTACAGTAGCCACCCATGGTTCCAGGTATCATAAATTGATGGCCAATTTGAACTCAAATGTTTGAAGGCCATATTGAGAAGGTGGTGTTCATTTGGACTGCATGGCTCTGGAAAGAGATAGTATCTGCATTGTAATGCTTCTGTCTACTTCATGAAGGCTTGTATCACACAAAATAAAATTGTAGTAAAACTGTCTCAGTGCTGCATTTTTCAACAAATAATACCACTATCTGTATTCACTTACACTTCTGATAAATAATGAAATTCAGCCTCGAACCAAATCTGACTGCCATTGAAGCAATCTGCTGGTAAAAATTAAAGCTAAATGTTGCAAAAATATTACCACTGTCAGGAAAGATCTAAACAATGTGTCACAATCAGACCTGCTTATGATTACAAGAAGATACCAGGACATGCCTAAAAACTTCTGTTTTTTCTTGAATATGATTGGGTCTTTATATGATAGAATATGCAGCTAGGGATCACTGCAATCACCTAAGGTCATCTTTTGGTTAAAAAAAGCAGTTTACACCACTTCATTTCAGAGAATTATAAAATAGGTAATTAGCAATATTGTGATAATTCTGCATTTCTTTCTCGACAGTTGGTTACTGTCAAGAGTGTTATGTTCTTGAGACCACTTGCCTATTTTTTTTCTTATTTTCTCATTTAGTTTATGTGTGTGTGTGTGTGTGTGTGTGTGTGTGTCGGGAGCGACTTGAGAAACTGCAAGTCGCTTCTAGTGTGAGAGAACTGGCCGTATGCAAGGACATTGCCCAGGGGACTCCCGGATGTTTTTAATATTTTACCATCTCTCATGTCCCCACTTGGGGAGCTGGAGCTGACAGAGGGAGTTCATCCGCGCTCTCCCCGGATTCAAACTTGTGACCTGTCAGTCTTCAGTCCTACTGGCACAAGGATTTGACCTACTGTGCTATTGGGGGGCTCCATTTAATTGATTTAATAGTCTGTTTTTGCTTTAAAGAAGAAGAAAATAAAATATGCCAGGATATGACTCCACCAAACCGTGTTTGGGAAAGCATACATTCAAAATGTAGTATTGTGAAAGAATGGATGGATTTTCCAGATTTGGGATCCAATTAAATATTTACTACAAGAGAAACAGGATACTTGCTGTAGCATATGTTAATGTTGCATTTGTTGTGTGCCTTCAAGTTAGTCCTATGCAATCTTAAGATAACAACCATCAATGATGGGTTTTTTTAATTGCTCATGGTTTTTCAGGATGTGGCACCAATACCAAACTACAGGGAAGTCCTTGACAAAAAGCCTTTAGCCAGCATCATCCCTGTGTGGAATCATCCCTGCCCATGCACAAGCTGCCTCTTTCAGTGTCCAAGTGACTGAAAGGAAAGCAAGGAAGAGGATGCATCTAGGCATGGCTCCACCTCTCCTTTGCTCCTGTTCCTGTTCCCATATTTAGGGGAAAGTGCCCATGCAGTAACATCACATCACAGGCCAGTTATCAGTAAGTTCTCCCTTTGGTTGTGAGACTCAGCTGATGTCTTACTCAGCCTGATCCCAGCACCATTCTAGCAAATGAAGCCTTGTCCACTTTAGGCCAACTGGACGAGTTGCCATTCATAGCTGCCTTCAAAAGAGCCTCTGTTAAGTCCGAAAATAATCCAAATGAGCTCACACAATCACAAGATCAGACTGCTAGATGTATCCTGGTTGCCCTCTGGCTATGTTTTCAGCATGACATTCAGATGGCTGTTCTAGATCTGTAAAAACTCTTGTAGCATCCTTCTGCAGCTGAAATGGACAGAATCCATGTTGTCAAGGCATGGTACTATGGCTATAGCTGCAGGACCTTTGTGTCTAATTAGAATAGCATTTATAGCCAGAGTTCTTGGGACTTACACAGGGCCTAAATGCAGGCTGCAATATAAAAAAATAGAAAACGGTGGGAAGCTGGCCAACTTGTCTAAGGAACTGGAGTTTGTATTTTGAGCTCTCCCTTCTCACACTTTTGCACCCTCCCTAATACTCTTGAGCATATAATTTAACAGAAAAAGCATTATTTTTTCATCTTGAGCATACTCTGATATTGATTGGCCACATGTATTCGATGTTGGAGGATCAAAGCACTCCTGAGAGAGAGAGAGAGAGAGAGAGAGAGCTTTTCAGCCTCTGTTTATAAAGGCTGCATGCTGAAAAGCCCAGGAAAATGCATGTAGCAACTCACTGGGTGTCAACAAATCACTGTTCTTTAATCTATTACATCTTTCATTTTTAAACAGTTTGCTATTGGGTTGTTGTAGTTTCGGGTTGTATTGTTTTTGCTATTGTTTCCCTATGAAAAAGCTTTCCTCACCCTGTTGTAAACCTTTCTTTGCTCCAGAAGATGGCAGCATTTGTATCCTTTGCTTTCATCATACTTTTACATGGTTTGCTATATTCTGCCTTGTGCTAAGAAAAGCAAACAATGAAATTTTAGGGGGGGAAACAAAGAAGAAGAAAGCAGGAGTAAATTTTCAGAATGCTTTTGGCATTTGGAAATAAAGGAGCCATCTTCAAAGGTTGATTCTACATTTTATTTTCTTGATATTATAAGTCCACACAGGTCCAGTGCTTTCTCCTAGGCTTCAGGACTGGCTCATATGCCTTTAACAACTAAAGACATTATCTCCCTCCTTCCAGACATGATAGGTTGATTCCTTCAAACAGCAACAGCAATTGGCAAGTGAGAGTTATTCACACAATGGGCTTTCCTGTTCACATTTGCAACTTTTTTGCCATGACCTCTTACAACAGTGGTTCCCAACCTGTGGTCCGTGGACCACCAGTGGCCCACAAGAACTATAATATGGTCTGTGGCCTCACGGTTACTACACCGTTGCAACAAAAGTGACTGGTCTTGCGACAACCTCTTATAGTGCTGAGGCTTATTAAATATGCTTTTCTATAGACGAGCAGATGGTGGCTACTGGGTGGCATACGTTCTGTATCAGAAACTAGAGCTGATGTGGTCTATCCAATACAATTTTCTGAATCAGCACCCCTGATAACCAAACCGAATCTAAAGTTGACCAAAAACCTGATTCATAACCCTTTTGGTACTAATGTTGGAGAGTTGTCCCTGGTCAAATTGGTCCCTCGTCAAAAAGAGGTTGGGAACCATGTCTTACAAGATGTCTTACAAGCTATTCTGTTTCCACTCCACATTTTCTATCTCACATTTCCAGAAGTCTGCCAACATTCTGTGGATCTACAAAGTATGCTCAGTCTTCATTGAACTATTTTGGATGGATTTATCTTATGACTTATTTCCTCTTAATTATTTCCCCCCATTATTTCCTAAATCTTTGTGTTCTCATATGCCAATTCTTTGGGAATGGTTACATAAAGAGCAGCACTGAATCAGCGATGATATCAGCAAAGCTTTGGAGAGCAAACTGAATCTGCCTGCAATGTGATGTTGCAGCAAAGAAGGCAAATACTGTTTTAGTCTGCAAGTTAACTATTGATTTATAGGATTTTCATATTCTATAAAAAAGTCTAAAAGTTGTAGGTGGAGAGGGAGAAGCAAGAAAGGAGAACAAAGAAATTGTATCAATTTCTGATTTAACCGTGAGCCCTAAAGGCAACCAAACAGATAGGTCTCACAATAGTTCCAAAAAGGTGTGGACTTTAGTGAGTCTGTGGTGGTATCAGAGCCAGTGTGGGGTAGTTGCTTTGACTACAAGACCAGGACATTCCCACTAAAGCTGAGGATGCTTTACCTGGATATCTGCATGGAACAGGAGATTGACTCCAATAGCCATAAGGCTCCCTTCAGTGCCATGATTCTTTCCATGTCCCGGTTTCTTCTCTTCCCACTTTCCCCCTTTTGTCATCTGCACACTTCAATTGTAATTCACATTTAGCAGAGACAAGAGAAGGGGTAAAGTCTTACCTTTCAATGTAGTTTCAGGCAAAGGCAAACTGCTGCATCTCCCTTGCTTCTGTGTTCTTTGTTAATGACTGGCCATCTTGGCCACATGTATCCTAGATTTCTGCTGAAATGTTGGTCTAAGAGTAACCAACAGGATTCCAGCCACTCCCATGAGAATAGCAACTCGTGAGCGATACTAGAAGTTGTATTCTAACCACATCTAGAGGACCACACATTGCATTGCAGATATAGCTTATTTTTTTAAGTTGAACTTGCCAACCATGGCCCCTGTTAGAATGATAGAACTAGAAGAATTCCCAAGGGTCATCCAGCCCAGCCCACTGTCATACAGGAAAACACAACCAAATCACCCTGACAGATAGCCATCCAGCCTCTGCTTAAAACCTCCAGAGAAGGAACCCCCGCCACACTCTAAGGCAGCATATTTCACAGCTTCTCTTAACATCAGGAAGTTCTTCCTACTGTTTCGGTGGAACATTTTTCCTGCAATTTCAGCCAATTGCTTTATGTCCTAGTCTCCAGAGCAGCAGAAAACAAGCTTGCCTTTCCTCAGCATAACATCCTTTCAAATATTTAGACATGGCTCTTGTGCCCCTTCTCAACCTTTTCTCAGCTCCCTTAGCCATTCCACACATGGCTTGGCGTCCAGCTCTTTTACCATTTTGCTTGCCCTTCTCTGGTTACATTCCAGCTTATCAATATCTTGCTTAAATTATGGTGCTCATAATTGGGCACATATATGTTGAGGAGAAAGAAAACTAAATGGACCAGTACAACCAGAGATATGTCGGTATGCCATTGGAAGATGGGACTCCCAGGTCGGAAGATGGCCAAAATGCTACTGGGGAGGAGCAGAGGATAAGTTCAACTAGCCCCAGATGTGATGACGCAGCTAGCTCAAAGCCGAAAGGAAGGCTAGCGGCCGACGGTACTGGAGGTGAACGACGAATCCGATGCTCTAAAGATCAACACACCATAGGAACCTGGAATGTAAGATCTATGAGCCAGGGCAAATTGGATGTTGTTATTGGTGAGATGCCAAGACTAAAGATAGACATTCTGGGGGCCAGCGAACTGAAATGGACTGGAATGGGCCACTTCACATCAGATGACCACCAGATCTACTACTGCGGACAAGAGGAACATCGAAGAAATGGAGTAGCCTTCATAATTAATAAGAAATTTGCTAAAGCGGTGCTTGGATACAACCCAAAAAATGACAGAATGATCTCAATTCGAGTGCAAGGAAAGCCTTTCAACATTACAGTGATCCAAATATACGCCCCAACCACAGCTGCTGAAGAAGCAGAAGTAGATCAGTTCTATGAGGATCTGCAGGACCTACTGGATAATACACCAAAAAGAGACATTATTTTCATTACAGGAGACTGGAATGCCAAGGTGGGAAGTCAAATGACAACTGGGATCACAGGCAAGCATGGTCTGGGAGAACAAAATGAAGTGGGACGCAGGCTGATAGAATTCTGCCAGGAAAACTCGCTGTGTATAACGAATACTCTCTTCCAACAACCTAAAAGACGGCTTTATACATGGACCTCACCAGATGGTCAACACCGAAATCAGATTGACTACATCCTTTGCAGCCAAAGGTGGCGGACATCCATCCAGTCGGTGAAAACAAGACCTGGGGCTGACTGTAGCTCAGATCACGAACTTCTTATTGCCCAATTTAGAATAAAACTAAAGAGATCAGGGAAAATACACAGACCAGTTAGATATGATCTCACTAACATTCCTAGCGAATATACAGTGGAAGTGAAGAACAGATTTGAAGGACTAGATTTAGTAAACAGAGTCCCAGAAGAACTATGGACAGAAGTCCGAGACATTGTTCAGGAGGCGGCAACAAAGTACGTTCCAAAGAAAAAGAAAACCAAGAAGGCAAAATGGTTGTCTGCTGAGACACTGGAAGTAGCCCAAGAAAGGAGGAAAGCAAAAGGAAACAGGGATAAGGGGAGATATGCCCAGTTAAATGCGCAATTCCAGAGGTTAGCCAGAAGAGATAAGGAACTATTTTTAAATAAGCAATGCATGGAAGTGGAAGAAGACAACAGAATAGGAAGGACAAGAGACCTCTTCCAGAAAATTAGAAACATTGGAGGTAAATTTCAGGCAAAAAATGGTATGATAAGAAACAAAGATGGCAGGGACCTAACAGAAGCTGAAGAGATCAAGAGAAGGTGGCGAGACTATACAGAAGATCTGTATAGGAAGGATAATAATATTGAGGATAGTTTTGACGGTGTGGTGAATGAATTAGAACCAGACATCCTGAGGAGTGAGGTGGAATGGGCCTTAAGAAGAATTGCTAACAACAAGGCAGCAGGAGACGACGGGATTCCAGCTGAACTGTTGAAAATCTTAAAAGATGATGCTGTCAAGGTGATGCATGCCATTTGCCAGCAAATATGGAAAACACAAGAATGGCCATCAGACTGGAAAAAATCAACTTATATCCCCATACCAAAAAAGGGAAATGCAAAAGACTGCTCCAACTTCCGTACAGTGGCCCTTATTTCTCATGCCAGTAAGGTAATGCTCAAGATCCTGCAAGGAAGACTCCAGCAATACATGGAGCGAGAGTTGCCAGATGTTCAGGCTGGGTTTAGAAAAGGTAGAGGAACGAGAGACCAAATTGCCAATATCCGCTGGATAATGGAGAAAGGCAGGGAGTTTCAGAAAAACATCTACTTCTGCTTCATTGACTATTCTAAAGCCTTTGACTGTGTGGATCATAATAAATTGTGGCAAGTTCTTAGTGGGATGGGCATCCCAAGCCACCTTGTCTCTCTCCTGAGGAATCTGTACAAGGACCAAGTCGCAAAAGTCAGAACTGACCACGGAACAACAGACTGGTTCAAGATTGGGAAAGGCGTACGGCAAGGCTGCATCCTCTCACCCAACCTTTTTAACTTGTATGCAGAACACATCATGCGATGTGCGGGGCTGGATGAATGCAAAGCTGGGGTGAAAATTGCTGGAAGAAACATTAACAACCTCAGATATGCAGATGACACCACTCTGATGGCCGAAAGCGAGGAGGAGCTGAGGAACCTTCTAATCAAGGTGAAAGAAGAAAGCGCAAAAGCCGGGTTGCAGCTAAACGTCAAAAAAACCAAGATTATGGCAACAAGAATGATTGACAACCGGGAAATAGAGGGGGAAACCGTGGAGGCCGTGACAGACTTTGTATTTCTAGGTGCAAAGATTACTGCAGATGCAGACTGTGGCCAGGAAATCGGAAGACGCTTACTTCTTGGGAGGAGAGCAATGTCCAATCTCGATAAAATAGTAAAGAGTAGAGACATCAGACTGGCAACAAAGATCCGCCTAGTCAAAGCCATGGTATTCCCTGTAGTCACCTACGGATGTGAGAGCTGGACCTTAGGGAAGGCTGAGCGAAGGAAGATCGATGCTTTTGAACTGTGGTGCTGGAGGAAAGTTCTGAGAGTGCCTTGGACTGCGAGAAGATCCAACCAGTCCATCCTCCAGGAAATAAAGCCCGACTGCTCACTGGAGGGAAAGATACTAGAGACAAAGTTGAAGTACTTTGGCCACATCATGAGGAGACAGGAAAGCCTAGAGAAGACAATTATGCTGGGGAAAGTGGAAGGCAAAAGGAAGAGGGGCCGACCAAGGGCAAGATGGATGGATGGCATCCTTGAAGTGACTGGACTGACCTTGAGAGAGCTGGGGGTGGTAACGGCCGACAGGGAGCTCTGGCGTGGGCTGGTCCATGAGGTCACGAAGAGTCGGAGACGACTGAACGAATGAACAACAACAATGTTGAGGAGGTATGTTTGCAAACAGTGGTGTGTGTTACCTGTTTCATTTCTGACACCTTAAGGTAAAGGTTTTCCCCTGACATTAAGTCCAGTCGTGTCTAACTCTGAGGGTTAGTGCTCATCTTCATTTCTAAGCCAAAGAGCCGGTATTGTCCATAGACACCTCCAAGGCCATGTGGCTGACATGACTGCATGGAGTGCCATTACTTTCCTGCCAGAATGGTACCTACTGATCTATTACATTTTCGAACTGCTAGGTTGGCAGAAGCTGGGGCTAACAGTGGGAGCTCACCCAGCTCCCCAGATTCAAACCGGCAACCTTTCGGTCAGCAAGTTTAGCAGCTTAGTAATTTAGCCCACTGTGCCACTGGGGGCTCTGACACCTTAAGCATCTTTAAGCCTTAAAATTAAGAAGCAAACCATCTTTAATGTCTATCGTAGAAAGACAGATACTCCCAGCTTGATAAAAAATTCTTGCTGTTTCCTGGCCTGTCCATATTCCAAAATTTGTGATTTGCATCATCATCTTTGCAATCTCATTTGCTTATAAGTCGGACAAAGGATGCAACAGCCAGCATTGCTGGCTTCCTAAAGGGGGCAATTTTTCTCCTACTGACTGATTAATTACTCAGTGAATGTGTTCAGCTTGAAGAGACACTTTAATTATTCAGGGGCTTGCATGGATGATAATATAGGCCTTTTGTGTCTTTCAAGTCACCCAGATCATGTCACGTGAAACCAAGCCCCTGTTTTTGTGTATTTAAGGAAATGTTTCATATCAGCAGCCTCCCCGGATCAAAATCCACTGGAGGCAAGACCCAGATCCTGGGCCAAGGTAACATTGCAGCTCTGGACAGGGAGTGTTTTGCTTATTCAGACTGCTTTTGTTGGAACTGAAATGAACAGCTGGCCTGTGCACATAAACCGCCTGCAATTGGTAAGCCTGTGTCATGACTCTATTTGCAGAACATGTCCCACAAAAGGTGGGGGGGGGGGGGGAGAGAGAAAGAAACAAATGAGGCAGTTGGGAATCAGATTAAACAGACTTCTCTTTTAGTTTTTATTCTTTATGGCAGAAATTGGCAAAGTGCAGCTCCCTGGGCTCCTCCTAGACTCCTCCTTCCAAAACCAGCATTTAATCACAAAGCTGCATCCTGGATACCTTTTTTTTCCAAATTAGTTTGGGAGAGGCAAGTCGCCAAAGGGAGTAAGGGCTATATGGAAATTCCCACCAATTTTGTACCCAATGGGTACCATTCTTACTTTGCTGGAAGTTCACCAGGGTTCAGCAGTCAATGGCTTCCATACCAGTGTTTCTCAATCTGGAGTTTGAGACACCTGGGGGATCGCGTGGTAGGGGTATCAGAGGGGTCGCCAAAGACCATAAGAAAACACAGTATTTTCTGTTGGGCAAGGGGGATCTGTTTGGGAAGTCTGACCTAATTCTATCATTAGTGAGGTTCAGAATGCTCTGATTGTAGATGAACTATACAGCAACTACAACTCCCAAATGTTAAGGTCTATTTTCCCCCAAACTCCACCAGGGTTCACATTTGGGCATATAGAGTATTCGTGCCAAGTTTGGTCCAGACCCATCATTGTTTGAGCCACAGTGCTCTCTGGATGTAGGTGAACTACAACTCCAAAACTCAAGGTCAATGCCCACTAAACCGTTCCAGTATTTTCTGTTGGTCATGGGAGTTCTGTGTACCAAGTCTGGTTCAATTCCATCATTGGTGGAGCTCAGAATGCTCTTTGATTGTAGGTGAACTATAAATCCCAGCAACTACAACTCCCAAAAGACAAAATCAATACCCCCTCCCCCGCCACTCTACCAGTATTCAAATTTGGGTGTATTGAATATTTGTGCCAAATTTTGTCCAGTGAATGTAAATACATCCTTCATATCAGATATTTACATTATGATCCATAACAGTAGCAAAATTACAGTTATGGAGTAGCAACAAAAATAATTTTATGATTAGGGGCCACCACAACTGTATTAAGGCGTGGTGGCATTAGGAATGTTGAGAACATAAACACAATACTCCTCATCATCATCATATGGGTCCAGCGACACAACTTTGTGTAGCACTGGTTTATACCATCTCAAACTGAGCCTTTAATATTTGAGCAGTCATTCTCTCTGCCACAGGTAAATCTACCCAGAAGAGCTTCTAGTGACCTGCTTTCCTTATCAGAGTGTAAATTCATATCCAGTGCTGTCAATATGAAAATTACCCCTAACCCTAACCCTCTCCTTTTCCAAACTGGAACATTTTAAAAGTAGCTGAAAAAAACGAGATAACTAGGAATTAACAATGATACGTTGGAGAATATGCCATTTGGAAGGCACCAGATCAGACGGAACCTGGTGTCTTCAGGATATTTCGGCATTTTACCCTCATAAGAATACGGTGAAGTAGGTTTCATTAAAGATCCACATGAAAGCTTTCATAGCTGATAGTGAGTTAGATTTTAACTCATTAAATCTCAAACGTCAGGAGAAATGCCTCTAGAACATGGCCATATAGCCCGAAAAAACCCACAAGAACTGAGTTTTAACTCATTCTCAGATATAAAAGCTTTCTTGTAGGAAGTCCCAACCACAGAATTTATTTGTTTCTATTTGTGTGAGATCACATAAGAAGCAATTGCCGTGGGCTAAACATTAGGAAGAACCTATTGATGGTAAGAGCTGTTAGGCAATGGAATATGTTGCCTCAAAGTGTGGTGGAGTCTTCTTCTCTGGAGTTTTTAAGTAGAGATCGATGGCCATTGTTGGGGGTGCTTTAACTGTGTTTTCCTGCATTTGGACTGGATGACTCTTGAGGTCTCTTCCAACTCCATGATTCCATGTTTCTCTAAAGCATTGGTTTCCAAATTGTGTTTTGGGCATCTGCTACCTGGTCAGCTGGGCCAACAGTCAGGAATCCAGCAAAACATCTGGGAAACTTAAGTTTGGGAACCATTGTTGAAAAATGACAGACAAGTGGCCCTCCAGTTATTATTGCTAGTCCCAGCAGCCTTAGCCAGCCCCAAGTAGTTATAGTCCAACAACATCTGGAGGCTACAGAATTTCCTTCCCTGCTCTGAAAAGTAGCTAGCTGCTGATTGGTCCAGACAAACAATCCTATTCTGACTCACAAAAACAACACAAGTCTGCTGTCACAAAGGCTGATGCCAACACGTTTAGCAACCTCTCTGAGCACCTGCCTCCATGGCTGCAGCTGTTGCTTGCTGTGGCTGACATCAGAGGGGCAGATGAGGGAAAAGATGCTGCATTGAATTCCAACTTCCTTTCCTTCCCCCTTTCCTTCCAACCATGGCTGTGCCAGGGGACAAGGTCTATAACAACTGCCTCCCCTTTGCTGAGCCCCACCAGAAACTGCTGGGCACCATCTTGATTGTTTTGGGTATTTTTGCCTTACTGGAATATACTGTGAAGCTGATTTCTTTGGTAAGCAACCTGAAGCAGGTAGGCATTGTGTATGTACTTGTAATGAGGGGAATGTGCTGTGGAGTGATCCACATGTTTTGGAATTCCCTTGTTCATTTGTTTTATCTGGGTCCATTTCATATAATTTCCTATACACAGTCAAGAACAGGCACAGGAGTTGAACTCCAAAACATCTGGAGGGACGAAGTTTACCCATGCCTGTTCTAGAACAGTGGCTCCCAAATATTGGTCCTCCAGTTCTTTTGGATTTTAACTCCCAGAAGCCCCAGCCAGGTTGCCTACCTTTTTTGGCTAAATTACTTGGCTAAAATTAGGGTGCTCATTAGAGTCATGTAATATAGTAATCTTAATGCTGAGCCAAAGCAAAAGGAGAAGCTGCCTCAGGAACACCTGGAGTACCTTTTGAGGAACATCAACTCTTAATTTAATTGTTATGGCTCAGTGCTATTGAATCCTGAGATTTGTAGTTTAGTGAAGCATCAGCATTCTTTGGTAGAGAAGGGCCAAGACCCTTCTCTACAACCCTCATGATTCCATAACATTCAACTGAGGCAATTACATTGGATTTATTGTACAATTTAGATGGATCCCAAGGTTTTTGCTTTGGTGCTCTAACACTTGTTTTTAAAGAAGGAATTTGAAGCATGCAGCAACCATAATGCACACCTTTTTGGCTGAATTATGAAGAGTGCACTTTTTGCCGCTGTTTATTACAATAGCCAGCAAATAGTTTTTAAATTTTTGATTTCATGGTTTTGAAAATTCAGATGTGCATTAGATTTGGTGGTTCATTAGACTCTGCCTGGAGATTCTTTATAAGATGCAGGAAAATAAAGCTATGTAGCTTTGCCAGTTGTAGTCATCCGTTGCTCCACTAGCTGAACTAGAGATTTACATATAGAGTTTTCCTCTTGCCTGAAGTGAGTCCAGCAGAACAGGAGAATCCATATTTGCCTCCCACTGAGAGCTGGCTCAAAAAACTGGAGACTGAGGTCCCTGTTGTAAATTTTGACCATCCTAATCTGTAGTCATTGCCCAGAGACTTATTCACCTTGTACTTGTCCTCCGAAAGTTAGTGTGGATTGGGTCCAACTTACAAGGCCAGCAAATGTCCAGAAACAGTAATAAAGAAGAGTCCTCCTGTTGTGTGAAGTTATGTTGTCCAATTTCCCCTACCCAAGGTTGGGGGGTGTGTGTGATAGTTTTTGTGTCAAAACTGCTGGAAATAGAAACCTTCTACACATCTTCATTTTTTATGTATATAACTCAGGTTGCTTACTATATTGTATATGTGTGTGTTGGTATGCAGTTTTCCCTTTACTCTATACTGAGGTTGTGGGAAGGACTGCAGTCCGTGTGATTAGATCTAGGACTATTCAGACTGAGACTCCGTTTAAGAAGTTAGTGTTGTATTGTGTTCAATCAGTGTATTGTATAGTTGTGTTTGTTATGCATTAGACAAGAGACTGCAACAGAATGCCTCACAGAACTTACTGTTTAAACTCTTCAACTAATAAGCAATGTACCAGTATGCTGAATAGTTACATGAAGTTTGTAAGTAAACCAACTGTGCTACTTTTTAACGAAGATTACCTATTCTTGTCTCTTGAGAGCATGATTTAAAACCAAATACTACATTTTATGGGAGAGTAGATGTTTCTGAGCAACTGAAGAACACATCTAAAGATCTGCTATTTTGTGCATTGGCAAAATCTTTGTTCCTAACAGTTCAAAGAGATAATTAAGTTTATCAATCTAACAGCTGAGAAACCTAATTTGCCTTGCATGAATACTGGTGGATATTTACCACTAAAGAGAAGATTCACTCAAATGAGTTTTTAGCTCTTCTTGGGAAGATCATAATTATAAAAAGGTTATGATTTTCCAAATGGTGTAAATGCCAATTAATCTCCAAAAGGTCATGTTTCAAAAGGCTATGGAGTTTCTGGTTTTCCAAAATGTTATGGTCTGAACAACTATCCTCCCCCCCCCCCCCCCACACACACACACAAAACTTCTGGAATCTCTGCCATTCTGGCTGGAGGATTTTGGAAATTATATTTGAAAAAGTAAATTTCTCAAGTCCTTTCCCTGCTTCAAACCATGCAGCTGACATTGAACATGGAGCAGGTTGGCAACGAGACGCCCTCTGGACTACAAGTGCTGACATTCCTAGCTTGTAAATGTGGTGAATAAGGCTGATAGGAAAACATCTGGATGGCACTAAACTGCTGATTTTTCACCTAGACACAGTGGGCTCTTGGTATCTGCTGGGATTTGGTTCCAGGACCCCTGTGGCTACAAAAATCTGTGGGTGCTCAAGTCCCATTATATACAATGCCATAATGAAAATGATGTCTCTTATATAAAATGCCAAAATTAAGGTGGGGCCTTTGAATTAAAAAAATATTTTTTTCAAGCCATGAATAGTTGAATCTTTGGATGCAACAGAATCCATGGATGGACAACTGTGTTGTGGTTTTCCATGTGTCCAATATGAATCACTGAGTAGTTTGGTGCAAAACAAAAGGGTGGTGGTGGTTCCTGATCAGATCTCCCAATGTTGGTTTTTTCCCCATCATGGGCAATGGGAGATGTTTTGCAAAATGTAGGAAAAGTACTTTTGGAAGGCTACAACTCTCAAGAACCCCCTTGCCCCACATCCCCAAAGACCTATCTCCATCAGAAGGGAAACAGAGCAAAGGACAGAGGGGCTGGAACCATGTTTTCTATAACTAACTTTGTTCCCCAGCTTCTGCTCAGTGCTTTGAGAGGGCATCATTATTTCCATGAAATGGCTACCAGTCAATACAATGCCTTTGTTTTTCTTCTCTTCAGATCTGGATTACATCCACTCCATTCCTGAAGAGAATATGTGATTCTTGCTTCCAAAAAGGTAAATTGTAGATGAATAAGAAATGTGTGATGAAACAAGCCTTTTGCTTTATTTCTCGCTCCAAATTCTTAGGATGATGATCCCTGCTGCTTTCCTTAGTCTCCTTTTTCCAGCTACTACCTTCTCCTCAGACCACATAAATTACAGGCTCAAGTGGTCACTAGAAAGTATCTGGTGCTTCTCACCCAAAAATGTAAAGAGTAAATCAGCAAGGAAACATTTTGTCCACAATATCCTCCAATAATACCAAATTACCCCAGTATTGTGGCTGAAAAAGGAGAAGCCAAAGCTAAAGTGGTTGACGGCATGTGGGGTGTGTGAGATAAATTGGCAGGCATTCAGGCTTTTTCTTTGGGGTGCTTAAACAGTCTGGGCCTCTTAACGATCTGAGAGCCAGTGTGGTGCAGCGACCTGAGCACTGGAGGCCACTGTTCAGATCCCTACTCAACCGTAGAAACCCACTGGGTAACTTGGGGCAAGTCACATTATCTTAGGCTCAGAGGAAGGCATTTCAATTAATCTTACCAAGAAAACGCTATGATTGTATTCTCACCTTGGGAGTCACTCAGACAACTCTACCCTTAGGTCTTGAATTAGCAACCAGCAATGGCTGGCAGCTGCCAGAGTCCAGTAGTCCACTATCATCTGTCCTGAGTCCCCAGTGCAGCCTCATGTAGTGGGCTGCCATTTGAATTTTCCTGCAGCTGTTTTCATGAGGGCATCATAGGAATTTTCAAAGTCTCACTTGTAAAACTCTACCCCAGCTATCAGGTTTGCCCATGCCTGGATACAACTAGCATAGAAAAGGGTCTATCAGAAACCAGAGATTGTAATAATTAGTTTTCCAAGAATCTCTAGGAGTAGAATTTTAATCAGATCTTCCGATGTTTTGCTTTTTTCACCATGGGCAAAATGTTTTGCAAAATGTAGTTTCAAAGAATGCTTTTTCCTCTCAGAAAGCCCATGGCCAAAGATGCCTTCAAACCTTGGGGATAGCCCTGTACACATTACAAACTCATACTTTAACTGTTGTGGGTTTTCAAAGAGGATCCTAGAAATAATGTTCTTCCAATTTCATCCATCTCAGTTGTTCCCACACCTCTCCCCATGTGAACCTCTTTTCATCTGTGTAGGATTAAATGTAGAAAAACGAATTGGACTTTTGCTTGATCTCAGTTTCCACAAACTAATGGGAACACTTTAGCAATTATTGTGTTTCCCCATTGTGATTGTTGCTGTCTTTATGCTTCCTGTCCTTGCTCTATAGGTGGCAAGCTCCTGAAGACCATGAAGATCCTCTCCAGCAGCAAAAAGTTATGGAAAGAGTCAGTGCTGCTGAGAAACCGCAAAAAACAGTCCAACCTGCGGTTCCGATGTGTTGTGGATCCTGTGAAAGTAACTGTGCGAATGAGCAACCCACCTGAGTCCAAGATCTGCTGTGCTCAGGTTGGCCGGAAAAGTAAAGCCTTCTATTCTGGTGAGTGGTCAAGCCACCATGATACAGATGACAAGAAAACCAGCTGGTACAGAAACCAGTCACAACACCAGAATAGCCCATGCAGCTCCCACCTTTCTGACACTGAAACGCCCCAACCAGCTTGTCCTGCTGGATCCGTTGCCTCCTGGGTACGCTTCAGCTTCAGTTCTCCAGAGCGTGTGGCAGAAAGCAGCTCAGCTCACTATGGCATCCATGCCCGTAACCACCAAAGGGCCACTGGTGATAAACAGCTCAGCTCTGAGATTGCGAGAGAAGGTCTTCAAGGTCAGAGGTTCCCACCACATGGTGTTGGCCTGAATACAGAAGAACCTGCTCCCTGCCATTCAGACCACCCTCATGAGCGCTTTAACCACCTACCCAGTGTTACCAATTTTATTCCAAGTCCAATCTTACCCGGCCCAAGACGGGTGGTATACTCCGCTCTGGCTTCAGATACAATGTCCAGAACCCATCTCAACAGTGAGGAATATGCCTACCCACATTCTCCAAGAGGCCCACAGCACCGTCTTGGGTTAGAGTGGCACCAGCATTTGCCAGTGGCCCAGCAAGCCGAGGTGTATGTTTACCTGATCAGCCCACCTACTCCTAGCCCAGAGCACAACACTGAGCAGCCCAACCATCCCTTCTCAACACCTCGGACCACCTCTGGGAAGGAAACGTTAGCCCACCAGCTTTCTCTCAGCCAGAGCAGGGGAAGTTCCAGCCAAAACCATGCCATCCAGGGGACCAGTGACCCCCACAAGCAACGCAAGAGCATCTGGGAGAGGAAACACCAGAGAAGATCCCTGCAGCCCAATTTAGAGTATGAGAAGCTGGCAGCAGGCCACGGCAGCACCAACGTGGACCATCAAGAACCATTCTCTCATAATCCATCTCTCTTGGCAGATAGAGGGAGAGCCGGGCTTGATGTTGCATCACCTATCATTGCTAGCTAATCATGCCCAGTTATGAGGGTCAGAGAGCCCAACTAAGCTTAATATGGTGAAACAGGCAACAGGCATGGGAAAAAAACAGCACCTCCTGCTCTCTTCACTAGCAATTTTAGGGCATCCTTGGGTCAGTTGAAATAAAAGCAAGGCACACGCATTTTTGTCTGGAGATATTTAAAGGGCTACAAACCTGGGGGTGACAGGATAAAAGGACAACTGTTTGGCATCCCATACATTCATGAAGAGCTAACCCGAACTATACATCTGCACTCTCCCAAGTGAACACATCTGGTTGCCTTAAACCAGAACAGAAAAGGGTACCATTTCCCCCTGTAAGTCACAGATACACAATATCTTATCTATTTATTATTGCATTGATATACTACTTTTCTCACCCCTGAGGGAATTCAAAGCGGTTCACAACATAATCAATGGCAAAATTCAATGCCTCACAAGTATAAATCATCACATGTATCATATTGACAACATATAACAATAGATTAAAACAATTAAAACTATAAAACTATAACAACAATCACAGACCCAACATAAAACCTTTAGATCTTGTATTGAGTATCTTTAGCTACTTCCATATTTCCAGATTTCTGTCATTCATGAAATCCCTGCTTGAACAACCAAGTCTTAAGTTGTTTCTTAAACGCTAAGATAGAGGGGGCTGATCTAATCTCATTGTGAATGGAGTTCCACAACCAAGGGGCCACCACCGAGAAGGCCCTGTCTCTCATCCCTACCAATTGCACCTGTGAAGGCAGTGGGACAGAGCGGGACCTCCTTGGCAGATCTTAGATCTCTATGGCAGGCATCCTCAAAGGTTGTGAGGTCTGTTGAAACTAGGCAAGTGAGGTTTATATACCTGTGGAATGTCCAGGGTGAGAGAAAGAACTCTTGTTTGCTTGAAGCAGGTGTGAATGTTGCAATCGGCTACCTTGTCTAGCACTGAATGGTCTTGCAGCTTCAAAGCCTAGCTACTTCCTGCCTGGAGGCATCCTTTGTTGGGAGGTGTTAGCTGGCCCTGATTGATTGTCTGGAATTCCCCTGTTTTCTGAGTGTTGCTGTCCTGATTTCAGAGTTTTTAAATACTGGTAGCCAGATTTTATTCATTTTCATGGTTGATGTAGTTATATTTGGGGCCAACGGTTTAGCACAACAGGTAAATCATCAGCAACTATAAGATCCTTCAACTGAAAGGTTGCAAGTTCGAAGCCCTGGGTCGATGTGAGTGGCCAACCGTCAGCCCTGCTCACTGTTTACCTAAGCAGTTCAAAAACAGCTTTAGCTGTAATTAGAAAAATTAGGTACCACTAAAAGCGGGGGAGGTGTTTTACAATGCCATAAGTAAATAAGATCAGAAAATGCTGGAATGAGGAAGTCCTGACAGCTCTTCGTCATAGAGGATGGAGTGACAGCACCCCTGTGGACTCGAGCCCAACCATCCATGGAATCGAAACAACACCCCTCCTTCTGTTCTGTCTGTCTGTGTTGTCTATATAAACGGCATTGAATGTTTGCCATGTATGTGTATTGTGATCCGCCCTGAGTCCCCTTCAGGGTGAGAAGGGCGGAATATAAATAAAGTATTATTATTATTATTATTATTATTATTATTATTGTTATTATTATTTTACTGACACAAAAGCACAGTATGTCACAGCAAACAAGATCTATATGCTGGATTTCATATCACAAAATCCCAAGTCAAACACTTCCCAAGCGTCTAGGACCGTGTGATGTATTTAGGAATGATGCGCACAGATCCAAGTAAGGTGGCCTTTTGCAGTTGACAGATCATGATTTTGCCGATGTTTATTATTTCCAAATGCTGGCTGAGATCTTTTGGCATGGCACCAAGTGCGCCAATGACCACTGGGAACACCTGTGCTGGTTTATGTCAGAGCCTTTGCAGTTCGATTTTGGGGTCCTGATAACGGCTGAGTTTTTCCCGTTGTTTTTCCTCAATGCGGCGGCATCAATAATCCAGACTTTTTTCTTTTCCACAATCGTGATGTCTGGTGTATTGTGTTCCAAAACTTTGTCAGCCTGGATTCGAAAGTCCCACAGTATTTTTGCGTGTTCATTTTCCATGACCTTTGCGGGTTTATGATCTCACCAGTTCTTTACTGCTGTCAGGTGGTACTTGTGACATAGCTTCCAGTGAAGAATTATTATTATTATTATTATTATTATTATTATTATTATGTCAAGTTTTGTTGGATTCTTTTCAATTAGTTCAGCTTGAGGATGTGGACAGGATCCTTGGAGAGGTGCGGCCTACCACATGCATCCTAGACCCCTGTCCATCCTGGCTTATAAAAGAAGCCAGAGGGGGTTTGGCGGAGTGGGTGAAGGTGGTGGTTAATGCCTCCTTACAGGAGGGCAAGATTCCAGCGAGCCTAAAACAGGCTATTATCAAACCGCTGTTGAAAAAACCATCACTGGACCCCACTCAATTAGACAACTATCGGCCAGTTTCCAATCTCCCCTATTTGGGCAAAGTCCTGGAACGTGTGGTGGCAGCTCAACTCCAGGGATTTCTGGTAGACACTGATTATCTTGATCCAGCACAGTCTGGCTTTAGACCGGGACATGGAACGGAAACAGCCTTGGTCGCCTTGGTAGATGATCTGCGCAGGGAACTGGACAGGGGGAGTGTGTCCCTGTTAGTTCTCCTGGACCTCTCAGCGGCCTTCGATACCGTCGATCACGGTATCCTTCTGGGACGACTCACAGAAATGGGACTTGGGGGTACTGCTCTGCAGTGGCTCCGGTCATTTCTTGAGGGACGGTCCCAGAAGGTGTTACTGGGCGACATCTGTTCGGCTCCACAACCATTGTCGTGTGGAGTCCCTCAGGGATCTATTCTGTCCCCAATGTTGTTTAACATCTACATGAAGCCGCTGGGGGAGATCATTCGGCGTTTCGGACTGCGGTGTTATCTCTATGCAGATGATGTCCAGATCTGTCACTCCTTCCCGCCTGTCACCAAGGAGGCTGTCCAGACCTTGAATCGGTGTCTAGCTGCTGTGTCGGACTGGATGAGAGCTAACAAATTGAAATTGAATCCAGACAAGACAGAGGTCCTACTGGTCAGTCGGAAGGCCGAACAGGGTATAGGGTTACAGCCTGTGCTGGATGGGGTTACACTCCCCCTGAAGACGCAGGTTCGCAGCTTGGGAGTGATCCTGGACTCGCCGCTGAGCCTGGAACCCCAGGTCTCGGCGGTGGCCGGGAGAGCTTTTGCGCAATTAAAACTTGTGCACCAGTTGCGCCCGTACCTTGGGAAGTCTGATCTGGCCACAGTGGTCCACGCTCTTGTTACATCCCGGATAGACTACTGCAACGCGCTCTACGTGGGGTTGCCCTTGAAGACTGTTCGGAAACTCCAACTAGTCCAGCGTGCGGCAGCCAGATTGCTCACCGGAGCGACATACAGGGAGCATACCACCCCCCTGTTGTGCCAGCTCCACTGGCTGCCGGTTCAATTCCGAGCACAATTCAAGGTGCTGGTCTTAACCTACAAAACCCTATATGGTTCTGGTCCAGTGTATCTGTCTGAACGTATCTCCCTCTACGTCCCACCTCGCAGTTTGAGATCATCTGGGGAGGCCCTGCTCTCGACCCCACCACTCTCACAAGTGAGGCTGGTGGGGACGAGAAGCAGAGCCTTCTCAGTGGTGGCCCCCCACCTGTGGAATTCATTCCCGGGGGAAATCAGAACAGCACCAACCCTCCTCTCCTTCAGGAGGAGGGTGAAGACATGGCTGTGGAACCAGGCCTTTGGGCAACCAGGCAATTAGACAATGACAACCAAATAAGACAATCAGATGTGTAAGATCGGCAGGATTGTCGAAATGGAACCAAAAACAGATCTTTGAGTTAATTGTACACTGATGGGTAGGAGGAAGATCCAGGTTTGTATTGTTTTTACTGATTTTATCATTTTACTGATTTTATTGGATAATGTCGAATTGTGGGAATTTGTACTGTTATATTTTTGTGATGATTGTTTGTGTAGCAGGCGTCTAAGTGCGCCTTGCAGCTGTAAGCCGCCCTGAGTCCCCTTCGGGGTGAGAAGGGCGGGGTACAAGAACCCCAAATAAATAAAATAAATAAATTATTATTATTATTATATCTGTTTCCACTTTTAACACATTGGAAACATAGAAAACAATCTTAACTGCGTGAGACCATTCATGCATTCAGCTCTGTGTTTAAACTTGCAGCCAGAATGATTTCCTAGCTGACATTGTTTCCCATCCAAGAACTCACCAGGCCCAGCCCTACCTAGCTTCCAAAATCAATTATCTATTCAAGCTGCTATGGTGATTCTCCTGCTATGGAACTGCTTTGATACGCCTTTACTTCAGTTGCATAAGCTTTCTGTTCAGTGGCGCAATGGAGAGAAAGGGAGCATGAAGTTTACATTAGAAAAAGAGGCTTAATGGCTGGAGGAGGCGGAACACTTAACCCAGATCTACCACCCCATAACACATGCTCCGAGAGGCCTGTGCATGCATGCAAACCTCCAAAAAGGTTAGTTGATTCAGAAGAACGGCTGAGCAGAGAAAGGCAATATCGGGAACATGTTCTGCTTACATAGTTCACTAAACACAAAGATTGTTCCCCCTCCCAACCAACTTTTAATTCAAAGGCTCATTATTTATAGCAACAGTGATTTAAAAGGCCACAGTGCGTTCGGGGTCATCGGAAAAGCCAAGACAAAGGAAGACGGCTTTGGATACAGCTTGAACGTGGCTGTCTACAAACGAATAAGGCATTTAAGGCATCTCGTCCCAAAGTTGCTTCGCAGCCCAGAGAGTGGCAACCATCCAGGGCCGGTATTAGCAAAAGCAACAACAGAACTATTCCCACAGTGTTGTACAAGCTTTTGGATAACAACAGAGGCTACAGTCTAGGAAACACATAGCAAAGAGGCATTGCCAATAGTCCATTGAGCTCAGTCCTATCTCTGGATGTGTTTCAGTTCTTACAGTGAGTCTAAGGCAAGCCTGGGCCAACTTGGGCCCTCCAGGTGTTTTGGACTTCAACTCCCACAATTCCTAACAGCCTACCGGCTGTTAGGAATTGTGGGAGTTGAAGTCCAAAACACCTGGAGGGCCCAAGTTGGCCCAGGCTTGCCTTAGACTCACTGTAAGAGCTGAAACACATCCAGAGATAGACTACCGGCTGTTAGGAATTGTGGGAGTTGATGTCCAAAACACCTGGAGGGCCCAAGTTGGCCCAGGCTTGCCTTAGACTCACTGTAAGAGCTGAAACACATCCAGAGATAGACTACCGGCTGTTAGGAATTGTGGGAGTTGATGTCCAAAACACCAGGAGGGGCCAAGTTTATTTATTTATTTACTAGCCATCCCCTGCCACGCATTGCTGTGGCCCAGTCTGTTAATCTGGGAAATAAACTAATGAGAAAGCGTTGGTTTCTAAGATATGCAATTCCTTTATGCTTGAGGGTAAACAGTAATTCTTGATGTTTCTTTGTCAGTGTTGATGTAGAGATTGTCTGGTTTGCCTACTCTGGAATATGCAACATATAATTCTCCTTCTTTAGGGGTACCTTTCAAATCTATGATACTATATCTCTGTGTGTGAATCATATATATCTATCTATATCTATGGCTGGATGGCTCTTTGTCAGGAGGGTTTAGATTATGTTTACTTGCACTGGCGAAGGGAGTTGGACTGGGTGGCCTTAAGTATTTTCTGTTGATCATGGGGGTTCTGTGTGGGAAGTTTGCCCCAATTCTGTCATTGGTGGGGTTCAGAATGCTCTTTGATTGTAGGTGAACTATACACCCCAGTATCTACAACTCCCAAATGTCAATGGCTATTTCCCCCGAACTCCATCTGTGTTCATACTTGGGCATATGGAGTATTCGTGCCAAGTTTGGTCTAGATCCTCCATTGTTTGAGTGCTCTCTGGATGTAGGTGAACTACAACTCCCAAACTAAAGGTCAATGCCCACTTTCTAGTGTTTTCTATTGATCATGGGAGTCCTATGTGCCAAGTTTGGTTCAATTCCATCATTGGTGGAGTTCAGAATGCTCTTTAATTGTAGGTGAACTATAAATTACAGCAACTACAACTCCCAAATGACAAAATCTAATTATCTTTGAGTGATGGTCACTTCTTGGGTTAATAGGTGTCTTGTGGCCAAATTTGTTGTCAATTCGTCCAGTGGTTTTTGAGTTATGTTAATCCCACAAATGAACATTACATTTTTGTTTATATAGATTTACGACATTATTATAATAATAACACGCCTCAGCACTATTTCCAATTTTAAATTTTTACATTTGGCCTTCCCATAGTTTTTAATTGTATGTTGTCTTATTGATAATGTCATATGTTTATCGTCTTTATTTTAATTGCTTGTATTGTTGTGTTTGGGCTCGGCCTCATGTAAGCCGCACCGAGTCCTTTGGGGAGATGGTAGTGGGGTAAAAATAAAGTGTTATTATTATTATTATTATTATTATGTCATTTATAGGCCGTCTATCTCACTCTGAAGGGGACTCAGAGCGGCTAACAAGATATATATATGTATTGTCGAAGGCTTTCATGGCCGGGATCACTGGGTTGTTGTAGGTTTTTCCGGGCTATATGGCCATGTTCTGGAGGCAATTTTTCTCCTGACGTTTAGCCTGCATCTATGGCAAGCATCCTCAGAGGTAGTGAGATCTGTTGGAAGTAGGAAAAATGGGTTTATATATCTGTGGAATAACCAGGGTAATGTTTCAGCTGATCACCTTGATTTGCATTCAATGGCCTGGAAGCGCCTGGGGGGAATCTCTTGTTGAGAGTGATTTTATGTGCCTGTTTGTTTCCCCTCTGTTGTTTTGCTGTTGTGAGTTTTGAGTCCTTTAATACTGGTAGCCAGATTTTGTTCATTTTCATGCTTTCCTCCTTTCTGGTGAAATTGTCCACATGCTTGTGGGTTTCAATGGCTTCTCTATGTAGTCTGACATGGTGGTTGTGAGAGTGGTCCAGCACTTCTGTGTTCTCAAATAACAGGCACATAAAATCACTCTCAACAAGAGATTCCCCCCAGGCGCTTCCAGGCCATTGAATGCAAATCAAGGTGATCAGCTGAAACATTACCCTGGTCATTCCACAGATATATAAACCCATTTTTCCTACTTCCAAGAGACCTCACTACCTCTGAGGATGCTTGCCATAGATGCAGGTGAAACGTCAGGAGAAAAATTGTCTCCAGAACATGGCCATATACCCCGGAAAAACCTACAACAACCCAAGATATATATACATACAATACATTATATTATTAGCATAATACAATATCAGTATTATATATTACTATATTGTACTATACAATTATATTGTTATATTATTAGTAATTTTACATGTAATATAAAATACATAATTACAATATCATATTAGTAGTAGTATTATTTATTATTATTTATTTACTTTGCTTATATACCGCTGTATCTCAAGCCCGAAGGCGACTCACAGCGGTTCACAAACAGTAAAAACAGTAGAAACAGCAGTGGTTCCATACAACATATAACAATTGACTTAACACATTATCCATAAATTAACAATAAGCAATTACAATGCACAATTATTACAAAAAACAACCGTACCCAATCTTCTCATCATCCAAGCGTAGTCCAGTAGTATATTGCATTACATTATATATAATGTAATATAATATATAAAAAGTTATAGTAATATTAATATTTTTTATAAACAAATCAGATTAACTGTAGGTTATGTGTGCGTGTTGGTCCATGCCTGCCCTAAAACTTCAACTCCCTGGATTCAGTAGCATTGAGTCATGTCAATCAAAGTGGTGCCAAACTGCATTGATTCAACAGAGCAGAAGATGGAGCCAAAACCTCTCAGTGACCTCTAAACGTTCATCAGGGCTGGCAATTATTTGGCATCTTAATACCTGCAAAGGTTTATTGTTTGTTCTGGATTTTTTTGAAAATTCATGTTGGAAAGCTCCTTGAGGCGCCTTTCCTTGGCGGGCTTCTGCGAGCAAACATTTGCTTTGCAAACGTCCAAGTATTTCCTAGTCAAATCCACCGCTCCTTCCCGCCCCCTCTTTTCCCGCCCGTTATGCAAATGACTTCGCTGGAGTTCTCTTCCGAAGGTGGGAGGGGCGCGCGGGGGAGGCGCCCGCATGGCCTGCTGGGAAGTGAAGTCCGAGTGCTGCAATGGAATTATCCTGAACTCCCTCCAGCATCAAATATATTGTCGGTATCTCAGGCAGGACCCACTGCTCAATGCAATGTTACTTGCACATGGAGAACACCATATTAATAAATGATGAAGTTGCTGTGAGTTTTCCAGGCTGTATGGCCATGTTCCAGAAGCATTCTCTCCTGACGTTTCGCCCCCATCTGTGGCAGGCATCCTCAGAGGTTGTGAGGTCTGTTGGAAACTAGGGTGGGCGAAATTTCAGAAGAGAATGCTTTGGGAATATGGCCATACAGCCCAGAAAACTCTCAGCAACCCAGTGATTCCGGCCATGAAAGCCTTCGACAACACTTTGCCATGGCTCAATTTTATGGAATCCTAGGAAGTCTAGTTTTATAAGCTCTTGAAGCCCCACCAAACTACAAATCCCACCATGGGTGAAGGCTATGGGATCCTGGGAATTATAGTTGGGTGAGAGGCGATCGGCCAGCCCTCTTTGAAAGGGAAGGCTAGAGAGCTGAGAAAACACCAGCTCCCAGGATGGCATAGCCAGACTCCATTCATTCCATAGACCAGAGTTTCTCAACCTGGGGGTCGGGACCCCTCGGGGAGGGCCGCGCAGGGGGTGTCAGAGGGGTCGCCAAAGACCATCAGAAAACACAGTATTTTTTGTTGATCATGGGGGTTCTGTGTGAGAAGTTTGGCCCAATTCTATCATTGGTGGGGTTCAGAATGCTCTTTGATTGTAGGTGAACTACAAATCTCAGCAACTACAACTCCCAAATGTCAAGGACTATTTTCCCCAAACTCCACCAGGGTTCACATTTGGCCATATAGACTATTTGTGCCAAGTTTGGTCCAGATCCATCGTTGTTTGAATCCACAGTACTCTCTAGATGCAGGTGAACGACAACTCCAAAACTCAAGGTCAGTGCCCACCAAACCCTTCCAGTATTTTCTGTTGGTCATGAGAGTTCTGTGTGCCAAGTTTGATTCAGCTCCATCATTGATGGAGTTCAGAATACTCTTTGATTGTAGGTGAACTATGAATCCCAGCAACTACAACTCCCAAATGACAAAATCAGTGCTCTCTCCCAACCCCACCAGTATTTAAATTTGGGTGTATTGGGTATTTATGCCCAATTTGGTTTAGTGAATGAAAATACATCCTGCATATCAGATATATTTACATTACAATTCACAACAGTAGCCAAATTAGAGTTATGAAGTAGCAATGAAAATAGCGTTATAGTTAGGTGGACAGGGGTCATCACAACATGAGGAACATGTATTCAGGGGTGGTGGCATTAGGAAGGTTGAGAAACAGTGTTATAGACAGTACTTACTTAGGCAATCCCTAGTTGTCCGAGTAGGATTGTCTTCCAAGATCAGTGTACTGGTGGTGGGTCCGTAGGTGACTGTGGATCCCTATTCTTGATCTGCATCTTCTTCTTCAGTGAGGGCATTGGTTTCCAGGCGGAAGGTGGTTCCGGTCGGGATTGGCTTGACGCACCTTCCTCTTGGCACATTTCTCTCTTTTGTCCTCCATTCATGCCTCTTCAAATTCTACAGCATTGCTGGTCACAGCTGATCTCCAGCTGGAGCGCTCAAGGGCCAGGGCTTCCCAGTTCTCAGAGTTTTTATGGTTGGCTTTGAGCCTGTCTTTAAATCTCTTTTCTTGCCCACCAACATTCGGTTTTCCATTCTTGAGTTCGGAGTAGAGCAACTGCTTTGGGAGACGGTGGTAGGGCATCCGGACAACATGGCCGGTCCAGTGGAGTTGATGGCGGAGGACCATCGCTACAATGCTGGTGGTCTTTGCTCTTCCAGCACGCTGACGTTTGCCCGCTTGTCTTCCCAAGAGATTTGCAGAATTTTCCGGAGGCAGCGCTGATGGAATCGTTCCAGGAGTTGCATGTGACGTCTGTAGACAGTCCACATTTCGCAGGCATATAGCTGGGTTGGGAGGACAATAGCTTTATAAACAAGCACCTTGGTATTCTTACAGATGTCCTGGTCCTCAAACACTCTCTGCTTCATTCGGGAAAATGCTGCACTCGCAGAGTTCAGGCAGTGTTGTATTTCGGTGTTGATGTTGACTTTGGTGGAGAGGTGGCTGCCAAGGTAGCGGAAATGATCAACATTTTCTAATGTTACACCATTAAGTTGTACCTTTTAGATTTTAAATGCATCATGTGTCATTGTTTTTAGTGTTTTATTGTCTTTGCTTGATGTTTTATTATTTGCTTATGAGTTTTCCTGTTATATTTGTATGTTGTTGTTTGTTGCGGCCTTGGCCTTTGTAAGCCGCATTGAGTCCTTCAGGAGATGTTGCGGGGTATAAATAAAGTTAATAATAATAATAATAATAATAATAATAATAATATCTCTGGCATTGGAGAGGGATTGGCCGGTGACTACTGGAAGAGCACTTTGGTTTTCTCGATGTTCAATGACAGGCCGAGCTTCTCGTATGCTTCTGCGAAGGTGTTTAGATTGTATTGTCGAAGGCTTTCATGGCTGGAATCACTGGGTTGTTGTAGGTTTTTTCGGGCTATATGGCCATGTTCTAGAGCAGGCCCGTAGCCAGGATTTCGATTCGCGGGGGGGACTGAGTTTGTTTGGGGGGGGGGCTGAGTCTGAGTGAAAGAGGGTCTACTCAAGCAAACGTTTTGTATTGTTACCTTTGTATTGTTGACCTACAAAACCCTATATGGTTCCGGCCCAGCGTATCTGTCCGAACGCATCTCCCTTTACGTCCCATCTCGGAGTCTGAGATCCTCTGTCACAAGTGAGATTGGCGGGGATGAGGAGCAGGGCCTTCTCAGTGGTGGCCCCTCACCTATGGAATTCACTCCCCGGGGAGATTAGATCAGCAACATCCCTCCTTTCCTTCAGAAAGAAATTAAAAACATGGATGTGGGACCAGGCGTTTGGACAATCAGGCAGATGAATAAAGGACTGTGACTATAGATAGGAATTGGACAAGGTGGAATGAAATATGAACTCTGAGACTGGCGAACGCTGCGTCTGAGATTGGCTATTGATTGTGTGATATATTGTTGTTTTAATTATTTTAATTGTTGACCATTTAATTGCTGGTTTTATATGTTATTGTATTTGTGTAGGCACCAAGATGTGCCTTTTTGTAAGCTGCCCTGAGTCCCCCCTCGGGGGTTGAGAAGTATACGAAATAAATAAATAAAAATAAATTACCCCAATACCCCCATGCATATGGGATATATTGAGTATGGTGATCAGAGCATGATATGAATAAACATAACAGTTTAAATAATGCACCAGTAAGGCCTTTTCGCGGACCATCATGATAATTTCGGAGGGGGGGGGGCTGAAGTCTCCCAAGCCCCCCCCCCCTACATGCCTGTTCTAGAGGCATTCTTTCCTGAGGTTTCGCCTCCATCTATGGTAAGCATCCTCAGAAACACTCACACGTAGCTCCAACAGACAGGAGTTCTTTGTCCCACCCTGATCATTCCACAGATATATAAACCCAATTTTCCTAGTTCCTACAGACCTCACTACCTCTGAGGATGCTTGCCTTAGATGCAGGCGAAACCTCAGGAGAGAATGTCTCTAGAACATGGCTAAATGGCCTGAAAAAACCTACAACAACCCAGTGTTTAGAGTGGCTTGTAGGTCTTCTAATCTAGACAGTGCAGAGAAGCAGCACCCTGGACATTTGGCAGACTACAAACCCCAGGGTCCTTTGCCTTCCCCCTCCCTCCCTCCTGGGGCGGAGGGGGCGTGGCAGTGTGGGCGTGGCTTATGCAAAGGGGGCGTGGCTATTGCTTGGCTCTGAAGGAGGCGAATGGGTACAAAGCCGACCAGGCGGCAGAGGAGTTTTTTCCGCGCCGCGGCTGCGAGCGGCAGGGAAGGCTTTGCTCGAAGGGGCGGCGGCGGAGGAGGAGGAGGAGGAGATCCAGAAGCCAGACCACCCTATGGCTCCCTCCGTGGACTGAGTTCCCCCTTGGCTGCCCTTTGCAAGGCTCGCTTTCCTCCTCCTCCCCTTTGGATGCTCTTCCTCGCGGCAGCTCCTTCTTCTTCTTCTCCTCCTTCCTCCTCCTCTTCCTTCCTTCGCCATGCACCCGGTGCCCAAGGACACCACCTTCACCAAGATCTTCGTCGGGGGGCTGCCCTACCACACCACCGACGCCTCGCTGAGGAAGTACTTCGAGGGCTTCGGGGACATCGAGGAAGCCGTCGTGATCACCGACCGGCAGAGCGGCAAGTCCCGCGGATACGGATTCGTGAGTGCGCCTAGGCTTCTTTCCCTGTGCTCTTGCCTCAGGAGCATCTCCACTAAGTTTAGGTCATCTTGAGCCTTCCAGGGGTTTTGGACTCCAACTCCCACCATTCCGAACAGCCTCAGGCCCCTTCCTTTTCCCCCTCAGCCGCTTAAGCGGCTGAGGGGGAAAAGGAAGGGGGCTGAGGCTGTTCGGAATGGTGGGAGTTGGAGTCCAAAACCCTAGAAGGCCCAAGTTACCTCACACCTGATACAGAGCTTGATGATGACTGTTTCCTAAGCTATATCATCTGAGAGACCAGTGACAGTATGTAACTAGATTTGAAACATTTTCTGTTCCTGTCTTGAAAGTGTTATTTTCCTCTTTAACTCTGCCATACATCCTCTGGAAGTAGTTGTTCCACTCCAGAAAACTTTGTTTTTCTGTCTGCCACAAACAAGGCGGAATTGAAAATCTATACCAGGATATGCCCCACAAAAACATTTTTTTTTCGCAGTTTAATAAACTTTCCCCATTTTATTTTCTTGTGTCGAGAGCAACTTGAGAAACTGCAAGTTGCTTCTGGTGTGAGAGAATTATCCGTCTGCAAGGACGTTGCCCAGGGGACGCCTGGATGTCCAAGAGCGATTTGAGAAACTGCAAGTTGCTTCTGGTGTGAGAGAATTGGCCGTCTGCAAGAACATTGCCCAGGGAACGCCCAGATGTTTAGTTTTCGGGTTTTTAAAATGTTTTTACCATTTATGCTGGGGAAAATGGAAGGAAAAAGGAAGAGCAAGGCAAGATGGATGGATGGGATCCTAGAAGTGACTGGATTGACCTTAAAGGAGCTGGGGGTGATGACGGCCGACAGGGAGCTCTGGCATGGGCTGGTCCATGAGGTCACAGAGTCGGAAACAACTGAATGAATGAACAACAACACAATTTATTTATTTATTATTTATTATTTCCTATATTTTTACCCCACCCTACTCACCCCCGAGGGGGGACTCACAAACACAATCAACAATCAGCAATACATTAAAATATTAAAACCAGTAATTAAACAATTGATTAAAAACACGCCTGTTAAAATCAGAATCCAAAATCCAGAGTCCATCCTTGTGGGAGGCTTCTCTCATGTCCCCGCATGGAGCTGTAGCTGATAGAGGGAGCTCATCCACACTCTCCCTGGGTTAGATTCAAACCGGCAACCTTCAGGTCAGCAACCCAACCTCCAAGTCATCAGTCCTGCTGGCATAAGGGTTTGACCTACTGCGCCACCGGGGTCTCCGTAACTTTCCCCATGTCTTTACAGTAGATCCAATTAATTGCCCCATGTGGCTCAATGGGTTAAACCAGTGGTTCTCAACCACCCCAGATGTTTTGGCCTTCACCTCTCAGAAATCCTAACTGGCTGGGATTTCTGGGAGTTGTAGGCCAAAACACCTGGGGGACCCACTTGGTTAAACCTTGTGCCAGCAGGACTGAAGACCGACAGGCCAGAGGTTCAAATCCGGGGAGAGTGCAGATGAGCTCCCTCTGTCAGCTCTAGCTCATGAGAGAATTACACGAGAAAAGCCTTCCACAAAGATGGAAAAACATCGAAAACAACGGGGCATCCTCTAGGCAACGTCCTTGCAGATGGCCAATTTTCTCACTCTAGAAGCAACTTGTAGTTTCTCAAGTCGCTCCTGACACAGAAAATAAAATTAGAGAATGACATTTATAACCCAGGAACAAACATTGTGTTACATAGCTGCATTGTTACATTGCATTAGATGCAATGTAGATGCAGGCAAAACATCAGGAGAGAATGCTTCTGGAACATGGCCATGAAAGCCTTCAACAATACATTGTGTTACATAGTGTTATTTTTTTCAGTACGATATTGGTGCCCATTAGCTGCGATTGTTCCTTTCCTGGAAATCTGTCCAGAAAAATCCCTTCTGAAGGCGAGAAGGTGTTTTTCGGAGTGCAGAAAGGGTTTGATGGCATGGGGAGGGGCCTCAGCCCTGCACCTTTCTCAAACTGTGTCTTGGAGAGCTTCTTCCGAAGTCATCTCTAAGAGGGGTTGAGATTCTGGAGTGAAGCGGACCAGATTGGTAAAGTTGCAGCCGGTTTCGAAGGGTTGGAAAGAAATCTTTTGAGTGACAGCTGCTTCTAAAAGTGACCCTGGCAATGGAGAGTGTTTGTTTTGAAAGTAAAGTTTGCTTTATTATTAACAAAATGGATAACAGACTGGGTTGCTGTGGGTTTTCCGGGCTGTATGGCCATGTTCCAGAAGCATTCTCTCCTGATGTTTCACCCATAAGGATAACAAACCTTGTTAACTGCTTGAGGCCTTACAAGGGAGTTAGAGGAGAAACAGTTTTGTGGGCACATTTCCATCAAGTATGTCAATATGTAACAGGGATCCATTTTTTTTCCAGCCGCTTTAAATTACTAGTTCTTAGCCTTTGATGCCACTAATATTTCAGATGTCAACTTCCAGAAGTCCTAGTCAGGGATTTCTTAGGGTTGAAGCCTAAAACATCTGAAGGATGAAAGATAAGAGAGCAACTGGCCTGATAACTATGAAAAGTTGAGGAGGGGTGTATATGTTCATTCAAGTTGTCTGTCAACTCATAGTGTTTTCACTTGACACAAAGTCTAGTTATGTTTGACTCTGTGAGGTGGTGCTCATCTCCATTTATAAGCTGAAGAGCCAGCATTGTCCATAGATGCCTCCAAGGTCATGTGGCCAGCATGACTGCATGGCACACCATTACCTACCCACTGGAGCGGTATCTATTAATCTACTCACATTTGCATTTTTTCAATCTGCTAGGTTGGCAGAAACTGGGGCTAACAGTGGGAGCTCACCCCACTCAGTGGATTCAAGCCACTGACCTTTCAGTCAGCAAGTTCAGCAGCTCAGCAGTTTAACCCGCTGTGCCACCGTGGCCCACATAGTGACCCATAGAGGTCATTTATTGGATTTTTGGCTTCTTGATCTGCTGCATGGGTCCATGACTGTCCTCTATTATTGTTCTTGTTGTTTTTGTTAGGTAAAGGTTCCTTTTGACATTAAGTGTAGTTGTGTCCGACTCTGGGGAGTGGTGCTCATCTCCATTTCTAAGCCAAAGAGCCAGCATTGTCCATAGACACTCCAGAGTGTGGTGGAGGCTCCTTCTTCGGAAGCTTTTAAACAGAGGCTGATGGCCATCTGTCATGGGTGCTTTGAATGCAATATTCATGCTTTTAGGCAGGGGGTTGGACTCTATGATTCTATGACGCTTCCTAGGTCATGTGGCTGGCATGACTGCATGGAGTGCCGTTACCTTCCTGCCAAGGTGTTACCTATTGACCTACTCACATTTGCATGTTTTCAAACTGTTAGGTTGGCAGAAGCTGGGGCTAACTGTAGGAGCTCACTCTACTCCTCGGATTCAAACCACCAACCTTTCAGTCAGCAGCTCAGTGGTTTAAACCACTGTGCTACCAGGGGCCCCTATTATTATAATACTTATTTATACCCCTCTTTATCTCCCCAAAGGGGAATCAAAGTGGCTTGACATAAAAGTATTGAGCAGTGGTTTGCAACCTGTGGATCCCCAGGTGTTTTGGCCTACAACTCCCAGAAATCCCAGCCAGTTTAGGAATTTTGGGAGTTGAAGGCCAAAACATCGGAGGACCCACAGGTTGAGAACCACTGGTATAGAGGTGTGTTCTTTTGTTTTTTCACTGCAACTCTTGTAGACTGTGCAGGACTTGATGATATTTTCCTGGGTCCAGGAGAAAGGGGCCTCCCTTGAACTTAAGTGCTTGCTTAGCAGCGAACTTAATCTCTCTCTACCTCTCCATCTCCTTTTGTTCCATGCCTCCTTTTGCCTTCCAAGCCTCCAAACTTACTGCAGCAGTTAACTGGCTGTTATTTTATTCCCTCTTTTCTGCTGAAGCATTGTATATCCTGTTAGGAGACTGGCATTGTGGGGTAGAGGGAATGGTTTTGTAACCTAGTGCATTATTCACATTGCTTTGGCTTTTGCGTTAGCTGTTTTGCTCTGTGCCAATTTGTCCTTAGTGGCATTGGGATTAGTGGTGTGTTGCTCCCCTGTTCCCTCTCCTGTTGTCATCTTCAAGGTTGTTTTTTTGGCATGAGGAGATGGAGAAAACCCAACACTGTCTCATGAACGAATGGGAGATTGGTTAGAAAGGTGGCTAGGAGTGCAGTTTATTTTTTTATCTCCCAGTTTGCCACCCCAAGCTTGGCATCCTATGTATCCACATTCATATGCAGAAAAAAATCCAGTTCTCCCAACTGAGTGAGTTTTAGACAAAACAACATCCTTCATTTTGTGTTGCAGCAAACTTAAGTGAGCCCCAAAGCATGCAGATGTGCATTAAAAAGAGCTATTTAAATGTTGTCTTACAACCTCTGGCAGTATTGGAGTGCCTACCAATCCACATGACTTGCCCAGTTTTTTCCTCTTAAGAGTGTCTCAGTTCCAAAGCCACAACATGCAGTGAGGAAGAATGGAAAACTAGGCTGAAGGTTTGTGTAAAACAATGGTTCTCAACCTTCCTAATGCCACAACCCCTTAATACAGTTCCTCATGTTGTGGTGACCCCCAACCATATTATTATTTTTGTTGCTACTTCATAACTGTAATTTTGCTACTGTAATGAATCATAATGTAAATATCTGATATGCAGGATGTATTTTCATTCACTGGACCAAATTTGGCACAAATATCCAATAGCCTTAAATTTGAATACTGTTGGGTTTGGGGGGTGGATTGATTTTGTCATTTGGGAGTTGTAGTTGCTGGGATTTATAATTAACCTACACTCAAAGAGCATTCTGAATTCCCCCAACGATGAAACTGAATCAAACTTGGCACACAGAACTCCCATGACCAACAGAAACTACTAGAAGGTTTGGTGGGCATTGATCTTGAGTTTGGGAGTTGTAGTTCACCAACATCCAGAGAGTCCTGTGGACTCAAACAATGATGGATCTGGACCAAACTCGGCACGATTGTTCAATATGCCCAAATGTGAACCCTGGTGGAGTATGGGGAAAATAGACTTTGACATTTTGGGAGTTGTAGTTGCTGGGATTTATAGTTCACCTACAATCAAAGAGCATTCTGAACCCCACCAATGATGAAATTAAACCAAACTTGCAACACAGACTCCCATGAGAAATAGAAAATACTGGAAGGGTTTGGTGGACATTGACCTTGAGTTTTGGAGTTGTAGTTCACCTACATCCAGAGAGCACTGTGGACTCAAAACAATGATGGGTCTGGACCAAACTTGGTACAAATACTCAATATGCCCAAATGGAAACCCTGGTGAAATTTGGGGAAAATAGACCTTGACATTTGGGAGTTGTAGTTGCTGGGATTTATAGTTCATCTAAACCCAAAAAGCATTCTGAACCCTACCAACGATAGAATTGGGCCAACCTCCCACACAGAACCCCTACAACCAACAGAAAACAATGTGTTTTCTGGTGGTCTTTGGCGACCCCTCTGACAGCCCCTTGTGACCCACCCAGGGGTCCCAACCCCCAGGTTGAGAAATGCTGGTGTAAAAGAATGTCCTGGAAATGGGCCTTGTTGGTTGCACCTTTGAAGAGATATAGAAATATGGGCCATGTTTTGCTGCATGCTCTGCTTCTATAGAAGTGGCTCCTTGTTAAAACCGTCACTGGAATCTGCTGCCACATGATGTGGCATCCATGACTAGCTTAGATGGCTTTAGAAAGAGGATTAGAAAAAATTAATGGGGGATGAAGCACCCATTTGGCTACTTGCCACGATGGTTGTGTGTTGTGCTTCTCGGATCAAAGGCAGCATGACTCTAAATACCAGTTGCTGAGCAACAACAGTTAGGAGCGGGCAAGAGACTAGTTGGCCACTGTGGAGATTACATAGACCTTTACTGTGAGACAGAGGACTATGTATTGTCGAAGACTTTCAAGGCCCATATCGCTGGGTTGCTGTGAGTTTTCCAGGCTGTATGGCCATGTTTCAGAAGCATTATCTCCTGATGTTTCACTTTCATCTATGACAGGCATCCTCAGGGGTTGCGACGTCTGTTGGAAACTAGGAAAGTGGGGTTTTATATATCTGTGGAATGTCCAGGGTGGGAGAAAGAAGTCTTGTCTGTTTGAGGCAAGTGTGAGTTCGTTCTCCCACCATGGACATTCCACAGATATATAAAACCCCACTTTCCTAGTTTCCAACAAACTTCACAACCCTGAGGATGCCTATCACAGATGCAGGCGAAACGTCAGAAGAGAATGCTTCTGGAACATAGCCATAGCCCAGAAAACTTATAGCAACCCAGACAGAGGACTTTGTCATGTTTGGTGTTCTAACAGTTACTTTTTGTTTTTACTGAAAGTCCCAGAACACACCAGCGACATAGCTAATGGACACAGTGATTGACAGGATTCTGGGAGGTTGTTGTGGAAAAAAATAACAGCTTCAAGCTGTTCCAGAAAGCCACCAATACTAAATGAGGCTGTTGGGCCATCAAGATCTGTGCTGTCAATCTTAGCTGGTTGGATTTTTTGGGAGACTTAGGTTGAGATGGCAGGGATTGAATCAACATCCCTTTGCATGCAAACTATGTACATTGAAACTGCGTTGTTGTAGGTTTTTTGAGCTGTATGGCCATGTTCTAGAAGCATTCTTTCCTGACATTTCACCTTCATCTGTGGCAAGCATCCTCAGAGGTTGTGAGGGTGATTGCCACAGATGCAGGCGAAATGTCAGGAGAGAATGCTTCTAGAACATGGACATACAGCCCAAAAACCTACAACAACCCAGTGATTCCGGCCATGAAAGCCTTCGTCAATACATATGTACATTGAATATGTACTTTCCCTGGTGGCGCAATGGTTAAACCCTTGTGCCATCAGGACTGAATATCGAAAGGTCACAAGTTCAAATCTGGGGAAGAGCATGGATGAGCTCCCTCTGTCAGCTCCAGCTCCCTATGAAGGGACATGAGAGAAACCTCCCACAAGGATGGTAAAACATCAGAACATCCAGGTGTCCCCTGGGCAATGTCCTTGCAGATGGCCAATTCTCTCACACCAGAAGTGACTTGCAGTTTCTCAAGTTGCTCCTGACACACACACACAAAACCCTTTCCCATATGTTGGTGGTGTTCTTAAAACTTCTTACGAAGGTTATTTTGAGAGGAAAGCTTGTCATTGAAGGAAGGGACACATAGGGCTTAACACTCTCACCAGACTTCATTGCTCTTGTCTTTGTGGTCCATCTACAGATTTCCCTCCAGCTGCTTGGTGATCTTTGTATTAAAATCAAACATCAGAGTAGAAGCATGTGCTCCTTTGGGAAACTGTTTTCTTTCATGCATTGTTCTGCCAGCACATTTGAGCTAGAGCTGCCTACCATTTTTCCAGTCGCAGTGTCAGTTCCCAGAAGGATTGCTGCATCACACTAGAGAATGAATCCACTTTAAATCCGGTTGCTGCCTCCTGCAGAATTCTGGGATTTGTAGTTAGGGGAGGAGCTTTTAACAGCTTCACTAAACTACAAACACCAGAATTCTCCAAGAGGCAGAAACCAGATTTAAAGTGGATTCATTCTCTAGTGTGATGAAGAATCTGTTGAATTACAACAAATAAGTCATGAAGCATCTTTAAACATGAATGAATTTATTGTGGCATCGTTGTTTATGGACACAACCGTTTCTTCAGATAGGTCTGTGGAAGTGGACTAAATTTACCAAAACTGAAGTGTTAGTGTGTTTATTCATTTTAGGTGCCTGAAGGGGAATTCCATATTCCACTTAAGGCTCTTATTTGTTTTGGTAGTTGTGTTTCCATTTATCATCCCATCCTGCCCAGTTATTAGGTCAACTTGCAACTTAATGAGATCTTGTGTGCATCCATTATTAGAAGAGAGAAATTCTCTAAAGTTTCCTTGCTAATTCCCAATTGTAGTAATAGACCAGAACCAAGGTTGCCTTCATGGTAGACAAGTGTACTATTGACTCTCAGTCCACTCATTACATTTGTCCCATGCTTCCCATCCCCAACCCAGGTTAATATACTTATTCAGTCTTGCTCCCTTGTTTGCAATTAGTGCTGCTTCATGTGTTTCAAGGTTCTTCTACAGAATACATACGTCCAGTGTTCCTCTTGACATTTATAATGGCTCCATTCAAATGTAACACTAGTTATATAATTTAGCTGCGTGAACAAGACTTTGGCTCCATTGTACTCTTCCAGCATGGTGATGAGGAAAAGATCAGAAGTGTTTACTTCAATGTGATGTTGAAGGTTTTCATGGCTGGAATCATTGAGTTGCTGTGAGTTTTTTGGGCTGTATGGCTGTGTTCCAGAAGCATTTTATCCTGACATTTTGCCCACATCTATGGCAGGCATCCTCAGAAGTTGTGAGGTGTGTTGGAAACTAGGCAAGTGGGGTTTATATATGTGTGAAATGTCCAGGGTTGGAGAAAGAACTCTTGTCAAGGCAAGTGTGAATTTTGCAATTGGCCAACTTGATTAGCACTGAATAGCCTTGCAGCTTCAAAGCCTGGCTGCTTCCTGCCTAGGGGAATTCTTTGTTGGGAGGTGTTAGCTAGCCCTGATTGTTTCGTGACTGGAATTCCCCTGTTTTTTGGGGGGTGTTGTTCTTTATTTACTGTCCTGATACTGATAATCAGATTTTGTTCATTTTCACGGTTTCCTCCTTTCTGCTGAAATTGTTCGCATGCAGAAGAGAAAGCTGAGAGGAGACAAGATGGCCATGTATAAATATGTGAGGGGAAGTCATAGAGAGGAGGGATCAAACTTGTTTTTTGCTTCTCTGGAGACTAGGATGCAGAACAATGGCTTCAAACTACAAGAAAGGAGATTCCATCAGAACATCAGGAAGAACTTCCTGATTGTGAGACTTGTTCAGCAGTGGAACTCTCTGCCCCAGAGTGTGGTGGAGGCTCCTTCATTGGAGGCTTTTAAGCAGAGGCTGGATGGCCATCTGTCAGGGGTGCTTTTAATGCGATTTTCCTGCTTCTTGGCAGGGGATTGGACTGGACGGCCCATGAGGTCTCTTCCATCTCTATAATTCTATGATTCTGTGCTTGTGGATCTTAATGGCTTCTCTGTGTAGTCTGACATGGTGGTTGTTAGAGTTCACTTCAGTTTGCAACTATTGCCAATGAATCATTATATGTGAATCTGGGAAGCATATAGTAACTCTTATCTGTGACTAACTGAAATTAGACAACTTAAGCCATACTTTATGAAGATGATTTGTTTTTAATAAATCCTAGTTAAGATAATGGCTTTTTGTTGGTTGTAAACTCTAATTGCAGATGAAGATAGACACAAAAGCTTCTGATGTCCCTCTCAGAGACAGCTTGAATGAGGAAGAGTATGAAAAGGTTAGAGCAGACATGGGCAAACTTCACCCCTCCAGGTGCTTTAAACTTCAATTCCCAGAAATCCCAGCCAGCTTATTGACTGTTAGGAATTGTGGGAGTTGAAGTCCAAAACACCTAGAGGACTGAAGGACCTGAAGAGAGATAATGTTGACCTTATCTGCAAAGGTTAAACTTGCAAATGCAGAGAGCTATGTTTAAATCAATCCAATGACATATATTTATACTTTGTTTTCACATTTGTGCATATTTCTGAAAAATTGATCAGTGCAATCTACAAGTACGAAACATGTTAATTTCTTTCCAGAAGTTTTTTTTTCCAAGTAGTAGATCTGTCACATTCTGAAACAGAAGTTAATTCATTTTGTAAATTGGAGTGACACCTGTCTTCATCCTGTCCATGTGTAATGGAATTCTATACTTGGAAGATTTTCATGTTTGCATTGTTCTCTGCTGCCAATCTGATGGGGCTAAACTTCTGTCTGCTGGCTTTACTGTAGGAAGAGAAAGAATAGTTGCCATCTGTTGTTTCTTTGCATTATGAAAAGCAATGTTGTGGGTGCTGCATAGCAGCTACTCTAAAGAGATTTAGAGTACACTCCCCCAGTTTCCTTGTAGGATGCTGCTGCTTCTTCTGGCCTTCCACTGTAAATTACTAAGTTTGAAGGAGAAACTTTACAGATTTACTAAAGCGGTAGAGCTCCTAGAGTGAATGTACTTAGTAGTATCTTAATATACCCTGACTTTGAGGTGTGTTAAAATGGAAAGGTAGTCAGAGCTTGGAAACAATTATAGAAACAAGTAACTTAGTATTGATTCCTTAAAAAAATAACTATAATAAAGCAGGGTGCTTTAGCAAGGGATTCCTGCATTGTCTAGAGCAGTGGTTCCCAACCTTTTTTTGACTAGGGATCACTTGATCATGGGCCACTTGAACAGGGACCACTCTCTAACATTAGGAACCAAAAGGGTTACGATCACTTTTTGGTAAATTTTAGATTCAGTTTGGTTGTTTGGGGTGCTGATTTAGAAAATTGCAATGGATAGGCCACATCAGCTCTAGTTTCTAATGCCATCCAGTAGTCGCCATCTGCTCGCCCACAGAAAACCCTATTTAATAATCTAGAGCTGATGTAGTAGTAGTAATCTTTCATGGGTAGTCAGTCTCTCCCTCCTGAAATCCCAGTTGCCTTGGCACAATAAGAGGGTTCCGCGAGATCAGTCTGTTTTGTTGCCACATGGTTTTGAGGCAATGTTGTTGTAATGGTGAGGCCAGGTACCATATTTTCATTCTTGCGAACCACTGGTTTTTCATGGACCACAGGTTGGGAACCACTGGGCTAGAGTTTGAACTATATCAGAGGTTTTCAAACATTTTCTGTTGGTGACACATTTTTTTAGACACCTAAAAGTACTTTCAAAGAACAATGAAGTTACAAGAAACATCAGATTTTTGTGTGGCACATCTAAGACAGATATGAAACAGTATGAACTGAAATTGACTATTAGGGTTAACTTCTCAGGTGTAAGACGTACAATCTTTAAGGGTCAGGAGTGTGTACAGTGCCTCTGTCTTAAAGAATCCACAAAGGAGTGACAGAATTCCTTGTTTTTGTTCTGTAACAGACTTAACACATGCCCTTAACTTTTAAAAAATATTTAACAAATCACTTTGAAGTGGTGTTCAAACTGTAACTGCACATTTATTTATTTACTAAATTTGTATACCGCTTTTCTCCCCCTGAGGAAACTCAAAGCAATTTCCAACATAATAAAGACAAAATTCAATGCCGTACATGCATGTGAAAACCAAGACATAATAGCCAGACAATAGCCTATCACTATAAATTAAAAACCTAGCCATATTAAAACATCAAATAACATTTAGACATAAAACGTAAAACATTAAATATTGGTAATACAATAACATTTATATTAATAGCCACCCATAAACAACATGATTTAAAAACAGTTAATAAAATCACACCATCCAAAATAAAATCCATAGTCGTTCCATTGGTCCGTTCACTATTCCTTATTCTCTTATTGCACAAAGAACTTTGCTGTCTGAAAGCTTGGTCACATAACCATGTTTTTATTTTCTTCTTGAAGGTTGGGAAGGAGGGGGCTGCTCTAATTTTGCTAGGGAGGGAGTTCCATAGCTGAGGGGCCACCACTGAGAAGGCCCTGTCTCTCGTCCCCACCAGTTCCACTTGCGAGGGAGGTGGAATCAAGAGCAGGGCCTCCCCAGAAGATCTTAATCTCTGAGGTGGATCATAGAGGGAGATATGTTTGGACAGGTAAGCTGGACCGGAACCGTTTAGAGCCTTATAGGTTAAAGCCAGCACTTTGAATTGTGCTTGGTAGCAGACTAGCAGCCAGTGGAGCTGGCGTAACAAGGGAGTTGTATGCTCCCTGTGTGCTGCCCCAGTTAGAAATCTGGCTGCCACCCATTGGACCACTTGAAGCTTTTGAACAGCCTTCAAAGGCAGCCCCACATAGAGCACATTGCAGTAGTCTATCCTTGATGTAACAAGACATGTAACAGTGGCCAAATCACTGCTTTTTAAAAGAATAAGTTTCCAAGCTGTGACTGAGCCCACGTGTCTTTTTCTTTTGATATCAAACAACAAGCAAGAATATTGGTGGAGGCATAAGATTTTGTCTTTTTGGTGTTGTACAAAGGATTATACCCTCTTACAGATTGAAGGGAGGAGATGTTTTGTCAGTTTTGTGGCTTGCAAGAAGGGAGCAAGAGAGTGACCAGTGAGCACACTGAACTTTCTGTCTTTGCAAATGCCATTTGTGCTTCTCCACAGGTGACCATGGTGGACAGAGCCTCCGCTGATCGGGCGTGCAAGGATCCCAATCCCATCATCGACGGCCGGAAAGCAAATGTCAACCTAGCATATTTGGGAGCAAAACCAAGGAGTATTCAAACCGGTGAGGCATACATTTCTCTCCCTTTTCCTCTCCCCATTTGGTCAGGCTTGGGCTTAAATTAGTTCATGGTCTCCCTGGATTTGAATGGGACAATCCAAATAGGGCTCTCTCTGTGTGTATTCTGTACCCCAGGAAGCCCATTCTACCGTCCAAATAAACTCTGCACATTAAGCTTATTTTGTGCAATTGTTTCTGCTGCCAAGAATGATGGGGCTTCAAAGCTATTAGCACTCTCTTGGCAAACGGCGGAGGAACTGAAGCAGAGAAAGGCAGCAGCCGGCCATGCAATGGTGTGTGCGCTCCAGTTCCAAACAGCTGAGCATGGAGGGCCCATGTGCTTATGGACAGCCACTGCTGTTTGGCCAACGATGAGATTACTCTCTGTTGCTGACTACTGTAGACTCAAGTTCAGAAGAAGGCTCACAGGCTACAATAGCCAGCCATAGAATATTTGTGTTGGAAGGGGCCACAAGAGCCATCTAGCCCATCTCCTTGCCATGCGCAAATAGAACTAAAACACTCCTGAAAGATGTCCTCCAAAAAAATGAGAGCCCACTACCCTCTGAGGCAATCCTATTCCATTGTTAAATAGATCTTACGTTCTTTCTGATGTTTACGTGGAATCTCCTTTCTTGTTATTTTAATCTATCAGTTCATGTTCTGGGCCCTGAAACCGCAGAAGAACAGTTTGTTCAATTGTCTACATGATCTCCTTTAAAATATTTAAAGAAAGCAATCATGTCACCTCTTCTCCAAGCTAAATGTATCATTTCCCTAAGTCATTCTTATTAAGACTTGGGGACCTTCCAGGCAGGCCCTATATTACATTATCTGATCCCGGGTTTTCTGTTTATCCCAGATTATCTGGCAGTGTGGACTCATATAATCTAGTTTAAAACAGAAAACCTGGGATCAGATCCTGGGGTATAGGGCCTGTCTGGAAGGGCCCTCCATTTCTAGATCTCTGATTGTTTTTCTTGCTTTTTGCTAGACACATTCCAGCTGAATATGACAGTCTGTAAGTTGCAATGCCCAGAATTCTCCAGGTAGCATAGCCATGTTGGGAGAAGACAAGTTTTCTGGCTTTTGGGTAGTCAAGGGTTTGAGGCCAGTTATAAAAACACTTATGTTGTTTGTGTTGGGGGGTTGGATGCCAGAATGGAAATCAGAAGTGAAGGCTGGCAAAAGGAGGGAAAAATATCCCTCGTTGCCCTTTGGAAGAGGGCAGCGAGGTCTCTAGAAGGCTCAAACTATTTTTGTTTGATGGAAATATTAGTCAAAAATTGACCGCTAAAACGTGGGTTGACTAATCCATGAGTCAATGTAATTTACTTATTATCAAAGAAGGAACCATCCCCTTCTCTGAGCGGGAGTGACAAAAACCAAGCACGTGGTCTGACCTAAAACAACCTAAAAGTAGCAACCACCATCTGCTCTCTCCACAATAGTGCTACTTCTGGCCCTTTTAAAACCTTCATTAAAAAGGCATTAAAAAGGCCTACTTATCTTTGCTTGTTAGATATTATATACCATTTTAGTTTTAATGTTTTTAGTCTAGTTTTTAAGTTTTAAGAGCTTATTACGTTGTAAATGTGTATGCAGTACTATGTTATGTTTATTTAAGTTGCTATTTTTATAAGTTTTACTGAGTTTGTTTACCCACTGTTTGATTTGTTAGTTGTTGTTTTGGGATTGAATGTTTGCCACTATGTTATTTCTGCTGTAAAGTGCCCTGAGTCCCTTCGGGGAGATAGGGCAGGTTATAAATAAAGTATTATTATTATTATTATTATTAATATTATTATTATTAATGGGAAAATGGTGGGCATGGATTTTTGGTGCTTCCTTTCGAATGAGTACTGAGAATAGAAGGAGCTAATGCTTCTTTTAGGTTCTCCTGGAATGAACGAAGCTCCAACTTTTGCCACTCATAGAAGGGGATGGTTCTTTTTTTTTTTTTTGGTAAGAGTTAAAACTATACCTCATTTTTTTTTATCAAAAAAGAAACAGCACTTATCTATGAATAGGGTAGCAGAAGACCCTTTTAAATGCCTGGGCAGGAAGGTGGCCATGACCAGAGGCAGATGGCTTCCCAAGGTGGTGCTGATGCTTCACTTTTGCAAAATGACCTTCAACCAGGCATGGGCAAACTTTGGCTCTCCAGGTGTTTTGGACTTCAACTCCTACAATTCCTAACAGCTGGTAGGCTGTTAGGAATTGTGGGAGTTGGAAGACCAAAACACCTGCAGGGCCAACGTTTGCCCATGCCTGCCCTCAACTTATCCACAGGTTTTGTCTAAATCCATACTTTTGGTTGCAGAACTAACCTCGACTTATACAGGAGATCAACTTACACAGAAGATTTATCTGATTGGTTATTTTATTTTACAAGAACATATTATTAGGTTTGGATAAAAAGAATCTGCTGAAATATGTTGACACACCTTTTTGTGTGTGACATAGGAACCTAGCTTTATCTCTTCCATGTTATTTCTACCACTGGTAGCAAAAGAAATGCCCAGAAACACAAACTGAGTGAGATATACCTGTACAGCAACCCCACTTCATTCTTGGGTATCCTACATTCACGATTTTCTTCTGCCATGAAATAATAATGTACGGTTTCACATTATTGAATAGCAGCAGATATTATATCTTTCTACAAAAGTTGATGGCTGATAGCTTAAGATGTTAATGAGATACTTGTTGTCTAAGAGGAAATAGTAGGTTAACATACTGGAGATGTGCATTGGGGTAAAGGTAAAGGTTTCCCCTGATATTAAGTCTAGCTGTGTCCAACTCTGTGGGGTGGTGCTCATCTCCATTTCTATGCTGAAGAGCCGGCATTGTCCGTAGATGCCTCCAAGGACATGTGGCCAGCATGACTGCATGGAGCGCCGTTACCTTCCTGCCAAGGTGTTACCTATTGATCTACTCACATTTGCATGTTTTTAAACTGCTAGGTTGGCAGAAGCTGGGTCTAATAGTGGGAACTCACCCTGCTCCCTGAACTCGAACCACCAACCTTTTGAACCACCAACCTTTCAGTCAGCAAGTTCAGAAGCTCAGTGGTTTAACCCATTTCACCACCAGATATGCATATGCAGTTGTAAATCTAGGGGGCAGGGGAACCTCTGAAGCTTCTCAAGTTGTAGTGAAGACTGATGAAAGTAAAAGAGGAGTAGATGCACACAGCCAAAGTATACTTTACAACTGAATAGAATGAGACACAACTGTGAATAGGCAAGCCAGGTGCACATATAAATAAGCAGTTAATTACATGGAGTAATCTAACATTGCTGTTGTAAATTTTCCCTAGGTTTCACTTTAGGAGTGCAGCAGTTACATCCAGCTCTCATTCAGCGACCTTATGGGTAAGCAGAATTTGTTTTACAATCTTTATGAATTATTATTACTATTATCATTATCATCATCATCATCTGTAGCCAGTTTGAATAGTCACCGAAAGGTGGCAAGGTGTCTGCTAATTTCTTTCTGTTCTGGTAAACTTTTCAAAAAGTTGTGTGTAGCTCTCCCTTGCTCTTTTCAACTTATTGTGGCTCTATTTCCACAAATCAGAAACCATGTCTTAGATCTTTTTTCATCCCCTGCTAAGGATATTTTGAGTTTTCTTGTTTTTCTCTACCCTCACCATCCCATTTTCCTCTTGAGATTGTAAGCCTGCCAGTATGGATTGTTGGTATGTATTTCTGTTTATGGGTTTAATAAGCTACTGTGGAATGGGACCTCAGTGTTATTAGATATTTGAAAAACAAATGAAAGAATCTCAAGAGAAATCTGTTCTACCTTTTCCTGTGAACCTACCTGTCACACACCCCTCACTCACTGCTGTATGTCCCTTTCATGCCCTCATCCAGTTTCTCCCATCTGCTCAGTTACTTTAAATGAGTGTACATGATATAGGAGAAATAGATCTGTGGGCTCTTTTCTACATGGGGATTGATGCATGGAAAGTTTCTGTGCATGACAATATTGCCACTCACTCAACCAGTGAGTTCAACTGCAAGGAATTTCCTTTTTCTGTGTTTTTCATCTACCCCTTATTTGAAATGTTGAAGCACTTCATTAATAATGATCCACTGAACTTCTGTTTCCCATGGATGCACTGTGAAGGTCTTCTGAATCATCGGAAATGATTTAGGTCAGTACAGGAATTTAGCATTTCTGGGCTTCTGATGACATTGTGTCCATAAAATCATAGAATTGGAAGAGACCTCATGGGCCATCCAGTCCAACCCCCTGCCAGGAAGCAGGAAAATCTCATTCAAAGCACCCCCAACAGATGGCCATCCAGCCTGTTTAAAAGCCTCCAAAGAAGGAGCCTCCAGGAGCAAAGCAAACTAGAAGAACTTTGGGAGTTGTAATCCCCCAAAAGTTAGTTTTTCAAATTCTTTAAAGGGCCCCAACAAGTTGAAGGGGCCTTGTTAAACACAAGCATTGTTATTGTGGTATGTGTGTGTGTGTGTGTGTTGTTTAGTTTAGTTTTTGCACAGTTCTCGTTTAAATGGGGCCCATGCAGGAGGCCTTTGCTGTGTGGGTTGTGTGTCTCTGCTTTTGTGCTCCGTGGAACAATTCCAGCCCAGAAAATGAATTGCATTAGGACACAAAGTCTAATATTCGCTGAAAGAAACATTAGGTCAAAAATTGATTATGGACAGATGTTATGCGGGGCTTGAAGAGTCTACGAAGTGAGCCATTGTCTCCAGTTTTCAATAGAATATCTCATCCCTTCCCAGTCCAAAACATTCCCTTTTTATGCACCTAATAGGATCTGGCAGCTGCTTTGGAAGACAAGGGGACTCTGAGACAACAATAGCGACTGTCATGCTACCTTCATTTAACTGTTTAATGACTGATGTAAAAATATATCCAAAAATGTTGCTGTGCATCTTGTGTGCGTATGTTCCTAAAGAAGATGAGGAAAGTAGCGTATGTTTTCTTTTCTGAGTGAGAAAGGCTTTGGAAGGCAGCTGTTTTTAAGGGATTTTCCTTCCAAGTAGATTAATAATTAATTTCCCCTCTTTGTCTTCCACACATTGGCTGCCTTTTTGCTTCCCTCCAACATTCCTGTTCTTCATTACACAAATATTAAGTTCATGCTTCTAAAGGTTTTGCTTCTGTTCAGAACGTCATTGTCATGACACACAAATAGTACCTGTTTTGGATGTGCTCGAGGAAAGGGCATTCCAAAATAAGGTACAGTTCTTGTTCTTAATACCCTCACGTGGGTCTTTTCCCCCTTCCTTTTTCTTTAAAGAGGACAGTGTGAAAACAATAGCAAACCTCCAGTGTGTTCAGTGTACTTGCAAATTCTCTTCCTCTCTGTATGTTAATGGCCAAGTAGCTCAGTTGCTGACATTTCCTAACTTTGCAATTCTTGGCTAACGTAGGCATTTTCAAAACTGATTTCAGAAGTAGATTCTTGCATTTTTAACCACCACCCACCACAACATTGAAAATAGAAGGCGTGTTAATGGTAATGTACTATGAATACTGAGCTTATAACCATTGAAACTTGTGCTAAAATGCTTATTAGTAGAGCTTTTAATAGCATGCTAGTTGCTATATAGAACAAAGCAGCACTTCACAGCAGCTTAAAGTTCAGTTGACAGGCCAGCAGTAGATGGGTTATGGAATGAGGAGCACAAAGTAGAAAAGGAAAACACAACAAAGCACTCTAAATTTTCCAGCCCGGCATTGAATAAACAGGCTGGAAATTGACCATTGCCTATCTGACAGAAGTGGCTTTCAGCAAATCCACTTTCCAGGGAAGAGAGAGCTTTTGATTTTAATAGTCCAGAAGGGAAAAGGAGCTGCATTTATTTATTTGTCTCAATTATATGACACCTTTCTCCCAGGGTGGGACCTCAAGGCTAAATTAGTCTTCTAGAAAAAAGTGAATAAGATTTTGGAGGCAAGTCTTATGTTCTTTAATTCTTGGTGGCATCTTTCCCCCTTTTCCTATTCGAACTCCTCTGTTTCCTTTTTCAAAGCTGCTTCTTCCATGCAGTTTTTGGATGGATAGTTGTGTTACTGTATTTGGGGATGGGCAATTGGTGGAGTATGGAACCCAATGTTGTTTGTTTATGGCCACCCTTCAGGATTCAGTGATGTGTTTCATCCTTGGACTGCACAAGTTTTTGTGTCATCAAGTTTCTAGTCCTCAATGAGTAGTTAGACTAGAGGCCCATATGAGGTTGACAGTCTGGCACTTTAGTTGTGAATTGACGACAACTAGTTTTAACTACAGATTGTCAGCGTTTTAAAATGGTGTTATTTTGTGTGTTGATAGTGGTTGTTTTTATAATTTTTATGTGATACTGTTTTTATACTCATATAACGTTTTATGTTATGCTGCACTTGGAGTGCCTTGTAAGCCACCCCAAGTACCTTTTGGGAGATGTTGGTGAGATATAAATAAAGATGATGATGATGATGATGATGATGATTAGAGACAGGGCTAAGCTCAGGGATTCCTTTCCCCACATTCCAATACATGTCTCCCAAAAGTGCTTTGTCTTTATCTTTACTGCTAGCCACTGTCTCTTCCCCTCTTGATGATGTAGTATTGGAATTCTGTGAGGGAACTCCCTCTGAAGTTTGAACTGCCCTGGGAAAGCCATGTGGTCTCTATCATGTTTTAACTTTTCTGCTTTCCTTTCTGCCAGTGGGGATACTTTTTGCCCCTCTGCAGGCAAAATGTAGCTGCATTGACTTTTTTTAAACCTTTTACCTTTTTTAGAAGATAGGATTTAGTAAGCTAGTTATCGCCAAGACTTTTCTATCAAGAATGTATTTCTTTTTTACTTTAATAAATATTTTTGAACCCAAAGTTCTGATTCTGTAATCCTGAGCCATTCTAAAGATTAGAAGGCTATCCCTTCTCACCCATGTAAGTTTCTGCTGGTTATGGAGTTCACTCCTGGTACTCTGCTATATTTTTTGTAGAATTACCCTAACTGAGGGTTATTTTTGAGCCTAACAGCTCAGATTCCCCAACACAGAGGGAATTTTGCCACATTTTGGGGCACAATTTTAGATGCAGAAGTGTCTTTTGAATAGGAAGTAGCCCTGTCTGGCCATTGAAAGCCACAAGATGACTTGGGCAAGTCAAATGACCTTGGGCAAGGAAAGCAAAGAGAAATCCCCTTTGAATGAATCTTGCCAAAACCCCACAAGAAATTTGCCTTATAGTCACCATAAGATAGGCGTGACTTGAAGGCACACAGAACAACAAAATGGAAATTGACTCCCAAGTTACCTCATTTTAAAAAAAGGCTTCTTTTGGACCTTAAAGCAGATTGGTGAAATAAGGAGCAGGGAAAGATGAAGTTGCTCCCCATTTGGGCTCGAAAGCATTCTGTATTTTTGACTAAGGTTCCAGGAGGGCAATAAACCCCTGCAACCCTGTCGATTGCTCACTTTTGCTATCTGAAAAATGGAGGAAGGGGGGAACGAGTCTTTTATATCAATAAAAGGGTACAGATTGCAGAAAAAAAATTGACATTGTAAACAAATCTTCAAAGGGTTGGTGCAGCATAAACATTCTGGCACCTGTAAACTAATATGCAGGTCTGTAAGTCGGCAAGCTATTAATTATCTCTAAAGTTTTGAAGAAATGCTGTATACTTCATTCAGGAGAGTTAGTTTGATTGTAGGAAGAGTTCCTCTTAAAGATTTTTTTTCATGTCAGGAGCAACTTTCATGTCAGGTCTGACCTCACAACCTCTGAGGATGCTTGCCATAGATGCAGGCGAAACGTCAGGAGAGAATGCTTCTAAAACATGGCCATATAGCCTGAAAAACCTACATCAACCCACTATAAAACTCATTAAAAAGAATGGCAGTAGGAGGAGGAGAAAACCACATTGTATTGACTCAGTCGGGGAAGTCATAGACCCAAATTTGAAGACTAGTGATCTTGTAGGGCAGTGGTTCTCAACCTGTGTGTCCCCAGGTGTTTTGGCCTACAACTCCCAGAAATCCCAGCCAGTTTATCAGCTGTGAGGATTCCTGGGAGTTGAAGGCCAAAACATCTGGGGACCCACAGGTTGAGAACCACTGTTGTAGGGCATTTATTCATAGGATCACCATAAATCCAAGGTGACATGATAGCAAATAAGAGCCACAGCAGCATGTTCTTCTAAAAGGTTAAGGAAGATTTGCTTTAGGTTCTTGTGGGGTTTTTTGGGCTATAGGGCCAGGTTCTAGAGGCATTTCTCTTGACGTTTCGCCTGCATATATGGCAAGCATCCTCAGAGGTACCTCTGAGGATGCTTGCCATAGATGCAGGCGAAACGTCGGGAGAAATGCCTCTAGAACATGGCCCTATAGCCCGAAAAAACCCACAAGAACCTAGTGATTCTAGCCATGAAAGCCTTCGACAATACAAGATTTGCTTTGTCATAAATGGACTAGAACAGAGAAGAGATAGAGCAATTTCAAATCCACCTTTCAGTTTTTACAAAGGTGTTGTCTATTTACCAAATCCACTTGCAAATAATTTCTCTACCTCTTCTTCTCACTCCTTTTGAAAGGTGAGAGTAGACTGGAGCTCTTAATTTCATTTTGGTGACAGGGATTGGTGAAGGAAGAAAAATCTGGAATTGATTTCACTGGAAAGAGGGAAAGACTGCAATTTTTTTAACCCTAATTTTGAAAACAGGTTCCTGCTGGGTTGTGCTGGGCCTTGCTTGAAAAGTGGGGATGATACAGTACTTAATTTTCAGCCATAAGAACTGCATAGGATCTGGGGAGAATTCCTTATTTGAGACTCCTTTGTTTGCTAGCTCAAAAAAGAAAAATCCTCTCTATATACTTGCCATATTCCTGCTGGCTAGTAGAGAACATATTCTTTGTCAAGTCTCAGTGGTGAAATGTTTTCAAGATGTAAGTGACTGTGATGTCATTTGTTCAGCAGTGGAACTCTCTGCCCCGGAATGTGGTGGAGTGTGGCTCTTTGGAGGCTTTTAAGCAGAGGTCATCTGTTGGGGATGCTTTGAATGCGATTTTCCTGCTTGTTGGTAGGAGGTTGGAGTGGATGACCCATGAGGCTTCTTTCACCTCTGATTCTGTCTGCGATGAAAAGATAATTGAAAGGATATACAAAGTGCAGGAATGAAGTGGTGTGTGGTTTTGTCTGTAGGATGTCCTGCCTCAAGGGCTTATTAAGATATAATTACATTTTATATTGCTTTCTCACTTCCCTGCCTTGGCTTCTCCAGTCACTGCTCTATGTTACTAATATTGTAGCTACTCACAGTGCAATAAGGAATGCCTCAGCAATATTTAGAAATTATCACATGGATATTGGAAGTTAATTCTAAATGGTGTTTTCAAAGCATTACTCAGGTGACACAGTGGGTTAAAGCACTGAGCTGCTGAACTCATTGACCGAAAGGTCACAGGTTTGAATTCGGGCAGCGGCATGAGCTCCCACTGTCAGCCCCAGCTTCTGCCAACCTAGCAGTTTGAAAACATGCAGTCATGCCGGCCACATGACCTTGGAGGTGTCTATGGACAATTCCGGCTCTTCAGCTTAGAAATGGAGATGAGCACCAACCCCCAGTGTCGGGCACGACTGGACTTAATGTCAGGGGAAAACCTTTACCTTTACCTTACTCTGATAAAACATGAAGTTTGCATTAATTCCATAGATGCAGCTTTGAGAGCTGACTGCACATTATATCTAGTGGAAACCTAGGAGTTGTTCTTAGGAGCAATGAAAGTTGTTTATGCTGGTAGCAATGATATAGAATCTGGGGGGTCCTTCTGCACTGCCATATAATCCAGTTCAAAGCAGATAATCTTGATTCAGAAACTGAATTACAGACAGTCTGCAAGTTGCAAACATCTGACTTGCAAATGACTCATAGTTAAGAGTGAGGGTGAGACAACAGGAAGCGAGAGAAATCTACCCTTCGGAAGAGAAATTGACTCCTGAAAGAGTTATCGTGGGGAAAAGGTGTCCCCACAGAAACTTTGTAACCAATCCTTGTTTCCACAACAAACCAATTTTTTCAAAATCCAATTATCACAGGGACAGAAAGTGAAATGAAATCTTCTGAACTGGGGCACAAGCAGCCAAACAAACGCAACAGGAGTGTTAACCCTTCCTTATGCTGTACAAAGCTTTACACACACAGAGTTACACTTTAAAGATGTACCTATTCCAATTTACAAACAAATTCAACTTAAGAACAAACCTACAGAACTTATCTTCTTTGTGACTTGGGGATTGCCTGTATATGGGGACTTGAGAGAAACTGCTTTGTACCTTTTCCCTACCATGTTTTCTTGGTCATTCCTAGCCACTTCTTTCTCTTCTACTCAAAACTGGATTGCAAACATATATGTCTCTATCTGCTCTGAAATCCCTGCCAGGTTGCCATCACATTGTTTGCTAGGATTGTGTTGTTTAGCTTCTGAGTGACTCTGTGCACCTGCTGGATAAGATAGGAGCTAGAGAGGGCAATTGTGATGGGGCCAAAGGTCCCATCTGTTTTTCCTTTGGGAACTGCGTGGCCTGCTGAAAATGTCAAAAAGCATCCCAATGGGTATACAAATACAAATATTCCAAAATCCAAACAAATACATAGAAACACATCTAATACAATACTGGTGCCAAGCATTCCAGATGACCTGTAAAAATACTCAGGCATGCACTTGGTCACATGATAATGAATGTGATAAATTATTATTCGGTTCTCAGGGGATGAGAACAAGGACACCAGCTGTTCGACCGAAGAAATGTTGCCTCAAAGTGTAGTAGAGTCTCCTTATCTGGAGGTTTTAAAGCAGAGGCCCTATGGCCATCTGTCAGAAGAGCTTTGGGTATTCCTTTATGGCAGAATGGGGTTGGATTGGATAGCCCTTGTGGTCTCTTCCAATTCTATGATTTTATGAGCAAAGGCAGGAAAGTCGAGTAGCATCAATGGGCTATGGAATATATAGCTTGGGTTGTTGTAGGTTTTTCCGGGCTATATGGCCATGTTCTAGAGGCATTTTTTTTTCTGAAGTTTCGCCTGCATCTATGGCAAGCATCCTCAGAGGTAGTGAGGTCTGTTGGAACTAGGGAAAAAAAGGTTTATATATATGTGGAATGACCAGGATGGGACAAAGGACTCATGTCTGCTGGAGCTAGGTGTGAATGCTTCAACTGACCACCTTGATTAGCATTTGATGGCTTGGCAGTGCCTGGGGGAATCTTTTGTTGAGAGGTGATTAGATGTGCCTGATTGTTTACTCTCTGTTGTTTTGCTGTTGTAATTTTAGAGTTTTTTAAATATTGGTAGCCAGATTTTGTTCATTTTCATGGTTTCCTCCTTTCTGTGTAGTCTGACATGGTGGTTGTGAGAGTGGTCCAGCATTTCTGTGTTCTCAAATAAAATGCTGTGCCCAGGTTGGTTCATCAGGTGCTCTGCTATGGCTGACTTCTCTGGTTGAAGTAGTCTGTAGTGCCTTTCATGTTCCTTGATTCGTGTTTGGGTGCTGCGTTTGGTGGTCCCTATGTAGACTTGTTCATAGCTGCATGGTATACGGTAGACTCCTGCAGAGGTGAGAGGATCCCTGTTGTTTGCATGCATCTGTAAGCAAGACCGTCACTCCATTTCTGCCCCAGCAATGGCTTAACTGTGGGAGATGCAGGCTGGCAAGAGTGCAGTATATCCAACTGATCTTGGCTAGGGGTCTTGCCCTTTTCTCCTGGTAGAGCATCAGGAACTCTCCCAGGCAACACATGTTTGGCAGTTGGCTCCATCATTGTCCTGTTGGGACAGCCAGCTATAGTGCAGGGTCCAACACTCCTTGAACATTCAAGGCTTTTTCATTTTCTGGAAAGAAAATGTTACAGCTTTCTGTATATTCCTTTCCCTCACACTTATTTAATAGAAATAGATGGTGGCGGCAGTGGTGGTGGTGATTGCAAAGGAGACTAAAGCAGTATATATTTCAAGAATGAAGACTTAACCATGTTCTGTGAGCCTGGATATTTCTGTTGGTATGGCTTAAAGACCTAGACAGAGTATTATGATATGCCTGCATACCTATATACATTCTATCTCTATTAAATTTGATCTCATCACCACTATTGAATTAGAATAACATTTGTCAGTAGAGGTGTGTAAAGCAGCTGAAATCAGATTAGTAGTTCATTTTGGAGATTCAGATAATCCCCACTTTGTTTCATAAATATTCAAAGGGGTTCCAGCAGTGGAGGAACAGTGGAGTGTGGTGGAGGCTCCTTTTTTGGAAGCTTTTAAACAGAGGCTGGATGGCCATCTGTCAGGGGTGATTTGAATACAACATTCCTGCTTCTTGGCAGGGGGTTGGACTGGATGGCCCATGAGGTCTCTTCCAACTCTTTGATTCTATCCATTTCGTTTCGTAACCTGACTCTACGGAGCTTCGTAATTGTTTCCTTAAGATTTCTTCCATTGGTGGCAAAAGGGAAAATGTCAAGGCTCATTTCTCTGTCATGTTTATGGCTATCAGGATGAAACTTGGAACTCTTGTAGGCAACATGTGCAACTTTAAGCCTGCCAAGTTTCAGAACGTTTTGGTCATCCACTGATTTTTAGGAATTTTACAATTAATTTTTTTTAAAAAAAAATTAAGAAAAGAACTACAAGAGGTATCTCCTTGAATTTCTGCATGATGAGACAACATAAGCAGGGCATCCATCCTGCAAAGTTTCAGAAAGATTCATTGATCTACCGATTTTCAAGAACTTTTTTTAAAAAAATTAAATTTAAATTATTTTTAAAATCTATGTTCCAAAACAACAATTTTTTACTAATCTCTTGGAAATATTTCGGTAGCTTCGGTTTCATTTCATAATGCTTTAGAGGGGACCCATTCTGATTATAATTAGAAGATTTGTATTAATGAATCACACAAATCTCCGAATTACAAAACGTACCTCCAAAGCTTTGCACAACCCTATTTGTCAGTCCACTCAGCTCCGGGATTAAGGATGGGAAGGAAAGCAGGACATCAGAGAGCTTGGGAAAGTTATTTTTCTGGACTATACTAACTAGAATATACCAGCCACTATTGATCATGCTGCCTGGGAATTCTGGGGATCGTAATCCAAAAAAGTAACATTTCCAAAGTTTGGAGCGGTGTCTGACAACCTTGTTTGATGCAGCAAAGCATATCAGGGCAACCCTGGAGCAAATCAGGATTCAATTGGTGCTTGCACCACTGTCTCTTAATTCCAAATGGGGCTTCTCAAAATGTCTGTGTATGGAACTAGGAGATCCAAAGGCTGCTATCTGTTGCAGGTTTATTTCCAGAATCCAAACCCAGAAAACAGTGTTCAGATCCTTATATACACTTGGAAAGCATGCTTTCATTGGAGTATCTTTTTGGAGTATTTTCTGAGAATCCCAAAGGTGTCTTTTAGATCATCCCACTTCACAGGATTGCTAAGGTTAAAGTGGGATCCTTTAGAGAAGGAGGTGGATCTACATGTAAGATACACAGAATGGGTTGTGGCTTCCTCCTGGCCCATTGCCTGCTTTGTGAAATCTTGCATAGTTCAGGGAAATAGAAACACTAGAACAGTCCTTGCCTGTAGGCATATTGTACAACTGTTAGGTGCCTGTCTTGCAAGTTTGAAAAACTAGCCACAGAATAATTATTGCAAGGAAGCAATTATCACGCTTTACCTACTCTTGCTATATGTGTTATTTGATTGTAACTCCCATTAACCCTAGTTAGTTTAGCCAATGATGAGAAAACATAGAACTGGTAGTCTAGCAGCAACTGGAACACCAACTTCATTTTTTTTTAAGAATAAGCAGTTTTATAGAAATGAATGTGACCTTCCAGGTGCTGTGAGACTTGCTCCCTCTTCGCTATATACCTCATAACCCCAGTATCTGTGGGACTACTGTCATTTATTCAAATCCAGCAAAATATGTCCTTTCTAGGAATTTTCTTAATCCTTCAGCACAACTTTGTTGGAATGCCTTCATTTAATACAGTGTTTCTCTACTTGGGGGTCAGGACCCCTGGAGGGGTTGCGAGGGGGATTTCAGAGGGGTCACCAAAGACCATCAGAAAACACGTATTTCTGATGGTTTTAGGAACCCCTTTGCAGAGAAGGCTGAAGATCTCCTCGTCTGTTCTTCTCTTTCCTTTTGGAAACAGACTATGAACCCTCCTACCAAAAGGCCTCCTTCTGCTGTGATTGGCTGTCCACTCAGCTGGCCTCTCGGCCAAGGGGAGAATAAGCATGTTCTGTCATTTTCTTCCAAATCCCTCCAGTATTATCTGTTGGTCATGGGGGTTCTGTGTAGGAAGTTTGGCCCAATTCTATTGTTGGTGGGGTTCAAGGGGCTTGAACCCCACCAACTCCAGCAAAGCACTCCAGCAAAAAGCATGTGGGGAGTGCGGAAGTACTTCATCAGTGTCGCAGATGGACGATGAAAGCGACAGCTCCCCTGGTGGCCAGAAAAAGTTAAATAGCCTCTGGCTGTTTGTCTATATCTGTTGTGTGTCTTTGGCATTGAATGTTTGCCATGTATGTGTACATTGTAATCTACCCTGAGTCCTCTGCAGGATGAGAAGGGTGGAATATAAATACTGTAAATAAATAATAAAGATTTTTTTGATTGTAGGTGAACTATAAATCCCAGCAACTAGAACTCCCAAATGTCAAGGTCTATTTCCCCCAAACTGCACCAGTGTTTACATTTGGGCATATTGTGTATTTGTGCCAAATTTGGTCCAGATCCATCATTGTTTGATTCCACAGTGCTCTCTGGATGTAGGTGAACTACAACTCCAAAACTCAAGCTCAATGCCCACCAAACCCTTCTAGTAGTTTCCGTTGGTCATGGGAGTTCTGTGTGGCAGGTTTGGTTCAATTCCATTGTTGGTGGAATTCAGAATGCTCTTTGAGTATAGGCTAATTATAAATCCCAGCAACTACAACTCCCAAATGACAAAATCAATCCACCCCCCAAACCCAACAGTAGTCAAATTTAGGGCTATTGGGTATTTGTGCCAAATTTGGTCCAGTGAATGAAAATACATCCTTCATATCAGATATTTACATTATGATTCAAAACAGTAGCAAAATTAGTTATGAAGTAGCAACAAAAATAATTTTATGGTTGGGGGGAACCACAACATCCAGCCCAACCACCTGCCATGCAGGAACAAAATTTCAATAGGGTTTTCATTATTAGCAGCAATTTTGTGTATTCACCAAAGTCTGGGAATGTATCTCTTGTAGATATGGAATTGTACTATACATCATCATCATCATCATCATCATCATCATCATCATCATCATCATTTAGTCTATATTCCTTTGATCTGCCTCTCAATTGATGTCAATCCTATGAATTTCATGGAGTTTTCTTAGTCCTTGAATCCTCAGGAGTGGCTTGCCATTGCGTCTCTCTGAATACACCCTGCAGCATCTGGTGTTCCTTTCCAAATGCTACCCAGTCCTAATCCCATCTAGCTTCTCAGTTTCGATGAAATGTGGTGCCTTCAAGTTGACATAATTGTATTCTCCTACTCGCAGGCCCACAACAGCAACCCAACACAATTGCCCATCCTTGCACTGCACAATTCACTTCTAGAAATGGTTTGTTTTTCTAAACCACAATTTGCAGAAATCCTTCATTCATTAGTTGTTGCCATGCAAAATGTTCTGTTTTTTTTCAAAAAAAAGAAAGAAAAAAGAAAGAAAAGCTGAGCAGGTGCACAGGCAGTTGCTCCTGTGTGCCTGAAAGAGGTTTTGCTTTTGTTCTTGCATTTCAGCGATGCATGCAGATTATTATCTTAAGCTCTGTTGCCTAACAACCTTTTTTTTCTTTTTTGACAGCTTGTCCAGAACCAATTTCTGGTTTTACTAGCTGGGATACACTCCTCTTGTAACAAATGGTCAATAGAATAGATCTAGACAGAAGTTCAATTTCTCATTGGAGTGGATCCCTTTTTGGAGGGCATGCAAAGTGGTCTGAACTGCCAGAAGTCTCTGTCTTTCTCTTTTTTCATTAGCTAAGTTAGATATGGTTGTATTCCTTTTTGGAGGCTGTCATCCCTTTCATTCTTTCCTTCCACTTTTGCCCAAGTTATGGGTATTTTTTAAGAACTATGGTAGGCTCTCTGTAGCCATGGGTATTGTATCCACAGCTGTAAGTTATCACACACAAAATTCCAAAAGGCAAACCTTGATTTTGCCAGTTTATATAAAGTACACAATTTTACTATGCCATAATACATAGTGTATCCATGGATTTCAGCATCCATAAGGGGGGGAGGAGAGCCTGGAGCTAAACTCCAGCAAAAACCAAGGGCCCATTATAGTAGTAACTGCTTTTTAGTGGTGCAAATGTTTTGCTGTGTTTCAAACCCAGATAACCTGAGGTTGCTAATACGCATGGTTCCAAAACCATGGTGGCTGAAGAGGGTAAGGAAAACCATGGTGGCTGAAGAGGGTAAGGAATATAGCAGATCATTTTAAACTAGCTGTTTTTTTTTCTAGTGTGAGCTTCCATGTATGTAAACCCATGCAATACAGCTTTAAAGATACACCCTGCAGCATCTGGTGTTCCTTTCCAAATGCTGCCCAGTCGTAATCCCATCTATCTCCTCAGTTTCGATGAAATTTGGCGTCTTCAAGTTGACATAATTGTATTCTGCATCCCTTCCCCTGCCATTTTTCTTTATTTTTATGCTGCAAGAGATAGCCACTTTTTTGAAATACAGTAACTTGTTTTGGAGTATTTCAGTTTCTAACATCCAATTTCTGCCCATTTCTTCACTTGCATAGCATTTGAGAAGGTGGGTTTCTATCCATGAAAGCTCATGCTAAAATAAAGCCAGTTCATCTTCAAAGTGTGGCTTCATTCCCTTCCCCTTGTTTATGCTGCAACAGGGTGACACGGTTACTTTTTTGAAGACTAGTAAAGATGCCCTTGAAGACGATTCCCTTTAGGGAGATAGGATGGTATATAAATAAAGTTTTATTATTATTAAGCGTGTGAAAGGGAATGAGCAATCCTGGGATCAAGACAAACTGTGTGCAAATATTGTATGATGGATCACAGGAGCTGCAGTGATCTTTGTAATCTCAACCACAGTAGAAGACCCATATACTGTAAGCTTTATATGCATTTTTGTTGAAATTTGGCCTCACTTTTAGTTAGATCAGGGGTAAGAATTGTGTGTCCCCCTTCCTTAAACGTAAGTGTGTGATTGTGTATGTGTGTATGTATTAAAATAATTTGTTGCCCCTTTTTGCCATTCCCATATGTTTGTAAAATTGGGATAAATTACTTTACTAGACTATAGATGCCAGTATCCTCGAGCTAATATGACCACACTGGGTAAGGGGCCAGGGCAACTGGATGTTGTACTTCAGCAATTTTTCTAAGCTTAGTTAGTGAGTCCCATATACATTATGGCTGAGACAAGTGTGAAAGTAGAGACAATATCAGATTTTACTCATCTTTTATTTTTTACGATACCCAAATACCAATCTTAGCCATGTTAATGGTGATATCAATGCATTTTGAAAGTCAATGGCCATTACATAATAACCAAATATTGCAATCCTACCTTAGAGCAAGCCCCATTGAACACAGTGGGACTTATGTTTGAGTAACTGCTTATGATTGTAGTGAAAATCAAGTGTTCTATGTTACTCATTGTATGCCATTGTAACAAGGCACTGAATGTTTACTTGTGTCTGCTTATAAGCTATAATCCCCTCAGGGAGAAGGGCAGAATATAAATAAAGTGTTATTATTATTTTCGTCATTATTATTACTCTCCTACCAATAAAAAGTAGCAGCATTTGCAAAAATTAAGGCTCACCTAGATAATGTATAGACCTGTGTTTAGAGGCTGGGCAGGGCAAGGTAGTTGTTACTAATTCTGGCTTGTTGTTATTCAGTTTGATGTTTTGGTTTACAATGCCGACAAGCTTTTTACCATGGCCTGGGGCTATTAAGAGTTGCAGCCCAAAACAAAAGTTCCCTACACCTGTTTATAAAACTGTGTTATTTGTTCCAACACATAGAGTGGTCATGCATCTTGGCAGGCTTGTGTGATTATTTGGATCTCCATCAGAGTGTGCACGCTTGTGAGAATGTGTGCACGTTTCATGAAGGATCACTAATTCTGTGGAAGATGACATAGAAATATGTTTCATTATTTTAGCTTGTGCCCTTTCAGTTTTAATGTTTGTCTCTTACTATAGGGTGGAATTTCAGTGTGGGATTCTGAAATTGCCCAGCATATGTAAGGAACCTATAGGTCATGTTTTTCTGAGATTATTTCTTTGTATTGCCGAAGGCTTTCATGGCTGGAATCACTAGGTTCTTGTAGGTTTTTTCGGGCTATAGGGCCATGTTCTAGAGGCATTCTCTCCTGACGTTTCGCCTGCATCTATGGCAAGCATCCTCAGAGGTAGTGAGGTCTGTTGGAAATAGGACAATGGGTTTATATATCTGTGGAATGAGTGGGGTGGGGCAAAGAGCTCTCTTTCTTTTTCTTTCTTTTTAAAAAAGTATTATCATACACATTCAACATGGAATTATCTACAGCGAAGTGTTTTGCTTAATGTACCTCTGAGTTGGCGTGGTTGCCAAGTTACCTTGTTCCTGAATGAGTTTTAAAGCCAAGAAAAGCAATTGTGCACAATTAAAACCCAATTCTAGGAAGTTGTAAAACTGTATTCTTGCTATAAGGATTGAAAGGATTGTGACTACAAAGCCTCCTTTCAGCAGCATTTCCAGGCCAGATTGCGAATACTCTGCTTTGGCCCTATACATGTTTTGGACTTCAGCTTCCACCATCCTTTTATCATTAATTATACAGGCAAGGGTTTGGAGGAGCTGGTGTCAAAAACATCTAGAGATGTTTGCTGTGTGGGTGGCTGTGAACAGATCTTTTTATATCGGAGCCTGCCCTAACACCGTGTTAGGAAATGATGTGTATGTCCCTCATTTGTTGAAGTGCTTTATGCCCAAGGTCATTTTAGGAGAGGCTAACCCCCCCCCCCCCCCCCCCCGGTTTTTTTAACTTGCTAGGGGTTTTGAGAATTGCTGTCCAAAAACAGTAACAGCTGAAACTCTCTGTGTTCAACATTGGTTAAAATTACATTGTAACACTAATTGATCTATTGGAAATTCCAGTGCACCATAACCTTATTGCAAAGGTAAAAATGATGTCACTTCTGTCTGGCAAATGTGAATCTCCATGAATATAGAGACCACGTGAAAACCACTAGTCAAAAGAAAACTATGTCCTTGTTAGAAGTCAACTCTTAATATTCATAAAGTATTAGTGTAAAAGCACACAGGTAGCACAGCTGTTAAACTGAAGAACCATGTCTTTAAATGGCCAAGGATAAAGACAGGCCATGACAAAAATATATTAGGTTAGCAAAGGATGGTTGTTTCTATGAAGTAGAATTTGCAGTTGTAATTGCTGTTTCCCAAAAAGATATACACTCCCTTAAAAACCTCTTATTTAAAACATGCACTCAAGACACAAAAACAAAGTAGTCATCTTTGAAAAATAATATATTAGATTTACTAACAAAGTTGTATATATTTACCATGCAGGCACATGGTCTTTAAGTATATCTGTGCTCACTCTCAAGTCCATGAGCACATACATCCACCTCCACTGAAGTGGTAAGCAGACTTATAACACTGAAGTCCAAAAGCAAACTGAACACAAAATGGAGTCCCGAGTTTGCACATACTCAGTACAATCATGTCTATAACTCCTCCTACACCAAAGAGGTAAGCCAAACTGGCAAAACAACATACACATAGAATGCAGGTTAACAAATATATTCATTAACAAACAGTTATTGGAGGCTTGGAAGGTTGCCATTTTCAACAAAGGGCGCATTGGGACCATTGCATCACTGGGCACAAGCAGGGCCTTTGGATGGTGGACCCATGTTTCCTGTCCACATAGTTGGCCATCCTGCTGTGATCTCACCATAGAATCATAGAGTTGGAAGAGACCTCATGGGCCATCCAGTTCAACCCCCTGCCAAGAAGTAAGAATATTGCATTCAAAGTATCCCTGACAGATGGCCAGGCTTTAAAGGCTTCCAAAGAACGAACCTTCACCACACTCCGGGGCAGAGAGTTCCACTGCTGAACGGCTCTCACAGTCAGGAAGTTCTTCCTCATGTTCAGATGGAATCTCCTTTCTTGTAGTTTGAAGCCATTGTTCTGCGTCCTAGTCTCCAGGGAAGCAGAAAACAAGCCTGTTCCCTCCTCCCTGTGGCTTCCTCTCACATATTTATACAAGGCTATCATATCTCCTCTCAGCCTTCTCTTCTTCTGGCTAAACATGCCCAGCTCTTTGATCATTTTAGTTGCCCTCCTCTGGACACATTCCAGAAGTGATGTTTCCAGCAAATCCTTGCAAAAGAGTTGCTTGTGGCTGGCAAAACAGCAGTGGGTCTGTTGGATTCGTGGACAATTGATTGGGCCATATCCAGCCTAATCCAGCTGTCCACACCTCAAAATACTGAGATCATTCTGGGCTGCAGAGTAAATCCTGTTGAATTTATGGCTGGATGCAGCACTTCTGTGAATCCAGCCATATGTCATGTGTACTCTTCACAGCAGCTGAAAATGAATCCACATTATTTGGCCTCTGTAGAAACTGCCTCAAGTTTTGTATCTATCTGTGTATGTGCTTTTTGTCTCGTGTCTCACGAATTCTGTTTATGGCACATAGTTAGGGCAGCCTTTTGGTCCTGCCCATGAGTAGTTTTTTCCCAACCTGGGCCCAAGATGCCAAATTAAAGCTGACCTGGTTGTCTGCCACAAGCTTCCGTGGTTCTAATTTTAGATTTGTTTGTGTTCTCTGGTTTTTGTGGTCTTGTTGCAGGAGTGATTAATCCATGACAATGTGAAGCACTTCATAAGTTGGCCATTCATAGGGTGAATCTGATGAGTGGTGACAGTTTGATGATCATGCGATTGATTGCTTTTATAATCATATTTCAGATGAAGTTTTCTTCTGGTATTAAGAGCTGCCATCTGGCCCTTATTCTGGATTTCCTTGTGTTTTAAATAGAATGGAAAACAGGGTAAAGATGTTAATCTCACCTTATTAACTGGGGAAAAATACTTAAGATTTAATATTTTTGACTTGCCTCTAATTCCATTTGCTGATGTCCAAAAATGATAAAGTACACCAGCCTCTCGTAGTAACTTCAACTCCAGCTTTTACAAACACTCTTTCGTTTTTGCAAAAAAAAAAAAAGTTTTTAAAAACTTTGTATCGTAATGCTGAAGTTGTTCCGTGCGTTCAAGTTGATTTCGATGTATGAAAACTCTTATCATAGGGTTTTCTTGGCAAGGTAGCCTTAGTGAGTTTCTGTGGCCAAATGGGGATTCAAATCCTGGTCTCCTAGAATCCAGACCAAACCACTGCACCATGCTAGTTCTGAGGAACTTTTAGGGGTTTAGGATTTGGCACAAACCTCTTCAAAAAGCCAAAATATACCTCTGTCAGCTCACATAAAAGATCTGTTAATGGAACAGTTTACCAGCATGGCTGCTCTGCTGGGCAAGATCTGCTTGCAGATGAATAACTCGGGACTATTTCGGTTCTCATTTTTATTGTATTTTAAAGTTGGTTGTATTGTTTTAATCTACTGCTGTAAACCGCTCCGAGCCAAATTGGGAGTGGCGGTATACAAGTCAAAATAAATAAATAAATAAAATAAACAAAAAATGAAGTAGAGCAAAGGCTGCTGCGATGGAGGAACCACACTACACAAGACCCAAATATGCTCCAGCCTAGGAACAAAGATAGACTATGGTGAAGGCCATTCTAAGTCCATTCCAGTATTCCTAGAATAGGAGGAGTTTGAATTCAGCACCACTTGAGCTGGTCTAGTGTGACCCCAGTTTGTTGCGATGTATCTGAACGTTGACTGACTTAGGGTAATCCTATTGTAAGGGTTTTTTTAAAGCAAGGTTTCTTCAGAGCAGACTTACCTCAAAGGCTAATTCCATGGTCAAGTGGCAATTTTAACTGAAGTTCTAGTCTGACAGTCAAACAGCGCTGGCTCTTTGAATGCAGTAGATTCTTGGCTTCTTGACCAGTTAAGACTGCACTCACTTTTAAATATAAAAACCCAGTGAACCATATTACATTGCCATTGATGTTTGCTTCCTTTAGTTGACCAAATGTCCCTGTGGTGCAATGGGTTAAATCGGGGGTCCTCAAACTAAGGCCTGGGGGCCAAATACGACCCTCCAAGGTCATTTACCCGGCCCTCACTCAGGGTCAACCTAAGTCTGAAATGACTTGAAAGCACAAGTCTCATCAGCCAAAAGCAGGCGCATACTTCCCACGGAAATACTAATAAGTTTATATTTGATAAAAATTGTTCTTCATTTTAATTATTGTATTGTTTTAAAGTGTTTTTTTGCACAAATAACATATGTGCATAGGAATTCATTCGGGTTTTTTTTCAATTTTTTTTTTCAAATTGGCCTGTAACCTGGACCTTTGTTTAAAAAGTTTGACAACCCCTGGGTTAAACCCTTGTGTCAGTAGGACTGCTGACCAACAGTTTTGCAGTTTGAATCTGAGGAGAGCAGGTTGAGCTCCTTCAGTCAGCTCCAGCTTTCCATGCGGAGACATTCGAGAAGCCTCCCATAAGGATGGTAAAACATGAAACATCCAGGCGTCCCCTGGGCAACGTCCTTGCAGATGGCCAATTTTCACACCAGAAGCGGCTTGCAGTTTCTCAAGTCGCTCCTGACACACACACAAAACTTGATGAAATAATGAAAAATTAACCTCCCTGGCTTAGAATGCTTTTTAAAAAGTGTTTAATAATAAATGATATGCTACTGCAACCTCCTTTTTAAAATACTACTTTTTGATCTGATTACTTCTGTCTTTCAAGGCTTCAGGTAACTTCTACTAACATGAACAAATCTATACTCTTTATCTCCTTTGTTAATATCTAAGCTTGTTGGAAGAAGGGAGGGACACCATCTGCCCAGGGCTTATTTGAATGTTTTCTGGAATGGTCAAAATGATGAATAACCATTTACGAATTAAAGTAAAGTACAATGCACTGCTTTGAATCCCACCCATGGGATAAAAATAAAATAAAAATACGGAGTTCACCAAGAACCCTTTGTCATGAATATTTCCCATGCAATCATGTTCGTGAACCTCCCTTCCTTTTTTGGAAGCAAACTCAATCCAAGTAGATCAACTGTCAAGAGTTATATGCAGGCGATGCCCTGTTTCCATGTAGCACAATATGGCAAAATATATAGCAAAACCCAAAAACATAAGAGTTGTGATCATACCTTTACTAGAACAATTGTCCCAAAATAATAATAATAATACTATAGCAAATCTGGTGCTAGTAGAATTCATGATGCATTAGGGCTTGTGATAAGCATTCAGAGGTTTTTGCCCTTAACATGATCTCTACACAAAGCAAAATCAGGGGATACTCTGGAGTTTGCAGCCATCTGGACAATTGGATCAGATCTATTTTGACCCAATCTGTTAACATGCACACAGCCACTATCACACTTTCCTTGTGCTGATCAGTGCAGGGAAGGAAAGAGGTCATCCGCACATCACTTCTGCTACTTCATGCCATCAGGTTCTTCTGCACCTACACCATCACCCTTTTTTGCTGATTGCACAGGCCTTAGTAGATGCAACCACGACGGCCAGGTGTTTGAAGGGAACTCTGGGCCCTTCTACATTATACTAAAACCTGAGAGGAAGTGGGTTCCTCTCGGGTTGTAGTCCCCTCCCAAACCCTGGGCATTCCTGGGAAAGATGGATAGATAGCATTCCAGGCCAAACAATTCTTGACCCAGGATGCCATCCAGCTCCCCATTTCGTCTCCCAAACTTACCAGAGGGGCTGCTGGATTAAGCAGCTGGTGTAAATCAGTCCTAAAGGCATAAAATAAATAAGGCATGCTCTCGGAGCTCACAAGCTTTTTTATCTGGCATGACTGAAGAATATTATGAAAGTTTGTTGTGTGCTCTAGAACTCTTCCTTCTCCCATTCCTCAACATACTTTATTTGACATAAATCAGGAATGGAACTCATATGACCTTCCAAATGTTTCTAAACTGCAGTTTACAGGCTTCTTCAGTTTTTGGCTAACTGGCTAGCATTGTTGGGAGTTGTAGTCTTAACCACATCTGAACTGTTGTCCAGTCCCCACTCCAACTTAGATTCAGTTGTTACTCCCAACTAGAGAAGACCTGTTGAATCAGTCATGTTTAACTATTGGCATGCCAAGACCTAATTGATTCTACTCTAATTAACACTAAGAAATATTTGCAGTTATATAAGAAATATATATAAATCTTTGTGGGTTTTTAAAAAGACTTGTGTGGATGTTATGGCAGGTGCTATTTTGGAAGTGGCATTGCAAGTCATGGAAGAGATGGGGTGTTCTGGTGGGCACGCAACTGGTGGGAATGAGAGACAGGGCCTTCTCAGTGGTGGTTCCTTGGCTATGGAACTCCCTTCCCAGTGAAATTAGAACAGCTCCCTCCCTCCTGACCTTTGGAAAGAAATTAAAAACGTGGATGTGGGACCAAGCCTTTGGACAGTAATTCTCAGTGAAATAAGTGAATATGGAATAGAGCAATTTATGATTGGAATGGCTCCTGGAATATATCTTTTGGATTGCATGGGCCTAATTATTTGGTTTTAAGATGTTTTTTTGAATGTTTTGGTTTTAATGTATATGTTTTGTTTTATTGTATATATGTATGTATTAGGCCTGGGTAACAACGGAAAAATTTGTTTCTAAAATCGATTTGTATTTGGGGGTTTTTTTTTGTTTCGATATTTAAAATAATTACAAAATTTTCCTTTTAAAAAGTTCGATATTTACGAAATTTCGTAAACGTGAAAAAAAATTACAAAACATTAACGAATCGATTTCCGAAACAATAACGAATCGATTCGTTAATGGCGGATGCGACCGCGAAATACGCTAAAAAACCTCCAAAAACTTCTGAAGCTTCCCTCTCCCTCTGTTGTTGACTGTTGGTGTGATATTATATTTTTTTTTCACTAATTAAACAAAAAACTTGCCCCAGACATGCGGAAATAATAACGAAACGACCTCAGAACAATAACGAAACGAATACAATAACGAAATACAAAGCATTTACAAAACGTGTTTAAAAATTCGTTTTTTTAAAAAATTGCTCCAGAATGGTTCGTTATCGTTTTGTAATTGAAAAAATTAACGAATTATTAACGAATTAGGAATTAACGAAACGAAACCGCCCAGCCCTAGTATGTATGTATATGTATGTATATGCGGCATTGAATTGTGCCTTTTGGTAAACTGTTCTAAGTCCCCTTTGGGGTGAGAAGGGCAGGGTATAAATACAGTAAATAAATAAATACATAAATAAATACAATGGTAACAATAACTCATTGTTTTTGCAAGTACTCATTATTTGGATTTTAGAATTTCTAGGCCTATTTATTTATAAAATAGTATGTCACTTTAAATCCAAACATCTCACGTTGACCAACCGTCTGCGCAGGGTTCCATACTTTGCACTTTAACAACACAACCGTTCAATGCTAAGGCTTCCCGCCAAAAGGGAACTGTAGAAGAGAGTCTACTGAACAACCCAACACCTGCTGCATACCAGTACTGCCCTCTGTTGAGGAGTTACGAAGGTGGAGGCATTACTTTTCATTCAACCCTCGTATGTAATAGGACATCAGCATCCATGGATTTTGATATCTCCAGGAGGCCCTGAAACCAAACCCCAGTGGATATGAAGAACCCACCACACTCCTGACCATAAACAAACCACGAATAGAGAAAAAAAAACAGGAGAAAAACGGGGAATGTCTTCCTACCATCCCTGAAAAGGAAGCATTGTTGGATCATAAAACTAAGTGGTTAGCTGGTGGCGGCTGGTTTCATTCTCTCTTTTTGTTGTTCCATATAAGTTTATTATCAGTTAAATCTAGTACAAGTCTCAGCCTGTTAAGGGGAATGGGGAGGGTGTTTGCATGGTAACTTCAGGGAAATATGAATAGGGAGTGGGTGAGGAGAGGGAAGAGTAAACAGCATAAGCATTTTTGTGTGTTACAACAAATGCCCCGTAGTCATTGCCAAAAGAAAAGAAAAGGCTTTGAGTATTGTGGCAATACACATTTTAAAACATGGAGTCAATGACAACAGAGTGGAATGTTAAATAAACTTGCTGTGGGGGGGACCTTTACTCTGATTATAGCTGGAAGAATCTGGTCAGAACCTTGCAGATGAGATACTGTCGTGAGAGCTGCTGCGGTGGGAGGAAGATAAACGTTGGAACAATAACTTGTTTAATGTGTTGTCGAAGGCTTTCATGGACAGAATCACTGAGTTGCTGTGAATTTTCTGGGCTATGTGGCCATGTTCCAGAAGCATTCTCTCCTGATGGTTCACCCACATCTATGACAGGCATCCTCACAGGTTGAAAGGTCTGTTGGAAACAAAGTAAGAGAGGTTTATATATCTGTGGAATATCCAGGGTGGGGGAAAGAACTCTTGTCTGCTAGAGATAGGTGAAAATGTTGCAATTTGCGACCTTGATTAGCATTTAATGGCCTGCAGTTTCAATGGCCTTGCTGGTTGCTACCTAAGGGAATCCTTTGTTGGGAGTTATCAGCTCTAAAATCAGAAAACTCTAAAATCAGAACAGTACATAAAGAGGAAATCTCAAAAAGCAAGGGAATTCCAGACAAGAATCAATCAGGGCCAGCTAACACCTCCCAACAAAGGATTCCCTCAGGAAGCAACCAGCCAGTCCTTGGAACTGCAGGCCATTAAATGCTAATCAAGGTGGCAAATGACAACATTCACATGTACCTCTAAAAAACAAGGGTTCTTTTCCCCACCCTGGACATTCCACAGATATATAAACCTCGCTTCGTTTTTTTCCTTCCTTCCTTAGGCGGTCCCTCGTAGGTCAAGGATGATTGTCTTCCAGATGTGGTGACTTGGCAGTGGGTCCATAGGTGGCTGTGGAGCCCTATTCTTCTCCCGCAGTGAGGACATCAGTTTCCAGGTGGAAGGCCATCCTGATAGGGTTGTCTTGGCACGCCTTCCTCTTGGCATGTTTCTTTCTAATTCCGTAGCACTGCTGGTCACGGCTGACCTCCAATTAGGGTACTCAAGGGCCAGGGCTTCCCAGTTCTCAAGTGTCTATGCCACAGTTTCTAAGGTTGGCTTTAAAGCCATCTTTAAATGGCTTTTCCTGTCCACCAACATTCCAACTTAGTTTCCAACAGACCTCTCAACCTCTGAGGATGTCTGCCATAAATGTGGGTGAAATGTCAGGAGAGAATGCTTCTGGAGCATGGCCATGCAGCCAGAAAACTCACAGCAACTCAATACCTTGGAAATCACAACCAGGTGTTCCTATGTATGTTTTTTTTCTTCTTCTGCCAAACTCCATGTCAGATGTATTGTATTCCAGCTTTCATGGCTGGAATCACTCAGTTCTTGTGGGTTTTTTCGGGCTATATGGCCATGTTCTAGAGGCATTTCTCCTGACATTTCAGGAGGGACCTACATAGGGACCACCAAACGCAGCGCCCAAACAAGAATCCAGGAACATGAAAGGCACTGCAGACTACTCCAACCAGAGAAATCAGCCATAGCAGAGCACCTGATGAACCAACCTGGAAACAGCATTTTATTTGAGAACACAAAAATGCTGGACCACTCTCACAACCACCATGTCAGACTACACAGAGAAGCCATTGAAATCCACAAACATGTGGACAATTTCAACAGAAAGGAAGAAACCATGAAAATGAACAAAATCTGGCTACCAGTATTAAAAAATTCTAAAATTGAAACATCAAATACAGCAGAGAGAAAAACAGGCAGGGACATCTAATCACCTTTCAAGAAGAGTTTGCTCCAGGCACAGTCAGCCCATTGTATGCTAATCAAGGTGGTCAGTTGAAAGATCCACACCTAGCCCAACTTACAAAAGCCTTTTGTCTCACCCTGGTCATTCCACAGATATATAAACCCCTTTTTTTCCCAGCTCCAGCAGACCTCACCTCTGAGGAAGCTTGCCATAGATGCAGGTGAAACGTCAGGAGAAATGCCTCTAGAACATGGCCATATAGCCCGAAAACCCCCACAAAAACTGATCCATGTCAGATATTTATTTATTTTTGTTTTTTGTAAACTTGTGGAAATTAATAAATGGGTAGCCGCTAATATGTTCCAAATAATAACATAATTGCATACTTCCTAAGTCACCTCCAAAGATACACTACAAGCACAGAAGCCTGGAGGAGGGAGGGATATGCAGTCCTACGTGTAATTTTGTTCTTTTCCTCAGGTAACAAAGACACTTTGCCTATTCCTATTCAATGGGGCATCTTGCACAACTATAGCAGTGTTGTCTTCAGGATGTGTTATTGAAGAATCATGCATGGATAAGGCTATGCATTGTAGTGTCAGTGGGAGGGGAAAATAATCCAGAAGCCATTTTAATCATTCTCTCCAAAATCGCAAAATAGTGGCCAAACTAGCAGCCTTGGGCCCTGATTGGCCATTAGGAACTTTCCATCTTTCTCAGTCTTTCAGAGATGAATGCCATGGTTAATGCAGTGGTTGTCAAACTGTGGGTCCCCAGATGTTTTGGCCTTCTGCTCCCCAAAATCGTAACAGCTGGTAAACTAGCTGGGATTTCTGGGAGTTGTAGGCCAAAACACCTGGGGACCCACAGTTTGAGAACCACTGCTTTGAATAGATTGGATGCCAACAATACATAATAGAAGCATAGAGTTAGAAGAGACCACAAGGGCCATGCAGTTCAACCCCATTCTGCCATCCAGGAATACACAATCAAAGCAGCTTTGATTTCTTCCTCTCCTTTAAGGCATCAAAATACCTTGGTTTATCTCTGGCAAGAGAATAAAGCTTTCGTTTGGTGTCTGCTGGAGCTTTTCCCCACTGTTGCTTATTGCAGCATGCCAGGTGTAGGGAGTTCAAGCTCTCCTCTCTGCTTGCTGCCGATCTCTTTGAAATTTGCTAATTTTTGGTGCTTATTGGTTTTAGAGAAAATTTACCTGATAACAGCAGGCAACATGTTTAACATCGCATGCAGTTACGTCTTGAGCCACTTAAGGAGGCTGTGGTTTGTCATGAGCTCATTTTTGGAATCTGGATCTTACAGCTTCCGTACACATGAGGGTGGGTGAGAGGAAAGGGAAGAAGCTGAATCATAAGCTATGAAAAGGAGATAGAATCTTCAAAGGAGGAGGAATAAACATTAAGCATCAAGCATACCACACAAAATATTGCCTGTCTATTCTAAGGAATAGGGAATATCTTGGAAGAGGATGACTGGCTAGGAGCCTAAGCAAGGAACAAACATTTACAGAACCCAAAGAGTTAAAAGAGCCCCATGATTACTGCAGCTCACATTTGTTGATTTCAATTCTTATTTTGGGGTTTTGTTTGATTGTTTGCTTTAATTGTTGGACTCATTTATCTCCCTATGTTCTATCCCAGTGGTTTTCAACGTTTTTCTTAATTTTTTGACCAGGGACCACTCTCCAACATTAGTACCAAAAGGGTTACAAATCAGTTTTTGGTCAACTTTAGATTCAGTTTGGTTATTTGGGGTGCTGATTCAGAAAACTGCATTGGATAGACCACATCAGCTCTAGTTTCTGACTCAGAACATACACCATCTAGTAGTCGCCATCTGCTCGGCCACAGAAAACCATATTTAATCATCTAGAGCTGATGTGGTCTACCCAATACAATTTTCCGAATCAGCACCCCAAATAACCCCAGGAACAGGCCTAAAAACGAAGACACCAAAGTGTTCCGGTTTCTAGGCACCACATGAAATGGCTGTGTGCAAAGGGAGGAAGGAGGGAGGAGAAGCAGCAGTCAGGAGACTTGTCACACCTTTCATGGGTAGCCAGCCTCTCTCCTCCGGACAACCCCATTGCCATGGCACTATAAGAGGGTTTCACGAAACCAGTCACTCTCGTTGTGACAGTATAGTAAGGCCATGGACCATATTTTAGTTCTTGGGGACCACTTGTTATGGTTCAGCCTGTGATTATAATTAATGTCAATGGGTATGAAGAGCTTTCTGGGCCTGTGTCTGATGTCAATGGGAATGAGGGCTTTGCTGGGCCTGAATCAGGCCTTGCTGAGAGGCCCAAGGTGTCTCATGAATGGAGTGCTTCTTCTGTATATTCACAAGGTCAAATTCCTGGAGAGGCCCACATTGGTCTTTCTCCGAGGAACTGTCTTCTGAGGATGATTTGTCAAGTGCAAAAGTTAATGAGTGTAAAGATAAAAGACAAGGCTTTTGTAAACTGAGATAGAGTTTCAGGATTGGTGAAGGTCAATCCGTCTGCTGGAAAAGAAAGATAAGAAATCCTTATGTGGTTGTAAGGGCAAGTGGAATGCTTTCCTTTCGGTTCTTGGGACTGGAAAAGTTTTATATTGATACAAAGGAAGGGTTTTAGCTCAGTCTGGCCAACATTGGAACTTCATGATGGTCTTGTTTCCAGATGAATTTCTAGTATCATGTTTCAAGTTTTGCCAAGTTCCTGTTTCATATATCTGAATCCCATGCTGGCTTGTTCTCTGGGTTTTGAATCTTTGGATCTTGTGTTTTTACCTTTGTACCTTGAATTTTCATGGAATATCTGTTTTCCTTGGGCTATACTGTTTTGTACTATACTCTTTTTACTGCTTGTATCTTTTTACATGTATCCTTCAATAAACAGCTTGTTGATTTTACTGTAATGGTGTGGTGTTTAAGGACAGAGGTGTTCCTGCTCTGGGATACAACACCACTGGTGGCCCACGGACCACAAGTTGGGAACTACTGTTCTATACCATGTAATAAAAATGGCCCTTGTAGTTGCATTTTTTTTTTGTCGTGTCAGGAGCGACTTGAGAAACTGCAAGTCACTTCTGATGTGAGAGAATTGGCCGTCTGCAAGGACGTTGCCCAGGGGACACCCGGATGATTTGATGTTTTTATCATCCTTGTTGGAGGCTTCTCTCATGTCCCCATATAAGGAGCTGGAGCTGATAGAGGGAGCTCATCCGCCTCTCCCCAGATTCGAACCTGTGATCTGTCGGTCTTCAGTCCTGCCGGCACAGGGGTTTAACCCACTGTGCCACTGGGGGCTGTAGTTGCATTGTAATGACATAATTGGACTGTTTTTCCTCCCCATCTATACACCTGTACATACAATGAAAAATACCTGACGGTTTCTACTTGTCTTTGCTTTCAATCCTACAGGCTTGCACATCACTTTATCTACCCTCAAGCGATCGTTCAGCCAAGCGTGGTCATCCCAACCCCGGTACAGTCCATCACTTCTCCGTATATAGACTACACGACCGCGAGCCAAGCCTACACTCAGTTCACCGCTGCTGCCTATGACCAGTACCCCTACGCTGCCTCCCCGGCCACCGGCTTCATGGGATACGGCTACACAGGCGCTGTTCAACAACCACTCACAGCTGCCAACCCTCCAGTTGGGGGCCCCACGGCTTTTCTGCAGTATCAGCCGACACAACTACAGCCTGACCGTATGCAATAGAAGCCCTGGCTTCGGACCCTGCCCGCCACCCCTTCTGGGAAGGCTGCTTTTTTTTTCTGACCATGATGGAATAGAATGATAAAAAGGTGACTTTGATGGTGGTAGAAATCTATAAAATGACATAAGAAAGCAAACTTTTTTTTTTTTAAAAAAAAAAAAGCTTTTTAAAACAACCACAACCTTATTAAGAAGAATGCATAGCAATACCTAAGCTATTTATAGTGTTACAGGAAAGGGTTTTTTAAAAAAATGCAAAAGAGACTTACATGTGTAACAGTGAACTTTGGGGTAAGCTCTTTCTCTCTTTCTCTCTTTTTTTAAAACCAAGACAAATATTGTTGCAAGAAATGACTTTTTCCCTCTTCAAAGTGAAAACTACAGGTTCTGGCACACGTGCAGCTGTCTAGTTCCATCAAGTAATCGTTTTCTTTTTCCTGCTATTGAAGATGTTCCATGCGCACCTTCTTATGCACTGCTTACCCCTTGCGCCCAGCCGCCTTTGAACTCTACAGTTTGATCATTCACCCTCTTCACAGAAGGTACTTCGAGAAACGAAGAGGGAAAAGAGCAAATGCTTTCTCTTTTGGCTTGTATTAAAACTTTATGATACTCAGATGCCTTACAGGAAAAAAAGAAGAACCTATTTTTAATATTTATTGTGATCTCCTTATTCACAGAAACTGTGACTTGCAGATGAAAGAATAGTAGTATCTGCCTTGTTTAATTCTCAACTAAATTATTGTATGTAGATGGGAAAGGAAGTTGCTAAGTAACTGCTAAATCACTTTTCAACATGCAAAAAGGGAATATTAGCTTTAAGGACGGTGGAATATTCCTTCAGTCAACGCACTGTAATTTTTTTTCTTATTGTTCATTGTTACTCTTAAGATTATCTCAAAAAGTTTTAGGTATATTTTTAAAGCAAAGAAGAAGAAGAAAAAGAATATTGAACTTATTGTCTACTTTGATAGATCTTTTGTCTTATAATGCTGCAAAGTCTAGAGAAAATTTTACAGTATTTATATAAAAGTAAAATGGGGTCATGGGCCAGCCATGCTTAGGAAGAATGCCAGGAATGGAGCAGAGTTCTACAATGGTGTTACGCACGTAACAAAAGGGTTTAAAAACTGAAAAAAAATCAACAGCCTGGTGGTACAAACCACTACGTAAAAGACAGTGTATGCTCTAAGTGCATTTTTACAAAGAAGAGCAATAAACTATTTTGATTTTTAAACCAATGCTGTGTTGTACCTTATAGCCCTAAAGAAAAAAAGTGAGTAGGATCAGACTACGTTGGCCCCTGAATATACCTAGGTAAAGGTAAAGGTTTTCCCCTGATATTAAGTCCAGTTGTGTCCAACTCTAGGAGTTTGTACTCATTTCCATTTCTAAGCCGAAAAGTCGGCGTTGTCCATAGACACCTCCAAGGACATGTGGCCGGCATGACTACATGGAGCCCCATTACCTTCCCACCTGAGCAGTACCTGTTGATCTACTCTTATGATCTGGTCATCGACCATAATAAAGTTTACTTACTTACTGTTGATCTATTCACATTTGCATGCTTTCAAACTGTTAGGTTGGCAGAAGCTGGGGCTAACAGTGGGAGCTCACCCCGCACCCCGGATTCGAACCTGTGACCTTTCGGTAAGCAAGTACAGCAGCTCAGTGGTTTAACCCACTGTGCCACTAGGGATGCCTTTTGCATATACCTATTCATAACTTTTAAATGTTTCTGCATTACTTTTTGGGGGCTTCATTGAGTTTTGAAGGAAAGGGAGTTTTAACAGAGTTGAGTGCTCAAGGAGAACGTTTCTTGGTGTACTTTGCTGGGAACTGACTGATGAATGGAACCGTCAACAGATCATTCACGACAAGCCGTCAGATTTCATTGGAATGAAGGGAATGAGTTCATGTGAAGGCTTATCGGGCAATAAAAGGGCATTTCCAGGAGGAGCAACCATCCTTCTTGGCAAGGGAGAGCTGCCTGTCCCTCTGGAGCAATTGATCAGTGTTGCTATAAGTCATTTCTTTTCAACAGCTCTATAGGGCTGTAACTCCAACACTGGCCTAAAATGGCAAAATCAATGAGCTACCCATAACTGTGCCTTTAATATAGCTGGTACTTAAAGCAGCAATTCCTGATCCGCCTCACCAAGATCATCCTTCTTAGCTACTGGGGCCTTCAGCAAAATGTCTCAGTGCGGACTATTGTAATTCATGTCTCAGCCGCCTATGCTTTCTTTTAGACTACTCCGTTCCATCCACTTTTCTGTCTCTGTATACTGATACAGATACCCTATATTTATATTTTCAAGATAACAACGCAGATAGTTTGATGTATCGCAAAGGTGGACAACTTCAGTCAATGTGCCATATTAAGCACCTCATTTTTGCAGCTGCAGAAATTCCTCCCCTTGTGAGTGATAAAAGCACGGAGAATTGTGCTCCAAGGCAGGCAATACCTCTGTAAACCAAGGCATGCAGCCTATTCCTTTTGGAAAATATTGAAATTGGAAGTCGACTTCCACAGGAAGTGTTGATATATCAAACACTTGATTTGAAGGGCGTGGGATTTGATCCTGGACTCTTAGGATTTCCCCTGGAATCCATAGGATATGCTCTTCTGCAGCAAAACAGATTGATTGCTGGGATAATTCATAGTGCTGAGCTGCCTCTAATTACTTATTTAAGACTAATATAGTGACATAAATATTCCTCAACTGGAATCCATTCTGTCAGGTAGATGAAGTGTTATCCACAGTTGACATGGTTACAGAGAAACAAAGTTTGCCATTAGTGAGGCCCGAAGGATAATGAAATGTCAATTCTGTCCCGTTTCTATGCACAGCACAAGTGTATACAAGAACAGGACAGGAAACTGGAGTTATTAGACTTCACGTTTCTCCCAGTTGGGGTGGTCTTTTTCCACCTCTTAAGTATTAGTTATGATGTTATACTCTTTCCAGGCTGACTTAATTTTTTTAAATCCTCACAATTATTTAATTTTCAGGATGTGATTCACAAGTTGGAGTCATGGCTAAGAGAGTAGCTTTTTTGACAGGAAACTGAGCAGAATCATCACTCATAATGTGGCTCAGAAATCCTTTAAAAATAGGGCATATGGGCAATAAGGAGAGCCATGACTGTTGCATAGCTTTATATTTGGTACAATCACTGATATCTCCATAGGGATGCCAAGGTGCTTGTTTAGAAAGCTATTGTTCTCCCAACCCTGCTATATACTTGTGAAACGTGGACTGTCTACAGACGTCACACTCAACTCCTGGAACAATTCCATCAGTGTTGCCTCCAAAAAGTCTTGCAAATCTCTTGGGAAGACAGGGAGACAAATGTCAGTGTGCTGGAAGAAGCAAAGACCACTAGTATTGAAGTGATGCTCCTCCTCTGGACTGGCCACATTGTCCAAATGCCCAATCACCATCTCCCAAAGCAGCTGCTATACTCCGAACTCAAGAATGGGAAACGCAATGTTGGTGGACAGGAAAAAGAGATTTAAAGATGGGCTTAAAGCCAACGTTAAAAACTGTGGCATAGACACCGAGAACTGGGAAGCTCTGAGCGCTCTAACTGGAGGTCAGCTGTGACCAGCAATGCTGCAGAATTCAAAGAGGCACAAATAGAGGGTGAAAGGGAGAAAGGTGCCAAAAGGAAGGTGCATCAAACCAACCCTGACCAGGATCACCTTCCACCTGGAAACCGATGTTCTCACTGTGGGAGAACATGTGGATCAAGAATAGGGCTCCACAGCCACCTAAGGACACACCGCCAAGACACTACACTTGGAGGACCATCATCCTTGGGCTACAAGGGATCCCCTAAGCAAGTAAGTATTCCAGTTACAGTAGCAGAGCTGAACCAAGATATTTTGGAGCTAGATTTTTTTTTAAAAAACCAAGATGGGCACCTATTCTCATTCCATATATAAAAACTGCACTGGGCTGGCACCTGAAGGCAGCTGTCTGGCTTAGGAGTCATAGGATCAGCTCTACAGCTCACACTTCTTTCCCTCAACACTTCACTTTCACCTCCAAGCTTCTGCCACCTGAGATTGTTGCAGTCTTCCCAATGATAGGGCCAGCCCTGTTAGATAGCTAAAGAATGATAATTCTGGCCAACACACATTTTAGTGCCTCAAACATTAGACCTGTTTCTGGGTATATTTCATCTGCTGATTCTCAAAGTAGCACCAGTTTTCGCTATTAGCTGTAGTTTTTTAGGGTTGACAAAACATATACAAGTCTTCATCTGCTCACCCATAGAAAGTCATGATAACCATATCAAAGAAACTAGAGCTAATGCAGTCTATCTAATACAGCTTTCTGAACCAGGACCCCAAATAACCCTAGAAACAGGACAAAAACCAATCAGACCATTGGTTTATCATTTTTATTATTATTTATTTACTTCATTTCTACTCCGCCTTTCTTGACCCGAGGGGACTCAAAGAGGCTTACAAATTTGGAAGGCCAAGACCAGCACTTTGAATTGGGTTCAGTAGCAAACTGGCAGCTAATGGATCTGACGTAACAGAGGAGTAGTATGCTCTGTGTATGCCGCACAAGTTAGAAATCTGGCTGTTGCCTGTTGGACTAATTGAAGCTTCTGGGCTGTCTTCAAAGTAGTCTATACAAGATGTAACAAGAGCATGGACCACCATGGCCAAGTCTGACTTCCCAAGGTATGGGCGCAATTGGCACACAAGTTTTAATTGTGCGAAAGCTCCCCAGGCCACTGCTGAAACCTGAAGGTGCAGGTTTGGCAATGAGTCCAGGAGAACTCCCAAGCTCCAAACCTGTGTCTACAGGGGGAGTGTAACCCTGTCCAACACAGGCTATAACCTTATACCCTATTCAGCCTTCCAATTGATCAGAAGTACCTCTGTCCTGTCTGGATTCAATTTCAATTTGTTCATCCTCATCCAGACCATCACAGCTGCCAAGCACTGATTCAGGACTAGAACAGCCACCTTAGTAGTAGGTGGAAAACAGTGAGAGTTGGACATCATCTGCGTACAGATGGCGTCAAATTCCAAAACTCCAGACGATCTGCCCTAGCAGCTTCATGTAGATGTTAAACAACATGAGGGACAATACTGAACCCTGCGGGATCTTGCAAGTCAATGTTTGCAGGGCCGAGCAGGTGTCCCCCAGCAACACCTTTCTGAGAACGACTCTCAGGAAGGACCGGAGCCAGTGCAAAACAGTCCCCAGAAATGGCTAATATCAGTTCTTTGACCCAAGACTTGGATCAAACATTTTCATTTTAATAGCTTTCAACTGCAGGACTCCCCTTCCAGTATCAAATCCTTTGAAAGCACTGGGTTCTGCTAAAAAGTCTGCCTCAAGTCAAGGCTGGGTTCACATGCTTCCTTGTAAACTCAACAGAAAGCATCTCACTTAAGTGCTATGCCAATTTCTCATAATTTTCTCAGCATCGCTTGGGTAGCTACATTTTTTGTTTCCTTGAGTAAGGCTGTACTGCAGTTTTGAAGAGTTCAAAAAGTGTTAAGCGACTTGATTTTAGGATATTTTTTTTAAAGTGTTCACTTGCATTTTCCTAAGTGGATTTTTATGTCAGACTCCAATCAGCTATTTCCAGAGATAATAGAAACAATAATTTTGGGAGAGAAAAAAACATAGAAGTTCTGACAATGATTCACTTTGAGGTTTAGCATGACATCTTTTGTGAGCACGTAAGAACATACTCAGGGCTGTTTTGGATTGATCCAAAGACTGATCTAGGGTCGCATTCTCTACACATAGTGGCCAACGAGCTGACCATGGAAAACTCACTGATAAGGCAGGGATGCAATTGCATGTTTCCACATGCTGGATTTGATGTGCTTTAATTAATAAAGTTATATCTTTAACAGAAAAATTAATACCAGAGACAGAGATAACATGTCAAGAATAGGGATAGGTTCCTACATATACTGTGTAAAAAAGAAACAGTTCAAAATTTTCACAGGTGAAACGAAACAGCCAGGTCAGATAAGCCTTGCAGAAGTAGACAGAAACATTTTGAGCCTTCCAGAGACCATTTGAAGGCTTCTTCCAAAATGCCTCAAAGGATATGTGTGGAATTGTCATATACCATTCAGTTACTTTCCACACAGCACTCATATTGATACTAGAGACAAAGTTGAAGTACTTTGGCCACATCATGAGGAGACAGCAAAGCCTAGAGAAGACAATTATGCTGGGGAAAGTGGAAGGCAAAAGGAAGAGGGGCCGACCAAGGGCAAGATGGATGGGTGGCATCCTTGAAGTGACTGGACTGGGGGTGGTGACGGCCGACAGGGAGCTCTGGCGTGGGCTGGTCCATGAGGTCACGAAGAGTCGAATGAACAACAACAACACCATGTCATAACTATCCTTGGTTTTCCCTTTCATTCTTTCATCTTTTCCCTCATTGCAAAATGTCCAATTTTATATACACAGAATCCTTAGTATCTATTGGTTTTGGGTTCCCAGGCATCCCATGAATACATAAATCCATAATGGTTTTTTTTCATGTCAGGAGCGACTTGAGAAACTACAAGTCACTTCTGGTGTGAGAGAATTGGCCGACTACAGGGACGTTGCTCAGGGGACGCTCGGATGTTTTACCATTCTGTAGGAGGTTTCTCTCATGTCCCTGTGTGGGAAGCTGGAGCTGACAGACAGGAGCTCACCCCACTCCCCGGATTCAAACTGCCGATCTTTTGGTCAGCAGTCCTTTCTGCACAAGGGTTTAATCCATTGCGCCACTGGTGACTCCATCCCTAATGTTGAAGTTCTATTATATACAATGGTGTAGTAAATGGTGTCACTATATAAAATGGTAAAATCAAAGTTTGAGTTTTGGATATTTTGGGGTTTTTTTCAAGTTGTGGATGATTGAATCCATGGTACATGTTTGCATATATAAAAATTGAATGCAAACCCAGTTGCTACATGTGTAAATGCCTTTAATTGTGATTTTCTGATTTTCTTTTGAAAGTGTGATGTTTGGGGTGTAACAGAAAAAAAATCTGTTGCATTTTTAATATTTTTTTTGCTTCAAAATGTGAGGAAAAATAGCATCCAAAATGACGTCTTCCCTTTCTAAATGATCTACAACAGCTAAGCATCCTAAAGTAGAGTGTTTTAGTTTCTTTCTTCTGAATATTGTGAAAATATGTGATCCTACAAGATCAAAAAAGTTCAGGGGAATACTGTGGGGCAACTTTCATAGGAACATGCCGGTCAAACAGTGCTTTCTAGGATACTCTGTCTGAGGTCAGACCAGTTATCCAACAGCAGGAGCTGCAGCAAAGCATTAAAACATTTGCAAGTGCTGATAAGCTGCACAGCGACATGAGAGATGATTAAGGGTAGCAGCTTCAACAGAGGTTTATCACATTCAAACACTTGTAGTGCCTGAAATGTTTTGTGCTTGACAGAGAGGGTTTGTGTATAGTGTGTCTTGAGGACAGTATTGCCAGCCCCTGTATGGCTGAGTTCTTTAAGGACAGTGCCCACTGGCCTCCAGGTTATTTTGATGTGAAAATGGGACTGAGTACCAAGATGTATATAAAAGCGGGTTTTTATACAATGTATTAAAGGTCAAGGTAAATCTTTTTCCCTGACATTAAGTCTAGTCGTGTCCAACTCGGGGGTTGGCGCTCATCTCCATTTCTAAGCCAAAGAGCCAGTGTTGTCCATAGACACCTCCAAGGTCATGTGGCCTGCATGGCACACCGTTACCTTCCTGCAGAAGCGGAACTTATTTATCTACTCACATTTGCATGTTTTCCAATTGCTAGGTTGGCAGGAGCTGGGCCTAACAGCGGGAGCTCACCCCACTCCCCGGATTTGAACCACCGACCTTTTGGTAAGCAAGTTCAGCTGCTCAGAGATTTAACTCGCTGTGCCACTGGCAGCTCCATATTCAATGTATTCGCCCAATTCATTTTTGCCTTAAAATATTTGTGTTACCTGCTGTGGCATTTATGGGGACAAAAACGAAAAGGAAGACAATAAAACATTGTTGGAATGGATAGCAGGTGTTGTAGGGCACTCTTTTATAAACGGTGGCTCCAGGTACTAAATGGGGTCCCCTTAGCTCAATGTTGGGGGTACCAAAAATCTGGCAACAGTAAAAGTTTCTGAATGTCACCAAGTGCCTGTTTGAGACATTTATATAATCTGTTGTGCAGTGTTTGCAGTGGACTCTGCAGAAGATACTTCAGTGTATATCAGAAAAAATAAGTACAAAATAAGTATAAAAACCAAACCCTTGCAAATGCTTATTTTTTATCAGCAAGGGTTTGGTTTTTATGCTGATTTTATATACCTGGGATCATGTAAAATATTCTCATGCCAAAAGGGGTCCCAAGTGGAAAAGTTTAAGAAGCTCTGTTGTATATTTCAGAGATATTCGTTGCCTAAGAAAATCCTATAAAGTTCACCAGACACCTACATGGGACTCAAAAGACATATATACACACAGAGATTGAAGAGAACATAAACCATATATGCAATGTCTCCTACTTTCTCCACCTTCCATATTTTTTTAAAAAAAACCTCACAACCTCTGAGGATGCTTGCCACAGATGCAGGCGAAACGTCAGGAGAGAATGCTTCTAGAACATGGCCATACAGCCCGAAAAACCTACAACAACCCAATCTGAAACATTTATGGTCCAAAACTCCAGTCAGTAATACCTGGTAGACTGTGAAACTAGTAATAAATGCATATGGACCTGAAGATAGGATTAAGGTAAAGGTAGTCCCCTGACATTAAGTCCAGTCATGTCTGACTCTGGGGTGTGCTGCTCATCTCCATTTCTAAGCCAAAGAGCCAGCGTTGTCTGTAGACACCTCCAAGGTCATGTGGCCGGCATGACTGCATGGAGCGCTGTTACCTTCCCGCCGGAGCGGTACCTATTGATCTACTCACATTTGCATGTTTTCGAACTGCTAGGTTGGCAGAAGCTAGGGCTGACAGCGGAAACTCACGCCGCTCCCCGGAATCGAACCTGCGACCTTTCGATCAACAAGCTCAGCAGCTCAGTGCTTTAACCCACTGTGCCACCGGGGGATTGGGACTTAGTAATTGTGGAGGCAGTGTGGGGTAAGAAAATGTATACACAGATTCTCCTGTGCACTTTTGCTTTAGTTTACACTAACATTCACTGTACTGACAACCAGAAAATGCTAACAAAGCCAGTTTTTCTCCCCTTGCTTTAAAATTGGCCCCTTTTCTCAATTCTGCCAACCTAGTCATTTGCTTGTTCCAAAACTCTCCACCTTCCTTTAAAAAAAAAAAGCCTTAGCTACTGAAATAGTTTGAATAACAAAATCAACTGACAGCTTCAATGGCTGTCACAAATCGCCTGGGAGGGAGGAGAAGGGTCACATGTGTCTGCAACCAGATCATTCCTGGAAAAGTTTCTGCTTACTGCGATAGAATGCTTTGTCACTGTTATCTTTCTCTCACACTCCCGAGTTGAATGTGTCTGTTCAGCTCTGCCTGCGCAGGAGGCGAGCCGCTAACAAGTGTGGAAAGTTCTCTTTCAGGCTTGCAGTTTCATTGGTGCAAAAGAAGTGCATGCAACACACTACTAACAACATGGGCACAATGTTTTCCCATGACGATTTTCATTGCAATTTTATTTTTATCTCAGCATAAAATTAGAATGCAAGTGCTTCATTAAAAAGAAATGGCACAAACTCTGTTTCTGCTGGAAGAAATAAACGATAGTTTTTGAAATATGTAAGAACCATCCCACTACTGAAGAACAGAGGCCTATTTAGTCCAGCATTATGCCCATGCATTGTCTGACTAGCTGCCTGCAAAAAAGTCTACAAACATGACACAAGTGCAACAGCAGCTTATGAACAATGAAATGTAATTTTCATACCCCATAACCGGCAAATCTCCACCCCCGCCCCAAATCATGTCATGTCAGAATCCACATATAATTAGATACACAATGTTGGCATCTCAAGACACTGTCACATGTCCAGATTGTTCAGTAATTTCCCTAAATTTCCATCACTTGCCAATAGTGTTTAAAGAAAAAACTGAGCACCCAGTGGTGCAATTAGTTTAACTCTTGTGCTGGCAGGATTGCTGACCCAAAAACCTTAAAATCTCTGGCATAGACACTGAGAACTGGGAAGACCTGGCCCTTGAGTGCTCCAGCTGGAGGTCAGCTATGACCAGCAGTGCTGCAGAATTTGAAGAGGCACGAATGGAGGGTGAAAGAGAGAAACATGCCAGGAGGAAGGTGCGTCAAGCCAACCCTGACCAAGACTGCCTTCCACCTGGAAACCAATGTCCTCACTGTGGGAGAAGATGCAGGTCAAGAATAGGGCTCCACAGCCACCTACGGATCCACAAGAATACTGATCATGGAAGACTATCATACTCGTCCAACGAGGGATCGCCTAAGTAAATAAAGCTGACCCAAAGGTCAGGGTTTAGAATCCAGAGAACAGGGTGAGCTCCAGTCTGTCAGCTCCAGCTTCCCATGCAGGGATATGAGAGAAGCCTCCCACAGGATGGTAAAACATCCAGGCATCCCCCTGGGTAATGTCCTTGCAGACAGCCAAATCTCTCACAACAGAACCGACTTGTAGTTTCTCAATTCACCCCTGACATGAAAAAATAAAATAAAAATAAAAAAACTACAGGCAGGCATGTAGCCGGGGGGGGGGGGGGGGGCTTGGGGGGCTTCAGCCCCCCCCCTAAATTCTCAGGGTGGTCCACAAGAAGGCCTTACTGGTACATTATTTAGACTGTTATGTTTATTCATATCATGATCTGATCACCATGCTCAATATATCCCATATGCCCATGGGGTAACGATACAAAAGGTTTGCTAGGGTGGACCCTCTTTCACTCAGACTCAGCCCCCCCCCCCCCCCGAAACAAAATCCTGGCTACGGGCCTGACATGTGTTGCTGTTAAGTATCATTAAATCATTTCTGATTTACTGAGACCTTAAAGAAAATCTATTATGGGGATTTCTCTGCAAGGTTTGTTTGTTTTGGGGATGGGAATGTGTGCCTGGGACTGAGAGTATGTGACTTGCCCAAGCAGGAATTCATGTCCAAGCAGGAATTCAAACCCTGGTCTCCAGAGTCATAGTCCAAGGCTCAAACCACTACACTAGTTCTTACACACAAGAAATATCCCTGCAAATTTGCCTATTTCTGCCATTTGGATTTTTTTATTCCCCCTCTGTGCTTTTTATGTAGTATTATCTATACTCAAACACCTCACAATCCTGTGCCCCTAGCTGGTACCTCAAGGATTGTAGGGCATATGAGACTGCATTGACTGTAGAGCTCATAATTCAAGAACATTAAGGTGTGGAAAACACTAAGAAAGGAGAAGTTTGGGAATTGTATAAGTTGTAATTGTAATGCCTTTAAGTCATTTCCGATTTATGGTGACCCATTTTGGAGTTTTCTGGGGCAAAGTGTCCCACCCAAGGTTAACCTCTGGGTTTCCATGGCTGAGCTGAGATTCAGACCCTGGTCTTTGGAGTTACACTGTATCACACTGGGAGAAAGCTCTCTTTTTTTTCCACACCGGCAAGGTTTGTATTCGGCAGTGGATGCAGTTGGATCCCTACCATCCACGATAAAAGGTTTGTTGAAAAATAACATGCCTTAGTCAAATGTCCTACATGGTCAAACATAGCATAAGAAAGCAACTTGCACAATTCCATGAAGACATATCTCTCACTGTACCCAAGACTCACCATTGCACAGCAATAGCCCTCTCTCCATGGTCATGCTTTTCCTAGTGGAAAATCAGGGAGCAGATCAGAAAAGCATCGGACTATGTTCCCTTAGCTGGACCAGAGCGAGGACATCTTTCATCACAAGTGGTCTTCCTGAGGTGTCAACAAATAATGTCATTGATGCTGCAAGTCACTTTGGGTGTGAGAGAATCGGCTGTCTTCAAAGACATTGCCCAGGGGACACCTGGATGTGTTACAATCCTGCTGGGAGGCTTTTCTCATGTCCCCATCACCATCACAGCTCAAGCAGGGAGCTTTGAAATGGTTGAACAGAAGCTCTCCAAAGCTTTAGGTGCTCTTACTGCCGATTACAAGGGAAACCAGCTGATTCCTCATCCATATAAAATGCAGAGATGTGCTTTTCATCTTAAGAACAGACAAGCATCTCGAACTCTGAGGATTACCTGGGAAGGAATCCCACTGGAGCATTGCAGCACACCCAAATACCTGGGAGTTACCTTGAACAATGCTTGGACTTAAAAGAAGCACTGTTTCACTATCAAGCAAAAAGTGGGTGCTAGAAATGACATCATACAAAAGCTGACTGGCACAACTTGGGGATCACAAACAGTTACAGTGAAGACATCTGCCTTTGTGCTTTGCTACTCTGCTGCTGAATACGCATGCCCAGTGTGGACTACAACTCACCACATTAAAACAGTGGATGTGGTTCTTAATGAGACATGCCACATTATTAAAAGATTTCTACACCCAACACTGCTGGAGAAATTACACTGTTTAGCCAGTATTGCACCACCTGACATCTGCCAGGAAATAGCAGCCTGTAATGAAAGGACCAAGGCATTGACATCTCCAGCCCATCCTCTGTTCAGATATCAGCCAGCATGCCAATGCCTTATATCAAGAAACTGCTTCCTAAGGCCTGCAGAGATACTTGCAGAAACACCTCAACAAGCGAGATTCCAAAAGTGGCAGGCTAAAACCTGGAACCTCGATCAGTGGCTCATGCCAGATGAGAAACTCCCTCCTGAGCACACAGAAGTCTGGGCAACCTGGAAGGCACTGAACAGGCTGCACTTTGGGAACATGAGATACAGAGCCAACCTTAAGAAATGGGGCTACAAAGTGGAGTCCATGAAATGTGAGTGCGAAGAAGAGCAGACCACAGACCACCTACTACAATGCCACCTGCGCCCTGCCACATGCACAATGGAGGATCTGCTCACAGCGACACCAGAGGCACTCCAAGTGGCCAACTTTTGGTTAAAGGACATTTAGCATAATGCCAAGTTTTTAACTTTCTTTGCATTATTAAATACATTATAACTGTATCCTCGATTTGTTTCTGACATGATAAATAAAAATGTCATTGATAGGAACATAGCCAGGTACAGACCAATCACACCATATACTAACATTTGCTTCAGGAACATAGCCAGCTGCTTCTCCGATCCCTCCACTGCTCACCAGCAACTGAAAGGCCATGGTGGGTGGGTGGGTGGGTGGGTGTGTAATGTTAAGGTGGGGGTGGGGCTTGAGGTGTTGTGGAAGGAGAAAGAGGTTGCCAGCCTTCACAGAAACACCAACTACATACGCAAGCCTAAAGTAGACTTGTCTGTATGTCAACAAAAAGATGCCAGGCTTTATGCCTTACACATTATCACTGGTGTGAATATCTTTCACCCAGTTGGGTTGTTGTAGGTTTTTTCGGGCTATATGGCCATGGTCTAGAGGCATTGTCTCCTGACGTTTTGTCTGCATCTATGGCAAGCATCCTCAGAGGTCACCTCACTACCTCTGAGGATGCTTGCCATAGATGCAGGCGAAACGTCAGGAGACAATGCCTCTAGACCATGGCCATATAGCCAGAAAAAACCTACAACAACCCAGTGATTCCAGCCATGAAAGCCTTCAACAATACATTTTCACCCAGTTATTGGAAATAGCATGTGCCAAGTATATTCCCAAGTTTGCTCCTTATGCATACTTATGCAGAAAGCATGTCTATAACAGTTTACATGGAACAGACCTGGAACTGAAATAGGGAAAGCTAAAAATACTCCAGGCCTCTGAGGTGCCCATAAAGATTAAGTATTAATTTGTCCATTTATGCTTCTGGGATTGTTAAGAAATTCCTATCTGGTTAGTTAGCAAGTGTTGAGAATTAATGTGATTATAAAGATTTACACCTTCCTCATTAATCCAAACTGTCTTAATTTGGAACCAGTAATAACAAAGCAGACAGGGGGAAGGGGCATTCTGCTCTGTGTGAAGATCTAGATGCCAGCCCTAAAACAAATTCACAGCTACTTTTCTTACAAGCCTGTCTAAGCTTTGGAGGGGAGAAAGGAAGATGTGGGTGCCAGGCTGTAGCTACAAAGCTGCCAGAATGAGAAAAACCAGCTGCCTGCTCACAGGGTCCTGTAGCTTTTTGTTATATTTTCTGAACAATTGACTGCCTTAATAATATGTGCATGCGCATTTGTGTGTGCATGCCTGTGTGTGTCTTCACCTCACCTACTGACTTATGGAAACCCTATAAGTTCATAGGGTTTTCCTAAGTGTTTCTCAGCCTGGGGGTTGGGACCCCTGGGGAGGTTGCTAGGGGGTGTCAGAGGGATCACCAGAGACCATCAGAAAACACAGTATTTTCTGTTGGTCATGGGTGTTCGGTGTGGGAAGTCTGGCCCAATTTTATCATTGGTGGGGTTCAGAATGCTCTTTGATTGTAGGTTAACTGTAAATCGCAGCAACTACAACTCCCAAATGTCGTCTATTTTCTCCAAATTTCACCAGTGTTCACATTTGGGCATATTGAGTATTTGTGCCAAGTTTGGTCCAGATCCATCATTGTTTGAGTGCACAGTACTCTCTGGATGGAGGTGAACTCCAACTCCAAAACTCAAGGTCAATGCCCACCAAACTCTTCCAGTATTTACTGTTGGTCATGGCAGTTCTGTGTGCCAACTTTGGTTCAATTCCATCATTGGTGGAGTTCAGTATGCTCTTTGATTGTAGGTGAACTATAAATCTGAGCAACCACAATTCTCAAATGACAAAATCAATCCCGCTCCCAACCCCACCACTATTCAATTTTGGGCATATTGGGGTATTTGCCAAAATTTGGTCCACTGAATGAAAATACATCCAGCATATCAGATATTTACAATTCGTAACAGTAGCAAAATTACAGTTTCGAAGTAGCAACAAAAATAATTTTATTTTTGGAGGTCACCACAACATGAAGAACAGTATTAAGGGATTACGGCATTAGAAAGGTTGAGAACCACTGTCCTAAGAAAACTACTGCTTGCTGTGAAATATAGCCTATGGCACCTAGCATTCCCTAGTGGATTCCCTTCTATGTACCAGTCATGCCTGATACTACTTAGCTTCCCAGGTTTGATGAGATTCATTACAGTCTCCTATCAAAGTGCTAACTGACCTTGACCCTGCTTAGTTTCCAAGATCAAATGGGATCTGGTGCCTACCATCTTTGGGGCCTTCAGTTTGATATGCCTACCTTTTTCTGTTCAGCCTATATTAGTGTAGCTAAGTTTTTGCTGCTGTTGCGTTTTGAATGCATCATCGCTTGAAGTTATGTTTTTTCATGGAAGAGAAATGTACAAGTGTTTGTGTCCATCCCCACCTGTGCTTGATTTTCCCCTCTATTATTATTTTTGATTCAAAATCCTTCTCCTCCTGCTTATTCTTGTAGCAGAAATATGCCACTGTTTCTGTTACATACAATGCAAGAGACTTGTCATCCTCCAGATTTGTCACATAAGCAAAGAAATTCCTAAACACCTCCTTTCTGCTTCCAATAAAAAGAAACTCGAAATGCCAGATCCCAACTAAACTGAAGAAGAAAGAATAAAAATAGCTTTTTCTCCTCCCTCTCCTTTCTTCTTGGCAGGCATGATCTGGCTCTAATATCTGGGTGCAATCCAGCACTGCCACTTGCTAATGTCTTTCATCAGGTAGGAGCAGAAAAGCAGTTTATTCTCCCACCTGTCTCCACAATGGAGAAGGCAACAGACACTTTCTGTTGCTCAGTGGCAGAGCACATGCTTTGCATTTACAAGATCCTAGGGTCAATCCCTAGCACTGAGTAGTTAAGCAAACCTACTGTTCTAAACATTGAAGGTGTGATTTGGCAAACAGGTCACCTTGGACATCAGATCTCAGATGATTCAGGCAGCATGCCAGTGCTAAATCCAACAACATAGCTGCAGAACACATTTAGGAGTCATTGTCAGTCAGTGCAGGTAATCCAGACCTAGATGAACCAACAGCAGATTCGGTGTAATTGACTGCATTCAGGATTGCCAGATCTCAGGATCTGGCTTTGCATTTTCAGTTCACATGATTCCTTTCCAGGCAGCAGACAAGGGTGCAAACTCTCCAGTTTTGGAGGCCTCCATTTCAGGCAAGATGAAATGGCTGTGTGCAACTTTCCCACTCAGCTTGTAGCTGGCAGTTTATAACCATTTACAAGGATTCATTGATCTGTTGCTGAAACTTGCAAAGACTCCCTAGAACAGTGGTTTTCTGGTAAACTGCCTGGGATTTCTGGGAGTTGTAGGCCAAAACACCTGGAGACCCACAGGTTGAGAACCACTGCCCTAGAAAGATCTGTTCATTTACAGATGTCTCCATCCTCCCATTTCCAGATTTCACTTCTGTGGATTTGATTACTCATAGATTTTGTTAATATGTTCTCTTTAGGAATCTTGAGGTCCTCCAACGTGGCTCTATGCCCATCTTCTGCCAGAAATTGACAACAGAGTCTATGGAAGTTGATTATAGATTCACACTTGAGGGACATACAGATTCCTGGAAATTTAAAAAAATGTTTTTAATTTGAGGGTGCTTTCAACAGGGTCTTGCAGTCCTCAGCCCAGGAAAGATTGAGAGGTGACTGTACTTAGTTAGTGTCCTCCTTCTCTGTCAGTTATTGTAGTGCCAGGGCTCACCTTCCATTTTGCTCTGCATCCATCTTTTGACTAGGAGCAGATAGACTAGATTAAGGGCCCTTCTACGCATCCATATAACTCAGAATATCAAGGCAGAAAATCCCACAATATCTGCTTTGAACTGGGGGCGCATCCAGACAGCCCCTTTAATGTGGGAGTTCCCGCAATTAAAAGGGGGCAATGCAAATGACATCCTAGACAAACATGAATTAATTCGCTGCAAACTAGGAAAACCCTGGTTTGTGGTGAATTAATTTGTTAATGGGTTTATTCTGTGCCATCTTGGAAAGTTCTGGGCTTTTGAGAGGACAGTCCAGACAATAGTCCCATGGTTTTCCGGGCTAAATTAGCCTGGAAAACTGTGAGGACACCAATCCCTCCCCCAAACCCCTTTTAAAAAGTAAAATAATGTATCAGGCCCCCATTAGAGTGATGCTGGAGCTCTCCTGGCACATAGAAATGATGCACCAGGAGAACGGGGAGGGGGGGAGGAGCGATTTTTCTTCCCCCTTTTTTTCCTGGTGCGTCATTTCTATGTGCCAGGAGAGCTCTGGCACCACTCTACTGGAGGCCAGGTAAATTCTTTCACTTTTAAAAGGGGTTTTGGGGGAGTTAGGGGAGGGTATTAGAGTGTCTGGGTGTTCTCCCAGAAGGTTTTAGGAGCATATCTGGACACCCACCCCAGAAAGCAAGTGCTTTCTGGATTGTGTGTAAATTAGGACCAGGGAACATTCGAGTTTTTAAAACGTCAATGTTCCCAGGTTAAAGGGCTGTCTGGAAGTGTCCTGGGTTATCTGAATCTACATTGCCATATATTCCAGTTCAAAGCAGATAATGTGGGATTTTATTTGCCTGTGTGACAGGGGCCTAAATGTTCCTCATCTTCTCTTGATAATTACATGGGAAAGACCTATTCTCTGATTCCATCTTGAGCTAGGAATGGCCCCTTTAACTTAGATTTCTATCTTAATTGGGAGTAGCTGCTGTACAGCAATTATGAGGGGAATAAATCTGTTATAATATTAAAATTTCTGTTTTTCTCATTCTGTAATAGGATATGTTACCCTTGCCATTTTCTAAATCATATGGATTTCAGTGAGAGCGACTCCCAAATAAATGTTCACAAGATTTTGCATCCAGTAGAACAGACTATAAAGAACTGGGTCATGTTGCAGGCTGCAGAGAAATGTTTTGGTCCAAGGGGTTCAAGAGATGTGCTGGCATTTACAAGATGTAACTAGGACTCTGGGCTACTGCCTAATGTCATTTGGCTAGTTTCACTGGAAAAGAACAAAGAACATGAGAGAGAGAATGTGAAAGAGAAACCGAGAAAGACCAAAGGATGCATCAAGAGAACAGATAACATTGAAAGAAGAGTTGTTATTTAGGTTTTACTAAAGTTTAAACCGCTCCCACTTCTCTCTGTTTTATGTATGTCCTTAGCAACCGTGTTTTCTGTTTGCTAGGTCAAACTGCGCAAGTTTTGCCCAGGCACATCAGTTAAAGCAGCAGACGATGAATGCCAACTAAGAAGAATGCAGAAAGAAAGAATCCAGCTTCCCTTTGCAGAGAGGGAAAGCCAGTCTGCTTGGAACATGTGGCATAATTTTAACCTCTCTCTTGCCAGTTAGGCAGACACATCCAGCTTCTCTCCTTCTTTGGCACACTTCAGATAGCTGTAGTCACTTCAGACTACACTTCACACTTCAGAGCCCCAGTTTTAAGATGCTGAAAAATTATTTTTCTTAGGCCAGATTTTCCTAATGTGTTCACGAGTGGTCTATGTTAGCCCCAGTCGTATCCTGACTTTCTTGGTTAGAGTTGCTGTCCCATGCATTTGGGAAGAATGTGATAGGTATACATTTGTGATATCTTATGTATATACCCCAACATGTAAACAACAATTACACTTGGACCTGAATTCTACTGTCATGGTATTTTACCTATATTTTGTTGGCTCACCATTCAATGGGGGGCTGTTCTAGAATTCAGGTCATGTTCAAAGTGCATTGCATATGTGACCTGGTTGTAAACCTTACAACAACCTTGCAATGTAAGCTAAGGATATTATCCCTTATATTGCAAATGGAGGGACTGAGGAAGTGTGGCTTGCTACTCCACCAGTGATTCATATGTTATGACCAAAAGATCCTGCATCAGAAGATGTATATGCCTTGAGTAGCTACTTTACTTTAGCTGCATTTCCCAATGCTATGCTAGCTTTAGCACAGGACAAGCTAACTGGATCCCCAGAGATCCTTGGGGGAATCCTTGATGACCTCAAATAAGAAGGATGCAATGTCACTGATCTCTTCATGGGCATATGGAGGTAGGTGTTGTGTGACTTACAAACTGGAACTGGGGGGCAACTATAGTCATGTAGTTGCCCCCCTGACCAAAAAGGTGAGTAGCAATGACCTTAGTCTTATGCCATTATAACTTATTGACTCAATGTCAGATAATATTTGTTGGGTGACTTCCTGATTTAGAGCAAGGAAAGCATACTATTCCTATAACATACCAGTTCTCTGACTATTAAGATGCAGCCCACATATCTCAGGTTCCTTTTTTTTTTTTGCATCTTTACACTCCATGTATGTGAGTCACCCAAGGCCACCCAGTGGGTTTTCATGGTCAACTGAGTAATCTAACCCTTGTCTCCAGAGTCATTCTCCAACGTTCAAACCATCACAACACATTGGCTCTCTCTGTTCATGTTTACTCAGAAGTAAATCCACTGTTTTAAATGGGGCTTGTTCCCAAGTGGGGAGGTTTGGAATTGTAGCTTCAGTTCTTTATTCCCAATCTGTAAAATGGGAACAGTGCCTCCAAGTTATTGGGAAAGTGCTTGTGTGCATGAAACCTTACAGAATTGGAACTATTCATTCAATTCCACAAGGAGGCATACACCAAACTTTCCAATGAGTTATGCCCAAATGGGATTCTTTTTTGCCTTTAACTGTTTGTAAGCAATTGCCTTATTCTTACATTCAATGCACAGCCACTAGGGTGACCTAGATAAAAAGCTGTAAAGTCCTTGGCACCTTAAATTCACCCCAGGTGACGCAACTACAGCAGGTTTCCTCCAATATTTGTTTCATTCAGAGGCAGTGGTTTATCACAAAGGGAGCAGATTTCTGAGCCGCATGGCTATTTTTATTCCATGTAGTTTTTAGCAATTTTTTTTGTCACAGGTGACTTAGCTGCAAGGCTAATGCAATAAAGAGGGGACGTTACTCTACTGCAATAACTGTACATCAGCCCCTGAAATACCGATCTCTTTACACCCATAATGAAGAATAGTGGCCCAGAGTTATTTGGCTCCAGGCGAATGGTTTCTCTAATATATGTATAGAAAAGATTTTTTTCTATAAAAGAGAAACAAAATTTTCCAGAATTCCTTTGTTTCTGTAGGGAAAGCTGGATTTTCATCCCTCTGTCCTCATTCATTTAGCCTCTTGCTCTCTGACCGCAATGCAAAGTGACTTAGAAGTTTCTGGAGATCAAGGTTCAAATCCCTGCTTGGCCATGAAATCCCACTTGATGACCTTAAAGAAGTCATACTCTCTCAGGGCCCTTTCATACAGCCATATAACCCAGAACATCAAGGCAGAAAATCCTACAGTATCTGCTTTGAACTGGGTTATCTGAGTCCACATTGCCCTATTTTCCGGTTCAAAGCAGATATTGTGGGATTCCCTGCCTTGATATTCTGGATTATATGGCTATGTGGAAGGGCCCTCAGCCTCACAGGAAGGAAAAGGCAAATCCCCTTTGAAGAAATCTTGCCAGAAAAACCACATGGTAGATGCAATCAGAAGTGACTTGAAGGAACACGACAACAACACACAAAGGAAAGACCTCTATAACCTTTAATCATCAGCTGCTCAGTTCAGATATTACAAACTGAGAGTTGCAGCTTCTTTGAATCAATTTACCTGCTGTATGGTCACACTTTTTTCCAACTGCCCTTCCAAGCATATGGGAAGCATTATTGTCTTTTTCTGTGAGTCACATCATCACAAGATATGTCCACAGAATTATTGCTTCAATTCAATCATCTTGTTTGAGCTACGTGTGTTACAAAGAAAAGGGGGCGGGTTAGTTTTGAATGGGCAGTTATGACCCATTAGTGTTGCAAAAGATTTGCTTCATCCCCATAGAAATTAAAATTATTGGGGAATGGTTGTTTGAAAGAGATCAAGACAGTTGCCTGCATTTTTGAACTCTCCTGAGATTGGGAACTGACATGATAAATTGGTGCACTTAAAAAAATATCCCTACTCCTCCACAATCTCTATCACCAAGAACATATACACCATTATTTATGTGTTGGAGATCAATGTATGCACAGGAAGCCCATTTTACTCATGGAGAGTCAGGGTTTAATTAAGAAGTCTAGAAGATCAGGTGATTCAGATTGGGATTGTTCTGAACAGTAACTTTTCCAAGCTCTGTATTGTCGAAAGCTTTAATGGCCGGAATCACTGGGTTGTTGTAGGTTTTTTCGGGCTATATGGCCATGGTCTACAGGCATTCTCTCCTGACGTTTCGCCTGCATCTATGGCAAGCATCCTCAGAGGTAGTGAGGTTTAGGATGCATGAATGAAACTAATTTCTTTCTCACTGCAGTGAGCTGAGCCTTTTCTCACTACAGTGTCAGTATCATGGCCAAATGTAAGCAGATGTGAGCTGCATGAAATATTTGACTTGTTTTAGTGACCTTGTTGGGTAACTTTTTGCATGTGCTTTCCGCTTTGAGGCTGGGAAAAGACAGGATGGTGTGAACAGAGCTGGTAGAGCAAATTTTCTCCATTGATCACCCGTTTCCACTCTTTGTTTTAACCTTTGGAAGTCCATTTTTTCATCACTTCTAGCTTGTGGGGGGAAGGGGAAGAGTTCACCTCAAACCAGGTGCTCTATATGCCCAGGAATAGAGATCAGATTGCCAGGCAAAGGGATAAGTCTGGGTAGACTTTCAGGTGACCCAAATCTACATTGACTGTGAAGGATGCTGGCCCCCATCGGTGAAAGAAATGCAATGCTTCTCTGCTATACCATGTGCTGCATCATAAAGCCTGTGCTGTAGCAGTCATGTGTGTTGGTGTTTGGCACCGAAGGAACCCTTTGAAGCACCTAAAACTATACCCAACTCTGGAGTGAATCTTTGTCTTTCTCATGCACACATGGAATGTAATTCTTCATGAAACTACTTTTTCAGGTAACAACAAATTATTTTCTTCCCATGGCAGAAAATGTTGAAAACGACAACTGTTTTTGAAGGTTATTGCAGTTTTCTACTCTTCTACACAAAATTCACATATGGTTGTTTTGTGCAGAAAACAGCATTTTCTGCAGGACAAAGAGGAGAAGCAATAACTAAACATGGAGCTTTGGCCAGCCACCCTCTAATTCCTAATGTATATTTTAAAAATCTCTTCCATGATAAAAGCAATTGCACATTTTGCACCTGGAGAACACTTTGATTGTGTACTGAATGATTCACTTAGAAAACCAGAGTGGATACAACTTTGAGAATCCTTCCACTATCATGCCCAGTCCCAGAAGTAAATTTTCAAAGCTTTGCTGAGGCTCAAAGTTACTGCAGTCACACACAAACATATCATTTTGGTGTGTTACATCATGATATCTCATATGTCTTGTTTTTCAGGTTCTCACCATTCTTCCAGTTATATTTCAATGCTCACAGGAGCATGTCTAGCACTCAAGGTATGTACATTTTGAGGTAACTATCACAGAAAGCTGTTGAGAGTAACACCCATATGCACACCCTTCATCTCAAGAGCATTATTTCAATAATGGCTGGGCTGCTATCTGCTGAATTACATCTGGCACTATAAACCTGTACTAAGAAAGATTGGGGCTAAGTATCCTCCAATTGTGGTTTCTCTCATATTCATTTTTTTAAAAATCTCAAATTCCAGGCATTCCAAATCTTAAGCAATTTTGGATGTTGGAGATGTCATCAAAAAACGAATCCAAATGAAATCCTTCCCTATCAAATGTGGCATACTGCTCAAATTCAGTTAGTAATGACAATACAATGCCATAGCATTTTCAATTTCTATGTATGGACATGAAAGCTAAGAGGAGGAGGAGACATCTAGGGATTCTGCCAAAAATGACTAAGGACTTTATTGCTCAGGGCAAGTAAACCAACATTGCAACTGAAACATCAACTTTTAGGAGATATTGTATTGCAAAACACCTCCTTTCCATATAAAGAGGAAGAATGTTGTTGCCACAATAGTGCTGGCCACCTATGAGGTTTTGTAAATACTTGTATTTTAAAAATTGTTTAGATCTGCTTCCAATGTAATCAGATTTTGTAAAGAAATAGCAAATCTAGCCAATTTTCAGTGCAAGTATATGCATGTATAGCCATTAGGTTTGTGCATTTCAGTTTAACTTCAATCCGTTTCTGCTGGCTGGATTCTGGTAGATCCCATATCCATTTTTGTGCACCTCTTAAAAATGGATGGGTAGCCAGATAGCTTTGGCCCTCACCCAAAAAATATGGCTAGATCTGGCCCATTGGCAGCAATGGAGAATTTACAAGGCTTCCCTTTCCATTCTTCCCTTCAAGTGAGCCTGGGTTTCAGCAACAAGGTTAAGGAAGTACCCTATCTGGCCCATTATGGGGGGAACTTCCCTGGATCCCATTCCCTTCATTTTAGGCATTGTTTGTCCTTATATCCTTCATTAATAACTGGATTAAAATAAACAAGAGTTAATATTATATATTATTATTAAACAGAATTAAGATAACACTCTTTTGTGATCCTTTCCTTTCTGTCTGTAGAGGAGTTCAAGTATAATGCTTTGTTAAAGCTGTTTATTTCTGCTCTAGAAGAGACAGGTACTGCAGGCGTGCTCTCACCCTGCACATTTTTTCCAAGGCATTTAAAAGAAGGGTTCCAGGGAAGAAAGAACGATCAACCTGGAGCTATTTCCCTAGGGTTCCTTTAAAATGCCTCCTCTTTTCTCTTGATTTGCACTGCAGTCCCTGTCTGCTTTGGGTTTAATTCTTCCTTAAAGCTGTTTCTACTTTCTACTCTAGAGGAGATGTAACTAGGAGGTAGTAGTTTTCTAAGAATGAGACTATTCTTTTTGTTTGCTGGGATTACTATTATTAATAATAATTATTGTCATTTAGAAGTATATTCTGAAGGAGAGAAGGGGAGGAGAAAAAGAAGCTAAAAGGGTGACTCTCCAAATGCATGCGTGCATCCCACCCACCAATCCCACACGTTCCCAACTCCCAATTATCCCCACTAAAGAAAAAGAATCAAGAAAATAAAGGAAAAACAAAAAGAGTCAAGAGAGAAGCCAAGCCAGAAGCCAAACCAAAAAATACACTGAAGCCATGATGCAATTGTGATGCTGAATAGGGGAAGACGAGCCGTGATTGGCTGCCACGTGGTCCTGTTACGACAGGAATCCGTGACACCTGGGCCCTTGCCATTACAGCCACTGGGCCAAGCCGAAGAAGCTGAATTGGCCGAAGAAAAATGATTAAAATGGATCCACAGACATATCTAATCCCCATAACCCAACCACATTAGGTTCAATGTGACTCACTCTCATAGGACAGCAGTCCAATGGACTCATTAATGAAACTCTAATACGTTTTATTTTTTAATTTCAAGAATGCCATCTGTCTTCTGGTTTTGATTCTTCCAGTCCTTCCCACTCCAATAAATGAGAGGGCGTTCTTCAAGGTTCAGTTATAGGCTGCTAAAATATACTTATAATAAGCTATAGTTTAATTTGCAGTGTAAAACAGAAGAATGCATGCAAAATTTGGCTGGTGCCTTTAGATCTATATTGAGACTTGTGTGCATTGAGCCTGGTGCTATTTGCATGCTTCTTGCAATGTTTTGTCTAGCATGCACTATTCTAAAAATGGCTGTTGTGGTCAGGAGAAGGGACTTGCCCAGTCGAGCAATCCCGAAACTTTCATGATGACAACCAAATGGGTTATCATTTTACAAAAACCAATTTCACTGTTGACCTCCCACAATGTCGCATTTGTGTAGCAATGCTCACAACAGCTGTGTGTGCTGTGTTCTCTCCCTTCCCAGTCCTGTCTCTGTTTGTGTCTTCTCATATTGACAAATACTACAGCTGACGGCAAAGATTAGACATGAGATTATGGAGTGGAAATGTTTTTGCCTCATAAGACATCATCACACATGAGGAGGATTTGCATAGATTGCCAGGGACATAATTTTACTGTCCTGACTTTCATTTGTGTGTGTGTTTGGAGAGTCCTAGAATCTATCAAGGTCTTTCCATTCCAATAGCTTCAGCAAGTTGTGAATCAAACTATTCATCAGCATGCACCCAATCTGAAAATGCTGTAAGTTGCTGCAAAGATGTGGATTCTCTTGGTCAGCTATGAATATAAAAATTGTTTTCCAGTCAAGGACTTTGCTGGCCCTTTTGATTTACCAGAAATATATCTAAAACATGGTTAGCTCCAGATTTGGGAATTGGTGTTTGTTAGCGGAATATATGTAGCAGGGCCCCTTCTGCTTCACTGGAGACTCTAGTTTGTTGTCATTGTTGTTATTTCTGCCTTCTAGATCAGTGGTTCTCAACCTTCCTAATGCCATGACCCCTTAATACAGTTCCTCATATTAGGGTGACCTCCCAAAACATAAAATTATTTTCGTTGCTAATTCACGACAGTAATTTTGCTACTGTTATGAATCGTAATGTAAATATCTGATATGCAAGGTTATTTTCAATCACTGGACCATATTTGTCACAAATACCCAATATGCCCAAATTTGAACACTGGTGGGCTTGGGAAGGATTGATTTTGTCATTTGGGTGTTGTAGTTGCTGGGATTTATAGTTCACCTACAATCAAAGAGCATTCTGAACTCCACCAATGATGGAATTGAACCAAACTTGGCACACAGAACTCCCATGATCAACAGAAAATACTGGAAGAGTTTGGTGGGCATTGACCTTGAGTTTTGGAGTTGTAGTTCACCTACACCTAGAGAGCACTGTGGACTTAAGCAATGATAGATCCGGACCAAAACTTGGCACGAATACTCCATATGCCCAAATGTGAACATTGATGGAGTTTGGGGAAAATAGACCTTGACATTTAGGAGTTGTAGTTGTTGGATTTATAGTTCACCTACAATAAAGAGCATTCTGAACCTCATCAATGATAGAATTGGGCCAGACTTCCCACACAGAATCCCCATGACCAGAAAACACTGTGTTTTCTGATGGTCTTTGGTGAACCCTCTGACACCCCCTTGTGACCTCCCCCCCCCCCAGGGGTCCTGACCTCCAAGTTGAGAAACGCTGCCATAGATGAACCTAAATGCTTCTCTTTATAGACATAAATCTATAAAGAGCAGCAGAAAAAGCTTCATTCACAAACTCATTCTCAGATCAGTGTGTTCAGTAAGACCAACAGTCTGGTCTCATGTTTTTTACTCACTTTCTCAAGTGGCACATAAGATGCTGATGATAGCAGAAACCACAGGAGGTTCAGGAAGTGACTGGCAAAGAAGCAAGCAACACCTTTTCCTCCAGCATTTGAGACCAAATTGGCAAGAAGACTGATACAATAGCACCAAACTAGAGTAAATCCATGTAATTTCTAAGTGGAGAGCTTTGAATACCATAGAATTGTTCTCTAATTTTCCAGTGTAATTCTAAGGTCAATTTCTGCAGGAATTTCCATTGATCATAGAATTATATTGGAAGTCTAGAGAGAAAACTTCTCTAGGCATTTTCTAGGCCCTCCAGAGCTATTCCAAGCTTTTCAGAAGCTTGAGAGGGTTTATTTCAGGTAATAATTTCCAGATTATGCAAAAACTGTGTTGCGCAAAGAGTCCTGAAACGGATCCCTTGCATAATATGCAGACCTACTGTATCAATACATCAGTTCTATTTAGGCTGAAATAAAAATTCTTCAGTGTGCACCTCCCATCAATTGTAAGACACACAGAGATTTCAGTACCCTCAACAAAAAAGGTGAAAAAAAATCTAAGACACCCACCATTTTAACAGATGTTTATCGGGAAGGGGGGGGTATAGGAATTATGGCTGCCCTGCCAACTCAAGGAGCTGATTGACCAGTTTTATTACAGGTTTGTTGTCAGTGATGGGAACGAAAAGCTGAAAGGCAGCTTGGAAATGGCAGGAAGGGGATGTCTTGGGGAATGGCACAAGTCCATTGTCTGAGCACCTGCCCAATGTGGCAAGCTTCCCTCCAAGCTGGAATGGCTTGCTTCAGTCTGACAACAAGCAGGCATTTCAGATTTTTCACTCTGCAAAACCAGTGGGTGCAAGAGGTAGCTGAACAACTCCCAATGTTTTTTGGAAGATGTGAGTCCTTATGAATCCATTTTACTAGACTTTGGTTCTAGATAAAGGATGGGAACTATTTGCCCTAATGAATGGTTTTTCATCAAAAATAGAGAATGCAAGGATTTTTGTGTGTGTCAGAAGTGACTTGAGAAACTGCAAGTTGCTTCTGGTGTGAGAGAATTCACAGTTTGCAAGGACATTGCCCAGGGGACGCCCGGATGTTTTGATGTTTTACCATCCTTGTGGGAGGCTTCTCTCATGTCCCTACATGGGGAGCTGGAGCTGACAGAGCGAGCTCATTCTTGCCCTCCCTGAAGTCGAACCTCCAACTTGTCGGACAGCAGTCCTGCCGGCACAAGGGTTCAATTTTGAATTGGGGCATGTGGACTGGAGTATATATGAATAATGCTATGTGAAATACTGTCTGAAGACCATGGGTTTTCCTGCCACCATTTGTGCTTTGATATGTTGTTGCCTGATTGCTACAATGTGATCTCTTAGGATGAAACCTAAGGATGGCTTGGAAAATTGCACTTTCCTTTTGGGATGCAGGGAATTCCAAGACAGAGGTCTCATAACATGCAGTCCATAGAGTTAATAAGTCTTGTTTGACACCAGATTTGCAATAGGGATGGAAGCAACATAACCTTGGTTCATATTTGAGTACAAAATTTTCTGTTCTCAAATTAATTAAATTAGCTTATAATGCAATGATCTTAGAATGTTAATTATCCTTCATTTTGATCCCTCTCCAAACAGTGCCATGCACTTCAGTGATCAAAAAGCGTATGTTAAGGAAATATCATAGAACCCTAGAATTGGAAGAGACCTCATGGGCCATCCAGTCCGAACCCCTGGCAAAAAGCAGGAAAATTGCATTCAAAGCACCCCCAATAGATGGCCATCCAGCCTCTGTTTAAAAGCCTCCAAAGAAGGAGCCTTCACCACACTCCAGGGCAGAGAGTTCCACTGCTGAACAGCTCTCACAGTCAAGAAGTTCTTCTTAATGTTCAGATGGAATCTCCTTTCTTGTAGTTTGTAGCCATTGTTCCATTGTGTCCTAGTCTCCAGGGCAGCAGAAAACAAACTTGCTCCTGAAGGGAACTCTTCTTCTTTGTGGCACCCTTTTCACATATTTATACATGGGTATCATGTCTCCTCTCTGCGTACTCTTCTCCAGGCTAAACATGCTCAGCTCTTTAAACTGCGCCTCATAGGGCTTGTTCTCCAGACCCTTGATCATTTTCATCGCCCACCTCTGGATACATTCCAGCTTGTCTACATCTCCCTTCAACTGCGGTGTCCAGATTTGGACACAGTATTCCAGGTGTGGTCTGACCAAGACAGAATAGAGGGTCAGCATTTGGTACATACAAGTACCAAATGGGAAATACAAGTGTACTGAGGAAATGACAAAAAAATCATATGCATTTAATTTCTGTGTCTACAAGAATATATGCAGTTTTTGTGCAGATTATAAAAAAGGAAGATGAGATAGATCTATGCCTGAAAAGAAATGCAATGTCATTTTACCATAATTATAATTGATCGTACAATTCAGGATGACAGGGTAGTGCTCAGAAAAGTTACTTTTTTTGAACCATAAGTCCCCGAATCCTTTAGCTGACATAAGACTCAAAAACAAAAACAAAACCAACCTTCTGTGCTCTGTTAGGTTGAATAGTGGTCATGGATTCAGTCTACCCGCAGTGCAACCAGAGGATCATTGATGTCAGTGATGGCTACATCCCTCATCTGTTAATCTGATTAGCTATCACAATCCAACCCAAAAAGAGAAAACCTCAAAACTTGCTGAGATGCCATCTGTATAGAAGCACTTTAAAAAGGTCACTGTGTCCGATGCGTTTTGAGTGTAAAACATCTGTCTTCATCAAGGTAATGGCTCAGAACTTTTCTCTTTAGTTTCTGTCACAAGTTCATTCGTTGATGTGTGATTGCTAGCCATCTCACAGTAGATTTGGGTGGGAAAGACATTTTGATTTTCTACCTGCAAGGGTGCTTCCTCTTTAGTAAATGCTTGGGAGGAACCCTTACAAATATTGGAGGCAGCTTTGTACTGAATTAGATGATTGAATCACATACCCCAGTGCTGTCTGGGAGGGATCTGGGAGTTATAGTACAAGACAATTATTTTCTCATGCTCTCCTCTGGCTTTTGGTGACTCTCTGGAATCTTGAGCAGAATGGAACCACTTTTGATCCCACTTTTCTTTTGGAATAGAAAAGTAGATTATTCTTTTCTGACCACTAGCAACCCAGGCCACTGTAGCACTGCAAATTGACCCTATCCTCATATTTTCTATGCTGATTAATGGTTCTCTTTCAAGAGCTTGAGCTCTCAATCAATCCATTTAGTTATACTAATACCTAACTTTTTTTCCAATCAACTCAAGGTGGCATTCCTCTGTCCTGGCAATACCCCTCTGAAGGTAAGCTATTGCAGACTAAATACTCCAGAAGATAGGAGCAGAATTCAAAATGGGCCGAAACTAATGAAATGAAGTTCAACAGGGATAAATGCAAGATACTCCACTTAGGCAGAAAAAAATGAAATGCAAAGATACAGAATGGGGGAAGATGCCCGGCTCGAAAGCAGTACGTGTGAAACAGATATTAGAATCCTCATGGACAACAAGTTAAACATGAGCCAACAATGTGATGCAGTGGCTGAAAAAACCAATGGGATTTTGGCCTGCATAAATAAGAACATAATGTCTAGATCCAAGGAAGTCATGCTACCCCTTTCTTCTGCCTTGGTCAGACCACACCTGGAATCACATTGTGTCCAATTCTGGGGACCACGATTGAAGGGAGATGTTGGCAGGCTGGAATGTGTCCAGAGAAGGGTGACTATAATGATAAAGGTTCTGGAAAATAAGACCTATGAGGAGTGGCTGAAAGAGCTGGGTATGTTTAGGCTGTAGAAGAGAAGGCTGAGAAGAGACATGATGGCCATGTATAAATATGTGAGTGGAAGTCATAGGAAGGATGGAACAGGCTGCCCTGGAGACTAGGATGCGGAACAACGGCTTCAAACTACAGGAAAGGAGATTCCACCTGAAGATTAGGAAGAAGTTCCTAACTGTGAGAGCTGTTCAGCAGTGGAACTCTCTGTTCTGGAGTGTGGTAGAGGCTCCTTGGAGACTTTTAAATAGAGGCTGGATGGCCACCTGTCAGGGGTGTTTTGAATGCAATTTTCCTGCTTCTTGGCAGAATTGGTTGGACTAGATGACTCACAAGGTCTCTTCCAATTCTATGATTCTATGAAATGAACAAAGCCCACAGGCAGGCAGAAGTGAACCTGTAAAATATCATGGAAGAGTTTAAGGAGTGATCACTGATATAAAAATGGGGAGGTTCTCGCCCTCTCCTTATTTTCATGTTGTGGCTGAGGTTGCACAACGCATAAGAGTTTGTTTTTCTCATTTAAGTCCCTTTTTGAGCTAACCTCTACTTCCCCTTTTGTGAGATAAGCATCTTGTTTTCATAGTCAAATGGCCAAATGTGTGTGAAGGAGGGGGGAAAGGTTTTAATTCATTCCTTTGGCTCTGCTTCCGAGTTTAGATTTATGTCACCAGAAACCTTCTCCCTCCTATCTCTCTCTCTGTCTCTCCTTGAATGGACTTCTGACGATGGAGGAGTCCAGCCAAAGGGTGATGCTTAACATTTTCCATCCCACCCTGTGTGCGCTACAAATGGACCACTTGGCTAAGGGCCGATTTGCAAGCCTGAGCCTTGCTGTTGAGGCAGACAGAGTGAAGAGAATGGGTGCAAAGGAGAAGGTGGTGCCTCTTCCTCCATTTAATCCCAGTAAATAATCTGATTGGCAAATGAATCTTGCATCAATGCAGCTGGGACAGCCCCTTCCACTATACTGGAGGGCCTGGGCTAGGGCTGGGCGGCTTAGCTTAAGGGTTGTCAGAAATGTTGTCTTCCAAAACAGAAGAATGACCAGAGAAGGTTGTCCCTGCCTCTTTCATAACAACCCAGCATCCATACTCTTCAATGGGTGTATCTACACTGTCAAAGTAATGCAGTTTGATATCACTGGATCAATGCTACAGAATCCTGGGCAATGTAGTTTGGTATTCTTTTTATTTATTGTATTGTAATTTTTATTTATTGTATTATTATTGTAATGTATTTAAAAACATGGAGTTTAAAAACTTGGCATTATACTAAATGTCCTTTGACCAGTAGCTGGCCACTTGAAGTGACTCTGGTGTTGCTATAAAAAAGGTCCTCCATTGTGCATGCAGCAGGGCGCAGACTGCATTGTCGTAGGTGGTCTATGGTTTGCTCTTCTCCACACCTGCATGTTGTGGAATCCACTTTGTGGCCCCAGTTCTTAAGATTGGCTCTGCATCTCGTGGTGCCAGAATGCAATCTGTTCAGTGTCTTCCAAGTCGCCCAGTCTTCTGTGAGCCCGGGGAGAGCCTCTCATCCGGTATCAGACATTACTTGAGGTTCCAAGTTTAACCTGCCACTTCTGAACTCTCGCTTGCTGAGGTGTTCCTGTGAGTATCTCTGTAGATCTTAGAAAACTATTTTTTGACTTAAGGCATTGGCGTGCTGGCTGATATCTAAACAGAGATGTCACTACCTTGGTCCTTTCATTATTGGCTGCTATTTCCGAGTGGATGTTAGATGGTGCAATACCGGCTAAATAGTATAATTTCTCCAGTGGTGTAAGGCACAGACATCCTGTCATAATGCAGCATGTCTCATTAAGAGCCACATCCACTGTTTTAGCGTGGTGAGATGTGTTCCACACTGGGCATGCATACTCATCAGCAGAGTAGCAAAGCGCAAGGGCAGATGTCTTCACTGTGTCTGGTTGTGATCTCCAGGTTGTGCCAGTCAGCTTTCGTATGGTATTGTTTCTAGCACCCACTTTTTCTTTATATTTAAGCAGTGTTTCTTGTAGGTGAGAGCACAGTCCAAAGTAACTCCCAGGTATTTGGATGTGCTGCAATGCTCCAGTGCAATTCCTTGCCAAATAATCCTCAGAGGTTGAGGATTTGGTGAGTTTGGTGAGACACCAGCTCTTTGGCAGAGAAGACAACAGACTTTATAAAACTACAACTCCCATAATTCCATAGCATTGAGCCATGGCAGTTAAAGTGTTGTCAGACTGGCCTATTGGCAAAACCATCACTGACATGAAAATCCAGATCTTTTGGACTATAAGTGCCATCATCTCTGACCATTATCCATGCTGCTAGGAGCTGAAAAAGTTACAATTAAAAACATCTGGAGGATTATAGGTGGGAAAAACCTGTAATGGCTGCAGAACCCTACTGTTATTGCTTTGCTATCATGAAGCTGTTATTGCTTCACTACCATGTCCAGTGCTGAACAGAAGGTTTATAAATGGCAAGACAAACTGGACTAGATTATCCGCAGTGTTCTCCATCCCAATGTCTTCATGACTGAGTCAGATTCTACGGACCACACAGGGAAAATGATCATTTTTCATTTCTGGACAATATACAAATCACTTCTCACTTTTTCAAGTGTATGCTCACAATAGGCACCTGAAACAAATTCATGTGACTTCAAGGCCACCCATTAAGCAATGCTGTAGCCTTGTTACTGGAGTTTGAGTCCAATACATTTGGGAAGGTTGTTGTGGCCGCTGCATCACATTGCTGTGCCTCCCCTGCACCCCAAGCAAGTAGAAAGTCTTTGAAACCAGCAGTGTGCCTTCTTCTCCAGGAAAGACAAGGGAGATACAATTCTTGGAGTCTTTATTTTGGATTCTCACTGCACAAAATAATAGAGCACGTCAGCCCATAAACCATTCCTAGTTTAATTGTTCTATTTTCAAATGCCGCCTCTCCCTCTTTGGGTGGATGACTGCCAGAAAAGCCAAAAAGGGATAGTTTAAACAATTTAGATTGGAGATCTTGGTGCACCCCCCCCCCCCCCAAAATACTATTTTTGCAAAGATGCTAAGGATACACAAGGGGGCAGAGGAACTTTTACAATTCAGCTCTACTGTTTTTCAAGGCAAAACTCATGCAGGCAGCCATTTGGGTTTCAAAACATCTCCCCCGTATCAGTCCAATTCTCTTGAGAGCACAAACATAGAGATTCAATTATGTAATTAAGGGGAAAGCAGAGTTGGGAACGCTAGGCCTGAACATTAATTGAAGCACGTTCAGTGTAGAAGATGAAAAATTAATTTGCAACCATATACTAGTACTCAAAACTATGGACTTCTCTACAATGGCCCAAACTCTGTATTAACTGTGAATGTACCACTGGCAGTCTTCATGACCCACATTAATGTCCAGTTTTTTAAAGCTATACTTCAACTTTGTCCCACTTTTGGCAAAGTTGCTTTTGACAAACTATGGAGTATCTTTAAGGTCTGGGAAAGTCTGGACAGTGGGACACACACACACACACACATATACATATTGGATAGCATAGGAAAGAGTTAACACTCCGGTTGTACAGTATTTCTTTAGCTGTGCTCCTGTTCAGAAGATTTCACCTCACTTTCTATCCCTGTAACAAATGGATTTTGAAAAAATGGCTTGCTGTGAAAACAAGGATTGGTAATAAAGCTTCAGTTGGGACACCTGTTCCACATGATAATTCTTTCAGGAGTGAATTTCCCTTCTGGGGGGTAGACTTCTTACTTCCTGTTGTCTCACCCCCATTCTTAAGTATGAGTCAGGATGTTTGTAACTCGGAGACTTCCTGTATGCACAATAGACAACCATAGTGTGATTGTCTTCTTATTCCATTTTAACTGCCATGCTTCCATCTATTTAATTTTCTCTGGCTGGGAATTCTATGTGTTCCTCCTAAACACTCAATTTAGGATCCCATAGAATGGAGCCATGGCAGTTAAAGTTGAATAGTACTGCCATAAAGTAATTGTCCAAGGGTGAATTGGCTCCTAGTAATCTCTTTCTTTGATAAAGTTATCCTTTCTGCCCAGGGGATACTGTTTTCACCAAGGGAAAGGCCCATTGGCTTTTTAATAATAGACACCACTTTGTTTCAACAGACGGAAGAAATAAATATTTCCCTCTCTATATTTAGATGCTTGCTTTGACAGTTTGGCCCTGGGGAGTTTGTGTGGCTGTAATGGGCAGGGAGTTGTTCTGCGCTTCTGCCTGAGTGTCAGTTCACAACAGCAAGCATCTGGTTGCTTTGCATGAAGAAGAGCCAAGCAGCAGCAGTAGATTCCTTTGGTGAAGGAAGGCCCTCTTGCTCTGTGCAAAAACTTAAATGAATGGTGGAAGGGGATAGACACAAATACAGAGAGTGGGAAAAAGAAAGAAAGAAACCCTGGGAAATTTCCTTTGGAGGAAGTAAAATAGCAATTTTAAAATTTTAAATTATCTGCCCAAACATTTAGAAATGAGAATACCGGTGGTTGTGTTGGTTTCCATGCCAGTTGCATAATGAATCAACTTCGATTGTTAGGGTATTTTTATGATTCCTCTTTTATCGTCATGGCTCTATACAGTACAATGGAATCCTGGGATTTGTAGTTTGAACACGCACTGGAGCTTTCTGGCTGAGAATTCGAAATCTTTCTCTCTAAATTGCAAAATCCAAGATTCCACTGATAGAACTACTGGCAAAATAGTGCTATAATTCTTAATCACAGTGCTACCGTTTTGCAGCATAAATGGGCCCTTAATCTGAACTTTAAAGGAACTCTCTAAATTGCTAGATTGACTTTAATGGGCAAGGTTCAGTGCTTTGGATTGCTCCTTTAAGGTTCCAAATAAAATCCAGAATGAATTTACCACTTAAACGAAATGGAAGACAAGTGTCTAAAATGTATTACTCACACCCTCCCTTTTTTTTTCTTGATTTGGAGTCCAACGTATCTCACAGAATACACTGAGAAGAAAACCGTTCTGAAAAAAAACCCCATAATGACAAAATGTTTAAAAAATTAAATACTGTAAATCATCTTTTTTCAACCTGGGGGTTGGGACCCTTTGGGGGGTTGTGAGGGGGGTATCAGAGGGGTCGCCAAAGACTATAAGAAAACACAGTGTTTTTTGTTGGTCATGGGGGTTCTGAGTGGGAAATTTGGCCCAATTCTATTGTTGGTGGGGTTTAGAATGCTCTTTGATTGTAGATGAACTATAAACCCCAGCAACTACAACTCCCAACTGTCAAGGTCTGTTTTCCCCAAACTCCACCAGTGTTCACATTTAGGCATACTGAGCATTCATGCCAAGTTTGGTCCAGATCCATCATTGTTTGAGTCAACAGTGCTCTTTGGATTTAGGTGAACAACAACTCCAAAACTCAAGGTCAGTGCCCACTATACCCTTCCAGTACTTTCTATTGGTCATGGGAGTTCTGTGTGCCAAGTTTGGTTCAATTCCATCATTGGTGGAGTTCAGAATGCTCTTTGAGTGTAGGTTAAGTATAAATCCCAGCAACGACAACTCCCAAATTACAAAATCAATCCCCCTCCTCCAACCCCACTAGTATTCAAATTAGGGAATATCGGGTATTTGTGCTAAATTTGGTCCAGTGAATGAAAATACATCCTGCATATCAGATATTTACATTACGATTTATAACAGTAGCAAAATCACAGTTATGAAGTAGCAACAAAAATAATTTTATGGTCACCACAACATGAGGAACTGTATTAAGGGGTTGTGGCATTAAAAAGGTTGAGAAACACTGCCGTGAATCATGCTAGTCAAACAAGACTAATTTAAAGCATTAAATGGATTTTAAAATAAAAGAGTAGCAGTAAAACACATACACCTCATTATCAAACCTTTCAGCACAACAAGAAAATTGCCAGATCTCAATGCACCATAGATTAGAAGATCCTGGCAAGCAAATAATCAAGAATGGTATGTATCAGGACAGCAACACCTACAAGGAGAGTATGACTTTTTTTTGTCCATTTAAACAAGCCGTTTACTGAAGGTGCTTGTTTCTAGTTTTGAGGGAATATTTTTACTATCTGCACCATTGTTACAATATTTTAAGCAGCTTTTCTAACAATCTGTGTCCTATTTTAGTAGACTGAAGTTGTTGCAGAGGGTAAGAGAGAGCAGAAAACTCTTCCATGTCCCTTCAGATCTAGAAGTTTAGTTCTTTATAAGTCAGCTTTAGGTGAATTCCTGGACATTACTGCATGCTTTTATCTATCCTGCACCTTTTCTGTAAAGTGGGATAGCGGTGACTTACCATCATCACAATGGTGAATTTCGGACAGATGCTGGCATTGCAAAATTGAGACACCTTGCTGTGCAAAGCCACACTTTTGGGTGTGCAACATAACTTCACTCTCCCACTGTACTGCTTCCCTTCCTTTTAAAATTATATTTTATAAACTCTACATGTATTGCACAATAGTTTGCAGTAGAGACTACTATCTGGTTTGCCATCTCCATGTGATAAATTCTCTTGTTCAGATACAACAAATTGAAAGGGGCACAAGATGAACTGATCCTGCAAAGACATTTTAGCAGAAGCTGCAATCTGTGCCGCCACATTTCAGAGCTGCGAGTAACCATCATTGCATTTCCCATGACACCCATATTGCACTTTTCTCAATGCTAAGTGGAAAAGGCCACAAAAAGACAAAGAGGAGAAAAGAAAAAGAGTTCTTTAATTCCAGGATACTGAAGTGAAATGATGCCACATATTTGTCCATTTCTCCCATATGGCTCTTATGATTTAGAGTGAATAAACTGTAGCCTATTACAGCTTGAAACAGCAAGACCAAGATACCAAAACAAGCTGTTACTTTAGTGGAGAGAATCTGGCAAAGACTAGAAACAGGTGGAGGAATCATTCCAGCCTGGCATGTGAAATAGCAAAAGCATCTAGTAAAGCACCCACACAGGGCACTATCTAGCCAAAGTTAAGCACTGGCTTTTATAGGAGACTATAAAGCATATTTGCCATAATTCGCAAATGGTATATTAAGCTCCATAGTAAGATCACCATAAATTGGGAAGGACATGAAGACACACAACAACTAATATTTTAGTGTAGAAAGAATATGTGGTTTAAACAATTTGCATGCAGGGGAAAATGAAACTGAATGATTTATCACTATAAATACCAGGTGCTGTAGGCTATACAGTATTTCAGAGGAAGGAACTGGTGAAACCATACCACTTCCTTGCCTAAGAAAGCATCATGAAATTCATGGGGGCTGACATAAGTCAACAGTCAATGTGGAGATATGTGTACACATAATTTACCTATTAGCCTGCAGTATTAATGTGAGGCTGGAATGGGGACAGAATGGGAACAGGGAGGGATCAGAACCCGGAAAAGTTCCTTTTTGGTACTACAGCTTACGGAATCATCACATGACTAAGATGTGTGGTCCAAAAGTGGTTCATCCATCCAGTTCTGGATAGAAGGACATGATGCCAATTTCCCCCATGCAGGCAGGCAGAGACTGGATGTCTGCTCAAGGCGTTCATGTTGCCTAGTTTGGGTTTCCTTGGTGCTGAATTAGAATTACAATTTGGCATGGATTACAGACAGACCAGCTGCTCTGCTGTAGCAACAAATGGTTTTGTTGTTGTTTTGCAAGTCCCCCAAAAGTCCTCAAGTGAAAGGAGGTCAGAGCCTGGCCATGGTGTGTTTTCTTCTTCTCCCTGAAACCTTTCCATGTCAAATGACTGCAGAAAGGTTGCTTTCCTGCTAGTTGTACATTTTTTATTTCCACTACTGTCTTTTTAAGAGGGATGCAGGAAGCTGCTCTAAATCACCTTGCCTCCATCCCATAAAAGCCTGGCATGAATTGCAATAGGTCAGCTCTGGGTTACAGTAATCCAATAATCCAATTAACAACCCCTGGCCAAAGTCACTTTTTGTTTGGTTTTGTTCTAAAACTAACCAGCCTATAAAATCACTGAGATCACATTTGGCAATTCTTTATGTAGCATTTCTTTGACCAGTATTTGATCTCATTTGTGTTCTTTTCCTCACAATTGCCCACCTAAGTCACAGCTCAAATACAGCAAATATAGCTTTGACTTAAAACTCTGATTATAATACAGGAAAGCCTGTTAAATGCCATTGGGCTTACTTCTGAGTAGCCATATTTAGGATTGCTCTTAATCTGCTCTATCACTCCTCATCTTTTATTTATTTAAAACTTTTATATCCCAATCTTCTCACCTCCATAGAGGGACTCGGACCGGCTTACAGCAAGGATCCAATGCTACTAATACAAGTTAAAACATCATACAACAATACAAGATTAAAATACATATAGGTAAAATACATATATACCAAATCGCCAAGGTAAAATCATGTTCAACTCAGTTCTGCATATGTGGTCACTCACTTTGGTCTGTAACCAGTCTCAGCCATTATTCTGGGAATGCTTCGTTCCATAACCAGGATTTCACTAGCCTCCTGAAGGATTAGAGGGAGGTGGCAGATCTAATCTCGCTTGGGAGAGAGTTCCGCCCTGGGTCCTGTCCTGTTCAACATCTTCATTAATGACTTAGATGAAGGGTTAGAAGGCATGATCATCAAGTTTGCAGATGACACCAAATTGGGAGGGATAGTTAATACTCCAGAAGACAGAAGCAGAATTCAAAACGATCTAGAAGGACATGGCCATATAGCCCGGAAAAACCTACAACAACCCAGATCTAGAAGGAGCTAGACAAGGCTGTCTTCTTTCAGTACTTCTTATTATAACAGCATGGGATCAAATATGGGATGAATCTAAGAGGTTTAAAACTCAATAAAGTGGAACTAAAAGTATGTATATATGCCAATGACTGGGGGCCCATCCAAACATTATCTTTATCCCAGGAGCTCCTGAAACAAACTGAAGGGTGGTTAAATGCCATTTCCTGTAAACACAGAAGCAATCACTACAAACGACAAAAACACGAGATCTTCAGGTGCAGGAATATCCTGGTTCTGAGCCGAAAATCTGCATTTTCGAATGTCTGTATATCCCTGCACTTGGAAATAATGGGATTTTTTTAAATCCAGGTTTGTTCCCAGGATTTAGATGTTTGTTCCTGATTGGTCAGTTCCTAAAAAGAAGGTGACAGTTGAGTAGAATACGAAAACTTTGTTTGTGTGTCAGAAACTTCATTAAATGTGTGGAGGGAACATTTTCTCTGGCCAGCACAAAGTTGTGCCCCCCTAGTCAAAGTTGTACATTTTTTTCACAATAAGAGCAATCAGGAACAGACCTGTATAATCCAGGAACAACACCCTGTCTACACAAATGGCCCTGCAGCTTATATAACCCAGGAATGGAACTTATACGATGATTCACATCGTCACATATTCACATCTTAAGTTTTTAGAAAAAATGTCTGAATTTCCAGCAGAAGTCATGTGGTGACCATCTTGGGGGCTGCAAAATCCCATGACAAAGCAGCAAGTGTGGATGACAGAGTCAGAAATCCCGGACCAACTGGTCTGTATCTGGACATCTTTTCAGGTCCCATTTTTGTTTGTTTTTTGTTTGTTTGTTTGTTTTTGCCCCTGACTAAAATGCGCAATTTGGTGCTGTCTGGAACTGCCCTTAATACTGCTGGTAGAAAATCCAGCAGAATGAATAGTTGTGGTAAACCAGCTGTTAGCAAATTATACTACAATATCAGGATTTAAAGTCAACAAAGAAAAAAACCCAAGATAATCTTTAAGCTCAGGTTTGCAGCAACCTAAGTAGGCTGAAAACAAAGGGGGGAAGTGGGAAGAGAAGAGAGAAACTGGCACATTTTAAGAGCAGCTGAAGAATTGAGATGGCAGAGGATTAACCAAAACTTTCCCTGATAAATCACGACAATTGGGTGGTATGGTGAAGCCACGGGCAATATTGATTAGGAAATTTTAGGAAGTGAAGTACCAAAAAAGCACTTTGGCTGAGCTTTGGTTGCGGCCGTTAATGTGAAAGACAAAGAAGAGGAGGAGAAGGAGGAAAGGCAGTCAATTATAAAGATTAATATATTTCTGTGGACCAAATTCGCACCTGTTAACCAGACAGCAAAGTGGCAGCGTGCCCTGCCCCGTTGCCAACAGCCATCCCGCTTTTTCTGGCCGCTCTGCCTGGATGTTGGGCGTGGCCCAACTCCTTATGCCTTTGTTTAGCCAGCATTCAGAACAGGTGCTGTTTGCGGTGTCCTCTAAGGTTTAGTTTCTTAGCAAATCCAGCAACAAAGCCTATCAAGTTGGTTGCTATTTATTTTTCTGCCCTGCCTGCTTTTTAAACCGTGGTCAGGTGGGAAAGTGGTTGCTTCTCCCAGTGATTTTTGCAAGAGGTCAAGAAGAGACGTTAAAGAGTTGTTTGCATATTAGGTTTCGGGCGGCTGTTATTGCCCAATTACAAGTCAATTAGACAATGAGCCAGAGCAGAAGAAAAATGAAAGCAACGAATTTGTAAGACAGTTAATCCCTACACCAAATAATTTCCTGGTCAGATTCTAGAAGAAACAGAAAATAAATCTTCTGTGTTTCTTTGACTGAAAGAGGTTATTTTATGGTCCAGAGAGTTTTCGTTCAAACAATCACAATAGATGGCTCCAAATTTTTGGAAAACTAGCCAATACTTAATGGAATCACAGAGTTTGTTTATACAATCCAGCAGGCAATGTGTTTGTATCTTTGATTTGGTTTTCATAAGAATTAATGGCTGACTCTTAAATAAAATTCTGACACTTTGAAATGTAATGTTTGAGGACTATCATTCCCAGAACCTTCAGATATGCAAGGTGGAGAATTATGGGAGTTGATATTTTTCCCTAAAACTAGCATTAAAACCATCGACATGCATCAGTCAAAATAGAACAAACAAATTGAATTAGATGGCTTGATAAGACCAAAATCACTGCATTTCATCTCATAACAGTCACCATCACACAATTCCCCTTTTGGGAAAAGCAAAATTGGTATTTTGCCTATCCCCATGTAATAGTTGCACCGAAAGTTCACTTGCCCAGGTGAGTGAATTAACGGTCTGACTGCCCTTTTGGCATTATGGGGGTTGACTCAACTGGGAACTGAGGGCCCATCCAGGCAGGAACTTTATTGCAGTATCTACCACAATAAAGGAGGGGATGTCTGGACAATGCTCTGGACAGTCTCAAATTAATTCACTACCAACTAGGAAAACCCTGGTTTGTAGCAAATTAATTAGATAGTGGGTTTATTCCACACCTTCTTGGAAGGTGTGGGATAAATCCACTATTTCCAGTTCTGGGCTGCAGAATACTACAGTCTATACAGTATTCCCACAGTTTACCGGGCTAAATAAGCCTGGTAAACAGTGGAAATACCCACCCCCCTCTCCGGAAGCCCCCAAACCCTTTATAAAAGTAATAAAAACTTACCCAGCCTCCATTACAAGCCTTGGCCGGCTCTCCCGGCACATAGAATTGACACACCAGGGGAGGGGGGGAGTCGTCCAAGGCTTGTAATGGAGGCTGGGTAAGTTTTTATTACTTTTCTAAGGGGTCTGGGGGCTTCCAGGGAGGGGGAGTGGGGCCTTCAGATGTTCTCTCAGGCTAGTCCCGAGAGAACATCTGTACACCCACCCCAGAAAGCATGCACTTTCTTGGGTGGGTGTGGATAGGCCCCCAGGAAAATCTGTATTTTTAAAATGTGTATTCTCCTGGAATAAAGGTCTGTCTGGATCCGGTCTGAGTCAAGCCCCGCAGAACCAATATTCAACTAATTGGTGGTAGCCCTGTCCCTAAACATGCTCACACGAATGAGGATTCTGTGGTGAAGAAGACCACCCCCTCCAAAAAAAAACATCATGGGAAATAGCATGTTGACTGTGGGATTCTGGAATCAGAAGCCCAAAGGAGTCCTCCATAGCCTATTCTCAAGCTCTGCTTTATCCTAGAGACATTCTGATGCTAAAAAGAAAGGAACAAGATCTAATTCAGGGACACCAATTAAGATGGTCACCATTTCCTGAAAAAAGTGAACAGGTGTAGTCTCGCCTACAACCATTGATATAGTTATAGTCTGTTTGTTTGCCACTGCATTACTCAGTGGGGGTAGCTGAAGATTAAATGCTCTCCCTTGTCTCATGATCCTGGGGTCTGTTTTTTAAGTGTGACAACATGATGAAATGGTGGGAACTAGCTTATCTCTGACTACCCACACAGCAGTGCCAAAATTTTAGACATTTGCCTTTTTCTCCTTGGACTCCTGATTGGATGTAAACATCAGATGGGCACCAGGCTCCCTTACAACCTTGAAAATGTGTCAGATGACTATTGCAGTGATATATTTATTTATTTATTTATTTAGTACACTTGTATACCGCTAATATCTCAGCCTGTGCGGCGACTCATTGCGGTTTACAACATATTTAAAAATACAATATTCACTTTAAAAATATAAAATAAAATATAAAAATACATACATATACATACATAGTATTGGGCCACCAATACAGACCGGAACATCTCATAGTTAAAGTCGTAATCCAATTCGTTATCCTTGATTGCTAGTCCATGATCAAAACATCATCACATCGGAATTAGTTGAAAACTTGCTCGAACATCCAAGTTTTCAGTTTTTTCCGAAATGCCATTAGCGAGGTGGCTGATCTTATTTCAGTAGGGAGGGCATTCCAAAGCCGGGGGGCCACCACAGAAAAGGCCCTATCTCTCGTTCCCGCAAGCCGCACTTGTGAAGCAGGCGGGATGGAGAGAAGGGCTTCTCCTGAAGATCTTAGGGTCCTGGTGGGCTGATAGGCCGAGATACGTTCGGATAGGTATGTAGGGCCAGAACCGTTTAGGGCTTTAAAGGTCAAAGCCAGCACTTTGAATTGGGCTCGGTAGCTAATCGGTAGCCAGTGGAGCTGGTACAGCAGAGGAGTTGTATGCTCCCTGCGCCCTGCTCCTGTTAATACCATGGCTGCCGCCCGTTGGACTAATTGGAGCTTCCGGGCCGTCTTCAAAGGCAACCCCACGTAGAGAGCGTTGCAGTAGTCAAGGCGGGATGTAACCAGAGCGTGGACTACCGTGGCCAAGTCAGACTTCCCAAGGTACGGTCGCAGTTGGCGCACGAGTCTTAACTGTGCGAATGCTCCCCTGGTCACCGCCGAAACCTGGGGATCCAGGCTCAGCGATGAGTCCAGGATCACACCCAAACTGCGAACCTGTGTCTTCAGGGGGAGTGCGACCCCGTCTAACACAGGCTGTAACCCTATACCCTGTTCGTCCCTGCGACTGACCAGGAGTACCTCTGTCTTGTCTGGATTCAATTTCAATTTGTTCGCCCCCATCCAGACCGTCACAGCGGCCAAGCACCGGTTCAGGACCTCGACAGCCTCCTTAGTAGCGGGTGGGAAGGAGTGACAGAGCTGGACATCATCTGCGTACAGATGACACCGCACCCCGAAACTCCGGATGATCTCGCCCAGCGGCTTCATGTAGATGTTAAACAACATGGGGGACAGTATTGAACCCTGAGGAACCCCACAAAACAAAGGTTGTGGGGTAGAACAGGAGTCCTCCAGTGACACCTTCTGAGACCGACCCTCGAGGAATGACCGGAGCCACTGCAGAGCAGTACCTCCGAGACCCATTCCCGCGAGGCGTCCCAGAAGGATACCGTGGTCGACGGTATCGAAGGCCGCTGAGAGGTCGAGTAGCACCAACAGGGACACACTCCCCCTGTCGAGCTCCCGACGGAGATCATCCACTAAGGCGACCAAGGCTGTCTCGGTACCATGTCCCGGCCTAAAGCCAGACTGTGCCGGGTCTAGATAATCCATGTCTACCAAGAATGCCTGGAGTTGTGAGGCCACCACACGTTCCATGACTTTGCCCAAAAAGGGAAGATTGGAAACAGGCCGATAGTTTACCAATTGAGTGGGGTCCAGTGATGGTTTCTTCAACAGCGGTTTTATCACAGCTTGCTTTAAGCTGGCTGGAAAAATGCCTTCCCGAAGGGAGGCATTAACCACCACCTTAACCCACTCGGCCAATCCCCCTCTGGCCTCCTTTAGAAGCCAGGATGGGCAGGGGTCTAGGATGCATGTGGTAGCTCTCATTCCTCGAAGCACCTTGTCCACATCCTCGGTTTGAACCAATTGAAATGAATCCATCAAAATCGGGCAAGCAGATGCTCGTGTTACATCCTCAGAGACTGCCGTTAATATGGTGTCCAGTCCAGAGCGGATCAAAGCGACTTTGTCTGTAAAGAACCGAGCAAAAGCTTCACAGCGAGCTGCCGCGTCATCAGGGCACCCATCCTGAATGGTGGGTTTTAAAAGGCCTCTGACAACTCGGAACAGTTCAGCCGGACGGTTCTTTGCAGACGCAATAGTGGCCGCAAAGAAAGTTTTCTTTGCGGCTCTTATTGCCGCGGCATATGACCTTAAAAAGGACACAAACCGTGTTCGGTTTGGCTCGCTCGGATCCGAACGCCACACGCTCTCTAGTTCCCTCTTCTTTCGCTTCAACAGAAATGTTGGTGAAGGTGTTGGATCTTGCCTACAGCACGTAACTGTGACATTCATTCCATTCACTCCAAATGAAATCTAATGCTCAAATCTTTCTTAACTCCTCATCCCAAATCTTGGCCTGTGCCTTCTGTGACTAATCCAATGTCATGAACTATTACATCAATGCTCGTGTTACAGAGCAAAGCCCAAACAACTCTGGTAACAAATGTTAGGCTTAGAAAAGCTATTTTAGATATTCATGTAGAAGCAGTGTTATTAGTCTTTAATAAGGTCACAGCTTTTAAAAGAAATGGCCTTTTCCCAAGTTGTGTGAAAGAAACTAACTGAAGCATGGCTTTGCTTAGTGTTGTTTTGTTTTGTGTGAACAAAGTTGGGGACCCTGATGGCAGATCCACTGTATTGTCAAAGGCTTTCATGGCCAGAATCACTGGGCTGCTGTGAGCTTTCCGGGCTGTATGGCCATGTTCCAGAAGCATTATCTCCTGACGTTTCACCCACATCTATGGCAGGCATCCCCAGAGGTTGTGAGGTCTGCTGAAAACTAGGCAAATGGAGTTTATATATCTGTGGAATGTCCAGGGTGAGAGAATGAACTCTTGTCTGCTTGAGTCAAGTGTGAATGTTGCAAATGGCCACCTTGATTCGCATTGAATGGCCTTGCAGCTTCTAAGCCTGGCTGCTTCTTGCCTGGGGGAAACATATACAGAGAATTCTTTCTTTAACACCACCACTACCCTGGCTAAAATTCAACATTCCCTCAACACAGCCTAAATATCTACGCATGAATATATGCTACAGGTGTCCTACACAATCCTTGCACCGAATATCAACATTGGGCAACAATGACTAGGAGCTATTTCACAATATGAAATACACATCTGGCAATGTAAAATGCAAAGCTGCAGCATGGAGTAGCAATTTGCAAAGACAAGGCACAGAAAAAAGAGTCTGTCTGTGCAACTGTGCCAGTTTCAACAGATTATGTCTGTTGCTTGATGGTGACTTTTTGGTGAAGTATAACTTGATTGTTTATTCTTCCCTAAATGAATGCCATCTAGACTTCCAGGGTGGTGAATGTGATTTCACATTCAGAAAGTTTGGAAAAGTGAAATCTGGTGTGGAATCTTTGGCTCAGAATCAGAGCATAATACAGCTCTCTCAGGCCAACTGGTGATGGTTTGGAAACAAATGGAAGTCTGGGTTGTTGTCGGTTTTTCAGGCTATATGGCCATGTTCTAGAATCATTCTCTCCTGATATTTTGACTGCATCTATGGCAGGCATCCTCAGAGGTTGTGAGATGTCACAACCTCTGAGGATGCCTGCCATAGATGCAGGCGAAACATAAGGAGAGGATGCTTTTAGAATGTGACGATATAGCCTGAAAAACCGACAACAACCCAGTGATTCCAGTCATGAAAACCTTCGACAATAAATGGGAATCTGCCTTTTTATTAAAGCACAAAGAAGGTGAAGCAAAGAAGCTGAAGCGTTAAGAAAGAAACTTTGGGGAAAGTAGCCAGTTTTTCAGGAGACTTTCAAGGAGGACTCACAGAGGGAATGGAGAATTTTGGGGATCCATGCAGAAGGGGCAACTGGAGAGGCAAGCAAGATTCACTGGAAGAGAAGAAAGTTCTGCATTAGAAATGTTTGTCTACCTAATGGAACCTCTCTCTTTCAGTGCCAACTGTTCTCTGAAAAGCTTTGCACAATTCAGGTTTTAAGCTCATGCAATTGTATTTTTTGTTGACATGAAGCTGAGGCATTAACAAGCCTTATTTGGCTGTTCCCGGGACTATTGTTAGCAGGGTGGTTGGGTTCCCCGTCACTGGGAGGGAGTGTGTTCATGGTGTGTTTGTGGCTTCTGCTACCAAGGGGATTTGAGTTCCTTTGGCACTGCCTTACCGGGCTCAGCAAGGACAAGGGGGTCAGCTTCTCACGGTTTCCTTTGCCTTCTCTTAACCATCCATGTGTGCAGCTGAGGATGGAATCAATTAAGGCACCAATGTATGACGTGCCTGGCTTGTCCGTCCATGTGCACTCTGTCAGGAGTCTACACTGGCCATCGGGCCAGGTCTCCTCCCAGATGAGGGAATTCCCTGCCTTTTGCCTATATATGGCCTGCAAACAACCCTGCAATTCCAACATGAGCATTTGCTATCCTTCATTCAGCATTGTTTAAAGAGGGTGTTTGGCACTGGGCATCAAGTGAGATGCTTGTTAAAAACCTGGCACCCAGTTTTGTTTGACAGATTTAGACACACCAGAGTCTTTACAAGAAGCATGTGGGTGGGATGGTGAAGAGCAGAAGGTGAAGATGGAGGGCAGGAGTAGGAGAAGGAAGAAGAAGAGGGACAGTCTGTTTTTCAAACATGCCCAATTCTCTCTTTCAGTTCAGGAAGAACATAGGGAGCTTAATAGTATCGACTCTTATTACATAATCTGAAACTATATGGCTGTAACTTCATATAACTAAGCCAAAGTGTTTGCAAATCAAAGAATTACATAAGACCTACATGCTGTGCTTCCCCTGGCCTCCCGTTGTCTTCCATTGTTTCTTTGTATCCACACTCGGAGATTGTAAACTCTTTGGGGCTGGAACCTGTCAAAGCTTTTTTTATAGTTCTGTGGAGGCATGTGTTTGCAACATGGGGGTTGGATCAGCAGGCATGCATGCAAACACCATCCTCCAGATTTTTGCATAACTGTCTGTTCCATGTAGGATTGAAATAATAAAAGGAGCTGTTGTAACCTGCATTCAACTTTTAATGTTCCTATGAATTAACCTACAATCGGAAGCCGTGATAAATCAAGCGTTCTGAGTTTTGTAAGGATGTTGATTCTAATTTAGACCTGGGGAAACTCTTTCAGCCAAAGGGCAAAAACAAATTTAGGGAGGTTCATGTGGGGTACATCCCATTGGGAGTAGAGCCAAAACAAAAGAAAAAGGGGCACCAAACTACCAGCATATTTTAATTTAAAGCTCTTACTATGTGTAATTGAACATTCAGACTTTTCAGAATGGGAAAAGTAGGAGAGAAGCTGGAAAATCTTCTGGCAAGGTCTCATGGGGACAGGGACAAGGACATTTCGGGGACTCCAGAAGATCAGATTAGGACCTGGAGGCGGGGGAGAAAATTTCATCTCAGTCTTTAAATTCACTGACACCAATCTAACCTAATATTGTATGTGCTGATTTTTAGAAGCTCTGTGAGGTCTCATGTTCTTTAACTGGAAACCGCAAGACCTGACCCCCAGAACTTGATGGCAAGACTTGACTATTGGTGTTATGTTGCCCACAAGAAGATACTACTCTAAAGAAATCCTATCCTCTAACATTTCACAGGTGAAAACTGGAGGTACACGCTATATCACTTTGGTTATATGGAATCATGGGAATTGTTGTTTTACAAGGTCTTTAGCCTTCTCTGCCAAAGAGTGGCGGTGCCTCACCAAAATACAAGTCCCAGGATTCCATAGAATTGAGACATGGCAGTTCAAGTGGTAGGTGAACCCTGGGACACATGTAGCAAAAGACTTACCTATAAACCCATAGTAAAGGGTATTTTTAAGCTCAGAGTCTACCATGTCCATGTTGTTCAATCCCTTTTAAACAGTAATATCTGTAACTGAACAGGGTTTTTTTTTTCTATCCAAGCATATTCTTTAATAATGAGTGATGAGCATCAGTTTGGAGATCAGTGTTGCATGTGACACCCAATTATTATGAATCTTACTATTTGAAAATACTGTATTTGACTCATCACACCACAGAAGTCTTGTTTGTTGTTCATTCATTCAGTCATTTTCGACTCTTTGTGAGCTCATGGACCAGCCCATACCAGAGCTCCCTGTTGGCCATCACCACCCCCAGCTCCTTCAAGGTCAATCCAGTCACTTCAAGGATGCCATCCATCCATCTTGCTGGCTCCTCCCAATCCATTCAAATGCCTCTCTATGTCAATTTAAAAAGAATTGTATTGTTATGCAGTGACATAGCCTGGAAGTCTGTCCACATGTATAAACAGAGCCTCAGCAACGTACAAAATCATAGTAACACAATTAGAATCCAGCGTGCAATAACTCAGTTTCTGCAATGTTTTGCAGATGGATCCCAACGGAATACTGATGGAATGGGGCAAACGTCATGTGAATTGCGTTCAAATTGCAAAAGTAGTTTTCATGCGCAAGGGGCTTCTTCAGAACCCCTTCCTGCATCATTTCACAGAGTTCTTTGCAAACATTCTGACATGTTGGTTTACTGGGGATTTGGAAAGGCTATGAGTCATATGGTGACACCAATTTAATCAGTTTCAGATTGGAAAGAAGAATATCCTTTCCAGTATTTACTGATTCAAGCAACTGTTTCTAAGTGACACCAGGACCAAATTTCGAAGTACCAGCCTTCTGGAGCTCTGCAAGATATTTGAAATTCTTCAGCACTTGGCATCATGAAAATGTTAGGTCCTGGGGACTTCTTTCTTCCTCCTGGTTCTGTGTCTAATAATAAATAACCCTCAACATTTCCCTAGTAGCAATTAGTGAATCTAAGTTCTTCTCTAAGCAAGAACATATCCTTGGCATCCAGACTGCACTGTGATTAATATATGCAATATAGCTTGATATTAACTTGTTGGAATGAGCTCTGGGTTACGTCCAATGCTGGGATGCACATAGTCTTTTGTGAATCAAACAAGCTTAAAATGTGGAGGCAATTTTCGAGGGACTGGTTTGTGGCTAACCTGAAGGATGTGGCAATCTTGGCAAAGAAAACATATTCAAAACAACTTGACTTTTAGGCCATGAATTACCAAGGGATTTATTTGCTATTATGTAATCAGGCTTTTAATTGGTTCCAATGCTCAATAGCTATAATCCCTGGAAAGAGCAACAACAATAGCATTGCTTTATTAGTGTAACAAATAACATCGAATCACTTTTATGGATATGTTTTAGGCCCTTCACACGACACTATTGTGGCACTCTATTCCACTTTAATTGCCATGGCAGCATCTTATAGATCCTAAGAAGTGCAGTTTAGGGAAATGTCTAGAAATTTCAGCAAAAGAGCTATAGTACATCACTAGACTACAAACTTCTGGATTCCTAGTGAAAACAGTTAAAATGGGACATGGTGGTATAGTTAAACAGTGTGAAAGGATCCCTCATCATGTTGTTGTTGTTGTTGTTGTTGTTGTTGTTGTTGTTGCTGCTGCTGTTGTTGTTGCTGCTCCTCCTGCTGCTGCTGCTGCTGGGTGCCTTCAAGACAGTTCCAACATATAGTAATCTCATGATGATTCAATCATGAGGTTTTCTTGTTCTGAGGTGGTTTGCCTTTGCATTCTTCTGAGGCTGAGAGAGAGTCTTGGGATCCTACTGCTGAATGGGGATTCAAACCATGGTCTGCCAAAGTCCTAGTCCAATGCATAAACCACTACACTACACTGGTACATGCACAAGTCATTTAGACGGGCATTTAAAAAGATGTATACCATTCATTTATCAGTCTTGAGGGTTTGTTTTTTTTTAAAAAAAATAAGAAATGGAATAATAAAGTGGCAAGCAATGCAATGAAAACATGTTGTGTTACTTTATAGAAATGGTAATGAACAACCTCACTACCTCTGAGGATGCTTGCCATAGATGCAGGTGAAATGTCAGGAGAAATCCCTCTAGAACATGGCCATGTAGCCCGAAAAAACCTACAACAACCCAGTGATTCCAGCCATGAAAGCCTTCGACAATACATTAAACCATTGCTGATGGTTCTCAAGTCAGTGAGGCAATTGAATTCATTCAGAGCTTTGAGGTAAAAGTAAAGGTTTTCCCCTGATTTTAAGTCCAGTCATGTCTGACTCTGGGGGATAGTGCTCATCTCCATTTCTATGGCAAAAGGCCAGTATTGTCTATAACCACCTCCAATGTCATGTGGCTGGCACGACTGCATGGAGCACTGTTACCTTCCCACAGGAGTGGTACCTATTGATCTACTCACATTTGCATGTTTTCAAACTGCTAGGTTGGCAGAAACCGGGGCTAACAGCAGGAGCTCATGCTGCTCCACAGATTCAAACCTGTGACCTTTCGGTAAGCAAGTTCAGCAGCTCAGTGGTTTAACCCACTGAGCCACCAGGGACTCCTATTTACTACTTTACTCAGACCTTTTCTAATTTATCCAAGGTGCTGAACCTATTTGAGGACTTGGCTTAATAACAGAGATCATTTGAAGTTCAGACTAAAAGCCAGAACAGATACAGGGCCCCACTGACATGAAGAACAGCTGTCACTGGTGTGAGTAATGCCAACAAATTCCTTGACAAACATTAAAGCAAAGAACAGGAACAGATTGTTGCTTTAAAAGTAGTTTCCCTAGCACCGTTCTTAAAATACTGTAGATGCTTATGTAATATTTAAATTAGATGCATGCATATATTTTCGTAGCACACATTTTTTGCATCCCTTTTGTTCACTTTGGTGAACTCAGGAGACCAGGCCCGCATCTTGTTTTATCCCTCCCATTTCTTCTATTAAAGCTGAATATCTTATTCTGAACTGCTTGCCTCTCTTGCCATATCACTGGACATTCAGGAGTGTATCAGCTGGTTGCATTCTTACTGCTCTTTAAAGCAGTGGTTCTTGACCTTTTTTGACCAGGGCCCACTTAGACCAGGACCTCTTGACCAGGGCCCAGTTTGACCAGGGACCACTTGACAAAGGCAACCCCCCTCTGAATATATTTTGCCAACAACACTTTGTGACAAGCAAATCTTAGGCTCATTATAAGTCAGAGGCAAACTGACGGTACATAATAATAACCATGGTTGCAGATGGACAACTATGATATGTTAGGGTTGCCATTTGATAAGGGAGGAGCCTCCGGTGACACAATGGGTTAAACCATTGTGCCAGCAGGACTGCTGACTGAAAGGTTGGTGGTTCAAATCTGGGGAGTGGGGTGAGCTCCCATCTGACAGCTCAAGCTTCTCAGGAGAGAAGCCTTCTACAGGGTGGTAAAACATCTGGGCACCCCCGGGCAACATCCTTACAGACAGCCAATTCTCTCACGCCAGAAATGACTTGCAGTTTCTCAAGTTGCTCCTGACACAATTTTTTTAAATAAGATTGGCATAAGTCAGATTTATCGTGAATACTTGCGTAGCTAGTGCTGGATTTGGGACAAATGAGGCCCTGTGCTAGTTAAGTGATGAGGCCCCTTACTTGGGCTCTGAAGGAGGTAGGTATGGTAGGTCTACACCACTTGCTTTGAGGCACACTCCCATAGACTATCAACTATATCATTGTGTCTATAATCGCTCCGAACGAGAATGCCTTCAGATTTAGAATTACACCACATAATCAATGCATTGTAATTTTTTTTGTCAGAAAGATGACCCCAACCTACCCTGGCCAACAGGGTCTTGTGCTTAAGCACACCTAAGCACAATGGCAAATCCAGCACTGCATGTAGCAACAACAACTAGGTAGAATTCACAAGTACCTCAGCAAACTATGAATCCCAGGATTCCAAAGATGAGAGTCGTGCCAACAGAGACAAGGGTTCTTGTGTGAGCAAAGTAAATCCAAAGAAATACAATGCAGGGGGATGGGACCACATACACTGAGCCTTTCTCCAAGAGCCATAATTGCCGCCTGCAGCAACTGCGCATTATGCAAGAGAATGGCCTTTTGCAGGGAGGAATTTGTGCTCTCTTCCAAGGTTGAGCTGCCCGATGGGGAAGAAACAGCCTATAAATCACCGGGCCTGGGCAACCGCTTGCTTAAATAACCCAGCCTTGCTAGTGAGCCGCAAACAGAGGGTGACCTTTATGACACAGGCTGCCCAAGTTAATTGGCAATTTAGCTTTTGAAGCAGACAGTGTGGTCCATAATTCTAACCTAGCTGAATTTATGAGTGATGTCAACATCATGTTACAAAAATCAATTACTCTAAAGGTTTGCTTGGATATTTTCTGTCAGGTGGTGGTGTGTGTGGAGTGTGTTTGTGTGTGAAAAAAGAGTCAGGAATCTCTGACAGAACACCTGTTTACTATGTTGTTTTAAGTTAGAGGACCCTGAAAAACCACCTGAGATCCAATGTGAATCTATATAAATCAGATGCGGGCAACCAGGAAGGTTCTCATTCCATTTTTCATTAGCTCTGACTTGGGGCCACTTCACACAGCCCTTTTGGTCACCGGCAAAAGGGAAGGCACACAGGGTGGCTTATGGTGCCCCGCACACCCTCCCTCCTCCCCCCATCATACGATCAGATCGAAGAAAGGGCGGCAACGCACCACAATGCACTAGTATAGCTCAGCTGTCTGCATAACTCATTTTGACCCAAACACCACACAGTTCATCAATAAGTAATGAGTTTATTAAGAAAAGAGTATATAATAGAAAAGACTGTTTCAAAAATGAGTAAACAATAATCCAAAAGTCATTCCAAAATCAGTAGACTAAGCAATCACCAAAATACAATCAAAAACCAGATTGTAAAAGCATTTTCAAAGGTATATCCATAAGCTTGATATTCTTGAGTGTAACAAATAGCAGTGACCAACTTTGAATATGAATCCAAAATCCCAAAAGGTAAAAACAAGAAACTTCAATACAGGGGTTTCAACACTTAAACCAAAACTATATCCAAAGGTTTGAAAACTTGTACAAAACTATAATCCAAAGGCTTGAAAACTTGAGCCAAGACGTGTAATCCCAGCAAGATACAGAACCAAAGGCAAGTCCAAAGGCCAATCCAGTCTTAAACAGGAAAGCAAGATACAGAATCAAAGGCAAGAACTCCTAACTTGGAGCTCCCAAGACAGATGACTTGGCCCATGAAAATCCAACGTTGATCTCCCGATGAACATTATCTAAAAATGCTTAAAAATTCTAATTCTTACTCATGACATCAGTCTTTCTCGCATCCGGGTTCCCTTTACTTATGTTTCAGCCTCTGGGAACAACAAATTTCTCTCTGCTTCTCACTATCTCTTCAGAACTGTAATAGCTGAATTATAGGCAGAATTCCTTTTTCCTTATTTCCTTTCAGAGTCAGTCACTGGCTGATTTTAATGAGAACCACTTTATGTTTCCCTATCAACAGATCTAACTGAAACATTCCCATCATCAGGAGGAACACTTTCGTTTTCCTCCACAGAAGCTCAGAAGTAAAAACCTCAGACTTCACCAAAAAGTCCCCCTCCTCATCCTCAGAATCTTTCCTGTGGTGAACTTGCTTTATGGACCTTTGCCCTTCCTGGCTAATTAAACAGGCCAGAGGGGAATTGGCAGAGCAGGTGAAGATGCCAGTGAACACCGCCTTGGCACAGGGCTTTATACTAATTAGCCTCAGGGAGGCCGTAGTAAAACCTTTATCAAATAAACTGGTACTGGATCCCACTCAATTAAACAATTACTGCCCAGTTTCAAATCTCCCCTTTTGGGGCAAGGTTCTGGAGAGGGTGGTGGCCTCTAAACTGCAAAGATTCTTGGAAGAAACCGATTATCAATCTATTTCAATCTCATTTCAGACCTAATTATGGAACTGAAACGGCATTAGTCGCCTTGGTGGATGATCTTCGAAGAAAGTTAGATGGGAGAGTGTGACCCTGTTGGGTCTCCTGGACATCTCAGCAGTGTTCTATTGACCATGGTATCCTTCTGGATCATCTTGCAGGGATTAAGAGGCACTGCTTTGCAATGGCTTTGTTCCTTCCTGGAGGATCAAACCCAGAAGGTGGTGCTGGATGACTCCTGTTTGACCCCCTAGCCAGTGAGGTACCTCAGGGCTGCTTTCTGTCACCCATGCTATTTAACATCTACATAACATCTACTGGGAGAAATCATCCAGAGTTTTGGAAGTTGGTATCATATTTATGCAGATGACACCCAGCCCTGTGACTCCTTTCCACCAAAAGCCAAGGATGCCGATCTGGTCCTGAACCGCTTCCTGTTATCAGTAATGGACTGGATGAGAGCCAACAAGCTGAAACTAGATCCAGACAAGACAGAGGTAGCCCTAGTCAGTGGCAAGGCAGAACAGGGTATAGGGTTACAGCCTGTGTTGAACGGGGTCACACTCCCTCTGAAGGCACAGGTTCACAGTCCGAAGGTGGTCCTGGACTAGTCACCGGAACCTCAGGTGTTGGCCGTGGCCAGGAATGCCTTTGCACAGTTAAAATGTGTGTGCCAGCTGAACCCATACCTTGAAATGCCTGATCTGGCCACAGTAGTACACCCCTTAGTTACATCTCATCTGGACTACTGCAATGTGCTCTACATGGGGCTGCCTTTAAAGAGTGCCCAGAAGCTTCAGCTGGTCCAGAGATCTGTGACCAGGTTACTAACTGGAGTGCCGCATAGGGAGTGAACAATTCTCATGCTACAGCAGCTCCACTGGCTCCCAAGTTTGCTACCAGGTGAAATTTTAAGTGCTGATCATTACCTTTAAAGCCCTAAATGGTTCAGGTCCAGACTAACTGACTACCACCTCTCCTCATATGAACCTACCCAGACACTGCATTCATCAAACGAGGCCCTCCTCTCAACAGGCTGTTCTTAAGGCCTCTTCTACACAGCCATATCAAATCCAGATTATCTGCTTTGAACTGGATTATCTGGCAGTGTAGACTCATATAATCCAGTTCGAATCAGATAATTTGGATTATCTGTTTTGATCATCTGGATTATATGGCAATGTAGAAGGGACCTCTGTTTGTCTGCTTACAGGGTGAGGTCAAATTGCTTTTGCTATCCATTATCATTCAAAGATCCTTAACCATGAAGACTTTTCCAACCACAAGTTTTTTCTCATAAGTACTTCCATGTGCTCAATGGAACTTCTTTCCAAAAAAGTGTCTGTAGGACAGATTGCAGGCAGCCTTTTTTTATTCTTGAGAGGGCTCAACAACAATCAATGCCATCGTATTTCCTAGAAAACATATTCAGGAGTAGCTGTGTTCATCATGCGACCAATTCCCATTCCAGGCAGAATCCATCCCTTTCTTGGCCATGTGGCAGCTAGGGACAAAACACAATAAAAGACAGGTACTAAATTTGATTTCTTGTCTTTTATTGCCTTTTGTTCTCACATGGCCAAGAAGGGAAGTGGCTACTGTCTTCATTTGAAATTCCTCCAACTATTTCTACTAATAATAGAAGTAACCCCTGAGACAAAATATTGGCTATGACTCTAACATCAGCACTTTTCTTCTCCTATATGATTGCAAATATCTTTGCCTGATGAAGAAGCTTAGAAAGCTTGCATGATGCATTTTGTGCCTTTAGTGGCCCATTAAGGTTCCATGATTTGAGAGAACATGTTAATATGTGTAGTTGTGGCATTTTTGCAGTGTTTTTGTGTTTTAATTATTCTGTAACCCACCTTGGGCCACAAGGAGAGATGGGTAAGAAATAAAATTATTATTATTATTATTATTATTATTATTATTATTATTATTATTATTATATACACAACAAAATTAGTATATAGCAAACAAGATCACTATGCAGGCTTTTGTATTCGATCACATGTTGGATACTTCCCAAGTGTCGAGGATTGTGTAATGTATTGGCAAATAATGGATGCAGACCTGAGTAGGGTGGCCTTTTGCAGCTGACAGATGATAATTTTGTCAGTGACAATTGGTGAATCTTGGTTTCAACATATTCACCCTAGATATTTACAGAGTACTAATTGGCAGAGCTGGTTTGCCTGGGAGTAGTTTAGAACAGTTTTTACGGCAGTTCTATGTTGGGACAGGGAGAGCAAATTGATATTGGAAAGTAAAAAAAAAAGTGATTTCTTCCTTGGGTTCCTTTTAGTTCCTGTGTAATAACTTGGTGCACTCCGGTGGTCAGTCAATGCCTGGGGTAGGGAGCTGAATTTGGGCATCACCATGTGCTATTGACCAACTGAGGAATGAAAGGCTGCCACCCACTCTTGGATCAGCAGGTATGTCAGAGAAGGTCCACACTCAAATGTGTGTGCTATAGCCTTCTAAAAATAAAATGAAATAAAATTCCATTTTCATTCAGAATAATCTAGGTACAGGCATGGGCAAACTTTGGCCCTCCAGGTGTTTTGGACTTCAAATCCCACATGTCCTAACAGCCTGTAAGCTGGCTGGGATTTCTGGGAGTTGAAGGCCAAAACACCTGGCAGGACAAAGTTTGCCCATGCCTGATCTAGGACATAGTCGCCCTTGATAGCCACCCAAGCATTACACAATTACTCTTCTATATTCCAGATGTTTAAGCAAGCACAATGAATTCACCATGTGCAAATTCATTAATAAAACCATCAACTGAGGAAGCATGAATCACCAGCATACATGTGCTCTGTGTTTGTCGGGGTTTCCATGATAAAGAAGGCTTCTGCAATGTTTGAGTTATAAAGAAGGAAAAAGAAATGTGGATGGAGGGCTTACTAAGCAGCTGGTGCTGCCAGCTTGCCAAACTCCCTCAACCTGCTGTTATGTACGATGACAGCTTAGCGATCACAAGGTAAAACTCCCAGTTCGGCACAGTTATGAGATGTTAAGCCATTGAGTTTGTGTCAGCTGCGAGGCTTGGTGCTCATCATAAAAAGCATCTGAGATGGAAACATGACTAGTCTTAAATTATTTCCCTGCACGGGGTGGGCAGAAATTGCATCTCCCTGTAATTCAGCCCTGTAAATATAACTGCATGTGATTGCGGATGTTCTTAAAACAAAGCCCACCTTCCAAACTGGATCATGTGAGCTGCCTCCTGAAATCCTTATACTCTCTTGCCTTCTTGTCTCCATTACAAAACTCAAAACTCCCCATGATGTGTACTGCCCCACCTTATCTTCTCTTTCTGGCTGGAACCCTATTGGTTAGCTGGAACTAGAGGAAATGAGGACAACAACAACAACAACAACTGCAAAAGGCCACCTTACTTGGATCTGCATACATCACTCAAAAACACATCACATAGTCCTAAACACTTGGGAAGCATTCAACTTGTGATTTTGTGATATGAAATCCAGCATATATCTCTTGTTTGCTGTGTCATACTGTGTTTTTGTGTCAGTAAAATAATAAACAACTTTATTTATATCCTGCCACCATCTCCAAAAAAGAGACATGGGGTGGCTTTCAAGGCACTCCAAGTACAGTACACAAAAAAGGGTACATGAGTATAAAACATTATCACATAACAATTATAAAAACAACCACTAATCAAGTTGAAGCTGCTGCAATTTTTCCCTTGATTGGATTTCTTCATTATGGTAGCAGCTTAAATGGCATTGCTTCTTTGTGTTCATTGCATTTCAACTCCACTAATATCTTTCTTACATCACAGTGTGTTTTGAAGTGTGCTAGCTCCTCTGCATATAAATCATAATTCAAAAGTAGTATTTAGGTGAAATGATTCAATTGCTAATCCCAGATAGAGTAGATCTGTCGACACAATGAAACAGGCATAAATGTTGCCTTTCAAATTTCCATTGAGTCAATAAATCTCTTCTAATTGGGACTCTCTGTCAGAGTTAGGCTGTAGTCTATGTGATTGTCTGTGTACACATCCATCCATCTATCTGTCCACTGCTGAATGGAAGCTTTCATTCAAAGTTATAGTGTTGGAAAGAGCCTCATAGAGCACAAAGTCAAACCCCCTCCTCAATGCAAGAACTCCAGCTAAATCATCTCCAACAAGTAGCTGTCCAGCCTTTTTCTGAAAGCATCCAGAGAAATGGACCCTATCACACAGAATCATAAAATCATAGAATCATAGAGTTGGAAGAGACGTGGGTCATCTTCCAACTCTATGATTCTATGATTTTATGATTTTATGATTCTGTGGGTCATCCAGTACAATGCCCTGCCAAGAAGCAGGAAAATTGCATTCAAAGCACCCCTGACAGATGTCCATCCAACCTCTGTTTAAAAGCCTCCAAAGAAGGAGCCTCCACCACACTCCAGGAAAGAGAGTTCCACTGATGAACAGCTCTTACAGTCAGGAAGTTCTTCTTCATGTTAAGATGGAATCTCATTTCTTGTCGTTTGAAGCCATTGTTCCCTTGCGTCCTAGTCTCCAGGGCAGCAGAAAACAAGTTTGCTCCCTCTTCCCTATGACTTCCTCTCACATATGTATACATGGCTATCATGTCTCCTCCTGGCCTTCTCTTCTGAAGGCTAAACATGCCCAGTTCTTTAAGCTGCTCCTCATAGGGCTTGTTCTCCTACGTACAGTGGAACCTCTACTTAAGAATGTTGCAACTTGAGTTAGGAGTGATCACTCCACCAGGTTTCACTTTGACATAAGAGCAGCATTTTGTGTTAAGAATTAGTGCCAGAGAAAGTGTTAGCACCATAGGGAGCACTAGCGTCAGAGAGCAGAGCTTTAGGGCTTCATGGGAGCAGCCTCCGTGGCTTGTGCTTTCGTTTTTTCGTCTACTTCGGGAGAATTGCTTTCTGCTTTGCTCTTCTCTGCTTTGAGGAACTTTGGTTTAGTTGGTTTTGTGTGGTTTTCATTCCTGGTGTGTTTGGCTTCATGAAGAAAGAGAGGGAGAAAAAAAAGGAATGGAGACTGGAATGAATATAGTAGGAAGAAAATGATGCTTCTGCCTCTTCACTTTGTGTTTTGTGGTTCTGCCATTTTAAAGTTTCTTTTTCTTTTCTTATTGTTCCATGTGAATGTGCATTTATACATTATTTGTTATCTATAAAGTACATTTTATCATTTTAAAACATGTAATGACTTAAACTCTTAAGTCAAGATATCACTGTAATTTATTCCATTGCTGAACTGCTCTTCCTGTCAAGAAGTTCCTTGTGTGGCAGCTACACAATGTATGCTGCTGCTCACATTAAGTAGGTTAAAATTTATCAAACAAAGTCCAGGGGAAATCCAAAAGAAACCCCTGCACATGCACATCTACCTGAAAATGAAAAAAACCCAACCACATTCTTCACAGCTGTCAAGCCATGGATACATTGCAATCTGGGGCCCATTTGAGGCCACCTTCCAAGGTTAATGTAATCACCATCCTGGCCTTGAACCTATTCCAGAAATGGCAATCTACACATCTGCACAGTGACACCGATTTCTACCAAACAAATTTCAAACTTACCTGAGCGGTCAGTGCAGATGAGCCCTAGATTTTAGTTTAGAAAGCTTACTCGACCTATTTTGTGGATAGAGTTCAGCATCTTGGGTGGTTCCATTACAGTCTGGACCACAAACCAAAATGGGCTTTGGTAGAGACTTTCCATGTTTGGCAGTTCATCCCCCTTGACACAAATATCAGCTTATCTTTTAACTAGAGTTATGACTGCTAGGATACTTGGGAGAATTACAATGTAAGAAATAAGACCCTGGTCAAGATCGTACACAGGATTTTAGATGTGATTGTGCCGTGTTGCAGTTCACCAATGCACAATTATCACATCACTCCATAAGTGTAAAGTTATATTCTATCTCTTGAAGGTAGGAGCTCAGTCCTTGCTGTTCAAATGGACATTTTCTTTTATACGGTTCATTTTTGACAGCCTCTCTGGTCCCTGGAGGGTCCCACAGGCAGAAAATGGGTCTCTGGCCCTGGTTTAGTGAACCCCTAAGGAGCGCTTCATGATTTCAGATGACCCCAGTTATAGTTGGCTGAACAAACCAGATTATCATCTCCCATTTTGTTGTGTTTTGTTTTCCATGCTAAGCTCAAGCACTTTTGCCGATCCTATTAGCAGATCATGGCGAGACCATCAGTGTATTCCAGCAAAGAGGATTATCCTTTGCTTGCCTGTTGGAGCTGAGAACCGAATAAGGATATTAATCTTCTTGAAACTGGACACTAGCAGAGCTCCCAACATCTAAGCACATTTATGTTTTTATTAGTGGTCTCAACAACCAGCTGTCTGGAATTAAAAGAGCTGAGGCGGGGGTGGCAGAATTGTCAATCTCCTGATCCTCCTTTGATATCAGGACCACAACTTTTACAGACGATCAGATCTGATCTCCCTGTGCGTCCAAACGATGCCTCAGGTAAACCCAAATTAATCTGGGGTAATTTCCCAGTTTACTCTGGATTAATTTGACACTGGAAAGATCCAGACCTTAATGTAAGGTCTGCATTATGCATGTATTGGCCTGTAGGGATTGACTACTGGCACCACATCCTGCAATTCCAGGGGTCAATCCCCATTGCCACCTTGGTTCTTCGAGCTCTAAGAGCCCAAAGGAACAGTGTGGCACCCTCATCCTCCCCTCCCAGCCCTTCATTTTGCTCCAAAACTTACTAGAGGGGCATGGCTACATCCAGCCTAAGTGTTTTCTATCTGACACCCTTGCACACACTCACCTTTCCTTCCAATCTGCTGTACCAAATTGTTCAGTAATATGTGACATGTGCTTCATACAAACCATATTTGGAGGGAATAGGTTTTAAACTGAATACTTCAGGAAAAAATAAATACTTTCAGGAAATAAAGCTCTGAAGATTATGATCAAACATTAATCATATGTTAAATTATACATCTAGGCAATCAATGAATAGTTAGCTGTATGAGCTGGTGAGAAATTGTTTTTCAGATCAAAGTTGTGAGCTGGTAATCCTGTAATGAACCATTATTTCTTGGAAATAATTATTACTACTGATGGTGATTTTGCAGTGAAATCCATCAAGTTGGTGTTACAAAATCACAGAGGTGCAAGGGACCCAATGGATTAATTCGTTATTTTTGCCCCAAAACCTTGTATGTGTATTATGTATGCCTTATGCTGTGTATACACTGTAGAACTAAGGCTGGATCTACATTACCCTATATCCCAGGATCTGGTCCCAGATTATCTACTTTGAACTGGATTATATGAGACTACACTGTCAGAAAATCTGGGATAAGCAAATAAACTGGGATTAGATCCTGGAATATAGGGCAGCATAGATCCAGCCTATTTCTGTTTAACACCACTTTAACTGCCTTGGCTGAAACGTTATGTAATTATGGGAACTATGGTTTTATAAGGTCAAAGAGTTCTTGTTCCTCATCAGACTACAACTGCTACACTTCCATAATATTGAGCCATCACAGTTAAACTGATGCCAAACTAAATTGATTCTACAGTGTAGATAAGTGGTTCCCAACCTGTGGTCCATGGACCACCAGTGGTCCCCAAGAATTAAAATATGGGCCGTGGCCTCACCATTACTACACCATTACAACGAGAGCAACTGGTCTCCATGAAACCTTCTAATAGTGCAACAGAGATGTTGGGAAGGGCTGACTATTACCCATGAAAGGCAACAACAAGCCTCATGACTGTTGCTTCTCCTCCTCCTCCTTCCCCAAGTGCAGCTATTCCATATGGTGCCTGGAAGAAGGGTGCCTTGGTGTCTTCATTTTTAGACCTGTTCCTGGTGTTATTTGGGATGCTGATTTAGAAAATTGCATTTGATAGACCACATCAACTCTAGATTATTAAATATGGTTTTCTGTGGGCAAGCACATGGTGACTACTGGGTGACATATTATCTGAATCAGAAACTACAGCTGATATGGTCTATCCAATGCAATTTTCTGAACTGGCACCTCAAATAACCAAACTGAATCTAAAGTTGGCCAAAAACAGACCCATAACCCTTTTAGTACTAATGTTGGAGAGTGGTCCCTGATCAAAGTGGCCCCTGTTTTTTTTTTTTAAGACTGGGAAGCACTGGTATAGATGCACTCTATGTTGATTTCCTTAGTTTGTATTTATAATTCAGGACATAAGTTTTTGAATGAGACATTAAAAGGAAAAAATTGATTTCTGTGGCAGATCATGGTATTTTACCCAATCACATCAAATTTGCCAACCTTCATCCCAAAACAGTATAATTTGACTCTTATATGGCCAAATCATAAATGGATATATACAACGACATCCTGGCAGGGCTTCGAGTTACAAAAAATCTTTCAAAGCAGAAATTGGAAAATACTGTGTAAGCAGCATTTAAAAAAGTAACTAGCTGATCAATCTCATGGTCGATGGCCACTTTTGATTCTGTTTTGAGTGAATCCAGAGTATTTGGTTCTTTGGGAATTCTAAAACGGGGACCCTGATCCGCAATGAACCTTTTCCTCCTTCTCTGAAGGCAAATTGAGTAAGATGAAGACAAAGGGGAAAAATGGGAGGTGCAAGAAACCAGGACATTTTAAAAAGCAGCTGAAAAATGGAATGACAAAAGATTAATTAATGTTGCCTTTGTCAAACAAGGACACTTGAGGGTATGATCATTGGCCAAGTCAGTACAAGCAAAGAATGAAACAATGTCCTCTTTGACTCCAGGTATAGAAGCTGAATGGACCGAGAACTTATTTGTTTCTCAAGCCAGGATGATGGGATAGCTAGCTTAGTAAGAACAGGACACTTCGTTGGGCATCTCACTTTGAAAGCAACCCCCCCCCCCCCTAAAAAAAAAGCCTACAAAAATGATTTAACAGTACAGTACATACAATTTTCCCCAAAGCACCATAAAGGAAAGTGGCAATGGTGACAAATCATGGCCAATATTTTTTTTTTCATGTCCCAGGTGCATATAGTTTACTAAGCCTTGACTCTTGTCACACATGAATAAATTGGAGGAAACAAACCATTTCCTTTACTGTTAGCCTGTTTCCTTTTCTCAGTTTCTTGTTTCATCACAATCCTTTCTTCTGGTGGTGAAATATAAGAATGGAGAAATAATTTCATTATATACATCAGATAGCTGAATTGCAAGAACCCTGAAAAACTTAAAATATCTCAAAAAAAAAGGGCATGCTTAATGGGAAGGTTATACTGCTTTGAACCTTCAGTGCAGAAAACTCTTTCAGGAGGAAACGATGGAATAGATCCAAAGTTATTTTGAGCAAAATTGCCAGAACTATCTAGAATCAATTGGACTCTCTCATGTAAAGGGACTATCTATATCAAGTTGATGTGAGATGCATGAGTGTTTGCACTAATTCAGTTTTGTATAGAATTTAGAAAAATAACAGTTTAATTTTGGACTTAATCTTCTGATCCTGAGAGTTGTGGTCCAGATAAGTAACTTTTTTCTAGATCTGGTTTTAACATAAACTATGGAGATGAACGGGCTTCCTAGGCTTGTTTTTAAGGTGATGGTGGTGGGGCTCAACATTTGCAGGCAGGAGTTAGCATCTTTTACTAACCCATTCATGAATTATATTTGGAATGTAGTCTAACACATCCTGGACCCCAGAAAACATTCCCTCCAACTACCATAATCCTCTCACAACAAACTGAAAGACATGAGGAGAACACATAATAGATTTGTGCCAGAGCCCAAGGTCCTTTTCCTATCTCCATCTGATATGATCTGGAAATGTTTCCTTCTCCTATGCACCAGCCAGACCGACCCTTGTGATGCCCATTGAAACGGTCATCTCCCTAAAGCACCCATTGTTTATCTTGGATCAACTTCATTGTACCGACCAATATTGATTGCAAAACCGCATTACTTTCTGATTGTGCCCCTTTCAGGAGTGTAATGATAAATGAACAGACACTTGAAATAATCCAATATGAAACAGTTTATTAAAATTTCCCATCAATGCAAGAGCCAATCAATGATTTTGGTGGGAATTTCTGACCAACCACTGAGTGGATCCTAGCCAGACACTTCCTGGACCAGTCAGGAGTTAGTGCTAGAGTCTCAAATAGCTGTCAAAATACAATACATATACTCTGTATTAATCATTGCTATATGTCAGTTCTTAGGAGTGCTTTGACACCCTTCTGACTTTGCCTTTCACCCACCTGTGTCTCATTCAGCTTTCTGGAAAGCTAGACATGCTGGGCCCCTGAACCCATGGTTCTTGCAGTAGCAGAACTCACGTAAGAGCATGAAGTTATTGTTTGGGTGTTGCACTGTGACTCTGGAAACAAGGGTTCAAATCCCTACTTGGACATTGAAACTCATTGAACAATCCTGAACATTGAACAACCACACTCTTTCAGTCTCAGGGAAAGAGGATGGCAACCCACTTCTGAACAAATATGGTCAAGAAAATCCTTGTGGTTGCCATAGATTGGAAAGAACAACAACAAGGACATTAATTTGGCTATTTTCCAGTATGTTTTCAAACTGAATAAAATACAATGTAAACACAATGCAAAAGACAATATAGTCAAAATACCATACAATGCAATTCCCTCCCCTCCCTCCCTTACCTCCTTCCTTCTTTCTCCCTCCCTCCTTCCTTCCCTTCCACCCGTTTGTCTTTCCTTCCTTCCCTTTTGTCTTTCCTTCCTTCTCTCTTTCCTTCCTCCTTCCATTCCCTTCCATCCATCCACCCTTCCTTCCATCCTTCTCTTCCTCCCTCCCTTCCTCCTGGGGGATGTTTAACTGGGAGAAGAGAAGGCAGAAAGGGAACATGACAACCATGTTTCAAGATGTTAAAGGGTGTCCCATTGAGGAGGAGGGGGAAAACTGACTTTCTACTGTTCTAGAGACCAGAACACAAGAAAGCAATGAGTTCAAATAGCAGAGAAAGAGATTGGACTGATTGGACTGAAAAGATTAGAAAGAACTTCCTGATAGTAAGAGCTGTTGGAGAGTGGCCTAAGCTGCCTTAGAGTGTGGTGGAGTCTCCTTCTCTGGAGACTTTTCCACAGGGGCTGTCTATTGGGAGTGCTTTGGCTATGCCTTCTTACATGGCAGGGGATTGGACTGGATGGCCCTTGGGGGTCTCTTCCGGCTTTAGAATTCTATGATTTTATATCAGAAATAAGCAATTCGAGGTCTAATAGATACACTTTTTCTCTTCCATCCACCATCTCATCCTGACCAAGGCTAATTTTTTTGGGATCCGAATGTTTCCCATATTTCCTTCACTTTCTCCCGCCAAAAGAGGAAGGGAAGGGAGGGGAAACAGGGGGCTTGGGGAGACCCTGGCCCACCCACCCTGCTCCAGCCCGCCATGTGGCCTCCAAGTTAGAAATTTTGCCCATGCCTATTATAGCTGAACCTGCCCTAGTTAAGATCATATTGGAGAATGAACAAGGCAACAGTGGCAGCAGGAGGTGGATGTGTTGCATTTGCATATGCTTGCTTGATTTTAGTAATTGCACATCATCATGTTAACATCAGTGGACTTGTTGCAACTGCCATTCAAATGATAGGGAAATTGCTACTGTATACCAAAGTTCCTCTTACATAACATTAGTTAGATTAGAAAATGATTCATCTCCTTTTTGTCTTCTGTCTGCTTCTTTTTGTTCCTTTTTTCTTGTAATAATGTCTACACAACCCCCATTGTGTCAAATAAAAAAAACTGTTTTACACATTTGGGGGGGGGGGTTAAACCCTTAATCCTCCCCCCCCCCCGGCTACAGACTTGAATGCATCCTGCTTGGCCAAATCGTAACAAACCTCTGTAGCTTAGCCTTCAACATGAAGCACCAGTACTCTGTCCTGGCTGATCTGGTTTAGCGAAGGCTCACCGGGCACAGATCTCTCTATCTGTGGTCCTAATTGAAATCACTACACTTCATCATGAAACATAGAGTTGGAAGAGGGTATATGGGCCATCCAGTCCAACCCTCTGCCATGCAGGAAAAAATGCAATCAAAGCACCCCTGACAAATGGTCGTCTAACCTCTGTTTGAAAGTCTCCAAAGAAGGAGCTTCCACTACACTCTGAGGCAGCGAGTTCCACTGCTGAAAAGTTCTTACTATTAGGAAGTTCTTCCTAATGTTCAGGTGGAGTCTCCTTTCCTGTAATTTGAACCTAGTCACTGGGACAGCAGAAAACAAGCCTGCTGAATGGAAGAAGGTCTCAGTGCAGAACCTAAAGGTACCTAGAGATAACATTCAAAATCAAATCTGTAAATAAACATATCCACAAAAGTAAAAAACTTCAGATGTGGAGGAATAAACATGCTGAACGAGGAGGTCCAGTTTTGTTACCTCCCAGTAGATTTAGGCAAAAGCGATCTACTGCAGCCCCTCCTACCATTGCTTATGTGTTGTTCCTCATTAACAATATTTACCATCCTGACTACACTCTGACATTGTTTGGGTAGAAATGTCCTGTTTTTCATCTGTGAACTATTGGTGTGGAGCATCCCTCTGCATTTCTCTCTCACACACATCCAGCACATGCATCACAAAGAAATAATGAAAGCTAGAGAGAAACCCATTCCACTTCAATAGATCAGGGTCTGATTCTTTCAAAACCTTTCTGGATCTAGGCTCTGCAATGTGTCCTTAAACATATCTACTACCTGTTTAGACTATGAAGAAGCAATATTAAACAAAGGCCTGCCATTCCATGGTCCTGGTGCCTGAAACGAACCTTGCCTTTCATTTGACCCTCACTGATCTTCTGGAGTATTTTTAGGAACAGTCTTCTGCTACGCTTCTGCTTAGCTGTGAACTAGCAACAATAAGAAGAGGGGAAAGATGAGAAAGAACAGACTTTTAAAATGCAGGATGAAAATAAAGTTCATTTGGCAGAATGAACTGCAATGCCATTTTATAGGTTTCCCCAGTTTTATTTATTTACATGATGCATATCTTGCTTTTTTTCACAGGACCCCAGGGCTCTTAATGGAAAAACACACATAAAATGATAAATATCTGAAAAGACAAATGACAATATCTGATAAAATTCAAAAGAACATCATAAACAAACAGGAAGAAGACAGCTAGAACACTTGATTATTTCTTCAGGCACGTACCAATACTTTGAAATCGTTCATCTTTAAGAAGATCCATGCCTCTCAGTTTTGTTGCTATTCTTTTGAATCAGATAAGCAGACAAACCACGAACACTCAAAAGCCATTACATTCCCACTGGAAAGATACCTATGGATACACTCACATTTGCATGTTTTTGAAATGCTAGTTTGGCAGAAGCTGGGGCTAACAATCAACTGACCAGAGCCTACTACAGAAGATATTAAATTAGAATTTAAGGATTCAGTTCCCTGGAATTTGTTTTGAGTATACAAACCAGGTTATGATTCTTCCATACAAAAAATCGCCTTCACTTTTGGCTACTCTCTTCTCACTTAGTTTCTGATGCTGTGGGTGCCTTCAAATAATTTCTGACTTGTGGCGACTCTAAGGCAAACCTATTATGGAGTTTTCTGGAGCTGAGAGAGTGTGACTCGCCCAAAGTCTCCCAGTGGGTTATGCGGCTGAGCAGGCCCGTAGCCAGGATTTCGTTTTGGGGGTGGATGAATTTTTTTCGGGGGGGGGGGGGGGGCTGGGAGGGCTCAGTTTCAGGGGGGGGGGCTGAGTCTGAGTGAAAGAGGGTCTAGCCTAGCAAACCTTTTGTATCATTACCCCAATACCCCCATGCATATGGGATATATTGAGTATGGTGATCAGATCATGATATCAATAAACATAACAGTTTAAATAATGCACCAGTAAGGCCTTTTCGAGAACCACCATGAGAATTTCAGGGGGGGCTGAAGCCCCCCGAGCCCCCCCCCCCCCAGCTACATGCCTGCGGCTGAGTTGGGAATCGGATCTGGTCTCCAGAATGTATCATAATCCAATGCTCGAAGTAATACAGACTCCTGTACAAAACAGGTATGTTTCCTCGCTGATATGGTTAAAGATGGCTGGAATTCAGCATTTCGCTTACATCTTAGTAAGTGGACATATGAATGTGAGAAATAGAATCATATGTGTTGTTGAAGGCTTTCATGGCCAGAATCACTGGGTTGCTGTGAGTTTTTCGAGCTGTATGGCCATGTTAGGGCAGCGGTGGTGCAGCAGGTTAAACTGCTGAGCTGCAGAACTTGATGACCAAAAGGTTGGCACTTTGAATTTGTGGGAATGAGCTTCCATTGTTAGCCCCAGCTTCTGCCAACCTAGCATTTCAAAAACATGTACATGTGAATATATCCAGTGGGAAGGTAATGGCACTCCATGCAGTCATGCCAACCACATGATGTAGGAGGCGTCTATGGACAATACAGGCTCTCTGGCTTAGAAATAGAGATGAGCACCACCATCCAGAGTTGGACTCAACTAGGCTTAATGTCAAGGGGAAAACCTTACCTTTACCTTAATGGCCATGTTCCAGTAGCAATGCTACTTCTTTAATGTCAGGAGCCACTTGAGAAACTGCAAGTCACTTCTGATGTGAGAGAACTGGCCGCCTGGAAAGATGTTGCCCAGGGGACGCCTGGGTGTTTTTGATGTTTTACCATCCTTGTCGGAAGCTTCTCTAATGTCCCTGCATGGGGAGCTGAAGCTGACAGAGGGAGCTCATCCGCACTCTACTTGGATTCAAACCCCCGACCTGTCAGTCTTCAGTCCTGCCAGCACAAGGATTTAATCCATTGTGCCACAGGGGTTACTGAAACATTGCCATACAGCCCGAAAAACTCACAGCAACCCAATCGAATTATCGATTACAATAAGAGACCAAAAGGGCCATCCATAACTTTATGACATGCAGGTGGCTGTTGCTTATTGTCAACTAATCGAATGGCTGATGTGCCATGACTCTGAATGTAATTGACATTGTACATGGGGGTTTTCCCAGCTCAGTAATTCAGGAATGCAACAGGAGTGCCCCCAGTACACATCAAAAGTGCCCAATATGTACTCTGATTAAAGTATATGTATCTTTAGCTTTGTATCAACTACGAGTCCAAAAGGTAGGGGCTACTATTCATTTGGACACACACAACTTTTAATTGTCCTTTTTAATGCCTCAATTGGGTACTACTGGAGCAATGGTGCCCTCAGCAGGTGGTATCTGGAAGTTAGGAAACCCTACAGCCGTCCATGAATTATACTCAAATTCACCTACTGAAAACTGGGTTCGATGACACTATTCTAATATAAGTGATCTGAAGACTGCAGTGGCAAATTTCACACAAATATCTTCCCCCTACAAAGCATGATTTTTAAAATGCGTAAGGTATTCATGTTTATTAACATTTATTTAATTTAAATTTTAAATTCTTCTTCTCCTTGCATTTGAACTGTGATACAAAAGTAATAAGCTATGTTCAAAATACAACAGTAGGAAAAAGAAAAGGAAAATGGTTCAAAATCAAGCTACACAATAAGAGCAGGTTAAAACCAATTTAATAACAGGAAGATAAATACTACAAGGCCTTTTTGGAAAAAAAACTAACAGATTAGGAGCATTAAGAGTTCAATAGGGCTTACTTCTGAATCAGCGGTTATACAAGCCTAATTCAGATTAAAATCTTGGTGAAATCCAAGTGACCTCAACAGTGTGTGTGCGCGCATGTATCTGTGTGTGCCTTTAAGTCAACTTATGGTGACCCCATTAATTTCAAAGGGTTTTCTTAGGCAAGCTTTGGTCAGTTCCTTCCTCCAAGGGTGCATCAACACTGCAGTAATAAGGCAGTTCGACACCACTTTAACTGACATGGCTCAGTGCTATAAAATCATGGGAGATGTAGTTTTACAAGGTCTTTAGCCTTCTCTGCCAAAGAGCCCTGGTGCAACAACAAACTACAATTCCCAGGATCCCATAGCATTGAGCTATGCAGATGCATCTTGTAATACAGCCCACAGCACCTGGTACTCATTGATGATCACCCATCCAAGTCTTAACCAAGGCAGGTCAATGCCTCCGAAGATCAGGCAGGATCTGGTTCCTTATAGCAGAGCTTTCCAAACCTTTCATGTTGGTGACATGCTTTTTAGACATGCATCTTTTTGCCACATGGTAATTTAGTTTTATTAGAACTATACAGTCTCCCTCTCCCCCCTCTTTCTCTGTTTCATATAATATTTACTGTTTAAACAAGATAAGAAATTTATCTTTTACACTTCTTCTGTACTATACTTTATTCTTGTGTAGTTTTCTCTATAGTTGCTCCACCTGTTTCATCACAAACTTCATTATCAGCAGATAGTCTTTATTACATTAGAAACCTGTCCATTTTAATTGCAATTACTGCAACTCAATCAACAAATTGTGCACATTATAAAAGTTCTAACAGTACCTATATTTGAAGAGCACCACTACTTCACTTCTGTAGTGATTAAACATCCCTGGGGGATTTTAAACAGATACTGGATGGCCATCCAGGGGTGCTTTGAGTGTGCGTTCCTGCTTGGCCAAAGGGGGTTGAATTAGATGCCCTAGGCTGGATCCGCACTGCACTATATCCCAGGATCTGATCCCAGATTATCTGCTTATCCCAGACGTTCTGGCAGTGGAGACCCAGGCTCCTTCCAGACTGCAATATGGAATCCAGATTATCTGTTTTGAACTGGATTGCATGGCAGTGTACTCATATAATCTAGTTCAAATGTAGATTATCTGGTTTGATAATCTGTATTATATGGCACTATAGAAGGGGGCTTAGGTCTCATCTATCCAGCCTGTCTTTGTGATTACATCTCCCCCTATGAACTGCAGGCTCTAAAATCTGGGGAGGCCCTCCTCTCAATCCCACTCCATTTCAAGCACAGTTCATGGGGATGAGTCTTTTTGGTGGTGGCCCCTCAGCTCTGGAACACCCTCCCAGAGAACTTAGGCAAGCCCTCACACTACAGCACTTTCGGAAAGAGCTAAAAACTTGGTTCTTTCAACAGGCCTTTGATAACATTTAAGATAGGAGCCAGACTACTATCTTTAGCCAGGGAAGGCTAAATTGATTGTATGGATCTTTTAGTCAATGGCTATTGCCATATTTTATTGATTCTTTTATTCTTGCTAATTTTATATGTCTGGTTTTAAATGTATTATTGGTTGTAATGCTGATATATTGTATTTTATATGTTGTATGGCACTATTGTGTGCTATTTGTAAACTGCCCCAAGTCCCTATGGGAGATGGTGGTGGGGTATAAATAAATAAATAATCTACACTGCCATATAAAATCCAGATTATCTTCTTTGAACTGGATGAAAGTGGAACCTCGACCTAAGAATGTCCAAATTTAAGAGCATTTTTGAGTTAAGAGCCATCACTCAGCTCAGGTGTCACTTTGACATAAGAGCAGCATTTTGAGTTAAGAGCTAGCACCAGAGGGAGTGCTAGTGTGAGAGTACAGGGCTTTAGGGCTTCAAGGGAGCAGCCTCCATGCCTCGTGCCTTCGTGTTCTCGTCTATTTTGGGAGATTGCTTTGCTCTTGTCTGGTTTAAGGAACATTGGGTTAGTTGGTTTTGTGTGGTTTTCATTCCTGGTATGTTTGGCTCCGTGAAGAAAGAGAAGAGAGCAAGAGAGGGAGGGAGGCTGGAATGCGAACAGTATGAAGAAACTAATGCTTTGGCCTCTTCACTTTGTGCTTCCTTACCACAACTTTGTGCTTTTACCATTTTAAAGTTGATCTTTCTTTTTTATTGTTCCATGTGAATGTGCATTTATATGTTATTTTTCCCCCCTTAATTTAACCAGATAACACAAAATGGGAGTGGGGCTTTGGGCCCCCGAAATGGATTGATAGCATTTCAGTGAGAGGTTAGGCAAGCCCCCACTCTGGCAGTCTTCAGGAAGAGCTTCAAAACTTGGCTGTTCCAGTGTGCCTTCACTGAATGAATGTACAATAATCCCTAGTCTTGACCAATTCTTGCAGAATGCCCTCGGAAGCACTTTATTTCTCCCGTTACTGCAATCAACCCTACTTTATCCTTCGGATCCCCTATTCAGATATATTACATTGCTGTCTCACCCAGAGTTTTAATTTTTAATTCCATTACAACTGGCCCTGCCCACAATGTTGAACTTCTGTGTTTTAAACGTTGTGATTTTATATTGTTGATGTGTTATTTATAATTGGTTTTGTATTGTATTCTTATTTTTACATTTTATTGCTGTGTTCTGTTATATTGATGTATTGTATTGCTGGGCTTGGCTTCATGTAAGCTGCCCTGAGTCCTCGTGGGGAGATGGTGGTGGGGTATAAATAAAGTTTTTTATTATTAAATTCACTTTGAGATAAGAGCATTTTTGAGTTAAGAGCTCTTAAGTCAAGGCATCAATAGGTGAGTCTACACTGCCCTATAATCCAGTTCAAAGTAGATAATCTGAATTTTATAAAAAAAAGGCCTCATATAATGTAGTTCAAAGCAGATAATATGGGCCATCCAGTCCAACCCCTGCCAAGAAGCAGGAATATTGCATTCAAATCACCCCTGACAGATGGCCATCCAGCCTCTGTTTAAAAGCTTCCAAAGAAGGAGCCTCCACCACACTCCGGGGCAGAGAGTTCCACTGCTGAACGGCTCTCACAGTCAGGAAGTTCTTCCTCATGTTCAGATGGAATCTCCTCTCTTGTAGACTAGTACAATGGCTTCAAATAACAAGAGAGGAGATTCCATCTGAATATGAGGAAGAACTTCCTGACTGTGAGAGCCATTCAGCAGTGGAACTCTCTGCCCGGAGTGTGGTGGAGGCTCTTTCTTTGGAAGCTTTTAAACAGAGGCTGGATGGCCATCTGTCAGGGGTGATTTGAATGCAATATTCCTGCTTCTTGGCAGGGGGTTGGACTGGATGGCTCATGAGGTCTCTTCCAACTGTTTGATTCTATGATTCTATGATTCTATAATATGACATCAGATCCTGGGATATCGCGCAGTATAGAGCCAGCCTTGGTGCCTCTGCTACATAGCTTAGTATAAAGTTAACTGTCTGCCTAATGCAGAATAAACTGGAGGGAGTAGAGTATATGTAATATTATGTAATGTATCAGGTCATATAGGAATCCAGTGGAGGTCTTTGGTTTGACACAATATTTATGGAACTCTCTTCCTAAACAAATGTGTTATGGCTCCTTTAAAAAGACAGCCTTAGAGTGTCTTTCCCAAGTAGTTTAAAATGAAAATTTTAGTAGAACCCAGTATTCTTAACACTGATGTTTCAAACTCCTATTTTCTGCTGCTTTGATCTTATATATAATTTAACGGAAGGTTTTCATATATGCAATGGACTCACTTTGTTCACTGAGAGCAGCAATGAGAACTGAGCACAGTATATGAATTTTTAAAAGGTTTGTATTGTTTCTATTGCTGCTGGGGTAACTTCTTAATGTTTTAGTGCTGGACTACAGAGTGTAGTTTCATGGACTGGGAGCATGGTTCTGATCAATGCTGCGGTTTTAATATGCTGCGAGCTGCAAGGTAGAACACAAATATCGAAATACAAAAGTAAACATACAAATTTAGCTCTGTTCCGTCTTCCACAAACTGATCTAATGCCTTCTTAAATCCATCTATATTAGAGATAATTGCTACATCTCATGGGAGTGAAACCCATCAGGCTTCGGCCAAAAGACGGAACTTTAAAGTCTCACTAAAATCAACAGGATTTAAATGTTTTTTGACTGAAGATGGATCATGTCCAAGATTCCATAATGGATGTTTCGTAAGATCTAATTTGGGCATGGCTGTTCTCAGTTGAGGCCATAGTAAGTTAATTGGTTATTTAAAAACAGTATTAAATTCTCGTTTTTAAATAAACTCAGCGGTACTCTGCATGGCTCAGTATAAAGTAGAGAGGGTAACCTTCAGTATCAAGGGCACTCCTCTTGTGAGAGACTCTATATGAAAAGAAAAGGAAGATGAGAAGTGGATGGACTTCAAACAACCAAAGAAGGAAGGAAAAGCAAAGGCAAGGCAAACATCTGGCTTCCCTGCAAAACAGCTTGATGACCACGTAATTGGTTAATTTGCAAAAAGTCTGGAACTTTAATGAGGAGTAGAGAGGAACCATAAAATTAAAGGGTTGGAAGGGAAAACAAGGGCCATCTAGGTTCAGCCAAGGAGCCCATTGTTATTGTACCCCTGAAAGATAGACATCTAACCTCTGTCTAAATATCAGGAGGATTGGCAAGGTACTTAAGGGGATGCATTTGGAAGGAGGAGTTCAATGCATAAAGTTATGTACAATCAGGGGCGGCTCAAGCCATTACGCATATGGGTTCTGTGTGGGAAGTTTGGCCCAATTCTGTTGTTGATGGGGTTCAAAATGCCCTTTGATTGTAGTTGAATTATAAATCCCTGCAACTACAACTCCCAAATGTCTGTTTTCCCCAAACTCCACCAGTATTCACATTTAGGCATATTGAGCATTCATGCCAAGTTTGGTCCAGATCCATCATTATTTGAGTCCACAGTGCTCTCTAGATGTAGTGAACTACAACTCCAACACTCAAGTTCAATGCCCACCAAACTCTTTCAGTATTTTCTCTTGGTCATGAGAGTTCTGTGTGCTACGTTTGGTTCAATTCCATGGTTGGTGGGGCTCAGAATGCTCTTTTATTGTAGGCGAACTTTAAATCTCAGCAACTACAACTCCCAAATGGCAAAATCAATCAAACCCCACCAGTATTCAAATTAGGGTGTATCAGGTATTTGTGCCAAATTTCAACCAGTGAATGAAAATACATCCTGCAGATCAGATATTTACATTACAATTCATAACAGTAGCAAAATTACAGTTATGAAGTAGCAACGAAAATAATTTTATGGTTGGGAATCACCACAACATGAAGAACTGTATTAAGGGGTCGCTGCATTAGGAAGCTTGAGAAACACTGAACTAGATTATATGAGTTTACACTGCCATATGATCTAGTTCAAAGCAGATAATCTGGATTTTATATGGCAGTGTAGAAGAGGTCTATCTCTTCTTTTCAAAAAGGAAACAAAGCCCACTGCAGTTCACTCTCCACTACCTTGGGTCTCACACTTGTGGTTTTGATTATTCCCAAGTTTGAAATCCACTGTCTCCTGAAGTTGGAGAGTTCAGGAGGTGTGCATGCTGTGAGTCTTTGTTCTGCTCAGACAAAGGAAGTGGAGTACTGAGGGCAACAGAAACACACTACACACATGAAGACAAGGGACAATCAGATCCACAGGGTTCCAGTTTTTTCTTTTCTGCCAGTTTGACACATGTTACTGGTCTCCTTTTCCTTCCTTTGGCGGGGAGAAAGAGACACCCGGACGATGGAGCAAAAGCAGTCAGGATTCGCAAGGCAAGCGAAGGGACCCGTGGGACTAGCTCCTTCCCTCGAAACCGCAGCTGTTGTGCCCCATCCCCTCTCCAAAATATTTACATTTTTTCCACTTTCATGTGGAAACTGTGTCCCTAACGCCTGCGAAAAGTGGAGGGATGACTGCATATGTGTGAGCAGTACAGGCACTATGCATCTGTCCTGTAGAGCAAAGAACAATCTGTTTGCTGTTGGCCTATGTCAAAGGCACACTACATGAAAATCTGAGTTGATAAAAGCCCATTATCTAAATATTGAGCCTGAGCACACAAATGGCTTGTCTAAACATATCTGCAATTTGCTGGTAAAAATTTCAAAAGCTGAAAACATGCCATTGAATACTCTATTGCTTGTTCATCACATTGCAATGTGTGCCAAAGTTTTGCCCTCTTCTTTTTCTCTGACGGGATCCTTCACATTTGTATACCTGCAGTTTTTCCATCGTGTCCCAAAGGAGGAGAGCAACAAAGGGGCAACCCAGTTTATTAAGGCATACAATGTTATGCAATACACACCAAAGAATGCCTTACAGTAATTTCCCTGGTGTCTCTTGCCTTTCATAGCCATCATTTGTTGCAGTGGGTTTGTTGGCATACTTTAAAACATCAGCTGCTCCATCTGACTGCCATACTCAATTTCACCATCCAAACACAGCCGTTTATTAGAATTCATCCACCTTAACTGGTTATTAAGATGTCTTGGTGTTAAATACCACTTACATGCAGAAGAGCTTTGCTATATCTGTAGAGCTCTCGTAGTAATTAATACATACTTCTAACAAGGCCCTTGACAGAAGGTTGAAACAAGAACCACTTAACTCTTTGCAGACTGAGTTAGCAATGCAAACTAGTCTAGATAACAGTGACTATTATTCTATTCTCAATACAGATTAAATGTGTCAGGAGGATGACGTATTTGTTGCTATAGTACCGAGTTCCCATTGTTGCCAAGAAGCAGGAAAATTGCATTCAAAGCACCCCCGACAGATGGACCATCCAGCCTCTTAAAAAGTCTCCAAAGAAGGAGCCTCCACCACACTCCAAGGCAGAGAGTTCCACGGCTGAACAGCACTCACAGTCAGGAAGTTTTTCCTAATGTTCAGGTGGAATCTCCTTTCCTGTAGTTTGAAGCCATTGTTCTGCATCCTTGTCTACAGGGCAGCAGACAACAAGTTTGCTTCCTCCTCCCTATGACTTCCTCTCAGATATTAATACATGGCCATCATGTCTCCTCTCAGCCTTCTCTTCTTCAGGCTAAATATGCCCAGTTCTTTAAGCCACTCCTCATAGGGCTTGTTCCTCAGACCCTTCATCATTTTAGTCACCCTCCTCTAGACACTACTCAGCATACTGACCATGCTGGCTGGAGATTCCAAGCTCTGCATATACTCAGCTGTATTTTCCTTATCTCCCCACCAAATACTGTGAGTTCTCTATTTTCCTTTAGCAACTGAGAGTATAGGACTTGCCCTGGTCCCCCAACAGATTTCTATGGCCGAACAGGAATTCAAACCCCAATCCCCGGTAGTCCTTGTCCAATATCCAAACCACTGGACTGCTTTAAAATGTCCGAATGACACTTCTGTTTTCTCAGACTATTTTCTGGCAATTCCACCCATGACCACACTCTATGAAATTGTATGGCTTGTAGTCTCTAACACTTACAGCCCTACGTATTCCTCCCTAAATCACAATTTCCAGGATTCTATAGTATAGAGCTGTGATAGTTAAAATGTTATCAAAGTGAGATAAATGTCGTAGTGTGAAAAGGCTCTTACATTGTGGAATTGCAGGATAAATTTTCATCATACTTTTTTTCGTGTCAGGAGCAACTTGAGAAACTTCAAGTCGCTTCTGGTGTGATCATACTGATCAGGAAAGTTTCAGAAGAAGTACACACTTTTCCTATTTTAGAACAGCAGATCACAATGGCTTTGTATACAATGTGATCAACATCCTCATCTCTAAAACACAACACTTTCCCATAAATGCACATATTAGGAAGCATACAAGCTTGCCAAGATTTGTTGCCATCGCACATCCACTTAAATCCACAGGGATCACAATGGTGTATCATGAAAGGATCAGTTTAAAACCCTGGGGAATTTGAATAAAGCATTTCAAAACACAAGTGGGGACAATTTAATCCGTGCAAGCCTTTGGTTATTAAAAAGAATGTTAATGTGATAGGAGTAGTGGAATTTCCTCTGTCATTATCAAGCTTCATCTCTCAGCCGACAAACTCCTTTGGTCAGTATCCTCGAGTGAACTTTCCATATATCAGTTAATTTGACCTTTTTTGTGGGTAACTGGATACAGTCCCATTAAAAATAACAAGACCAAGCGCTCCAAGTAACTGCTGCCTCCACAGAGGCTTTCCCTTCTGCATTCTGAAATATTTATTTTTCCTATTGCTTTTCAGACCAAAATCTCCAAGGAAATATCACCAATATCAGAAATGGGACAGTCATTTATCTGAATGTTTACAATCTAAAAGACAAAAAGAAATGTGAAAGGGGAGTGGTTTGCAAAAAAAAGCAGGTGTTTAATAATGTTTAATGTTTTCAATCAGGGGAAGGTCAATTTTGATGTTTTATATTGGTTTTATCGATGGCATTGAATTGTCGCCAACATTGTGAACCACCCTGAGTCCCCTTCAGGGTTGAGAAGGGCAGTATACAAATACCGCAAATAAATAAATACAATATGGATATAAATACAATATAAGGTTATGTTCCAGGAAACTCAAAACCACAGATAATAGTGAACCCAATTGAAATTAACCAATTCTGGCAGAAACATACTAGAAACATACTATAGAAACATGATCAAGGAACTAGAAAATGTCTAGAGGGAATACCTGTCTAGCATTTTGAAATCTTCCAACATGACTATAGGGTCAATTTCTGGCAGAAACATAACATGGAATCATGCTAGATGACCCAGAAAATGCCTAGAGAATTTTAAAAAATTGGGTATGTGAAATGGCTAGTGCTGATCCCATGGAAACTGTGACTGGACTGTACATTTTGAAACTAGATTGAAACTAGACAATTTCAGACCTTTCTAATATCTGGCAGTCAATAACATATTTTCAAAAGTAATAGCTGCAAAGTAACATCAACCTGTACACTAGCTGCTCTTATGTATTTCATGTGTGTTTAGCAAATCTTTTTTTAAAAGGTGTTTTATGCTGCTGAATATCACAGCTTCCTATGGAGTTCTAAAGTTTCAATTTGCACTACAAGTTGCCTGATATGGATTCATGCTGCTGTCCTTCAGGCTAGATAGCATCTACATCACAGGGAGGGAACTCGTGCCTCTTCAGAGATGTTTACTGTTTTATGAATTGTTTTAACTATATTGTGCCCCGTCTTGAGCCACAAGGAGAGGCAAGTAAAAAATAAATAGTTGTTGCTGTTGTATTGGATCACACGTCGGACATTTCCCAAGTGTCAAGGACTGTGTGATGTATTGGCGAATAATGCGTGCAGATCCCAGTAAGGTGGCCTTCTGCAGCTGGCAGATGGTAATTTTGTCAGCGCCAGTTGTGTTTAAGTGCAGGCCAAGGTCTTTAGGCACTGCACCCAGTGTGCCGATCACTACTGGGAACACCTTTACTGGTTTGTGCCAGTCTTTGCAGTTTGATTTTTAAATCCTCATATCATGTCAGTTTTTCCAGTTGTTTCTCTGCAATCCTTCTGTCACCTGGGATTGCGACATTGACGATCCATACTTTGTTGTTGCTGTTGTTGTTGTTGTTGTTGTTGTTGTTGTTGTTGTTATTTTACTGACACAAAACACAGTATGTCACAGCAAATAAGATATATATGATGGATTTCATATCACAAAATAACAAGTATTATTATTATTATTATTATTATTACTTCTTCTACTAACCATAGTCATGCTGGCCACAAGGCCTCGGGGAAATCTATGGACAATGCCAGCTCTTCAGCTTAGAAATGGAGATGAGCACCACCCTCCAGAGTCGGACACAACTAGACTAGCCTAATCTTTAACAGACAATTATGCTGGCTGGAGGATTCTCAGTCTGACAGTCCAAAAATAAACTTCTTTGAGCTTTATCCAACCTGACTTTCTGCATTCGGCTGAAATTCTACATGGCTCAACATAGGTTGGATCTACCCAGCCCTATAATCTATAGGGCAGTGGGGGCATATTGTGAAGGTAGCAGGATGAATCTGTCACCTGGCACCCCGCATTGTCTTCACCACCCACTTGCCCATCATGTTGTCCCTATGATCCGGTTTTGTCCCCCTGATTCTCTATCTGAACACGGGTAGTCTCCCAAGTTCAGGTTTCCCCCTTCTACCATGCTTTCTTGGTGCAGCTAGCACGAGCCCCAACAGAAGTAGATGTGCGTTGTGGAATGAGATCTGGTGGGCTCCGTCAAGGAAGAGTTGTAGGACAGGGAATTTATCTAATGTGATGAGGTCATAAGAAGGTGCTAGCCACTAAGTGCAGGATTTTCCTGAACAACTGACTTTACTAATCATAAGCATGCTTGTTGTCTAGTAGCTTCTTGTGTTGGGAGACTGAATAACTATTCCCTGTGTTCTTTGTCCCCAGTCATTGAATCATGACTCCAAGTTGTCTTTTGGACTTGCGGCTCAGAGCGTTCAGATCTCTAAACTATTTGAGCCTCTTTTGATCAGAGCCTGCCTTTGGTACTTGAGGTGGAAAATCCACTGCCCTCCAACCACTGTCTGGAACAGCGGGACGTTCTTCTGAGCACACAGCACTCATACGAAGAGCAGTGGAACCACTATGCCATGTTTTTAATCTTATTAATGTGTTCCGTTTTATTGTTTGTTAGGGATCTATACTTTTCAAGTTGCCTTGGGGTGTATTTTCACTGTGGAGTGAGTGCTGTTGACACCACTGACTAGCACGGCAAAATGCTATGAAATACAGGGAATTGTAGTTTTGCAATGCCATTAGTCTTCTCTGCATAGGAAGAGTCCTGGTTCATCATCAAACTACAACTATCAGGATTCCAGCGCACACATGCTTTTTAACATAGAATGTTATTTCTTTTTATTGGTTTGTCATGTTTTCATATACTCTGTGGCTAATATCATTTTAGGAAATGAGTGAACCTAAATTTCTCAATCTGTGTTTCAGGTATTCTGAAATGCATGGCTCTCATAATACCTTTGTCACCTGAGAAAGAAACATGTCTGAACATGCAAAGAATTTCAGAGTGTATTAGAGCAGAATAGTTAATAGTGCACAAGGTTAACAAAGCAAGTCCCATTTTCTCTGACATTCTCCAGTAACCAAAGCAAACCATATTATATAATATGGAGGTGGTTTTCACTATATGAAAAAAGAGCCTGTTAATAAAAAACAGGATATGATGATCATAGATTCTGGATATAATATCTGAAGCCAGAAAAAAAAATCTGAATTCACTGGAATACATTAAAATTAATTGACTAGAGTATACCAATGTATTGTGTTTTATCACATATTTCTAGAGACTGAATATTATTACTTGTACAGTATGTTGGAGAAATGATATAGGCTGAGAATCTCTTACCTCAGATGTTTAGGACAGAAGTGTTTTGCATTTCAGACCCCCACCTGGCTTGTGGAATATATATATATATATAGAGAGAGAGAGAGAGAGAGAGAGAGAGAGATCTTGAAGATTGTATCTGATTAAATACTCCCCCCCCCCCACTGTACATAGCCAGAAAGTAATTTCATACACTATGTTTTTATTAATGTTGTGCAGGACACAAAGTTTGTGTACATAGAACCACTAAAATTCAAAGATGACAGTATCTCAGCTACACATGAGGACAGCTTTGAGTTTGGAGGATTTCCTATTTTGAAATTCCAGATAAGGGAGGCTCAATCTGTATTTATTGTTTATTCATTCAGTTGCTTCCGACACTTCATGACCTCATGGACCAGTCCACGCCAGAGCTCCCTGTCAGCCATGGCACCCCCAGCTCCTTCAAGCTCAAGCCAGTCATGGATAAAATCCATACATCCATCTTGTCCTTGGTCAGCCCTTCTTCCCTTTTCCTTCCATTTTCCCCAGCATAAATGTCTTCCCCATTATGTGGCCAAAGTACTTCATCTTTGCCTCTAATATCTTTCCCTCCAATGAGCAATCGGGATTTATTTCCTGGAGTATGGACTGGCTGGACCTCCTCGCGGTTCAAGGCCCTCTCAGAACTTTCCTCCAGCACCACAGTTCAAAAGTGTCTATCTTCCTTCACTCAGCCTTCCTTAAGGTCCAGCTGGCGCAGTGGGTTAAACCCCTGTGCCGACAGGTCGCAGGTTCGAATCCGGGGAGAGGCGGATGAGCTCCCTCTATCAGCTCCAACTCCTCATGCGGGGACATGAGAGAAACTTCCCACAAGGATGATAAAAACATCAAAATCATCCGGGTGTTCCCTGGGCAATGTCCTTGCAGACGGCCAATTCTCGCACACCAGAAGCGACTTCTGACATGACAAAAAAAAAAAACAAAAAAAAAAAAACGCTCTCACATCCATAGGTTACTGTTTATTCAATATACCATCTGTATATTCAATAGAATATTCAATAGAAATGTTACAATCAGATGTCTAACTGCAATTCAGTTTCTGTAACCACAAGAAATTATGGTTCAATTGTACATTTCATGCACTGTGATTGTAATCCATTACAAAAACAATAGTGCTTGGAATACATTAAATCTGGGTAAGAGCGGCATAACATGTTTGTGACATGATATAACCGCTAGTAATGCTTTTTCTTTTTTTAATGTAATAGGTAACATTTGCCCAACACTTCGAAAATAATGGGTTGGAGAGGATTTTGGCAGGATCTTTTTTTAAAAAATATATATATATGGAAAAATAACAAGTTGGCCTTTGGTCACCTTTAAGCTGTTATTGTTTCAGCCATGCTACAATAATTATACCATGACAGCTTGAAAAAGTAACTCTTTGCTTTTCCATTTAACCACTTGAATCCTAAAACTGAAATCATAGCACCAAATGTGAATTATAGGATTGAGGGAGGACTCTAGGAAAAGGGGGATCTTGTCAAAATGCTGTCTTCTAATTCCCCTCCTAGATCTGTGGCTCTATTCCTAGTGGACTGTGCACTTTTCCCAATGAGTGGAACTTTTTTTTTTTTTTTGCATTTGCAGAGAAGGGGGAAAAGATGGGGGGGGGGGGAATCACACACAGCTTGGCCATTACAAAAAAATACTCAACATCTCTCCCTTTGTTTGTACAATAAGAGAACACTGCTGTTTCAAAGGCCAAGTATGGAAATTCTCTGTCAGACCCGTGTTTACCATCAGAGGATTATAGCATAAATGCATCTGATAGGCGCAGAATCCTCGGGATATAATTATAACAATTATCTGGACGGATCTTCTCATCAATAACCTTTGCCTTGTCCCCTGTAACCTGTCATCCCTCATCACGGGGCTGTAGGAATCATGTATTGTTCCAGCTCATTCGCCTGCTGTTGAGAGGGAGAAATCTTCGGCAGCGGGACGGTCGGCCTCTTCGGCTGTGTGTGCCTGGCCTCCCGGAGCGAGCAGCCATCTGCCAGATGGGATGGCAAGGCACCAAAACCCAGAGCAGCTCCTTACGGCCCAGGCCGCTTTCCCTCCTGACAAGCAAAGCACACAAGGAGCACAGCTGCAGCGCTCCTCTTGAAAACTCTGGACTGTTGCGCAAATTGGAGACAAGTCTGGAAGTCTGGTGGCCTGGGAGTCAAAGAACAAGGGCCCCTGGTTTTGTACACATTTCCCCTTTTGCCGGAAAACATAACTTAGCACAGATCTCCAATGATTTTTTTTTCAATATTGCAACTGGTTTGGTGCTGAATTCAAGAACAATGAAAATGCCCAACTACACAAAATTCTTTCACAAATGAAAGAGAATACTTTTTTGTGTGTCTGATATGCAAGCTGTATTTTCATTCACTTGACCATATTTGGCACAAAACCTGATACATCCAAATCTCAATACTAGTGGGGGGGTTTTGGGGGAGGGGGGAGTTGATTGATTTTGTCATTTAGGAGTTGTAGTTGCTGAGATTTATAGTTCACCTAAAATCAAAGAGCATTCTGAGCTCCGCCAACCATGGAATTGAACCAAACTTAGAATCATAGAATCATAGAATCAAAGAGTTGGAAGAGACCTCATGGGCCATCCAGTCCAACCCCCTGCCAAGAAGCAGGAATATTGCATTCAAATCACCCCTGACAGATGGCCATCCAGCCCCTGTTTAAAAGCTTCCAAAGAAGGAGCCTCCACCACACTCCGGGGCAGAGAGTTCCACTGCTGAACGGCTCTCACAGTCAGGAAGTTCTTCCTCATGTACAGATGGAATCTCCTTTCTTGTAGTTTGAAGCCATTGTTCCTTGTCCTAATCTCCATGGAAGCAGTAAACAAGCTTGCTCCCTCCTCCCTGTGGCTTCCTCTCATATTTATACATGGCTATCATATCTCCTCTCAGCCTTCTCTTCTTCAGGCTAAACATGGCCAGCTCCTTAAGCTGCTCCTCATACGGCTTGTTCTCCAGACACTTGATCATTTTAGTCGCCTTCCTCTGGACACATTCCAGCTTGTCAATATCTCTCATGAATGGTGGTGCCCAGAATTGGACACAATCTGATCCCAAGTCGGGGCTCAAATGTGCCCAGGAAATTCTGCTTCATGCCATCCAATACTTCACAGAACATATGTGACCAAACATGATCAAAGTGTGATCATTATTAATGTGGAAGGCATATTAAACAGGCTACAAAAGTGTGCTTTTGCCTTAGTCTATAGGAAAAGGCAACTATTCTGCTCCACCTTTCCTCTTCCATCTCTTGCTGAATTATGGGTGCACACATTTTTTTGCACTTAGTATTCTATAGCAACTGAAGGAAGCTGAGGACAAAGGAGGGACAAGGGAGGAGAGAGGAATGGGAAGTTTTAGAAACAAGTGTAAATGTGGATTGATAGAGGATTAATTGGGACCGTCCCTGCCAAATCAGTTGACGCTATCCTGTTTAACTTGCCCAGATGGCATGGAAACCAAAGTAAAGCAAGGAGGGAAAATGAGTTGGGGACAAGAGCTAAAAATAAACAGATGAATAAGCACCAAGGGGGCTGTTGCAAGGGAGTAACACAAATATGTGACAATGAAAGACCAGTTCGAAATGTTGGCAGTGTTCAACTGTCATGTTGAAAATGCTGGATCGCACATTCTTTATCTTTTTATTATTGCCACACTGCTCAGTGCTAGAGTTCAACTGTTTCAGTGGTTGACTTTAAACAATAGTGGACTATTTAAGTAAAAAACAGAACGAAACACAAAACTCTCACAGAAATGACTAGAGCCATTTGTTGGGAAGCGTTGTTAGTTTGGTTGCCCAGTCAGTAACAATGAAAGCTTCCTGAAAGATATTACTTACACTTTCCAAGTGGCTTTAGTGGAGGCTTCACAAAAACAACTGCTATAAAACGTCATCCATCCAGTGGAAATGGAACTTCTATTATTCAGGATCAAAATCCTAGGGAATAGACTTAACTAGTATAGAAGTAAAAGGTGGATATTACCTTCTGAAAGACGGTACAGTAGAGTCTTGCTTATCCAACCTTTGTTCATCCTATGGAAGTGGAAAAGTGTTCTTACCATTCTTACCATACATCAAGAGAACCACTGACCGCATAGGGAAGCTGATGAGGAAACACAACCTACAAACTATCTACAGACCCACTAAGAAAATCCAACAAATTGTACGTTCTGCAAAAGACAAGCGGGATCCTCTCACTTCTGCATCTCTGGACAAGTGTACATAGAGACCTCCAAATGTAGCATTGCCTAAACACGAATCAAGGAACATGAAAGGCACTGTAGACAACTTCAACCAGAGAAGTCAGCCATGGCAGAGCACTTGGTAAACCAACCTGGACACAGCATATTATTTGAGAACACAGAAATACTGGACCACTCTAACAACTACCATGTCAGGCTACACAGAGAAGCCATTGAAATTCACAAGCAAGTGGGCAATTTCTACAGAAAGGAAAAAACTATGAAAATGAACAAAATCTGGCTATTTAAAAAACCTCTAAAATTATAACTGTAAATAAAGAACAACACGTAAACACAGGTGAACTCCAGACAAGAAACAATCACCTCTCAACAAAGGATTATCCCGGGCTGTAACAAGCCACACCTGAAAGCTGTCAGGCCATCAAATGCTAATCAAGTGTCCAGTTGAAACATTCACACCTAGCTCCAACAGACAAGAGTTCTTTCTCCCACTTTATATATCCACAGATATATAAACCTAATTTTCCTAGTTTCCAACAGACCTCACAACCTCTGAGGATGCCTGCCACAGATGCCCTGGTAAGGGGGCAATGTGGGTGAAAGTTTCCCCCTGCGGCCCCACAGATTTGCCCACATGTTCCCACTTTGCCCTGACTTGAGTTGCTCAATGTGATGAGGTCCTAAGACTCAGAGAAATGAGTTCAAATTAGCGGAAAGGAGATTCCACCTGAACATTAGGAAGAACTTCCTGAAAATAAGAGCTGTCCAACAATGAAACTCTCTAACTTGGTGTGTGTTAGAAGCTCCTTCTTTGAAGGCTTTTCAACAGAGGCTGGATGGCCATCTGTCAGGAGTACCTTCACTGCGCTTTTCTTACATGGTAGGGAGTTGGACTAGATAACCCACGTCTCTTCCAATATTATTCTATGATTCTATTCCTCACCTACCTAAGGTTGATGGGAATTGATGTGTGGCAACATCTGGAGAGCTATTTGATTCCCCCTTTTGAATTATGTCATGAAGTTCTGAGATATGACACCTCAACATTTTTCTGCATGAGTCAAAGTTCACCTGAAGTGTTCTGTTCTAGAAGCTTTACTTGGGAGAAGGAAAGCAGGAAACACATAATGGGTTTAGACTGGAATGGGTTTAGACTGGAAGACACCAAGATTGATAGCAGCATGGGAATGAAGGCAGAGGAAGAAATAGTGAAGGAACTGAATACTTGATCCAAAAGAAAACCATGAATTAGAGAAGCCATAATGATAACGATGTTGCTGAACTATATTCCACCTTGTTTCCAAGACTAAAATGCAATATAGTGTATACATTACTTCCCAGATATACCCACTCACTCCTCTTGTCTTTATATGGTTGTGTCAAGAACAGCAGCATGCAAAGGGTGGGTTTACAGTGAGATTGCATCATTGTGTAAGGAAAGTATAAGACTTCCACAATGACCAAGAAAGAGAGAATTACCTATGTCACATTGATATCTATCTGCTTAACTTAATAAAAGAGTACCAGCAATTAATTTCAAATTACATTTTTGTTTTTGTTTTTCCTGCTATGAGGTCAAAGTAGTATACATTATTTTCTTCCTCCCCATGTCATCTTCAGGACAACCCTGTGCGATACGTCAGGTTGAGTGGCTGAGCCATGGTCAACAGTGGAGTATCACAGTTCAGAGAGTATGAAGAGCTTTATCTCCCAGGCCCGAACCATTACACCACCCATAGAAACAGATGTGGGAAGAGAAAATGATTGGAAAACTATCTTTCAGCCTCTGAGGGAACTGACCTTCAAGTAGCCATTCTGGAGTAATACTGAATGGAATGTGACCAAACAATAACAGACTGAAACACCTGAACTACAGTTCATAACCCTGTGAGCTTCCGGCCATTTGCTAAACTTAGGTTGCAACAAGAATCTGCTGTTTTTGTTGCATGAGGCTCAATGGAGCTAGACCTCTGAAAATAACAACAATTTATAGGTTGCTGTGGGCTTTCCAGGCTCTATGGCCATGCTCCAAAAGCATTCTCTCCTGATGTTTCACCCACATCTGGCAGGCATCTCCAGAGGTTGTGAGGTCTGTTGGAAACTAGGCAAGTGAGGTTTATATATCTGTGGAATGTCCAGGGTGAGAGAAAGAACTGTTGTCTGTTTGAGGCAAGTGTGAATGTTGCAGTTGGCCACCTTGTCTAGCATTGAATGGCCTTGCAGCTTCAAAGCCTGGCTAGTTGTGGCCTGGATAGATCCTTTGTTGGGAGGTGTTAGTTGCCCCTGATTGATTATTGTCTGGAATTCCCCTGTGTTTTGAGCGTTCCTTTTTATTTACTGTTCTGATTTTAGTGTTTTTTTTAATACTGATAGCCAGATTTTGTTCATTTTCATTGTTTCCTCCCTTTGTTGAGATTGTCCACATGCTTATGGCTTTCAATGGCTTCTCTGTGTAGTCTGATTTGGTAGTTGTTAGAGTATTCCAGCATTTCTGTGTTCTCAGATAATATGCTGTGTCCAGGCTGTTTCATCAGGTGCTCTGCTATGGCTGACTTCTCTGGTTGAATTAATCCGCAGGCTTCGAAGCTGCAGGCTTCGAAGCGAACAAATTGAAATTGAATCCAGACAAGACAGAGGTACTCCTGGTCAGTCGCAAGGCCGAACAGGGTATAGGGTTACAACCTGTGTTAGATGGGGTCGCACTCCCCTTGAAGACACAGGTTTGCAGTCTGGGTGTGACCCTGGACTCATCGCTGAGCCTGGAACCCCAGGTTTCAGCGGTGACCAGGGGAGCATTCGCACAGTTAAAACTCGTGCGCCAGCTGCGACCGTACCTTGGGAAGTCTGACTTGGCCACGGTAGTCCACGCTCTGGTTACATCCTGCTTAGATTACTGCAACGCTCTCTACGTGGGGTTGCCCTTGAAGACTGTTCGGAAGCTTCAAATGGTCCAACGTTCGGCAGCTAGGTTGCTAACAGGAGCGGCACTCAGGGAGCACACCACTCCTCTGTTGCACCAGCTCCACTGGCTGCCAATCTGCTACCGGGCACAATTCAAGGTGCTGGCTTTAGCCTATAAGGCCCTAAACGGTTCTGGCCCTACTTACCTCTCCGAACGCATCTCCTCCTATGAACTGACTAGGACATTAAGATCATCTGGGGAGGCCCTGCTCTCGGTCCCGCCCGCATCGCAGGCGCGGTTGGCGGGGACGAGAGACAGGGCCTTCTCGGTGGTGGCCCCCCGGCTGTGGAACGCCCTACCTGTGGACATCAGACAGGCCCCCTCACTGCTGGCATTCCGGAGGAAGGTCAAGACCTGGCTTTATGAACAAGCGTTTGGCTAATTGTGCAATGAAACACAGTAAGATGGTACAATCGAACACAGGAATTGGTATAAAGGATTCTGATTGCGGATTCTGATTTTGATTTGTTTGCTGAGGCGCACGTTTATGTTAATGATTGCTTGATTTGATATGTTTTGTATAATGTGTTTTAACTGCTTTTTGATGTTGTTGTGTTAACCTTTACTATGTAAACCGCCTTGAGTCGCCTTTTTTGGCTGAGAAAGGCGGTATAGAAGTAAAGCAAATAAATAAATAAATAAATAAATAAAGTCCATTAAATGGTAATAAAGGTGGCCAATTGCAACATTCACCCCTACCTCAAACAGACAAGAGTTCTTTCTCCCACCTTGGACATTCCACAGATATATAAACTCCAGTTGCCTTGTTTCCAACAGATCTCACAACCTCTGAGGATGCCTGCCATAGAAGTAGCTGAAATATCAGGAGAGAATGCTTCTGGAATATGGCCATAAAACCCGGAAAACTCACAGCAACCCAGTGATTCTGGACCTGAAAGCCTTCAACAACACATTAGGCAATTTATACTTAGAAGAGAAGTGAAATTATATCGCCATCTTGAGGCGAGCTCTGGTCATGACATTCAATAGGATGTATATTTTCAATTTTGTTGTAGATCAACACAGCTACCTCTATTTTTTTTCTTAGACACCTGGATTTAAGTTGGCATACTCTATTCATTAGGTCTACTTTAAATAGGACTAAAGTAGGATTTTGGCCCAGTAATTATAATTTGTGTCAGCTGCAAATATGGCCAGGCATGGCAACGTTCCTATTTCTAAATTTTTGGATTGAGCTCTAGATACCTCTTAGCAACCAGAACTAAATCATCCCAAAGCAACCCACTTTGTCTTAGTATTCGCAGTAACACTTTAAAAAGTTTTACACACAGAACAGAATTTCTGTTACTGTGAAAAGTCACTTTGGTGTTACTTCAAACAATGGAGCTTCTGAATGCCACAGAACTGCAACTGCTTAGGAGACATGCTGAAGAACATCATTCACAAAATCTTTTATTAAAGGAAAAATATCATTGTTCTTCCTACTTGAAAACAAACACTAATATTGTGATACCGCTTCGTCAGAAAATGACTGTAACTGTCTTACAAAACATGGACAAATCAAGCTCTCGGTGTAAAAAATAACAACATTTTGTCTTGGTGGAATTAAAATGTTAAAATACATACAAAATATTAAAATACATACCAAATCACACCTTCTTAAATGAAATCAAACTGACTAAATACGAGGAAATACGATCAATATGACTCGGTGTCATAGTGGCTGAAGCAACAGCACCCCCTGTGGCCGTAATTGAGCATAACCTCCAGGCACCGAAGGTGAAATGCCAAAAATACCTGTTTGTCTATAAATGGCATTGAATGTTTGCCGTGTATGTGTGCATTGTGATCTGCACTGAGTTCTCTTTGGGGTGAGAAGGGCAGAATATAAATACTGTAAATAAATAAATAAAGTAAACGCTTATATTTCGTTTTTATGATTTTAAATAAGTTTGAAATACAGTAATTTTAGAAGGTGGCAAAAATATTATGCCTGTCAGTCCACAATTTAATCTGTGCTGTATCTGAGTTCATCAATTTCTGTTGTTTTACTTAAGGTAGTTAGACCAAAGGCCCTGCATACAGACAAGAACTGACATTAAAGAAACACATTCACAGCACAGTTAAACTCACATGTATTTTAGGTCTTCAAAAGCTTTTAAATCTATTTGATTTGGAAACAAATTGAAGCACACGTTACCCAGATTACAATGTCTCTCAGGGCCATTCTTTGGGGAGAGAAAACGAAATCTATCTCTAGGCACACTTACTAAATAAGTCTGGATCAATGCCATTGATGAATAAATTCAAATCACACATTTGCTTCAGCTCTTTTTAGCTCAAGTTTAGCTCGGCTGAAGACAATGGAATCGATCTGGAATCCAACAGTTTACTCAGGACTGACTTGCCCTTGGCAAGAGAAGCAAAGTTATTTGAAACAATTCCAACTGTTTAACATCCATGGAAGCTGTTTGCAAGAAACAATGAAACTGCCCTGCTCTTGCAGGAAAAATGCCAATATTAATGCCCTCTTTAGCAACGTTTAACCTGCAAATAAAATTATATAGAAACACATAATAAACACCGGCATTTCTTGCTTCGATACAGTTGAGGCTGCCTCTTTGGACATAGAAGTAATGGGTGTCATCCATACTATTTGTCCAGTAGGTTGAAGATCATCTCACAATTAATTCCCTCCTTCCCATCTTCTTTTCTCCAAACTCCAGGAGGAACGGCGTATGAAGCACTGAACTGAGAGTTCACACAAGTTGCCACTTGAGGAGAGAGAGAATTGTGGAGTGTTATTATTATTTACTTTATTTTATTCCATCTTTCTTCTGATCCAGGGACTCATAAATGCGTTTGCCCTGATCTACCCATAAACACAGAGAATAAGTGGGGCAGCACACAAAACAACTCTCTTGAATAACATGCAGTTGTGCTTTTCACCAGGAGAGGACAACGAAATCCAGTCCTCTCCCAACTCCAGGATTATTGCTTCTTTGAGCTCAGTGTACACTTCCCTCAGGTGCTCAACTAAGTTGAGAAATCACAATGTGGATACATTTTTTGCAAGAGCTTTGCCATCTAGCTTGGAACAAGCACATTTAGAGATCTGTGGGAAGTGTTGTTCTGGAAGCCATGCCCTCTGAAGAGCAGCTTAGGGATCTGGGTATGTTTAGCCTGCCAAAGGGAAGGTTAAGAGGTGACATGATAGCGCTGTTTAAATATTTGAAAGGATGTCATTTTAGATGGAGCAAACTTGTTTTCGGCTACTCCAGAGACTAGGGCATGGAGCAATGGACTCAAACTACAGGAAAACAGATCTCACCTAAATATTAGGAAAAACTTTCTATGTGAAACTGGAATAGGCTGCCTTTAACACAATCTACACCAGGAAAGGGCAAACTTTGGCCCTCCAGGAATTCTGGACTCCAACTCCCATAATTCCTAACATTGTGGGAGTTGAAGTCCAGAACACCCGGAGGACCAAAGTTTGCCCTTGCCTGATCGACATTGATCAGGAGCTCAGACCTGATCCCATGTGCTGGATATTAAAGCAAGTCTGACTGGAGTCTTCACAGGGATTCCCAAAGCCAGCCGGGAGGCAGGAAGGAGTCTGCAACACACAGCAATGCCAAACACTATACTGCCCTCTGCGTCATGGTGCAACACAAACTGGCAGGCTGTATCAAGGTTACATCAAACCTCTTGGCTCCAGGAAACTGATGCTTCTGTTTGATGTTTTGTTTTGTTTCATGTTTGACATAATAGGTTGTGTTTTTCAATTTAATTTTAGTTGTTAAGTTACAATTTACTTTTATATATTGGGTTGGACATTTTTATTATTATGTGTTTATTGCTTGTTATGTTCAGGCATTGAATGTTTGCTTTTTATGATTGGAATCTGCCCTGAGTCCCTTCAGGAAGATAGGGCAGAATATAAATAAAGATGATGATAATTATTTGAAACACAACAAGATGACTCCACAGCAAACAAGATCACTCTGCTGGCTGTTGTACTGGACCACACGTCGGACACTTCCCAAGTGTCTAGGACTGTGTGATGTATCAGTGAATAATCCCAAATCCCAGTAAGGTGGCCTTTTGCAGTTGGCAGATGGTAATTTTGTCAGCACCGATCATATTTAAGTGCAGGCTAAGGTCTTTAGGCACTGCATCCAGTGTGCCAGTCACCACTGGGACCACCTTTACAGGCTTGTGCAGGAGTCTTTGCAGTTCTTTAAATCTTTGTACCGTGTCAGCTTTTCCAGTTGTTTCTCTTCAATCCTGCTGTCCCCTGGGATTTGGGCACACATCCAGTATCAGACTGTCAGCCAAGAACTAGTTTTGCTAAGTACATAGAGGATCATCCACCAAATGTTGGCCACCAAGTAATGAAGTAACTAGAATCACAGAATCAGAGTTGGAAGAGACCATAAAGGCCATCCAGTCCATCCCCTGCCATGTAGAAACACACAATGAAAGCACGCTCAAAATATGGCCATCCAACCTCTACTTAAAAACCTCCAGAGAAGGAGACTCCACCATGCTTCGAGGCAACATATTCCACTGAGGAACTTACCATCAAGAAGTTCTTCCTAATGTTTAGGTGGAATATTTTTTCTTGCAATTTGAATCCATTGCTCTGTGCCCTAGTCTCTAAAGCAGCAGAAAAGCTTATCCCCTTCTCAATGTGGCATCCTTTAAAATATTTAAACATTGATATCATGTCCCTCTCTGCCTTCTTTTCTCCAAACTAAAATACCCAGCTCCCTCAGCCATTTCTCATGGGGCTTGGCTTCCAAACCTTTGATCATTTTGGTCTCCGCTCTGGACACATTCCATCTTGTCACTATCTTTGTTGAACTGTGGTGTCCAGAACTTGACACAGCATTCCAAATGAGGTCTGACCAAAGCGCTATAGAGAGGTACTATGGCTTCCCTCAATGTAGACCTATACTTTTATTGATGCAGTCCTGAATCTCATAAGCTTTTTCGTTGCTGCATCATGCTGTTGACTCATGTTCACTTTGTGGTCTGCTTAAGACTCTTAGATCCCTTTCACAAGTGTGTTCACCTGTGTGTTCACTATTATGAACACACTGGTGGAGCATAGGGAGGCAGCTCAAATGAAGAGAGGGTCCACTTTGGAATGGTGGTATGAGGTAGCCCTGCCCTCAGCTTAAGACCATAAGCTGCCTGTGGTGGCAGGATGACCCACACGTATGAAATCACAGAAAGTCAAATTATCACAAGTACTGTAATGTGTTATTTGTGATTTCCAAACATTGGATGTGAACCTTCTAACACTATGATTAAATTTGCTGAAAACCCAAACGGAATAAGCAGGAGCTATTGGTTATTACTCAAGACTGATTGAGCATTAGATTTTCATAACAACACTTGTTCTAATTATCTTTGGAATGGCAGCTATGCACGAGCTGCAAGTGCCACTTAAAACCACTGCATTGATTACCTTCTTGCTTGTCGTCGTGGCTTGATCTCTTGTCTTCTTTCTTTTTTGTCAGGCTTCTTTTGCTGGGCTTAACAACACTTTTGCCTTTGCAGCTTGCAGCATGCTTACGCATATTATTCTGTTCAGAACAAAAGTTAAAAACAAAACAGGACTTACTAATCTGGTTACAACACTTACGTGTGCTAAAAAACTTCTAGAGACCTTTTATAAAGAGGAAAGGGTCTAGCATTCAGGTATCAAGGTGGCCAGTATACTAGCCAATTGGTTGTTGGGTTCAATAGCTACAAACGGCAAAAAACGCAAGATTTTCAGGTGCGGAAATATCCCGTTTCTGAGGTGAAAATCCGCATCTTCGAATGTATGTCCCTACACTCAGAAATTACAACTTTTTTATCTGGGTTTGTTCCTGGATTTTAGATGTCTGTTCCTGATGGGTTGTTTCCTAAAAAGAAGGTGACAGTTGAGTAGAACACGAAAACTTTGTTTGTGTGCCAGAAACTTCAAGAAATGTGTGGAGGGCACATTTTTTCTGGCCAGGACAAAGTTGTGGCCCAGTAGTCAACATTGTACATCTTTTCACAGAAAGAGCAATCAGGAACAGACATGGATAACCCAGGAACAACACCCTGTCTGCACAGAGGGCCCTGCAGCTTATATAACCCAGGAACTGAACTTAATTATTAGCATGTTCGCACCTTAAGTTTTTTCTTTTTTAAAAAAAAAACACTGAAATTTTCGGTGGAAGTCCCACAGCGGCCATTTTGGGGGCTGCAAAATCCCACAACAAAGCAGCAAGTGTGGACGACAGAGGCACAAATCCTGGGACCAACAGGCCTGTATCTGGACCTCTTCTCTAGTTGCGAATTTTTTTGCCCCTAAAGCGTGCAATTTGGTGCTGCCTGGAACTGCCCTCAGTCATACTTGTCCATGAACTCCTTCCACATGCTGAGCTCCCATAACCAGACTGAGATCTAATCAGTTCTACTCTTCCTTCTGCCTTCAAGCTGTTTCTGACTCATGGCAATCCTTAATGTAAACCCATCACAGGCTTCTCTTGATAAGATTTGTTGTGGGTTTTCCTATTTGACCCTAACATATCTTTCCCCTCTATAGATCTATTCCCACAGCATTTAATGGAGAGAAGGGACCATTATATATCATACATCCAGTGCAGGATCTCATCCCAAATCTGTGCTATGGGTGCTACTATAACCTATGTATGAGTCCTACTTAGAACTTGACCATTATTTTTATGGGCCACAACTCACAGAATTATGGATAGATTTGACTGTACAAATCTGGAAGGCTCTCTAAGGCTGGATCAACACTGCCACCATATAATGCAATTTGAACTGCATTATATGGTCAGTGTAGATCCAGCCTTCAAAGCAAGTCACCTTACCCAGCGTGAATATTCCTTGCCACACTGAGGGCATTCAAAGACTTTGGGCTGAAAGCTGGAATCGTGGTATTTCTTGACGTGGATGGCCATAAGTTGTTTCTGTCTAAAGCATTTGTTGCAGAAGATGCAAACAAAGGGTTTCTCTCCAGTGTGGGTCCGTTTGTGCACAACCATGTGGCGTCCCTGGGAGTTGGAAGAATGAAACCAGAGTTGATCAAAATGAAGCCAAGCACTTACATAAAGTCCCAGAAATGTGGAGAATCCATCATTTAAGAAAGTAGTGAGGAAGATATGGCCAATAATACACTTTATTTATATTCTGCTTTATCTCCCCAGGAGGACTCGGAGCGGAGTACTATACACATGAGGCAAACATTCAAAACTCCTTTGTGCCTCTTACTCTAGAGTAAGCCAGGCACCAGCAGCAATGACCCAAGGTCATTGCAGCAGGAGGAGGAGAGGGTAAGAGCCATTGCCAAAAATGATGGGAAGAGGAATTCCTCACTGTCACCAATTAAAGAAGAAGTGACTGGGGCTGGGCACTGGGCTGTGTGTGTGGTGTGTGTGTGCGCAGAGCTGTGGTTCTCAACCTGGGGTCCCCAGATGTTTTTGGCCTTCAACTCCCAGAAATCCTAACAGCTGGTAAACTGGCTGGGATTTCTGGGAGTTGTAGGCCAAAAACATCTGGGGACCCCAGGTTGAGAACCACTGGTGTAGAGCATCATTTGGAAGGAAAAAACTATGCCCTCCCTGTCCTGCTGCTGCTGCTCCTGGAGAAGTTAGAGGGGTGGGGGACAGCAAGGGGAGGGGGGAGAGGAATGTTTTAAGGAGATTTTATTTATAGAAAGAAAAAAAATCCCTAAAAATCAGGGGATGACTCAAACATTATAAAACTTGGTGGGCTTGGGAGATGTGCCCTCCATGTGTGGCAATTTTCACCCCTCTAGCCCTAAAACTGAGGGGAAAGGGAGCCTGGGAAGGTCGCCCATGTTGGCCAATGGCTCAAAATTTTTATTCTTTTGGACCCGGAATGGAAAAGGTCATTTGGAAAGGTGCCCTCACACACGAAAGCAGGGCCTTATGAATGAAACAAACTGAAACTGATAGTGATTCTACACAAACGCACAAGACTACCCAGTAGTGAGAAATGATGGTAGTCCATCAATCTGTCAAGTGCCAAACATTCCTCTTCCTCCCAACCCCACCACCCTCACAAAGAGGCCTTCTTGGTGGCTGCCCCCAGATCAGGCATGGACAACCTATTGGCTGTTAGGAATTGTGGTAGTTGAAGTCCAAAACACCTGGAGGGTTGAAGTTTGCTTATGCCTGCCCTAGAGTCTAAAACTCCCTTCCACGTCCTCTTTTCACTATCCTGCCTTTGGCAAGCAAAGGCCTGTTTATTCCAGCAGGCTTTGAAGATGGGATTTTAATAGAATGGTGCTGTATTGTAGTTATACACAAAACTGCTTTCAGGATCATTGTTCAATGTACAAATCAATATACCACAGTGGCTCCCCAACAATAAGCGATGGGAAAGGCTTGTGTGGTACTGAGGTTGACAATTTTTAAAAGGAGCTCTCCAAGGTGCTAGGGCCCATTTTATGAAGATGGTTCAGCACCTTGGATAGCCTCATCAAAGGTATTCTGGACACCACCACACTGGCATAGAACCCTTCAGCTTCCACTGTGGCTTGACTTATCTTTAAAAGAGGATCCATTCTGCTAGATAATAATAATCTCCCCAAAAGGACTCTGGACGGTTTACAGAAGCACTCCAAGTGTCACATGCAGACAACAATACATAAGTATAAATACAATGACATGCGCATAAAAATCTCATTAAGAAAAATGATAAAAAATTGAAAATTATAAAATTCCAAAAACATAGTGGAGCCAGCCAGCTGGCTATCTGTCATAACAATCAATCAAAGTGCAGGCCAGCACTATCAATGATTCATCACATTGGCCATGGATTATTCAGGATCAAAAGCCTGTCTGAAGAGCCATGTTTTTAGACCCAGAAGGCCTGAAAAGAGGGGGCTAATCTAATTTCTTTAGGAAGGGTATTCCAGACCCGGGGAGCTACCACTGAGAAGGCCCTCTCTCTCGTCCCCAGCAACCATGCTTGAGACGGTAGTGGGACTGAAAGAAGGGCCTTCCCAGCAGACCTTAATGCCTGTGCTGGTTCATAGAAGGAGATGTGGTTTCGAAGATAGGTTGGATCTGAAGCGTATAGGGCTTTATAGGTAATCACCTGCACTTTGAATTGGGCCCAGACACTTATTGGGAGCCAGTGAAGCTGCTTTAAAAGACGATGGGGTGGTATGCTCCCTAAAGCTCACCCCAGTCAATAATCTGGCTGCCGCTCTTTGCACTAGCTGCAGTTTCCGAGTCATCTTCAAAGGCTGATTCTATCCCAATACCCTAGAAAACATTTCCTCCCACCCTAAATCTGGCACTCTAATTGTGTAATCAGGATGGGAAAGTATGCTACATATTCCCAAAGGCACTTTCCAATCTAGCTGTTCCTTAGATCCTGCACTTAAAAAAAGAATCAACATATATAAATGTGAGCAGCTAAGCTATATAAGGGGAGAACTCTGGCTCATAAAACTGCAGATGAGTTAGAAGAGTCATTTGGCCAGTGATTCTCTTAACCTTTGAGGCAGAAAATGTTTGAGATGTATAGCAAGTGTGTAGCTCACGGTGGCACTTTAAAAGATAAACACACACATATGCTTGCAATAATGGCAACCCATGAAAATTCAGTTTACAAAAGCCTATGCTTTAAGGTAGCCTGAGATTCTTTTTTACTTTGCACAAACATTAATTAGATGCCTGGGGAAATAATATAGGATGGACTTGTTACTTCTCAACTGCACCATTCTCTGCTGCTGAATTGCGCTCCTTTTTCAGTAATCTCATTTAGAAAATACCAATTAGTCAATCATGTTATTGCATGGCAACAAAACTTTGCCTGTTTTCATTCTCAAAGTTCAAACATGACTTTTGACACAGTGGTGAAGAATAACTTTCTGTCGAGTTTTCTACAACTACTGAGAGAATTGTAAAATCCAGGATGAGAAAGAGGGACTATTTTCACCCCACGTTATTTGCGCAAAAGGTCTTTTTTCAGGACTAGAATTGTCCTTAGTTATGCATGTTTGTGTACACAGACATAGTAAAGGTAAAGATTTTCCCTTGACATTAAATCCAGTTGTGTCTGACTCTGGGGGTTGGTGCTCATTTCCATTTCTAAGCTGAAGAGCCGGCGTTGTCCATAGACGCCCCCTAATGTGCCCAGGATGATTGCCTGGAGCGCCGTTACCTTTCCGCAGAAGCGGTATGTATTGATCTACTCACATTTGCATGTTATCGAATTGCTAGGTTGGCAGAAGCTGGAGCTAACAGCGGGAGCTCACCCCGCTCACCACTGACCTTTTGGTCAGCAAGTTCAGAAGCTCAGCAGGGGTAGACATAAATATATGTATAAAGGAAGCACAAAATATAAGCTGATTCATCAAAAAGATGAAGCCCATTCAACTACTTTTTAATAGACCATGAAACAAGAAGACATCTACCATCATTCTGAATTTACAGAATATTACAGCTTTTTAAAAAATTCACCAAAATCACTCTTAGAAATGTGCAAAATACCTCTAACACCAACAGAAAGACAATCTCATGGAGGTTGTTTTGCTAGTTCCTTTGAAACATCCCCTACAGCACCTGGTATTTGTTGGTGGTCTCTCATCCAAATACAAACTGTGGCTAACCCTGCTTTGTTTACAATATCAGAGAGGGTCTGGTGCCTCTGGGGTGTCTAGGGCCCTATATTCTAAAAGTTTCCAATGGAGCATTTCTCATTCATTGACAATGAAAGCAAAAACCTCTGCTGTAACAACAAAGTAACACAACACAAGTCTTTTCTGGCATTTGCACCAGCAAACTCCAATGTTCTACAGGGGTTTATCTGCTACAAGCAAATGTTGATCAAAGCAAACGCCGGCCCCCTACTAATCCCATCAAATCAACAACCAAGACCCTGGCCATCTTAAATACCTGCTTGCATGCATAATTGCACTGATCACATTTGAATTTCTTTTCATTTCGGTGTGTCTTCTTGTGCTGTTTGAAAGCATGCCGCTCATGGAAGGCGTCTTCACAGAAATTGCACTTCAGTGGCACTTTAATGTAAGAGTGGAGATTTTGCAAGTGGATTCCTGAAAGAGGCGTACCATAATGTAAGGTTTCCTTTACAGGAAAAAATATAATGGACAACTTTTTTTAGTCTTTCTGTGGAATCCCTCATCCCCACCCATAGATTACACCTGCAGAGTCCTGGGTTGATGATGTACTATTTCAAGAGGGGAAAAAGGTACACTTCAGAAAGGAGCACTTCCCTAGATTTCACTACCGGAATCCATTTAGTATCTGGACTCATTCTAGTTTATGCTAGCCCAGTTACCATCACTGGCTACACAACCAACCCACACAACTTGGTGAACAACAGTAGGCTTCTATAAATCAAGGCAAATGCTTTTATGCTCAGATTTTTGCCATTGCACATTTTTTGTTTAATTATGTTGGGTTTAATTCATTGATGTTAGGCTCTCATGCTGTTTTGATATTTAGAGTTCCTCTGGGATTATTATATTACTATGTTGATATATGTCTGTCTATGGCGGCACTGATGTTAGCCGTTGTATGCTATCTCCACCCCGGGGAGATAGTTGTTTATTCGTTCAGTCGCTTTCAACTCTTCGTGACTTCATGGACCAGCCCACCCCAGAGCTCCCTGTCAGCCGTGGCCACCCCCAGCTCCTTCAAAGTCAAGACAGTCACTTCAAGGATTCCATCCATCCATCTTGCCCTTGGTCGGCCCCTCTTCCTTTTTCTTTCCATTTTCCCCAGCATCATTGTCTTCTCCAAGTTTTCCTGCCTTCTCATTATGTGGCCAAAGTACTTCATCTTTGCCTCTACTATCCTTCCCTCCAATCAGCAGTTTAGCTTTATTTCCTGAAGTATGGACTGGTTGGATCTTCTCATGGTCCAAGGCATTCTCAGAATTTTTCTCCAGCATCACACTTCAAAATTGTTTATCTTCCTTCACTCAGTCTTCCTTTTGGTCCAGCTCTCACATCCATAGGTTACTACAGGGAATACCATTGCTTTAACTATGCAGATCTTTGTTGCCAGTGTGATGTCTCTACTCTTCACTATTTTATTTTGGTCATTGCTCTCCTCTCAAGAAGTAAACATCTTCTGATTTCCTGGCTGCAGTCTGTGTCTGCAGTAATCTTTGCACCTAGAAATGCAAACTCTGTCACTGCCTCCATGTTTTCTCCCTCTATTTGCAGTTATCAATCAATCTGGTTGCCATAATTTTGTTTTTTTATGTTTAACTGCAACCCAGCTTTTGCACTTTCTTCTTTAACCTTGGTTAGAAGGCTCCACAGAGTATAAATAAAGATTTATTTATTTGTTTGTTTATTTCCAGTTCAATATTGGATTCAGAACTAGGACTGGTATACATGGACACCAAACTCAAGAAAGAGTTTGGTATTCATGTACATTTGCATTTACGCAGCTACGTTTGCATTTATGTGGATGTTTGGTGAATAGGAAACTATGGAATGAGACTTCAATGGCTTGAATAATGGATTATGGATTTTGGAAAATAATTTGGATATGAGCTCATGACTTGGCATTTTATATGTGGTTTTAATCTATTCGATACATTGTTATGTGTTTTAATTGTTTATATGCTTAGATTGTTTATATTTTTAATGAGATGTGTTTTATTCTTTACCTGTGCGGCATTGAATTTTTTTGCTGCATTTGCAAGCCACCTTAAGTCCCCTCCCAGGTTGAGAAAGGTGGAGTAGAAAAGAAGCAACTAAATAAATAAATAGCTAGACTGATTGCTAATTATTTTAGCACTTTATATCTACATTTTGATTGTTATACAGCTGGGATGCTAAATCGATGGTATGGATCTTTTTAGTCAATGGCTGTAGCCACTTTTTACCAATTTTATTTAATAGAGGTTGCTTTTGTTAATTTTATACATGTGGTTTTATGTAACTGTGTCATTGATTTTATATGTTGATGTATTATGTGTAGTATGGCACCATCATGTGATATTTTGTAAGCTGCCCCAAATCCCTATGGGAGTTGGTGGTGGGGTTTTGTTGTTGTTCATTCGTTCAGTCGTCTCCGGCTCTTCATGACCTCATGGACCAGTCCACGCTAGAGCTCCCTGTCAGCCGTCACCACCCCCAGCTCCTTCAAGGTCAGTCCAGTCACTTCAAGGATGCCATCCATCCATCTTGCCCTTGGTCGGCCCCTCTTCCTTTTTCCTTCCACTTTCCCCAGCATAATTGTCTTCTCTAGGCTTTGCTGTCTCCTCATGATGTGGCCAAAGTACTTCAACTTTGTCTCTAGTATCCTTCCCTCCAGTGAGCAGCCGGGCTTTATTTCCTGGAGGATGGACTGGTTGGATCTTCTCGCAGTCCAAGGCACTCTCAGAACTTTCCTCCAGCACCACAGCTCAAAAGCATCGATCTTCCTTCGCTCAGCCTTCCCTAAGGTCCAGCTCTCACATCCGTAGGTTACTACAGGGAATACCATGGCTTTGACTAGGTGGATCTTTGTTGCCAGTCTGATGTCTCTACTCTTTACTATTTTATCGAGACTGGACATTGCTCTCCTCCCAAGAAGTAAGCGTCTTCTGATTTCCTGGCCACAGTCTGCATCTGCAGCAATCTTTGCACCTAGATTGGTGGGTATTAACAAAATTTTATATTATTATTATTATTTATAATGGCCACAATAGACTTTTTCACCAGTGCACAGCAGTAAATTATATTTTAATTAATTATATGCTCAACTTTAAAGTAGGTGACGGAGATGTTGATCTTGGCTCAGTCATTAATGGGAATGGAGATTGCATCTAAGAAAGCAAAAGAAGACGAGGACTTAGAAGGGCAGCTGTGAAGGAACTAGGCAAGACCCTAAAGTGTACAGATAAATAATTGAATGCCCAAGTCAAACTATTCTATGTCACTGGATTTCAAACCAAATCACAAGTGGAAAAGTCCAATCAAGGAAGCCATGGCCCTGAGCTTTCAAGACCTGAGCAGGGCTGGTGATGACAGGGTGACTTGGTGGTCTCATTCAGAGGGTCAGCTCAGCATACATTGAAGTTGACTTGATAGCAATTGACAGCAACAATGCTCTACTCCTTGAGTAATATACTTATATTGAGCACATTTTCATTATATACTTTATATATTTGGATGTACACAATAAGTATTTTAGCTTTATACATGAAACTATAACTGGTCCTACTATGTCAGGCGATCTTCAGACTCATTTGCTACAGCTCCAAAGGCTCCTTCTTTGTTTCCTCCTTATCTGGCTCCCTACTTTCAATTGGCAGGTGTATCTTCTCTCTAGAATTTGCCTGACTAATATGGTTTGAATTTATACATTGTGCAAATTTAATATTGAGCTGCCTTGTGTCTCCTTGAGAGAGAGAAAGTGGGATGCAAATACTATAAACAAACAAACAAATGTGAAAGCAGGGAATGGGAATTGACTGATTCCTCAATCTCAACCAAGAAGATAACTTTCACCAACTTGGGCTGCTCTGTCACATATATTCATTTAATTCAGAACGACCACAAGGTGGTGCCACCTCACTTTATTATTATGAAACTAAATAAATTTGGGGATCTGCATGTTCTTACCAGAGGTACTGCAAGTGAAGCCAAACAGCCTTGCAGAAGAAGCGGTCAGGCACAGTGGGATAGCAAAGTTACTAGATATGCTTGCATGCAATCAATTGAAGATGCAACACAGCCCACACTTAGGAGATTGCTTGGGATCCATCATACTATCAAGAACATGTCCACTCTCAACCAATTTTAGAAGATAAGCTGACAGGTATCCTCAAGTAGAGCTTGCTACAGGTGTGTAGTTATTGGGGGGGGGGGGGTTCATATGAGGATACTGTCCCTCTAAATGAAAATCCTACCCTCCCAAATGAAATTTCCCTCCAGTTCTCAAATGTTTAGCATTGCAGAGAGCTGCACTGGGGGAACTAGAATAGCATCCTCTCTCTTAGAATGTGTGAATTTCTCCAATGAAACTCTATAGTAGGGGTGTCACTCATTTTTACTGAGGGTTAAATCAGTCTTAAGGTAGCCTTCAAAGGGCTGCTGAATCCATGGATGGAGAATCTGTGGACACAGAGGGCCAACTATAGTTCTTTTTTTACATAGTGGTTGGTATTCTTTAGTTTTGACCCAGTTTGGGTTCCCAGATGTTATTGAATGACAACTCCAGTCAGTTTTTATTATCCGCCATTAGGATTTGGAATAATGGGAACTGCAACCCAACTGAACTTGTGGCTCTGAGATTGGGGAAAGGTTAAATGATATTTTAAAGCAGTGGTTCTCAACCTGTGGGTTTACCAGCTGTTAGGATTTCTGGGAGTTGAAGGAAAAAACCCATAGGTTGAGAACCACTGTTTTAAAGTCAGGCAGTATATCCACAAGCTTTGTATCTAAATTGAAGGCCCACTGCAGTTTTTAAATAACTAAACAGAAAAAAAACTGCAGCCTTCCAGATGTTACAGTATCACAACTCCCATTAGCTCTAGTTATGATGTCTAATAAGAATACAGGAGCTGTAGTTTAGCATCTAGTGGGCCACATACAATGACATGCCAGGCCTTGAGTTTGACACATGTATTCTATGGTAAGTTCCAATAATAATAATAATAATAATAATAATAATAATGAAACAATAAACATATGGAAATAATAAACATCGACAAAATCACGATCTGTCAGCTGCAAAAGGCCACCTTACTTGGATCTGCGCGCATCAATCGAAAATACATCACACAGTCCTAAACGCTTGGAAAGAGTTTGACTTGTGATTTTTTAATACAAAATCCAGCATATAGATCCCGTTTGCTGTGACATACTGTGCTTTTGTGTCCGTAAAATAATAATAATAATAATAATAATAATAATAATAATAATACAACAACAATAATAATTTTATTTATATTCTGCTCTATCTCCCCAAAGGGACTCAAGGCGGATTCCAAACATAAAAGGCAAACATTCAATGCCCGAATACAACAATAATACATCCATACTAACACAATTTAAGCACCCCAACATATAAACACGAATTATAACAAACTAAAATTAAATAAAAAACACAGCCTGTTATAACAGGCATAAAACAAAACATCAAACATTGAATGGAAACGATTATTTCCCAAGGGAAGTATGCCATAGAATCACCTGGAAGACTTAGCAAATTCTAAGACTATTCCTCCCTGGATGCATGTAAGTGAAACTACAAGTTCTGTGGTTATGGGGGTCTTACTGTGGCTTGTGCTATTAAATAGTTACTGAAAATTCCTCTCCTATTGGGAGTTATTCTCATTGTTATCCTTGAAAAGCCTTTAGACTATTTTAGATTGGTGCTGTTTTTTAACTGGGCTTTACTATTTTGATTCTAATCATGTTGCCTTTTTTAATACAGCAAAATCCAAAACACAACACTATGGCTATAAAAGAAGCAAAATACAATCAGACTAGCTTCCAAAGACAGTAAAAAAACATCATGTAGGAGAAAAAGGGACAATGTCAAATCGCAGGTCTGCGCCTTGCTTCAGATGTTTGCTTACGTGCTGTTTAAGGTGGTCTGGAGGCCACGCGTTCTATTGGTCTTAAAAGGACTTGACACAAAGGCAATAAAAGAAATGCAATAAAATCTCCCTCTCTCTTCACACCATCCTTTGAGATCAGGCCTCTTCTATTTCTCATTTGCAGGTTAGAAACCACCTCAGAATGCAGAGTGACTTTCTTAAACTCAATTTTGTTTTTAATCTGCATTGTGAGTCACCCTGAGTCCCATATTAAGAGGAAGGCACAGTATTAAAAAGGATACATTACGGTAAATACGTTAGCTTTATAAGTTCAGCAGTCGGAATTTAAGAGACAATTGAAGACCTGTTTCTTCTGTTATGTGAACCCAGTCCTGTATTGTTGTGTGTTTTCTGGGCTGTATGGCCATGTTCGAGAAGCATTCTCTCCTGACGTTTCACCTGCATCTATTGCAGGCATCCTCAGAGGTTGCAAGACCTCACAACTTCTGAGGATGCCTGCCATTGATGCAGACAAAACGCCAGGAGAGAATGCTTCTGGAACATGGTCATACAGCTCAGAAAACACACAACAACCCAGTGATTCTGGCCATTAAAGCCTTCAACAATACCTACCTAGTCTATTTGTAACTATGAATTTTAAACTCATGTCCTATGTTTGCTGTATTTTAATCTTTGTTTGTGTATTTTAATACATGTATCTCACAGACATACATTTTAATATATGCATTTTACATAATATTTTATGACAAAGTGTTTTAACTATGTTGTGCCCTGCAAGTAAGGACAGGCAAGTAAGCAATAAAATTGTTGTTGTTGTTGTTGTTTTCAGTTCTCTCCTCCCCCAGGCATTTATCAATGCACATCAGCACATATGTACTACGATTAAATGAGATCACAATACTGGATATTGGATCTAGCTACACTTAGCCACTGGTGATTGAAAGGAGAAAGAAGACATGATCAAATGAGTGGTAACGTTACAGCTGTTGTTATTGGAGCCCCAGGTGGTGCAATGGGTTAAACTGCTGACTGAAAGGTCAGCAGTTTGAATCTGGGGAGTAGGGTGAGCTCCCATCTGTCAGCTCCAACCTCTCATGCAGGAACATGAGAGAAGCCTCTCACAGGATGGTAAAATATCCAGGGTCCCCTGGGCAACGTCCTTGCAGACAGCCAATTCTCTCAAACCATAAACGACTTGCAGTTTCTCAAGTTACTCAAGTTGTCGTGTCAGGAGCGACTTGAGAAACTGCAAGGCGCTTCTGGTGTGAGAGAAGTTGCTCCTGACACACACACACACAAAAGCTATTGTTATTGCTGTGTACCTTCAAGTTATTTTTCACTTATGGCAAACCTGGACTTTGTGATGAGGTCAAAAAAGGCCAAAATGGAACTTACTTAAATCGCCCTTCCTGGCAACAGCCGTGTTACAGTGTGGACACTGATATTTCGGCACATTCGTTCCATGTTTGTGCAATTTGTGGAACTTCAGAGTTCCAGCCTGCGTGAACCTGGCCTTACAGATCAGGCACTCAAAAGGTTTTTCGCCTAAAAAGAAATGAAAGAGAGATTAAGATGCATATTAGAAGTCTAAAGACATTACTGAAAATGGTGGCACAGTTAAATATGCGCAAAACACAGTCTGTTTTCTTTGGTAAACATCACTTACATAATCTCTCATCTATTGCATCCCAAGAAATATGATTCCTTTGAGATTTTATTATTGTTTTGTCTACAGCTCAGGCTCAGACTGAACATGATGAAATCTTTTCATCCTCTTTTGTCATGCAACTTGGTTCCCGGCCATCTGAAGAACAACATTCTCCTATATGAGCATGCCAAGGTTTTGAAATCAATGGGAAAGGCCTTTTCTCAGCCCTGCAACCTTCTGAAACACACTTGGTTTCTGAAGGTGCTATAAGGGTCTTTTTGGTAGTTGATCCCAGCACATGAAATTCCTTTCTAAGGGAAACTTCAGGAGCTCTTTTTCCTCTTCTATCATCCAAGATATTTTATTCAAGGAGGCTCTTAGCAGGTGGAAAGAGGCATATTAAAATAGGATGGAAACCAATAATAATAATAATAATAATAATAATAATAATAATAATACTTTATTTGTACCCCTCAACCATCTCCCCAAGGGACTCAGTGCAGCTTACATGAGGCCAAGCCCACAATATATCAATAAACAAAAACAATAACAAAACAATCAAAGCAATACAATTAATATAAATCACATAACAAAAAATAAACAATACATCAACAGTAACACACAAGCATTTAAAACCAATGGCCCGGCCAATGTAATAAATTAAAATTATAAATAATGCTGGACATGAACAAGGTAGGATAGAACTGGGATAGAATTTTCAAGGAGAGATGAAGGAACGCAGTCAGTCCTAAATCAATGGTAAAGTGCCTTTTGAGGGCATATTGCTGAGAGTTTTCCTTATTCTGGGAAGGCACACTGGAACAACCACGTTTTCAGGCTCCTCCTAAAGACTGCCAGAGTTGGGGCATGTCTGATGTCCTTGGGAGTTCCAGAGTCGGGGGGCCACCACCGAGAAGGCCCTCTCCCTACCTACCACATATACTCCTGTTTAATTCTAGTTATTTTAGTAAAAGAATCAGCCCAAAAAACTCGGATAAACGTATTCACAACATAAATATTGTACCTTCTCTTACATGTAAAAAAGAATGATCTCTTTCTCTGAATGACATTTCCTTTCATCAGTTTCCACTTTTCTTATAATACCCATTTTGATGGCCATCTCATGCTCTGCTTATTGAATTGTTTACTGAACATATATGTTTCTCCAGCCCTCCTTCATCATCCTCCTAAAAATCTTCCACTAAACAGAGGCAGTTATGATACAAGCTGAGTATATCTTATTTGGAAATTTTAAATGGTTTGCTGTGAGTTTTCCAGGCTGTATGACCATGTTCCAGAAGCATTCTCTCCTGATGTTTTGCCCACATCTATCGCAGGCAACCTCTGAGGACAAATTGGGCAAATTGTCAGGAGAGAATGAGTCTGGAACATGGCCATACAGCCCGGAAAACTCACAGCAACCCAGTGATTCTGACTATGAAAGCCTTCGACAACACATTAAATCTAAAATGCTTCAAAATCCAAAATTGTCCACATGGATGGTCAAAATAGTTTTGGGGGGCTCTTAGCAGGTGGTAAGTAGCATATTAAAATAGGACAGAAATGTATCCCATATACTCCTGTTTAATTCTAGTCATTTTAGTAAAAGAATTAACCCAAAAACATGGGTAAACTTTTGCTTTCTGAAGTGTCAATGTACACTACCTGTTTCATGCACAAAGTTATTTAAAAGACTGTGTCTATAATGTCCTTTAGGCTTTGTGTGTATACAATGTACATAAAACATAAATTGATTTTGCATTTACACTTGGGCGCTACCTCCAAGATATCTCATGATGTATATGCAAATATTCCAAAATTTGTGGTGGGGGTGGGAATCTGAAATTGGAAACTCTTCTGGTCCCAAGCATTTTGTATAGAGGATGCTCATCCTGTAATGTTCAATAAAATGGAAGACAGCAGGAAAAATAGGAACATTGCACTACAAGTGGATTGAATGCAGCCTTGAGTTTGCAAGACCTGAGCAGAGTAGGTGATGATCATGGCTCTTGGAAGCCTGTCATTCACAAGGTAATCATAAGTCAACACTGACTTGATTATTTTTTTTCTCATGTCAGAAGCGACTTGAGAAACTGCAAGTCACTTCTGGTGTGAGAAAATTGGCCGTCTGCAAGGATGTTGCCCAGGGGACACCCGGATGTTTTGATGTTTTACTATCCTTGTGGGAGGCTTCTCTCATGTCCCCGCATGAGGAGCTGGAGCTGACAGAGGGAGCTCATCTGCACTCTTCCCAGATTCAAACCTGCAACTTGTCAGTCTTCAGCCCTGCCGGCACAAGAGTTTAACCCACTGCGCCACCGGGTTGATGATAAACACTTGATGATAAATGTATTGTCGAAGGCTTTCATGGCTGGAATCACTGGGTTGTTGTAGGTTTCTTCGGGCTATATGGCCATGGTCTAGAGGCCTGCATCTATGGCAATCTATGGGTTTATATATCTGTGGAAAGACCAGGGTGGGACAAAGGACTCTTGTCTGCTGGAGCTAGGTGTGAATGTTTCAACTGACCACCTTGATTAGCATTTGATAGCATGGCAGTGCCTGGAGCAATCTTTTGTTGAGAGGTGATTATATGTCCCTGATTGTTTTCTAAACAGCAGAGGGAAAACAATCAGGGACATCTAATCACCTCTCAACAAAAGTTTGCTCCAGGCACTGTGAGGCCATTATATGCTAATCAAGGTGGTCAGTTGAAACATTCACACCTAGCTCCAGCAGACAAGAGTCCTTTGTCCCACCCTGGTCATTCCACAGATATAAAAACCCATTTTCCTAGTTCCAACAGACCTCACTACCTCTGAGGATGTTTGCCATAGATGCAGGCGAAACGTCAGGAGAGAATGCCTCTAGAACATGGCCATATAGCCCAAAAAAACCTACAACCCACTTGATGATAAACCTTAGGACTCCCTTGAGAATAGGGATACCCTTTCCCACATTTCTCAGAAGTCTTGTTTTAACTTTTGTTAGCATTCATCACCTACATCTGCTATTCCAGGGAATGATCAAAGTACAGTGCCAACTGCTGCTAAATGTTTTTTCCTTGCTCTTTCCTCTCAATGGTGCAACAAAGTCTGACGTGAACAAGCACTGCACAAACAAAATATTTTAATGACAGTCATCACAGTTTAAATACTTACCGGAATGGGTTAGCATATGCCGTTTCAGCTTGTAAGTGTCTCTGCTTGCATAGCTACAGAGAGTACAGTTGTAAGGGCGTTCTCCTGTATGTGAGCGATTATGGCGCTTCAGTTTGCTGGCCTAGAATCATAAATGGGTGAAAATGTCTATTATGGATAGGAGTCAACAGAGTATGAACATATGCAAAATACTTCTACTTCTGGAATGGTTTTGCACATACAGCAAAATGAGGGGGAAAGTTAACAGTGCTGTTAAAGGATAAGTTACTGGACATATTCTTAGAAACTACTTCGGCAATATATGAGTGAAAGATTTTATGAACAGGTTTGGAGACATAAAACATTGGGCTATTCACCTGTTAAGGTTTAAACAAGCAGAAATAAACAACTTGTTGGCTATAAAGTGGAAGAAAAAATGTTTAATTTTAGAGAAACTGGAAAGAGAAGGAGGAAGTTCACTTTCTCTTTGCGCCTCTGGTGGCACTGCAATTAAACCGCTGAGCTGCTGAACTTGCTGACCAAAAGGTCAGCGGTCTGATTCTGGGAAGCAGGGTGACCTCCCGTTGTGAGCCCCAGTTTCTGCTAACCTGAGTAGATCAATATGTACCACTCCAGCGGGACGGTAACGGCGCTCCATGCAGTCATGCCGGCCACATGACTTTGGAGGTGTCTATGGACAACACCGGAGATGAGCACCACGCTCCAGAGTAATACATGACTAGACTTAATGTCAAGGGAAAATCTTTACCTTTACTTATGTTGGTAGTTCAAGAGTTATATGTAATTAGAGACGTATGTCGTTTAGTTGTTATGCAACATAATAATAAATAATAAAACTTTATTTATACACCGCCACCATCTCAGCAGCAGGGACTCGGGGCAGCTAACATGAGGCCAAGCCCAACAATGACAACAAATCAAAATAAAATACATGCAGCAAAAATACATACAGCAAATAATAATATCAAATGAAAACACAGAGAAAGTAAATTAATAAGCAAACAATACAGGAAATGAAATGAAATAAGAATGTGCACCACGGGATGTTTATGTACACATAAGTATTGTGGGGTTTTTCCTCTTTTTGTGGTTTTTTTCTATTATTTTTTAATTAATTTTTTGAAGAATGAGCTGGGAAACCAAAGTCAGCAAGAGCTGGGCTTTAGCACAGATGGTTAATCACCAGCAGCAATAGATCTTACCAATCAGAAGGCTGGCAGTTCGAAGCCCGGGTCAGGATGAGCACCCAACCCTCAGCCCAGTTTACTGTCCACCTAAGCAGCCCGAAAATAGCTGTGAGCTGAGAAGTTGGGACAGTTGCTGACATAATACCTCTATCTGTTGTTTGTTTTGTCTGTTTGACGGTGCTGAATGTTTGTCATATATGTGTTCTGCGATCTGCCCAGAGTCCCCTTCAGGGTGAGAAGGGCGGAATATAAATGCTGTAAACAAATGCCGTAAACAAATAACAAAACATTCCCTTGGTCCATTTTTAACATTATTTCCCCAGGTTTCTATATTATTGCTGATTACAATATTAGAAATTAGAGCCATCTTTGTTTTCCTTCCTGTACTAGGTTGACACCTCTTCTATGTCCCTATATAGTTTCATATTACTCTTGCATGTTATTGTACTAGTGTATCTTAAGAAATGTTTACAGCCCTGAAAACTCACAGCAACCCTGTTTCACTTGAGTTTAAAATTTCAATCCCCCTACTTCCCAGTAAGGCTAAACCAGGAGCGGAGCTCAGGGAGCATACAACTCCTCTGCTGCATCAGCTCCACTGGCTGCCAGTTTGCTACTGGGCTCAATTCAAAGTGCTGGCTTTAGCCTATAAAGCCCTAAACGGTTCCGGCCCAGCTTATCTATCTGAATGCATCTCTTCCTACGAACCCTCCAGGAAGGCCCTGCTCTCAATCCCGCCTGCTTCGCAAGCACATCTGGCAGGGACGAGAGACAGAGCCTTCTCTGTGGTGGCCCCTCGGCTGTGGAACTCCTTGCCTAGGGATATTAGATCAGCCCCCTCCCTCCTGACCTTTTGGAAAAGAGTAAAAACTTGGCTCTTCGAGCAAGCATTTGGAACCTCGGAATAATAGACAAACTGAATTGGAAAATGACCCAGGAACGGTCCAAGACGATGGAACAGACAAGGACTTGAATGAGAGGATATAGTTTTTTAGTTTTAAAATTGTTATTATGCACTGTCTTTATGTTTAATTGTGCTATAATGTTCTTTTGTTTATCAATGTATGTATTTTTATGGCATCGAATTGTGCCGACTGTGTACGCCGCTCTGAGTTGCCTTCGGGCTGATATGAGTGGGGTAGAAATAATGCAAATAAATAAATAAACCATTCTGAAAGCTTTGGCTAACCAGGAATGACAATGTTTCAAATAAAGGGTGTTCCAAATAAAAGAGCGTCTCTTTAAAAAAAATCCTCCATTTTTCTGTCTGGAGATAGAGAGATTACACACATATAATATGAAAACTAATTTTGTTGTGAATGCCGTCCTTACCTCCACACTAGAATAGTTACAGAGTGTGCACTTAAAAGGTTTCTCAAGGGTGTGCTTATACCGCCGGTGCCGTGAAAGTTCACCCCCAGTCACAAAGGCCATCTCACATTCGCTGCACTTATATGGCTTGGTCCCTGCAAGAAAAACACATACACAGAGATGTTCTCTCTTAGAGGACAATTGTCTCAGAAAACATATTAATCAATTCTATGAATAATCAAATTTGAAAAAGTTAAACCCACAAATGTGGCAGGCCAATTTTAGTGTGAATGCAATGAGCCAAGACAGTGCCGCAATGGTGCATGTTATGGATGTGCTTTCTTATGGGATGGCTAAAGGACTCAGTGAAATAGGCCACAGTGTTTGGCTTGGCTAACACAACTCATCAACATTTCTACAACCTTCACATGTGAAACCCATTCCTAAAACCAGCCCACTCACATTTTTTGCAATCAAAAATCAAGAGATTAGGTATTCCAGTATTCATACTGATAAAAAGGTAAAGGTTGTCCCCTGACATTAAGTCCAGTGATGACTGATTCTGGGGTGTGGTGCTCATCTCCATTTCTAAGCCGAAGAGCCAGCGTTGTCCATAGACACCTCCAAGGTCATGTGGCCAGCATGACCGCATGGAGCGCCGTTACCTTCCTGCCGGAGCGATACCTATTGATCTACTCACATTTGCATGTTTTCGAACTGCTAGGTTGGCAGAAGCTAGGGCTGACAGCGGAAGCTCACGCCGCTCCCTGGAATCGAACCTGCGACCTTTTGGTCAACAAGCTCAGCAGCTCAGTGCTTTAACCCACTGCGCCACCGGGGGGGGGGGGGGCACTGATAACATTTGTTATAAAGTGATGAAGATAACCAACAAAACAAATGCACACCACTCATACCTGTATGTGTGTTCATATGGTTGCGCAAAAGGGAAACTGTGTGGCAGACCTTAAGGCAGAGGTGGCACATGTGGGGCTTCTTATCTGAGTGTCTTTTCATGTGACGATTCAGGCCTGTGATGCTGGAAGAAGTGAATGTGCAAAAGCGGCAATGCTGTGGCAAGTTCCCTAGAAAAACACAATTTTAAAATATGTCAAATATTCCCCAGTTTCTACTCCTTTTATGTCAAATAGCCCATAAGGAATTCCAAAATCACAGGAAATACCAAATAGCTGGCTGAAATAGTGACCCACTCTACACTGCCATTATAATACAGATTGAATTGTATTATATAGTCAGAGTAGCCTCATATAGGTAAAGGTAAAGGTGTTCCCCTAACAGTAAGTCCAGTCGTGTCCAACTCTGGGGGTTGATGCTCATCTCCATTTCTAAGCCAAAGAGTCAGCGTTGTTCATAGACACCTCCAAGGACATGTAGCCGGCATGACTGCATGGAGTGCCATTACCTTCCTGCCAGAGCGGTACCTATTGATCTACTCACATTTGCATGTTTTCGAACTGCTAGCTTGGCAGAAGCTAGGGCTATCAGTGGAAGCTCATGCCGCTCCTCAGAATCGAACCTGCAACTTTTCGATCAACAAGTAGACTCATATAATCTAGTTAAATGCATTGAACTGCATTATATGGTTAGTGTCCTGTGAGTCCCCAAGTGTTTTGACCTACAACTCCCAAAAATCCCAGCCAGTTTACCAGCTGTTAGGATTTCTGGGAGTTGGAGGCCAAAACATCTGGAGACCCACAGGTTAATCTGCCTTATAATGGCAGTGTACATGGGGCCAGTGACACCTTTGTTTTCTGATGAGTCAGTGTATATAAACTCTTTCAAACAGTTTATAAATAAAGGGCCCCCTTGGTTGTGCAACGGGTTAAGGTGCTGAGCTGCTGAATTGGCTGACCGAAAAGTTAGCAGTCCGAAGCTGGGGAGTGGGGTGAGCTCCCGCTGTCAGCCCCAGCTTCTGCCAAACTAGCAGTTCAAAAACATGCAAATGTGAGTAGAGCAATAAGTACCACTTATGCGGGAAGGTAATAGCACTCCATGCAGTCATGCTGGCCACATGACCTTGGAAGTGTCTATGGACAACGCCTGCTCTTCGGTTTAGAAATGGAGATGAGCACCACCCCTTAAACACAACTAGACTTAATGTCAAGGGAAAACTTTACCTTTTTATATTCAAAAGTTTAAAACGCAAAATTTAAACAGTTTTAAAAATCAACTCTGATATTAGGAATCAGAGACGACAGAAAGTATTGGATGCCATCGCTTGTCCCTGCTAACAAAGGACTCAATGGACCAATGGGATACACCTATATGTTGAATTATCAATCTAGTTTGGACTCTATTTACCTCTTTAAAAAGGTTCAGTGGTCATGGTTAGCTGACATATTCTGGGAGTACTAGATAGAGGAAGAGTGCCCCAAGGAGTGCTGAACGTATTGACCTGCCCTATCAAATCAGTTCAAAGATTCTCCTTCTCCAGCCTTGTTTCCTAACAACTGGACCAATTGCATCATGGTGTTTACGCCGGACATACCTTCTCCCCACTGGACTGTGTTCTCATGGACCTTTGATGTAACTTCTGGACTTGTTAGAGCAGGATGTTGGGGTGCACACTTTGTGCTTTGACCTCCTTTTTCAGAATTGTGAAACAGTATAGCATCACCTTTAATTGTGCCATTCAAAATCTTTGTTGACTCTTCAGAAAAGGAATTGTTCATTTTGACGTCTTGAGCTGCAAGAAACTGCTGGCCCTCACATTTGCTATCTGTAACTATGTCAGTCTGCGGAAGCAGGAGGTAGAGAGAAACATAACTTGAAATGAGATAATCCTAGAGTAACTTTAAGATAATGTTGTACTCCACAATTGTATTTCTATGCAAAAACATAGTGAGATCACAAAATGCCTTCCAGGGCACCAATTCCACAATTATATATACTTTGCATTGTTGAAGGCCTTCATGGCCAGAATCACTGGGTTGCTGTGAGTTTTCTGGGCTGTATGGCCATGTCCCAGAAGCATTCTCTCCTGACGTTTCATCCACATCTATGGCAGGCATCCTCAGAGGTTGTGAGGTCTGCTGGAAACTAGGCAAATGGGGTTTATATATCTGTGGAATGTCCAGGATGGGGGAAAGAACTCTTGCCAGTGTGAGGCAAGTGTGAATGTTGCAAATGGCCACCTTGATTAACAATGAATGGCCTTGCAGCTTCAAAGCCTGGCTGCTTCCTGCCTGGGGGGGGAATCTTTTGTTGGGAGGTGTTAGCTGGCCCTGATTGCTTCCTGTCTGGAATTCCCCTGTTTTAAGTGTTGCTCTTTATTTACTGTCCTGATTTTGGAGTTGTTTAAAATTGGTAGCCAGATTTAGTTCATTTTCATAGTTTCCTCCTTTCTGTTGAAATTGTACACATGCTTGTGGATTGAGCTAAAAAATCTGATAGGATTTGGGGACGGAAATTCTAATTTGGGGTAGATTGGGCACCCCAAAAAAGCATTTTTTTTTAAAGCTTAAAAGTCAGTTAAATGTAAATCCCAAAATAGTGTGCACAAAAGCTTCAAAAGGCAGCTGATAGCCCTTTGGTCTCCAGTGCATGCCCAGCCCTGTTCCAGATACCCAGAGCTTCTCTGCCTGGTCAATGCTGATCCTTACCAATTAAAAGTAAAGGTGTGAATATAATTTAGCAATGCAATCGTTTCAGTGTGAACCCTTAGTGAAAAAGATTTTGAGGAACAGTTCTAGCCCAGCTTACCTGTCCGAACGCATCTCCCCTATGAACCAGGTTGGACATTAAGATCTTCTGGGGACGCCCTGCTATCGGTCCCACCTCACAGGTGGGGACGAGAGACAGGGCCTTCTCAGTGGTGTCCCCTCGACTATGGAACTCCCTTCCTAGTGATGTGAGATCAGCCTCTTCCTTCCTGGCATTCAGAAAGCAAGTAAAATCCTGACTTTTGGAACCAGGCATTTGGAGACTAGCTACAATGCAATACACAGCTGAGAATTAATGTGACTGTAACTGGAATGGCTCATGGACTCAGATTATGGACTATGTGATTGTTCTAATTGCTGCTTTAAATGTTGTTTTCACTGTATTTATGTGTCATTCTTTTATGTCTAATGGTTTACTGTTAAATGTATTTATAATTTGTTGTTTGTGTTTCAATCCAGTATTGAGTTGTGTCAAAATGTAAGCCACTTTGTGTCCCCCTTGGGGTGAGAAAGACAGGATAGAAATATGGTAAATAAATAAATAGGGGAGGCTTTTGGGGTGTGGTGCAAACCTATGGGAAAATGAAAATACCAGTATAATAATAGTAATAATAACAATAAACTTTATTTATACCCCGCCACCATCTCCCCAAAGGGACTCGGGGCGGCTTACATGAGGCCAATCCCAGCAATACAACAATGCAAATATGCAACATAAGAATACAACAACAAAATATAAAAAATAATATAAAATACAAGAACAATATAAATAAACACACCAGGACAATATAAACAGAAAGAGAAAGTTGATCACAGTGGGCAGGGCCGGTTGTAGAGATTAAAAGTTTAAAAACACTGGGTGAGAGAGCAATGTAATGCATCTGGACAGGGGATCTGAAGGATGAAGTAGGGTTTAATTGCACTAACAGGTAAAATAAAGTGCTTCTGAGGGTATTTTATGCAGGGTTTGGTCAGGTCAGAGATTATATGCAATACATATTTTCTGACCATACTTCCACTTAACAAAACAATACACACCCTTTATACCTCAAAAGCTGGCGTTCAAGGAAGGGGTGTGCCATCTGGAAAATCCCAGAGAGTGCAGTGGATTTCAGATTCAAGTTTTGGCCCTAAAGGACATCCCCAGTCTGATGGGATATACAGCCAAGTTACCTTCACTACGAAGTAGAGCCAGCCATGGTGCCACATACCTAAAGCCTCATCTACACTGACCATATAATACAGTTTCAAACCAAATGGCTGGTTGATGGGACCTTACACCTGAGACACATCCCTCATTTACTGAAATTTGCAGTATGTGGGCCTGCTTTTGCAGAGTGTTTGGACATTTCAGCTGGTCCAAAGAGCTGTAGCCAAATTAGGGCCTTCTCGGTGGTGAGCCCCCCGCTTGTGGAATTCGCTCCCCAGCGAGATTAGATCGGCATCCTCTCTCCTTACTTTTAGGAAAAAACTAAAGACGTGGTTTTGGAGCCAGGCCTTTGGCTAGTGGGCACAGCAGCACTTTAGGCACTGAACTTGGACAATAGGATTGTTATGAAAATTGGAAACGGTGATATGACTTGTGATTATGTGATTTGTTCTATGTGATTGTGTAATGTTAATTAATATCACTGTTTAATTGTTATGTAATGGGATTTTATATTGTGGGTTTATATTGTTGTTATTGATACTGTTGGCATTGAATTGTTGCCTGTGTTAGCTGCCCTGAGACCCTCCTCAGGGGTGAGAAGGGCGGGGTAGAAATGTTGTAAATAAAATAAATAAATAAATAAATAAATTGCCTGCAAGGAGTACACAACTTCCTGGTTGCAACAGCTCCACTGGCTTCTGGTCTGTTTTGGGACACAACTGAAAGTGCTGGTTATGCTGGTTATAAACAGTATAGTTTGGGGGACCATATTCACTCGGTTGAAGCTGCCCATGTTTTGAGATCTTCTCTTTGACCCATTATCATAGCAATACATCTAGTATAAACTAAGAGGGCTTTCTCCTTGGCTGCTCCCAGGCTCTGAAACTCCTTCCTCAAAGAGTCTGGACTGGCAGCCTCCTTATCTTTCTACACACAACTAAATAATATTTTATTCCAATATCCTCGGAGAACTTTTTTTTTGGTGGGAAATAAGCTTTGTACTGTATGATGTGCTGGATTATTATCCGATGTGTTACTTGCTACAGTATGAACCCTATTATATCTATGCAGAATACATTCCTAGACTTTTCACAAAACTATGGTTAACAGTGAATGCTATTAATATTAAGGACTTCCTCCCCAGGAACACCACAAAGTCACACTGGAGAAGCTAGGAAATGCTTGGAGAGACCATACACAAATACAAGGGTTGTGCTGGAAAACGGAATGTTGGTGGACAGGAAAAGAGATTTAAAAATGGGCTCAAAGCCAACCTTAAAACTGTGGCATAGACACCGAGAACTGGGAAGCCCTGGCCCTTGAGCACTCCAGCTGGAAGTCAGCTGTGACCAGCAGTGCTGTGGAGTTTGAAGAGGCACGAATGGAGGGCAAAAGAGAGAAACGTGCCAAGAGGAAGGCAAGTCAAGCCAACCCTGACTAGGACCGCCTTCCACCTGGAAACCAATGCCCTCACTGCGGGAGTAGATGCAGATCAAGAATTGGGCTCCACAGTCACCTATGGACCCACTGACAGAACACCCACCTTGGAAGACCATCATCCTCGGACTACGAGGTATTGCCTAAGTAAGTAAAGTAAGTGTATATTTTTTGTAATTTAATCACTTTTAAAATGTTTTATGTTATGATTTTTCACTTTGTTTTAGCCACACTGAGTCCCAAACTGGGAAAACATAGAATAATACTAACAATACCTTAATCCCAATGATATTTGTGGTCTTCGTAGCTGACCTTGCGTCTTCGTTGAATGTGTGCTCCTCCTTCAGACCACTGACATGCATTACTTTCATCTCATGGATCGTATACACACCTTCAGGCAAACTCAGCGCTAGAAGTTGTTCAGGGTTCTCCTGAATGCATAAGTGTTGTGGCATCACTTCCAAAGGCTGTAAAAGGTTTTGCTCTCTTTGCATCACGTCTTGGAATCTGTCTTGCGGATGGTCCAGAGGAGCCCTCTGGAAATCATCCTCCTCTATTTTCAAATGCACCGTCTCCAGCAAAACAAAGTGTTTCTCTTCTTCTCTCAAAACCTGGCGCGGTTCACTATCTACATCTGCTTCCAGCAATTGTCCAAATGAATTGGGATGCAGGATTCTGGCCTCTGCTTCGCCATTAATACAGCTCCCCATTCTCTCATGGGATGAACTGTCGACTTCATGGCTTTTTTGCGCAACAATTTTAGCAACTTCAGTTTGGTTGCATTGCTCACCATGTTTGGGGGCTTTTGTGCTCTCCATTTTTAGGCTGGACCTACTGAAAGGAAGAGCAAGAGTTACCATTCTTCAGGTCACAATGAATTATTTCATACTTGCAGGCAAGAACAAGTAACTCCAAATGTTTTCTCCTTCCTGAGAGAAATTACAAAAATTGGCATTTGTTTGAAAACTACTTTTTTCACACTTTGGCCTATTTTTGCAAATGCTGAACTACAAAGGGGGTGTTTTGTGCAGAAAACAGTATCCACGAAATAATTTTTCACAAAAAATATTGCCAGAAATATAAAAAACTTCCTAATAGCTGACCCTACAGCAGGGTATTTCAGTATATCACAATAAGATGAGAGAATTCATTATATTTCTGCAGGGTAGATGCTTTTTTTTATCATGTCAGGAGCGGCTTGAGAAACTGCAAGTCGCTTCTGGTGTGAGAGAATTGGCTGTCTGCAAGGACGTTGCCCATGGGATGCCCGGATGATTTTGATGTTTTTATCATCCTTGGGGGAAGCTTCTCTCATGTCCCCGCATGAGGAGCTGGAGCTGGTTAATGTGAGTATTAGTTCTAGAGGATTTGGTAAGTGGGAGTTCATGGGGGAAAGCAATTAGGGGTGGAGGTGTGCAGGAGATGGGTTGCAGCTGGGTGTTACTGAATTTAAGGAGCTAACCTTGAGACTGATCTTTGGGAGAAAAGTATCTGTTGCATTTTGGTGGTGGATGCTGCTGGTTTTCCCCCCAGGTCTGTTGGATTTTTTGGTATCCTGACCTGTCTCCTGTAATCTTGGAATCCTGGAACCTTGAACCTTTGGACTGGTTTTTCACTACGGTATAGACTCTTGATCCCTGGACTTTGTTTATTGAACTCTCGGCATTTGACCACATGCACAATGGAGGACCTTCTTGCAGCAACACCAGAAGCGCTCCAAGTGGCCAGCTAGTGGTCAAAGGACATTTAATCAACTACCAAACTCACAAATTTTGTATTTTGTCTGTTTGTTTGTTTTGTTCTGTTAGAAATATAATACAATTGACTGGTTGCCCTGAAACGACAAATGAATAAATTTGACCACTGGACTGGACCCTTTTGACTACAGAGTTGTTTTTGCTATCAGTTTTTGTTTATTCTGTGGCTGGGTGCTATCTTTATGTTTTATGTTTTGGGTCTATTAAAACAGCCAGCAATTAAGTGCTGTTTTAATTAAACTGTTTGATAAAACTGGGAGTTTGGTTCATCTCTACCTAAATAAGGTAGAGCCCTGGCAACGTGATAGGCAGTGACATTTCTGGCCGACCCCGTTTGGGCATCAGTCAGCATGCCAACGACTTAAATCAAGAAATAGTTTTCTAAGATCTACAGAGACACTCGCTGGAACACCTCAGCAAGCGAGAGTCCAAAAGTGGCAGGCTAAAACCTAGAACCTCAATCAATGGCTGATACCAAATGAGAGACTCCCCCCTGGGCACACAGAAGACTGCGGGACTTGGAAGGCGCTGAACAGACTGCGCTCTGGTACGAGATGCAGAGCCAACCTTAAGAAATGTGACCACAAAGTGGAATCCATGACATGGAGAAGAGCAAACCACAGATCACCTACTGCAGTGGTTCTCAACCTGGGGTCCCCAGATGTTTTTGGCCTACAACTCCCAGAAATCCCAGCCGCTTCACCAGCTGTTAGGATTTCTGGGAGTTGGAGACCAAAACATCTGGGGACCCCAGGTTGAGAACTACTGACCTACTGCAATGCAACCTAAGCCCTGCCACATGCGCAATGGAGGACCTTCTTGCAGCAACACCAGAGGCACCCGAAGTGGCCAGCTCCTGGTCAAAGGACATTTAATAGAATACCAAGTCTGCAAACTTTGTGTTTTGTTTGTTTGTTTTTTAATGCAATACAACTGTTTTGGTTCGCTCCTGACACGATAAATAAATAAATAAATTCCTGTTCAGGCGCGCAACACTGCAATTGCTCAAAGCCAGTGCCAGGCCCATAGCCAGGATTTTGTTTCGGGGGGGGGGGGGGGGGAACTGAGTCTGAGTGAAAGAGGGTCTACCCTAGCAAACCTTTTGTATCGTCACCCCAATACCCCCATAGGTAAAGTAAAGGTAGTCCCCTGACATTAAGTCCAGTCATGTCTGACTCAGGGGTGTGGTGCTCATCTCCATTTCTAAGCCGAAGAGCCAGCGTTGTCCGTAGACACCTCCAAGGTCATGTGGCCGGCATGACTGCATGGAGCGCTGTTACCTTCCCACCGGAGCGGTACCTATTGATCTACTCACATTTGCATGTTTTCAAACTGCTAGGTTGGCAGAAGCTAGGGCTGACAGCGGAAGCTGACGTCGCTCCCCGGAATCGAACCTGCAACCTTTCGATCAACAAGCTCAGCAGCTCAGTGCTTTAACCCACTGCGCCACCGGGGGGGGGGGGGCATATGGGATATATTGAGTATAGTGATCAGATCACGATATGAATAAACATAGCAGTTTAAATAATGCACCAGTAAGGCCTTCTTGCGGACCACCATCAGAATTTCGGGCTACATGCCTTGCCAGTGCATAGGACTTGCTCCAAACTGCACCATTTAAGAATGGAAAAACTTGGCCTGCAATCCTATGTGAATGACATGTGAGCAAAGGATTTAAGCCATGTGGGCCTTCAGGGTTCCTGCCCTGAGCGTTTCCCTTCCCCAAAGTAAGACCTACCAACCCATTCACTCCTCAGCGTGCATTTTACAAATGGGCCCGACGATACACCTTTACTCCAAAGTCTATTCCTTACCAATGGAGAGGGGGCTTGAAGGCGCAATGCCATTTTACGCATGGGTTTGGTTTTTTCAGGTGCAAAACGCTGGGGTTTCCTTGCCACGGAAGTATGCCTATAGGATCGGGGCCCACATCCCTAACCGACCCTTCTTTCCCCCATTCCTGGTGTTTAGCCCACTATCTGCGACTTTTAAGGGGCAGTTTCAGGGTGTCAAAACTTCATCCCGCCTGCGCGCAAAAGTCCTTCTTTGGAGGCGCACAGCCACCCTGGGGCCCTTTCTCAGCTCTCCTTCCTTCTCCTCTCCCATTCCGCTCGATGCCAGACCCCCGCCCTTCCCTGGATGCCCCACCGGACCTGCAAGACACTCCTCCGTCCTCGGGCCCCCTAGGGAAGCCTGAACTGGCCGCATTGGGCCAGCAGGGACAGCGGGAAAGGAGGCCAAAGCAAGGCGAGCGGCGCGCTCCTGGAGGCCCTGCACTTGGCCAATGCTGCAAAGAGGAGCGGGAGCCTGGGCTGCGCGCGCGCCTCCTCCAGGGAAAGAAGGCTCCTGTGTTTGGGACAGAAGGAGGTCAGGACTTTGGGGGCTTTGGAGACTTTTTGGGGGGAGGGGGCTCTTACTTCCAAGTAAAATGATAAAATGATTAAACCCTGGATGACATAGGAGTGGAAAAAGGGTATTTGTGAGGGAGAAGCCCCAAAAAGGACCATCAAAATGAACAAAATCTGGCTACCAATATTAACTCCAAAATCACGACTGTAAGTAAAGATGTATTGTCGAAGGCTTTCATGGCCGGAATCACTGGGTTGTTGTAGGTTTTTTCAGGCTATAGGGCCATGGTCTAGAGGCATTCTCTCCTGACGTTTTGCCTGCATCTATGGCAAGCATCCTCAAAGGTAGTGAGGTCTGTTGGAACTAGGAAAAAAGGGTTTATATATCTGTGGAATGACCAGGGTGGGACAAAGGACTCTTGTCTGCTGGAGCTAGGTGTGAATGTTTCAACTACCACCTTGATTAGCATATAATGGCCTGACAGTGCCTGGAGCAAGCTTTTGTTGAGAGGTGATTAGATGTCCTTGTTTGTTTCCTCTCTGTTGTGCTGTTGTCATTTTAGAGGTTTTTTTTAATACTCATTGGGCATAGTAAGGATAGGAATCTGGGTAATGGACCCATTCCGGCCTTCAACTCGCCCGGCTCATTCATAGATAGTGGCCAAATCTGTGTACATGTAACCAGGGAAGCCACGTCGGCCTGGCACTTCTTCCCTGGCTGCTGAGACCTCTCTCAGAGCTTCCACATAGGAGCTCATATCCGTCAAAATGACCAAGACATGCTTCTCACACTGATAAGCCAAGAACTCCGCTGTGGTCAGAGCAAGGCGAGGGGTGATGATGCGCTCAATGGTTGGATCATTAGCCAGGTTCAGGAACAGACACACATTGTCCATGGAGCCATTCTCCTCAAAGTCGGATTTGAAGAACCGAGCTGTTTCCATATTTACTCCCATAGCAGCAAACACAATGGCAAAGTTCTCTTCACTATAGTCCATCACGTCTTTAGATTTCTTCACCAATCCTGCGTGGCGACAGATCTGAGCTGCTATCTCATTATGGGGCAACCCAGCAGCCGAGAAAATTGGGATTTTCTGTCCTCTGGCAATACTGTTCATGCTATCTATAGCGGAATTGCCGGTCTGAATAATCTCTTCTGGGTAGATTCGACACTGAGGATTGATTGGTTGACCCATGATACCCAAGTAGTCTTCAGCCAAGACCATAGGGCCTCTGTCGATGGGTTTCCCTGATCCATTAAACACACGCCCAAGCATATCTTCAGATCCTGGGGTTCGAAGGATATCCCCAGTAAATTCACAAGATGTTCTCTTAGCATCTATTCCTGAAGTTCCTTCAAAAACCTGAACTACAGCTTTGGATCCACTGACTTCTAGCACCTGCCCGCTTCTCTTTGTTCCATCTGGTAACGTCAAATGCATATTCTCTGCATACCTAGGAAACTTCACTTGATCCAAGATTACTAGTGGCCCATTGACTCCAGATACCGTCTTATATGTGAGGCGGGGCTGGGACAGGTAGTCGCGGGTGACGGCGGCCGCCTGCTCCTTGGGCGCCCCTCCGCCACTCAGCTCGGACACGGCCCCGTTCACCATCCCTCGAATGGCCCGCAGCGCCGCCATCTTGTGCCCGTCTGGCTTTTTTTTAACACTGGTAGCCAGAACTCTAAACTCTAAAATGACAACAGCACAGGATCAGAGAGGAAACAAACAAGGACATCTAATCACCTCTCAACAAAAGTTTGCTCCAGGCACTGTCAGGCCATTATATGCTAATAAAGGTGATCCGTTGAAACATTCACACCTAGCTCCAGCAGACAAGAGTCCTTTGTCCCGCCCTTGTCATTCCACAGATATATAAACCTCTTTTTCCTAGTTCCAACAGACCTCACTACCTCTGAGGATGCTTGCCATAGATTTAGGCAAAACGTCAGGAGAGAATGCCTCTAGACCAGGGGTCCTCAACCTTTTCAAACAGAGGGCCAGGTCACAGACCCTCAAACTGTTGGAGGGCCAGATTAAAATTTGAAAAAAAAAGAATGAATTCCTATGCACACTATACATATCATTTTTGTAGTGCAAAAACACTTAAAACAATACAATAATTAAAATGAAGAACCATTTCAACAAATGCAAAATTATTAGTATTTCAATGAAGTGTGGGCCTACTTTTGGCTGATGAAATAGGATTGTTGTTATTGTGTGCTTTCAAGTCATTTCAGACTTAGTTTGACCCTGAGCGAGGGCCAGGTAAATGACCTTGGAGGGCCACATTTGGCCCCCGGGCCTTAGTTTGACGACCCCTGCTCTAGACCATGGCCATATAGCCCGAAAAAAACCTACAACAACCCAGTAAGTAAAGAGCCACACTCAAAAAGTAGGGGAATTCCAGGAAAGAATCAATCAGGGCCAGCTAACACCTCCCAACATAGGATTCCCCCTGGCAGCAACCAGCCAAGCTTTGAAGTTGCAAGGCTATACAATACTAATCAAGGTGATCAATTGCAACATTCACACTTGCCTCAAAGAAGAGTTCTTTCTCCCACCGGGGACATTCCACAGATATATAAACCCCACTTGCATAGTTTCCAACAGACCCCTCAACCTTCTGAGGATGCCTGCCATAGATGTGGGTGAAACGTCAGGAGAGAATGCTTCTGGAACATGGCCATACAGCCCAGAAAATTCACAGCAACTAAATTTAGTGATGCTTTTCTCCAAAGAGGGGTGTTTAGGATACAGTACTTCCAAATGAGATTGGGTTCAAGGCTGACTGGAGCTCAAAATAAGTCTGGAAATTTGGAAACTTCCAGTTGGAAACTTCTAGCCCTACTTTAAGCCTACTTAAATTTTCCCAGCCCCAAATATCTTCTGCTCTTTACTTCCCTTCCTTCATTCCCAATTTCCAGGCTTATTTTGAGCTCCAGTGACATCTCTCCTCAGTCAAAACCGTGAAGGATGTTCGGCAATGTCCAGCTTTCATTTGTTTTTGTAATTTTTAAAAAGGTTATTTGGTACTTTTTTTTCTTTTGCCATTTCCAGGCCTGATGTGACTTGCATCAGGCTTTGGGAGGGAACATGTAGCTGCCATAAAGCAAAATCTTCTCTGGTCATAAAACAAAATCCAAATCCTGTAATAGGGTAATATATTTCTTAGCTCAGTCCAAAAAACCACATAATTACTTGCACAGTGTTGAGACGGCTAGATCTCTTTCAAGCAAGGTGTTGCAAGAGATGTGAAGTGGATAGACTTGGTTTGAGGGTACACATGGTGATAAGAAAAAAGGCACAAAAAGCCCCAAACAAATAAAGCCAAAGCAAAAACAGTGGGCTGCAAAACACTCTGTAGGTGTGTACGGGCACGTACGTGGGTTGACTGGTTCTCTGAAGCCCTTCTTCTTTTACTTTTGGTCTTAAGGTTCAATCAATAAATGGTCTAAAGCCCTCCGCTACCCCAAAACTGCAGAAAATTGGTGAAAAGTGGTCAGCTTAATCTATATAAATAAAAATGTAATGTTCGTTTGTGGGTTTAACATAACTCAAAAACCACTGGATTAATTGGCACAAAATTTGGACACTACACCCCTAACAGACCAATGAGTGACCATCACTCATAAAAACACTGAAAAACACAGCAGAAAAGACTTAAAAAGCAAAAACAACCTTACAACACATGTGCAAAACCACATATATATACAAACACACACATATATACATATACACACATACACACACAAAACACATACAAACAGACGGGGCCACAGCAACACGTAGCAGGGGATGGCTAATAATAATAATAATAATAATAATAATAATAATAATAATAATGACTGTGGCACAAACCAGTAAAGGTGGTCCCAGTGGTGATCGGCACATTGGGTGCAGTGCCTAAAGATCTTGGCCTGCACTTAAACACAATTGGCGCTGACAAGATTACCATCTGCAAAAGGACATCTTACTGGGATCTGCACGCATTATTCGCCGATACATCACACAGTCCTAGACACTTGGAAAGTGTCCAACGTGTGATCCAATACAACAGTTGTGGTGTTTCTAATAATAATAATAATAATAATAGTGCGGTTTTCTGGCATTGTATATTTTTGCCACTTCTGTGACCTAAACGCTTGAAAGTGTTTGACTTGTGATTTTGTGATATGAAATCCAGTATATATATCTTGTTTGCTGTGACATACTGTGTTTTGTGTCAGTAAAATAATAATAATAATAATAATAATAATAATAATAATAAAGACTGTGGCACAAGCCAGTAAAGATGGTCCCAATGGTGATCGGCACACTGGGTGCAGTGCCTAAAGACCTTGGCCTGCACTTAAACACAATTGGCGCTGACAAGATTATCATCTGCCAGCTGCAAAAGGCTACCTTACTGGGATCTGCATGCATTATTCGCCAATACATCACACAGCTCTAGTGTCCAACGTCGTGTGATCAAATACAACAGCCAGCAGAGTGTCTGCTGTGGATTCATCTTGTGATGTTTCAAATAATAATAATAATAATAATAATGATTATTATTATTATTGTGCAGTTTTCTGGCATTGTATATTTTTGCCGCTTCTGTGACCTAAATGCTTGAAAGTGTTTGTGATTTTGTGATATGAAATCCAGTATATATATATATATATATATATATATATATATATATAGTTTGCTGTGACATACTGTGTTTTTGTGTTAGTAAAATAATAATAATAATAATAATAATAATAATAATAATAATAATAATAATTCCGTGGACTCATATTGTTGTGTTTCAAATAATAATAATAATATGATGGCGGTGGGTGAGGAGAGCAGTTTCCATATCGGTTGCCCACCCAGTGCCAGGTGATGGTTTGAGATGTTAAGAAAGTGTGTCAAGCCTCACACTGTATTTGTCCCTAAGAGAATGTCAAGCATATCACTCTACCCGGGCAATAGCAAGTGTATGTATAAATACATACTGAAGTTTTGCTTATTTTACAGCATGTTTTGGACCTGACCAAGATCAAGTGTATCAAATCTATTCATGTAATACACTAAGATGTCTCATTCTGGCTCATGGACCATCTGTAACAGTGGTTCTATACCTGTGGGTCCCCAGATGTTTTGGTCTTCAACTCCCAGAAATCCTAATAGCTGGTAAACTGGCTGGGAGTTGTAGGTCAAAACACCTGGGGATCCACAACCACTGATCTATAATATACAACATTTTCCCCATAACAATAGATGCTGGGGTTGTGGTTTAATGCATTGCCCAGAGTGGGGTGGGGAGACAGATCTTTATGCCATGCATTATTAAATCATGGCATTCTCTTCACCATGCTGTTGTGTTGTAGATACCAACTGTAAATGCCTTTCTGGAGTGAAAGGCTGTCAGCATCTACTAGTTATCAATGTTATCTCCACAGTATCTGAGTCAATGAACTATGCTCCTGAATATCAGTTGCTATGGAGCATGAAGATCAGTCTGCTTTTGTAAGCACGTCGTTGTGATGGACCACTCATGAGTATCTGATTGCTCGATGTGGCCTTCTTATATCTGTGGTGTAATCCAACATGGTTCCTAATATAATAATAATAATAATAATAATAATAATAATAATAATAATATATAATAATAAAACTTTATTTATATACCGCTCTATCTCCCCAAGGGGACTCAGAGCAGTTCCCAGGTAAAAAAACACAGAGCATACAAAGTAAAAACAACATAACCACAAGATTAACAAAACAAAATATGCATAGAAATTGTCGCCATAACACACACATATTAAAAGTAATCCTGCCTGTTCAAGGCAATTTAAAAAAAATAAATCTTTTGTTTCTTACAATTTGAAAACATCTTTTTGCATTATGACTGAAAACAGAATGTTGGAGGACAGGAAAAGAGATTTAAAGATGGGCTCAAAGCCAACCTTAAAACTGTGGCATAGAGACTGAAAACTGGGAAGCCCTGGCCCTTGAGCGCTCCAGCTGGAGGTCAGCTGTGACCAGCAGTGCTGTAGAATTTGAAGAGGCACAAATGGAGGGCGAAAGAGAGAAACGTGCCAAGAGGAAGACGTGTCAAGCCAACCCCGACTGGAACCACCTTCCACCTGGAAACCGATACCCTCACTACAGGAGAACATGCAGATCAAGAATGGGGCTCCATAGTCATCTACATACGCACTCAACCAATGGGATTTCTAGACCTTTATTTATTTATTTATTTAAAACATTTATACTCTGCCCTTCTCACCCTGAAGGGGACTCAGGGCGGAGCCCAACATACAAACCGCAAACATTCAATGACCTTTTCCTGCTCGTTGTGAAAGCTTAATACCATTCTCCATTTGTCACACCAGAAGTGTAGTTTCTCAAGTCGCTTCTGACACGAAAGAAAAAAGTTTGGAGGAAGCTGTTACTAATATCTATATGATCCTTTTTAAAAAAAAAAAAAAACCAAAAACCCTTTGCCTCTGTTTTCCAATTGCTGCTTTTCTGCAAGCGGAAACCACCCATTGACATTTCTCTGTTTTCAGTATGAAGTCCTTTCTCTCTCTGATCTTTGACACTGATGAGCAACTTGCTAAACAGTCCAGAGAAAACATTTTGTTTGTGAAACTGTGACTCATAGTTTTTTTCCAGTAAGCCCAAGGACTTTTTATGCTGCATAATAATAATTCAGATTGGAGGTACTTCAGTTTTTTTTGTATTTTTCTGTGTCAGGAGTGACTTGAGAAAGTCACTTCTGGTGTGAGAGAAGTGGCCATCTGCAAGGACGTTGCCCAGGGGATGCCTGGATGTTTTTGATGTTTTACCATCCTTGGATGGAATAAAGACACAACCATGGAGACGTTTTGTTACCTCTGTGTGGAACAATCACAGGAGTCGAGCATTCATTAAGATCCGCACTAAAAAGTACCCGCTTATAACATTACAGCTGCAATCCTTTTCAGTACCACTACTCATAGAATCATAGAATCAAAGAATCAAAGAGTTGGAAGAGACCTCATGGGCCATCCAGTCCAACTCCCTGCCAAGAAGCAGGAATATTGCATTCAAATCACCCCTGACAGATGGCCATGCAGCCTCTGTTTAAAAGCTTCCAAAGAAGGAGCCTCCACCACACTCTGGGGCAGAGAGTTCCACTGCTGAACGGCTCTCACAGTCAGGACGTTCTTCCTCATGTTCAGATGGAATCTCCTTTCTTGTAGTTTGAAGCCATTGTTTCGCGTCCTAGTCTCCAAGGAAGCAGAAAACAAGCTTGCTCCCTCCTCCCTGTGGCTTCCTCTCACATATTTATACATGGCTATCATATCCCCTCTCAGCCTTCTCTTCTTCAGGCTAAACATGCCCAGCTCCTTAAGCCGCTCCTCATAGGGCTTGTTCTCCAGACCCTTGTCATTTTAGTCGCCCTCCTCTGGACACATTCCAGCTTGTCAATATCTCTCTTGAATTGTGGTGCCCAGAATTGGACACAATATTCCAGGTGTGGTCTAACCAAAGCAGAATAGAGGGGTAGCATTACTTCCCTAGATCTAGACACTATGCTAAATGTGTTTAAACTTTAAACTAGAAGACATCTGTTCATCTCCAGAGAACAAGCAAATACATATATGTATGTATTTTATATTTTAACTTTATATTTGTAATTGGAATATTGTAGTTTTAAATATGCTGTAAACCGCAATGAGTCGCCGTATAGGCTGAGATATTAGCGGTATATAAGCGTACCAAATAAATAAATAAATAAATAAATATTAAAGAATTGGTCTCCATATGGTAGCATGGTGGGACAAAACTAAATGCAGTTAAATTACGTATCAGAAACAAGTGCACCCAATACCCCTCAAATCAGTAACCACCAGTATTATTTGCTATGCATTAGGTCAGGCATGGGCAAACTAAGGCCCAGGGGCAGGATGCGCCCCCCTAGGTGCTTACCTCAGGCCGTCCTCATTTTCCCTGTCCTCTTGGCAGAAGGACACAGCAGCCTGCCATGTACTTATGGCAAAAAGATGTTGGAGGAAGGCACATAGCAGCTGAGAGCCCCCTGGAGCACTCTCAGCCACCGTGTCTCACCCTCCTCCTGGTATAAGACCAGTGTGAGTGGTGCCGTCCTTATGCCAGGAGATCAGCTCAAGGAAGTCACACAGTGTCTGAAATCCCCCCAGAGCACCCTCAGCCGCCATTCTGTTTTGCCCTCCTCCTGGCAATGCCAAGAGGGCAGCCCAAGGATTAATGGAAGAGGAGTCACTTTGTGTCCTGCCTTCCTCCTGGCATAAAGATGGGATGAGCACCCCCGTCCTTATGCTGGAAGGACAACTTGAGGATGACCCGGGCCCGGCCCTCCCAATTGAGCCCACATTGTGGACCCAAGGCAAAAAAGTTTGCCTATGCCTTCATTAGGTTGATTAATCAGGACATTCATAGGTATACCAAGATACTTGTTTATATGTTTAAAATAATCTTTATTAAATTTTCATACAGGGTAAAAACAAAGACATAAACAGTCTGGTGAGGGGGGGTAGGGGAGAGGGGGTGGGAGGGGTAGGGGGGGTTAAAAAGCTTAGAAAGAATAGAAAGCAAAGTGGTTTCTGAGTATTTACAATGGATGGTGTATTTGTCACTACTGTGTGCCGGGTGAAGAGACAGGGAATTTGGACAGAATTGTGGGGTAGGAAGTGGGGGGCAGGAGGTATGTGTGTTCTGTTCTGTCGTTGACTTCCCGGTATCTTTGGGAGGTTCTTCCTATTCCTTCGGTCTTTCCCTCTTCTTACTTTCCCTCTTCGTCTCTTTACAGCTCTCCCCTTATTTGTCCTTTCTTTCTCTTTCATGTAAGTATTTCCATGTTTTTTCCTTCTATTAGGTACGTTGTTACATCTTTCCAATCTGTTTCAGCTGTCGGAGTGCCCCTTCTTTTAGAGAGTATGAATGTTAATTTATCCATATTTCTTATATCTAGGATTTTCGTTAGCCATTCCTCTTCTTCTGGAGGATCTTTTCCTTTCCAATGTCTTGCATAGACTATTCTGGCAGCAGTCAGCAGTAGAAATAGTATTTTATCTTTATTTTTTTCCAGTTTTATATTATGTATTCCTAATAGGAAAATTTCTGGTTTCCACGGTATATTGGTCTTCAGTATTTTTTGTAATGTTTTTTGTATTTTTCTCCAATAGTTTATTGCTTTTGGGCAGGTCCACCATAGGTGGTAATATGTCCCTTCCTGTTTTCCGCATTTCCAACATTTGGTGTTTGTATTTTTATTTATTTTTCCTAATCTATGGGGCGTTATATACCACCTGTGGGCAACCTTCAACCAATTTTCTTTAAGTTCCAAGATACTTGTTTATAAAGTTGTTGTCCTTTCAATTCTGTTTTACACCTGCAAAATTTGGACCTTTTGCAAACGTCATTCTCAATTTCTTGAGTGATTCCATCTGTGTTGCCTCTGAAAAATCCTACAAATCTCTTGGAAGAAGCACAGACCACAAGCATTGAAGTGATGATCCTCCACTGTTCTGGTACGGCCGTACCAGGAGCTCCAGCTTACCTTGCTATTTGTTATTTGTTGCATGTATTTTAAAGTTCTCTGCTTTTGCAGTTAGATGGCTTTCCTTACTTTGCAGTTATTGGGTCAATGACCTGTCAATTATCATTAGGTTCTCTAGTTCCGCCCCCTTTTGAGTTTTGGTGGGAATTAGGAGCCACAGAGAAGCCTTTCTTACAGGACTTAAACCAGGGCCTCTTGTAAAAGGCTTCATCATTTACAGCTTGGCCGGGGAGAAATAGCCCCATAGCTTGGCCAGGGATATACAGTCTCAGCACAGCCTTTGCTGGGGACTTTACAGTTTGCTGAGGAACTTAAAGCCTCTCCGCTCTCTTGCTAGGGATCCAGTCCCACAGCGCTTCAGCCAGCCATCACTGGGAAGTGAACATCTTCCTCCTCCTGGAAGTTCTGCAAAGGTCTCCGTTCGGTAAGGACCCTTTGCGGCAACCATAAAGCAGATTGGATTGGGTGTAGGGGTCCCATGCCAACAGAAGAGAAGACAGATTGCTGTTGGGGTTCAGCCTGAGTTTGAACTTGAACCTGATTCTCTGTTTGTTCCTCCTGATGCTAATGAAAGTATATTTACTGATGCTAGTGGAAATGTACCTTTTGATGCCAATGCTCCTGAAATTAGTGAGGAAGAAACTGCTGTAGGTTTGGAAAATGCCAATGTTCCTGAAATTAGTGAGGAAGGAACTTCTGTAGATTTGGAAAATGAAAGTACCAGTGTTCCTGAGAATGTTTCAGAGGGAGACCTTGAACTTTCCCTCCCTTCTGCACTTGTTAACTGTAATGACAACAGAAGGGGCCAAATTTGGGAAGACAGAAGTAAATCACTCAGTTTGCGTCGATCCTCCCGAATTCAAGAATTAAAAACATTGGCTTCAAAACAGAAGGGCGGTTCACGGAACCAATTCTTGAGTTTTAATTGCAATACGCCGAGCTGATTGTCTCAGTTCAGGCATCGTTTCAGAATTGATGAAGACCTTGGCAGTTCTCCCGGTTCCCTGGCCATAGTTTGGGAAGATTTCTAGGATATCAAGTACGGTTAGTGGATTGCTAACAGATTCCAGTATTTCCCAGTGAGACTTTTGGTTTTGCTTTGTCCATTTAAATTCATGTTTGCTGATTTTGCTGTGGCTTTGGACTTGCATTTTTCCTTTATTTTGTAACCATTTTTCTTCAATAAAAAAGGATTGTTTTTCACAGCCAAGTGTGGTGGATAGTTATCTTAGGGCCTCGTTCCCTGCTCTGGATTGCAACAATTGCCCAGGTAGAGGTCGGGGATTTCCCCAACAGTGAAGGAACAGTTGCCTGCCTTTTGGGGCAAGATTGAGAAAGCCAATAGTTTATTAAGAAAACTTTGAAGCTAATCGTTGAAGATTTGTTATTTGTTCAGTAATAAAGATTTTGTTGCATCTTTAAAGACTTTGGAGCCCATCTTTTCAGGAAAATCCAAAAAAAACTCTTTCTGAGGCAACCCTGGCGTCCCATTGGGCTAACAGAATTTAAGTCCTGTTTACAGTTTTTATAGGAGCTCAGCGCGCGACAGCACATCCACCATCAATTTTGCTGAACTGGCCACGTTGTCTGAATGCCCGATCACCATCTCCCAAAGCAGCTAGTCTACTCTCAGCTCAAGAACAGAAAACGGAATATTGGTGGACAGCCAAATAGATTTAATGATGGGCTTAAAGCTAACCTTAAAAACTGTGGCATAACCCCGCGAAGTGGGAAGCCTTCGAGCATTCTTACTGGAAGTCAGCTGTTACCAACAGTGCTGTGGAATTTGAAGAGGCACGAATGGAGGGCGAAAGAGAGAAAATTGTCAAGTGGAAGGTGAGTCAAGCCAACCCTTGTCGGGACCGCCTTCCATCAGGAAATCAATGTCCTCACTGCGAAAGATCGTGCAGATCTAAAATAGCTGTCTACAGGTACTTGCGGACCCACCACCAAAACTGCACTTGGAAGAAAATCATATTCAGCCACAAATGATAGCCTATGATGATGATGTATTAGATTGCTAGGTAGACTGAAGCAGGTGAGTTATACATCTCTGTGGACCTTGGAGTTCAGACAGAACTAAATAACATCTGAAATTTTAAAGTAACTTTTGGAACAGCCATAAACTCTTTAAGCTATATCTCTAGAGTCTTAATGCTCACACAAAAACAAAGGAGGCAGATTCCATTTTTCCTTTTGTCATTACTTTTCCTTGCTTCGCTCTACATTTATTTTTTCCTCTTTTGTTATCCGGACTCAGCATTTAACGGCTTAATTTAATAACCATTCCCTCCCCATTACATTAATAATTACCCACTCACAGACACACCTGCAAGACCAATGTCAAAATAAAGAGACAGTTTAATTACGTTTCAAGTTCTTTATGTTTTAGTGGTGTGGGTTTTTATTTGCATTGGCAAGCATTTGGTATTGGAGTTTGTAACCTGGAATCACAAGTCCCTGTTGCAGGCTCGCTTGCAAGCAGGAGGGAGGTGCTGGAAACGTCGTCATCCTTGCACCTTGGTCAGAAGCTGAATGAACCGCTTTTGCCTGATCTGGTGGCTTGCTCTTAAGGTGTGTGAGTGAGGGGCAGGCTAGGATTAGTACCTAAAGACATATCACACGAGGCAGGTAAATGGCATTGTCCTCAGGATAATTGTGCCTTCTCGAAGTTTATTGCGTGCCATCATTGCTCTTTTGTTGTTGTCCCGTGGGAGACCATTTTTAAAGTGATTTTTAAAATTAACACAAAACATCTGTTACTGACCTCCTTTCACACTTCTGTCATGTTATGATTTCCTGTATGAAAGTACAATTGTGCTGTTATGATAAGCTGGAACAGTCAGTGGGTGGGAGATTTAGCCCCTTTCCGGAACCTGTTGTGACAACAAGACAATGCGATGGTGTGATTATGCCTCATTCTCTCTCTCACACACACACATGCACACACATTCCTATGTTGCTGTAGAATCTTTTTTTTATCACATTAGAGTTTTAAAGTGTGTGTGTGGGGGGGGGGGGGCTCCCACTATCCTATCATGTGGCTGCCAGAGTCCCCGGTGGTGCAATGGGTTAAACCCTTGTGCCAGCAGGACTGCTGACCTACAGGTTGGCAGTTCGAATCAGGGAAGCAGGGTGAGCTCCTGTCTCTGCTCTAGTTACCCATGTGGGGATATGAGAGAAGTCTCCCATGGGATGGTAAAAACATCTGGATGTCCCCTGGACAACGTCCTTGCAGATGGCCAGTTCTCTCACACCAGAAGCGACTTGTAGTTTCTCAAGTCACTCCTGACACACACACACAAAATATGGTTCCCTTCTTCAGAATTCTAGGAAATGTAGTTTATGGAAGTCAAGGACATCTGGCTGAGAATTCCAAAAGCCCTGCCCTAAACTATGTTTCCCAGAACTCTGCAGGAGGCAGCCACACAGCAGGAATGCAGGGTCGCCTTCTTTAAAAGACTAATGTCATATTAATATCTGTGCATTAGATTGTGGTAAATGAGAGATGTAAGTGAAAGTGCAGGAGTTACCAGCTTTGGTTTTCTACTTGTCTCCTTCCATGGAGTAGTAATGCCTGAGCCTCTTCCCACAACACTATGACTGCAACATACAGGAAGGAAGAAAAAGAAAAGAAACAATGGAAAAGGTCAAGGATAACATGGAAAGAGGTAGCAAGCAGGCAGTCTGATTGCGACAAGATTTTGGATTTACGGGCCAAATCTCGGAATCGTTTCAAAGATACACAAAGGAAGACAATAATCCCAGTTACGTGATATCTTTACAGACAAAACAATTGTAGCCGGGAGTAGGGGCTTGTGCAGTAAGGCTCTGAGGACCCCATTCCATGGGGGGGGGGGGGGGAGCAGGGGACTTCATCTTCTTACCATAGCATTTCATTCCGTTTACAAGGGAAATTGATAATATATTGAGCCACATCACGTGTGATGTACCTTTGTCCATTTCTACTATAGTCCTCCACGTTCTTAGCTATCACATGGGTGGTTGTAGTCCCTGCCCATCTTACATTCTTCTAGTCCATCAGTTCCCAACCTTTTTTGACCAGAGACCACTTGAACAGGGACCAACATTAGTACCAAAGGACTACTAATCAGTTTTTGGTCAACGTTAGATTTTGTTTGGTTATTTGGCGTGCTGATCCAGAAAATTGCATTGAATAGACCACATCAGCTCTAGTTTCTGATACAGAACATATGCCATCCAGTAGTTGACATCTGCTTGCCCACAGAAAACCATATTTAATCATCTAGAGCTGATGTGGTTGTAGTAATCTTTTGTGGGTAATCTGCCTCTCCCCTCCTGACACTCCTGTTGCCTTGGCATTCTAAGAGGGTTTTGCAAGACCAGTCGCTCTTGCTTGCACGTGGTAGTAATGAGACAATGGTGTAGTAATGGTGAGGCCTGGACCATATTTTCATTCTTGCAGACCACTGGTAGTCCACGGATCACTGATTGGGAACCACTGTTCTAGGCACAGTGAAATGAAATCAAAATTGTGTAATTCCTGACTAATAAATTATTATTTTTTAAAATTAATTTATTCCTCAGGAATTGTGCAATTTTCATATCATTTCATTATGACTAGAACATAGGTTCCCAACCTGTAGTCCATAGACCACCAGTGGAATGCAAGAACAAAAATATGTTCTATGGCTTCACCATTACTACAACATTGCCTCATTACTGTAAAAGTTACTTTAAAAGTTTCATGCAAGATGATTACTGGTGAAAAAAGGAACATCGAGGCTCCTTTTGAGACCTCCCACAGGAGCACCCACTCTTTACCATCACTAAACCCAGGGGAATCTGACAGTTCCCATCCCATATGTAAATAAGTGCCTTTACCGATTTCTGCGCAAATTGTGAGCTCTGAAGACAATTGCCACCCAACTCCTAAAACCTCAGATTCTACACATTTTAAACATGTTTTAAAGATGGAGTCCCATGGGGAACGCCCAGAAGTAGTTTTGGGTTGTATAATGGGCTCCATGGAACTCTGTCTTTATACTGTTTTTAAAGTGTGTAGAAATGGGGCTGGGGGAATCCTGCTTCTGATGGGATCCTGAGCTGTGCAGATGTAACTGAGAAGCAATATAGAATATTGGTGGTTTGTTTTAAATTTTGCAAGTGGCCTTGTAGGGAAACAGTGGGATTTAAATACAAATAAATACAGAACAAATGAAGGGATTTTTCTAAGTCTGCAGCGATTTCTAACAGTGATTGTCTAGTGTGTTGAGGACTGACTCCTATCGTTTAGGGGGAAAGGAAGCTGCCATTGGTCCAGCTTATTGAATAATGCTTTTGTTGCTTGGCAGCAGTAGTTTTTCCAGGGTTTCAGTCTGAAATCTGTCCTAGCCATATTTGGAGATGTCAAGTACTGGACTTGTTTGTTGTTTCAAAAACAGACAAGGAAACTAGAACAGAACTTATAACTGCTTCTTTTTGGTCACCATAGCACTCAGAATCTCCTTACCAGCATAAAATTTGACTTACACTGGGTGGAAATGGTAGGAATGTTAGTCCCTCAAAGCATAATCTCCAACTTCTGGCTAGAACAGAGGCACCAAAAAGTGAACCATAGTTCTGAGCTCTCAGCCAAAAGGCAATAAGAAATATTTTTACAGGGCAGGACATTTTGGAGAATATCCTGGATATTTGTGTGGAGTTCAAGCACCATTTTCAACCTTTTCATTTGGAAGACCCCTTTAATTAATTTCCAGTATAAAAACTATAGGGAATCCCTGCATGAAAATTCCTATAGCTACAGCTCAAAAAATGTTCTGTTTTTTTAAAATCACAATGTACAAAGGAATCCCTACCAAACACTCACTGAGGTATAGGATTGAAGGGAACCCTGATTGAAGAGTTTGAGGAAAGAATGGTTTTATTTGGGATAAGCCAGCTTTGTGTGTCTACGTGACGAGACACTGCAGGTCAAGGTGGAACTGGCTCAAGAGCCTGATAAGGCAGGGATAGAGTAAAGGCAGAGGGCTTTGTAAACTTATCAACAACAGAAGCAAAACATCTAGTTTTATCTACTCAAAGGGACTTAGCAGAACACCCAAACATCATTGGTCAAAACTTCCAGCCACCTGTAGATGCTGCTACATCTAGACCAGTGGTTCCCAACCTTTTTTTGACCAGGGACCACTTTGACAAGGGAACACTCTCCAAAATTACTACCAAAAGGGTTGCGAATCAGTTGTTGGTCAACTTTAGATTTGGTTTGGTTATTTAGGGTGCTGATTCAGAAAATTGCATTGGATCGACCACATCAGCTTTAGTTTCTGATACAGAACATATGCCATCCAGTAGTCGCAATCTGTTCACCCACAGAAAACCATATTTAATAAGCTTCAACACTGTAAGAGAGTTTAGCAAGACAAGTTGCTTTCACTGCAATGGTGTCGCAATAGTGAAACCGCGAACCATGGTTTAGTTCTTCCGGACCACTGGTGGTCCACAGACCACAGGCTGGGAACCACTGATCTAGACCTTAAGTAAACAGACCTCAGCACTAGTGGGTACAGGTTGAGTATGGTCAATTTTGCAGAGATTCAAAAAATTGTGCATGAAACAAAGTTTGTGTACTTTACTTACTTAGGCAATCCCTCATTGTCCAAGTAAGATTGTCCTCCAAGTGCAGTGTCCTGGCGGTGGGTACGTATTCTTGACCCGCCTGATCTCCCACAGTCCCAGTCTGGGTTGGCTTGATGCGCCTTCCTCTTGGCATGTTTCTCTCTTTCGCCCTCCATTTGTACCTCTTCAAATTCTACAGCACTGTTGGTCACAGCTGACCTCCAGCTAGAGCACTTAAGAGCCAGGGCTTCCCAGTTCTCGGTGTCTATGCCACAGTTTTTAAGGTTGGCTTTGAGCCCATCTTTAAATCTCTTTTCCTGTCCTTCAACATTCTGTTTTCCATTCTTGAGTTTGGAGTAGAGCATCAGCTTTGGGAGACAGCGATCAAGCATTCAAACAACGTGGTCGTTCCAGCTGAGTTGATGGTGGAGGACCAGCGCTTCAATGCTGGTGGTCTGTGCTTCTTCCAGCATGCTGACATTTGTCTGCCTGTCTTCCCAAGATATTTGCAGGATTTTTCGGAGGCAATGCTGATGGAATTGTTCCAGGAGTTGCATGTGACATCTGTAGATAGTCCACGTTTTGCAGGCATATAGCAGGATTAGGAGGACAATAGCTTTATAAACAAGCACCTTGGTATCCCTACTGATGTCCCGGTCCTCAAACACTTTGTGCTTCATTTGGAAAAATGCTGCACTTGCAGAGTTTTGGGTATATTGTTTGTGTACATTGAACCACCAAAAAGCCAAAGTGGTGCTATTTCAGCCTCCCATGTGGACAATTTTGGATTTTGGAGCACTTCAGATTTGAGAATTCTGAATAAAGGATGTTCAGTCATAGGTATTTTCACCAGATTTGCACAAAGAAAACATATTTCTGTAGAGCAGGTTGATTTAATGGGCCACTCATTGCTATAATGACAAATGAAAGGATGTAGAAAAAAAACATAGTACGTCTTATTTATTTATTTGGAAGGAGGAAATAATGTTGTTTTTAAAAGACATTTGCTTGAGAGAGAAAATAAAAACAAGTGATGTCACACAGCTTTCTGTTTTTATTTTCTGGCATGACAATATCTGGAACATTTCAAACCCCAAGGAATAATTGAGGAAAGTCTGTTAGTAAGTCATTATCCACCATCAGAGATCTGAAAAAAATGTCGTGTGATGCTTTGTTGTGCTCATTCCTGCGGTAATGAAGTCTAAAAGTTTTTTTCCTTGACAGTTCTTTGGCTTTCCCCTCCTCCGGTAATGAAGCACATCTGCATTTCTCTTCCTCCTGTATTGAGCAGCAGCAAATCAACTCCTAAATTGAAGCACTCAAAATCTTTATTTTGAAAAGCCTGAATGGTGTCCATCAAAGCAGGAACCCTGAAGATCTTCCTTTTAAGGCACTTACCGAACACTCTTATCTGGGGAGGGGGGATGTCAGATTCACACTCATTTAAATAATTTGACAGCTCCTAAGAAGAAACTGATGAACATCACATTCAAGTGTCAAAAAGAAAGACAGAGAAGATGAGCACTGAAAAATAAAATAAAATTTAAATAATCAGGATTTGTATTCAGTGGTTACATGTAATGCATTATAATCCCACTACTACTCCAAAAGTTCAGAAGACAGAATAAATTTGCAGTGAAAATACTTTTGAATGTGAAAACTCTCTTGGATTTTTTCCCCTCTCTTTCCTTCTTCCTCTAATGATGAAGATACATCTAAAGGCACCTGCCAGAATTACATGTCAGGAATTCAATCTACTCATTTACCCAATGGGAGCAGAAACCCTAATGACAGTGTTGTACTGGCTAGTTTGAGTTCAGAAAGGGAAGGGTTGCTGTAACTATCAATGAGTTGCAATTACAATACACCCTTTTCAACTTGAAGATTTTTTTTCATGTCAGGAGCGACTTGAGAAATTACAAGTCGCTTCTGGCGTGAGCAGGCATGTAGCGGGGGGGGGGGGGGCTTGAGGGGCTTTGCATGGTGGTTCGCAAAAAGGCCTTACTAGTGCATTATTTAAACTGTTATGTTTATTCATATAATGATCTCATCGCCATACTCAATATATCCCATATGCATGGGGGTATTGGGGTAACGATACAAAAGGTTTGCTAGGCTAGACCCTCTTTCACTCAGACTCAGCCCCCCCCCCCCCGAAACAAACTCAGCCCCCCCCCCCCCAATCGAAATCCAGGCTACGGGCCTGGGTGTGAGAACTGGCCATCTGCAAGGGCCTTGCCCAGAGGACACCTGGATGTTTTAACATTATGTTAGAGGCTTCTTTTATGTCCCCACATGAGAAGCTGGAGCTGACAAATGGGAGCTCATCCCGCTCTCCAGATTCGAACTGCCAACCTTTCGGTCAGCAGTCCTGCAATCCTGCTAACACAAGGGTTTAACCCATTGCACCCCCAGAGGCGCCAATAACAACAGCTGGGACATTGTCACTCATTTGGTCCTGCCGGCACAAGTCCTACCCATTGCACCACCGGGGACTCCACCTTGGAAGATAATATCTAAATCTTTCAATACTACAAGATACACAGAAAGAAGAGCTCTGCAATTTGGCAAAACCATTAATACAGGCTACATAATCTCACCAGGTTGCCTTAGCTTCTTAATCAGGACAAGATTGTTTCTCAGAAGTTTTCTTAAGTTTTCAAGAGCCTGTTATGAATCATTAATAGGTACGTCAAGTCAGGAATATCCCAGACTCTAAGATACCTGGACCCAAATCTGATCCCTGCAATCGTGTCCTGAACTGGAATCCCATCAGATGCCTGGCACTAGCCCTAACAACCAATAGCAGCTTTCTCAATCCCTAATGTTCAACGAACAGACTTTTGGGAAGCCATCTTGTTCAGAAGGGACAGAAGAAAAACTAAATTAAGCCTGAAGTTATGGAAAGAAAGCCAAAGAAGAAGAAAAGAGAAGAAAAGAGAAACAGGTCAACTTAGTGAGTCATTGTCGGTCATTGTTAAGTTTTGGAAATTGTCCAAGTTTAACTGAAAGCCCATACTTACCTGAGTAAACACCACCAAGATGCTCTTTGCACCATAAGCAAAGAAGGTGCTGTTGTGTAAAATGTTTGGAATTCTGTTCCTTGCACTCAGTGACATGGTGCTTTCCTTGTTGGCCACGGGATCAAATCTCCCTTCTGATCTGTTCTGTACTCCCCAGCTTGTAAACAGTCCATGCTGCCATCAAGGAGGTCACGCCAGTTCCTTAAAGGGTCTTAACAGTATTCTTTTCAGCCTATAGGCTCCATCTATCCTTTGGGAGTTTACTTTGCAATCTGATTTATACAAAAGAAGCCTTAAGGATATGTGTCCTCAAGATAAACAAGATAGTAAGGAAGGGCTGTTTGTTTACACCATATCATGCTGACGTGCCAAATAACAAACTCGACTACTCCTGCTTGTCAATCATTTAGAGCTTCAGCATTATCGAAAATGTAGATAGGTGTAATCAAACCCAAATCACAGAACTCGAATATGACTGAAAGAGTATAAAGCCTGACCCCTGGCCTAAGCGGCTATCTCCACTTTGTATTATTAAACCACTATTCCATTTCTTCTTGCAACCTTCCTGTGCATGAAGTACCAGGAATGTGTGTCTCTTTATGTTTTATTGTTTTGCTGTAACTGCCACGAACCCTTAATATTGCCCTGGCTGATTATAGCTAGTGGAAGTTGCAGACTGTAAGACATTCCTCATATATACAGGCAGAGTATCGCTTACTCAAAATGTTTGGGACCAGACATATATTGGATTTCCGATTTCTTTGGATTTTTTAATACTTGTGTTTGCACATTTGCAAATACATTATGACAGATCTTGGACACCCATATGGCTGATTTAGGAGTATTTCAGATTTTGGGATTTTGGATAGGGGATGCCCAATCTATATTATCTTTTCCAGTATCTCCATTTTGAACACAGAGAAGGCACAAAAATTAATCTGCAATAGAGAGAGCAGGTTAGTTGGAAGAACTGTACAAATAAACTATCAAGGAAGGTCGCCATACCATATACTAGAGCAGAACTGGGAACATCAGCTCTTATTGTGCAGAGTTTAATAACATGAATGGCTAGATATTTTACATCCCAATAATAGGATGAACCATGATGCGAATACATCGGTCATGTGGGTCGTGGCCTGGACACTTCAGAACACTTCATACACCTCAGTAGTCCACATGTAAAGTGGGAGCAGACAATACCAGGAACTCACCATTATATTGATCTCCCTGAAACTCAGTAACAGGTTCTAGATTCGCTACTGCCATGGTTTCCACCAAACGTCCTCATTTGTCTATAATACAGGGTACCGGAGAAATAATTTTTTCAGCAGAAATTGTATCAAGTGCCGGTAGGGTGATTTGATCATGGTGACAACTGATGGTGACAAGCACAACACACCCACCAACATTTCACAGATAAGGATGCAGCAATTTTGCTCCTCCCCACTTTCTCCTGGCACATCATTTCTACGTGTCAGGAGAGCTCTGGCAGCCCTCTAGCGGAGGCTGGGCAAGTTCTTTTGTTTTTTTACAGTGCTTTGGGGGTCTTTTGGGGAGTGGGTTGGTATTCTCACAGTTTTCTGGGCTAATTTAGCCGGGAAAACCATAGGAATGCTGTCTGGACTGCAGTCCAGACACCGGAAGTAGTAGGTTTATCCTGAGCCTTCCAAGAAGGTGCAGAATCAACCCACTAACAAGTTAATTCACCACAAACCAGGGTTTTCCTGGTTTGTGGTGAATTAATTCAGATTTGTTCAGGACGTCATCTGGACAGCTCCCTTTTTATTGTGGCAACTCCCGCATTAAAGGGACTGTCTGGATGCGCCTTGGGTCTACTGGGAAGGGCAAGATTTTTAAATAAATAATTAAATAAAAGATGCTGTTTTTCAGCTCCTCTTCTCTTTTTTAAGTCAAAAGAGTGCAAACTCCTTCTTCACTTTGAAATTAGTTTGCATCAGTTGAAATAAACTGATAATAAAGGGGGGAAGTGGAAGGATGGAGAAACTGGGAAATTTTAAAAGCAGCTTTAAAAAAAGTAGGATGAATCAGAAATGTTCCTGCCAAACAGGACAGTTTATGTGTATACAACATGGGCAATCTTTATGCCTGCCCGCACACACTTCTTTGGGTGCTACACAGCTTTTTGCTGGTTTGAAAGGGAAAAATCCCCCCCCCCCCCCCGAAATATAGGTCAGCCTTTGAATATAAAGGAACAGGGAAATCACTCACCAATCTTCTATATCCTTTGTCTTCTGCAAGGCAAACAGTGGCCTAAATTTTGCATTCCGATTCTGCGTTGATTATGCATGAAATCCCGGAGTGTGAGAAACCTGGCATTCTTGTCTTTGTTTTGACCTCCTTTCCATTCAAATAACTTGTTAAAGCAACCTACAGTTTTTCTTTAGCTTTCCAGCTTGCATTTTATCAAGGGCATTTGGTCTTGAAGTCATCAAGGACACACCGACTTGTTATGGTGTTTTCATGTTTAACTTTTGAAAAATACAATTAAAGACTTTAGAAAGATGAAAAGAACACACTTCCTGAGATATCTGGACACAAACAGTCCAAGGTTTTGAAAATGTGCAGTTGTACAGAAGCTAGAATTCTTTTTATGCTCTTTATTTTCAACAACATTAGGCATGAAGTCATAAGGGTACCAAATCTTGAATGATCTTGGAAGCTAAGCAGGGTCAGCTCTTGTTATTACTATGATGGGAGACTGCTAATGGATATATTTCAGGAGCTCTACTCTGGAGGAAGAAACTGGCAAAACTATTTCTGACTTTTTCTTTCCTAAGAAAACTCTATAAAATTCATAGATTTGCCATAAATCTATAGGCAAACTAAAGCCACACAAACACACATACACAAACTTATTTAGGCTTGCAATACTATAGTGGAAATTCATCATAGCAAATGTTGGATTCCAGGGCCAGAGAAGCAGGTGGCGAAAACAGAAGAATGGCCTGCCCCAGGGGAGCGTGCTTGCTCCATCAATGTCTAACATTTACACAAATGGTCAGCCTCTGCCAGAAGGAACAGAGAACTTCATCTGTGCTGACGATCATGCCATCACTGCCCAAGCAGGGAAGTTGAAATGGTTGAACAGAAGCTCTCCAAAGCTTTAGGTGTTCTTACTGTATTACAAGGAAAACCAGCTGATTCCTAATCCATCTAAAATACAGACAGTGCTTTTCATCTTAAAAACAGACAAGCACATTGAGCTCTGAGGATTACCTGGGAAGGAATCCCACTGGAGCATTACAGAACACCCAAATACCTGGGAGTTATCCTGGACCATGCTCTGACTTACAAGATGCAATGCTTGACTATCAAGCAAAAAGTGGGCACTAGAAATGATATGAAAACTGACTGGCACAACCTGGGGATCACAACCAGACACAGTGAAGACATCTGCCCTTGAACTTTGCTACTCTGCTGCTGAATGTGCATGTTCAGTGTGGAACACATCTCACCACGCTAATACAGTGGATGTGGCTCTTAATGAGACATGCCACATTATCGCAGGATGTTTATGCCCAACACCGCTGTTTAGCCAGTATTGCACCATCTGACATCCGCCGAGAAGTGGCAACCAATAATGAAAGGACCAAGGCAGTGATATCTCCAGTCCATCCCCTGTTCAGATATCAGCCAGCACGCCAACACCTTAAATCAAAAAATAGTTTTCTAAGTTTTATAGAGATACTCACAGGAACACCTCAGAAAATGAAAGTCCAAAAGTGACAGGCTAAAACCAGGAACCTCTAGCCATGGCTGAAACTGAATGAGAGACTCCCTCCTGGGCACACAGAAGACCAGGTGACTTGGAAGGAGCTGAACAGACTGTGCTCTTGTACCATGAGATGTAGAGCCAACCTTAAGAAATGGGGCCACAAAGTGGAGTCCATGACATGCAAGTGTGGAGAAGAGCAAACTACAGACCACCTATTACAATGCAGTCTGAGTCCTGCCACATGCACAATGGAGGACCTGCTTATAGCAACACCAGGGGCACTTCAAGTAGCCAGCTACTAGTGGGGGGACATTTAGTATGGTGCCAAGTTTTTTAAACTTTGTGTTTTTAAATACATTATAACTGTACGCTCGGTTCGCTTCTGACACAATAAATAAATAAATCATAGTAAAAATGGCTGCAGCCGTAACTAGATTGCAAAGCACATACCAAAATTTCAAAAATTCATTCATTCCTGGCTACAAGCAAAGTTGGAAAACCTCAAAATTAAAATATTGGAGATCCAACATAAATCTGGATGGACAATTCCAAACAGTTGTAATTAATTGCCATCAAGCCAACCTCAATCTAACAAGATTTGATGGATGAGAGACTTCCATGACACTCTGTCATCACCAGCCTTTTTCAGCTTCTGTAAACCGAGGGCTCTGGCCTCATTGACTGAGGGAGTTATCTCAACTTGCGGGGGGGGGGGGGGATTCCAGAGTCACCCCAAATGGAAGTCTTCCTGTCCCCATGAAATGCAGTGTCTTGTAATGAGTACCCCATTTTTTTTATTTAATTGTTTTGTTTTTTTAAACCAACTCTGCCCTGATTTGGACCACATCGGTGGATTTTCTGGCAAATTCTGCAACTTTGGAGCAGCCTGAACAACAGAATTGGGTCCAATTCAACCCAATCCATGCTCCAGATTGAATATCAGTGCTGCCATCTTTTCTCTGCAATCATCAGTGGAGCAATGGATTATTCCAGTGCCACCACTGCTCCCAGCTGATCATGGAATGGGGCCTCTGCTGGTGTCAGAATGGGCCACCAACATGAACAGGAAGAAAGAGGACAACACAGGATATGCACTTCCAGGCCCCGGTTTCAATATTAACATACTGGATGGAAAACTGTTCAAAATGAACTGCCCGGTGTGGATGAGTCCTGAGTCTATCCACTTGTAATGAGATCTTCCTCTTTTTTTTGCTGCCTCCCACTTTACTGAGCAGTTTTCTAATGAATCATGTTGTCCAAAGTACACTAGTCTCAGTTTGGTCATTTTGGCTCCTAGGGAAAGTTCAGTATTCATTTGCTCTTGAATCTATTTATTTGTCTTTTGGGTTGTCTGACACCATATCTCAAATAAGTTTATTCTTTTCTTGCCAGCGTTGTTCACTGTCCAGCTTTCACAACCATACATAGAAATTGGGAAAAACTGTGTCCTGTGTGGTAAGAACTTTGATTTTCAATTATATATCTTTACACTATTTTTTAAATGTTCATTTTAAAGAAAATCACTCAAGTACAAATACGTACAAATACATACTAGACAATTGCTTTCAGACCACTACTAATATATAAGAACCACATTAAATATTAACACTAAGCACTAACTAAACTATTTTACCCAACACATAAAATACATAAAAACTAAATCTAAATATCTTAAAGGAAAAGGTAAAGGTTTTCCCTTGATATTAAGTGTAGTTGTGTCCAACTCTGGGGGTGGTGCTAATCTCTATTTCTAAGCTGAAGAGCTGGCATTGTCCGTATATGCCTCCAAGGTCATATAACTGCATGGAGCACCATTACCTTCCCACAGAAGTGGTACCTATTGATCTACTCATGTTCTATTTGGCTGGCAGAAGCTGGGACTAACAGTGGGAGCTCACCCTACTCCAGAGATTCAAATTGCCAACCTTTCGGTCAGTAAGTTCAACAGTTCAGCGGTTTAACGCATTGCACTACCGGGGGCTCAACTAGAATTTTCTATATTATCAGACTAAACTATTTTTTGGAAAATCTTGTAAAACATAAAACATTTCATATACAGTATAACAGTCTTCAAATTGTGTAAGCACAATCTTGTCTTTTTTCTCCTGTATGTAGGTCAAAAACAATTCCCAGTCCTTTAAAATTTTATCCAATGACTTCTCTCTAATCAAATTAGATAATTTGTCCATTTCAGCAATTATATATGGTTACACTTGAGGATCGTATCTAGTTTTTTCATAGTCGTCCTATTAATCCTACTTGATCCAAAACTGGTTCTTCGGGGTATCTCTAAATCACAAAAATACATTTCTCCCTCTAATTTCTTCTTTCCTTAACTTGGAAAATTGTGTCAAGTCCATTTTCCTGAGAAGAGGAGTCCAGAGTGTCCACCAGATTCTCAAAAAAGGTTAAGAATTGCGGGCTGAAAAAAACTTGTTATGTTGCCATGGGTCCATTGCTCACATAAATCAAAGAAAACACCCTCACAAGCTCCTATTACTCAGGAAAATTGTGGGCAGAATTCTGTTTGTCCATTATTCCAATCAGTTGCATGGAAACCTCAGGATCTGGCACAATCAAATCCCAAAACAGTAGGTGAAGAAGAGGACTCCAGTTCTTTTCTCTTAATTTATCAGATCTAGCAATATCAATATTTTCCAGCAACACCAGTGGAGTAGCAAAACCAGGATGTTTCGAAAGGCAGAATCATTTCAATTGCCTGCCACCCACCCTTAGATTTGTTCCCTTTGAACTGAGCTGTAATTCTTACATTACCTTGTGGTAAGAGGGGAGGACTCTTTCCCAGCAATAATATACAATCGGGATGCTATTCCTCTTGTAATCCCTGTTGTAACACAAACTATTGCGGGTAGCAAATAGGTCTTGAAAATGCAATTAAGACCAATTTGCTTTATGAAAGGCCAACCTCTGGTAAAGGATCAAAACTGCTTAGGATTGTTTTGTTGACTCGAGATAAAAGTCTTTCTTTCTGATGCCTGGAAAAGATACTCTGAAAATACAAACACATACACAAAGAGATCAACAAAGCTAACTGGTTACTTTAAAAAAAAACTCTCCTATGGGAAACATTATGGGGATTGTCATGATAAATGAATAAATAAATGTTTGCACATCCAAATTTACCACTGAATTACATCTCACTATATTAGACATGAACTACCCATATATACTCATGTATAAATTAACTTTATGTATATGTTGAGTGCAACTTTGGTTGCCAAAATTCTCATATGGATCCATGGATAAGTCAAGGGCCATTCTACAAGAGGGGAAAGCACCAGTGCTATCTCAGGGGGACGAATGGGAGATGAAAAAGTAGGATGATAGGATGAATGGGTACTGTCTCTGCCAAACTGGGACTGTGGTAGAATATGCCTATTTATGCAAGCCTGTTAAAATAAAATCTGTTAGAGCATTGTGTGAAATTACAGTGAAATGAAGAGTCAATATTTTGTCTTGTTGGTTTTCTGTGGTGCTCATTTACTACCAAAAATGGGGTCTACCTCAAGCTTTGGAAGAAAAGCATTCTCATGTTAAACAGTGCAGCTAACCCTGGTAACCTAATCAAAGGGTGAATTGCCTGCCTCTAATTTTGGCCAGAAATGCTTAGACTGTTAAAAACCTCCATACGTTATGCATCCTGACTGTAATGGAATGAAGGTGGGTACAGGTGGGGCCGACAACCCCATATTGTTCAGAAGCTTATGAACAATAAGCTCCTTCCCTCAATCATCCTTTAAGGTGCTACAAGATCCCTTTACATACTGATATTCCAGACTAGCCGGGCCATGTCTTTGAATGCACTCCCTTACCAGTTCACTTGGGATATGGGAACTGGACTGTGTGCATTGCATGCCAATGTTGTTCCATCCTCTCCCTCCCACAGCTATTCAACCCTGCTCCTTTTTCCCCATGCCAAAGGATGTTTCCAAAGGCGAGTAAACACTCCAGGGGCGAGCCTCCAGTTCACAGCCAACGGGTAGTTGCTGTGACGACGCAACCGGCTTTTCTACCCATTGCACACATTACTGCCCGGGTGTTGCAACCATCCGGTCTCTCTTTTTTGTAAGTGAGCTCTCCACATGTCCCTTTTACTGAAAGGTGACGACAATTCCCCTGGACTGGGGAATAGACTGGGATAGAACTAGGCCAAAGGTTGGCCTGCCAAGACGTTTCGTAAACTGGCTTGGAAGAAAACAATGAGGCAGTAAAAACTGACAAGCCTCATTTCCAAGCATTCATTAATTGAGCTGGTTAAAGGATAAACTCTTGGAAGGGGGGTGCCATTTCTGGGGACATGGTCCATTCTTGGCCAGGAACCAGGAGCCACGTTTTCAAAGAATGACGTTACAGGGCAAGCCTCTTTTGCCCCGGATAGTGGGATGGACCACAACCAAGGAAAAGTATTTAAGGAAGGAAGATGCTTCCTGGAAAACCAGAGACCTCACAGAGATCTTGCAGTCAGCAATACTTTACTACCTGAAAGGACCAGCCAAATCCTGTCCAAGCTAAATACAAGAGCCTACTGCAAAAAAGTAAGTACATTACCTGCATTTAAAAAATACCCAACATAGTTAAAATGGGATCTTATGTATGTGTGTGTGTGTGTTTAAAATTTGAGGAAGAATTTAATAGCAGAACAGAAGTTTTGTAACTGCAAGGTCTCAGTTTGAATTTTCATTAGCTTCAGAAGAATTTGAGAGACATTCCTGTTGTTTTATCATTGTCAACCAGACAATATGGACCACAGACCACTTGCAATCTTTGGTAATTCAAAATGTAGCCCCAGCAGTCTCCATTCTCCATTGAGCAAAATTTAGCAATGTTTTCTGGATGTTTGGTAATTATTTTCCTAAGAAAATCCTTAAACAGTTCAAAAAGTTGCAAATGTGACTTTTTCACTCTATCCTACCTGATATGTATATGTGTGTGTGGTGTGTGTGTGTACACACACATACATATACACACACACACGCACACGGCAATCCCAGTCTTCAGATTTATACTCTAAAAAGACATGGCATGGAAGGAAATGGGGACTGGGGAGATAAAAAGAAAGGAAGTGTAAGACATTTGCCTATAAACTATGTTTGTTTGTTTGTTATTCCCCAGCTGGCTATCCTTATCACGTGGCGCATAGCCAGGACCTCTTCCTTATCACCTGCCAATAAGCAGCAATGCCTTCCCAGCAGCAGAAACAGAGAAACATCCCCTCAAAGGTCATCCAGGGTGACCTGAAGGGTCTGGCGCCAGATGTAAGAGATTTCATTGAAAGCAATGCCAAGCTGTGCCAACCAGAGGCCATCCACATCTGTGATGGCTCAGAGAATGAGAACAAGAAGATCCTGGAGCTGATGGAAGAACAGGGCATGATCGAAAAGCTGGGGAAATACGAGAACTGGTAATGACATCAATAATGGCTTATGTTTGCTAATGTAGTGCGAATGATTGCAACTGGTAGAAAAGAGCCACTGTTCAATTGCTGTTTTATCCTTCTTAAGTCTAGGGTGTGGTGATGATAATAATAGTATAATATTCCCGTGTGTTGTTTTATTACGAAAAAGAATGGTTAGCAACGTAGTTACCTTTCACTGTATCATCCTAACATCATACAGAGCACACACACACCTATACTAAAGATACCAGATCCTGTCTGATCTTGGAAGTTAACTCTAGTTAGTACTTGGATGAGACACCACCCACGAGTACCAGGTGCTGCAAGCTGTATTTCAGAAGAAACTGGCCTAAGAAAGCTTTACAAAATATATGGAGTCACTATCTGTCAACAGGAAACGAAGGGATGTACACGCTGCAGCTTTAATGTAGAGATGAATGTCACTTTTTTCTATCGTATTTATTTAAGATAATTTTTCCAAAAGCTCACAAAATTACTTCATCAATTTGATGGAGGCAAATGTTATTCACCTAGGGCAGTGGTTCCCAATCTTTTTTTGTCCAGGGACCACTTTGACTAGGGACCACTCTCCAACATTATTACCAAAAGGGTTACGAATCAGTTTTTGGTCAACTTTAGATTTGGTTTGATTATTTTGGGTGCTGATTCAGAAAATTGTACTGGATAAACCACATCAGCTCTAGTTTCTCATACAGAGCATATGTCATCCAGTAGTCACCATCTGCTCACCCAAAGAAAACCATATTTAATGAAGCCTCAGCACGATAAGAGGGTTTCACGAGAACAGTCGCTCTTGTTGCAACAGTGTAGTAACGGTGAGGCTGAGGAACATATTTAAGTACTTGTGGGCCACTGGTGCTCCATGGACCACAGGTTAGGAACCACTGATCTTGTGGAATTATAGTTTAATATGAAACTTAACATCTTTTTAAAACTCAGGGGATGTAGTCTAGCTCCTTTATCTGAAGGGAGGAAGCAGATGCAAAGGAAAACAATATTTAATCAGAATACATGGAAGAAGAAGGAGGGGAATAGAAAGAGAAGTGAAAACACCTTGGGATGTAGTGTTTCTGTCTCTACCTCTCTCTAAGGGTCTGATGTCAGCATGTGCTGCCTTGCAGGAGTGCCTTCTGTGCGCTTCCTCTCATGCAGTGCAAAGGTCTGCAAAGATAACAAGAGAAAGATGAATTGTTGTAGGTTTTTTCGGGCTGTATGGCCATGGTCGAGAGGCATTCTCTCCTGACGTTTCGCCTGCATCTATGGCAAGCATCCTCAGAGGTAGTGAGGTCTGTTGGAACTAGGAAAACAGGTTTATATATCTGTGGAAGAGAAAGATGCCACCAAACTCCAGCACTCTCCACTTGAAAACTTGTCATTCCAATAAATCCTTCTTCTTTGGGGAAGTTGGGACTACACATAAGCCAGGGGCAACAATCAATTTTTGTCGTCATGGGGCACACTGAGTGCACACGAAAAAAAAATCACACCACTTTGTTTTCCCAGTGTCTAGGTGGTTTTAAGTAATTTGTGCAAGATGGAGTTTGGGTGTGCTGGACATGCTAAAACAATGATTTTGTGTGTCCACTTTTGTGTGACAATTGTCCCCAGATCAGCTCCCCCAAATTAAATTTGAAGTATCATGGGTCTTTGAGGGTATCCTGAAGGGTCTTGAGAAGCAACACAAATGGGGACAAAGGGCTGCACTTTTCCACCTCTGTTTTAGGCCATGCATTACCTTATCCTTTCCGAATCTGATACTCTCCAGATCTGTTGGATTACCACTACCATAACCTCAAGCTGGGAGTTTCAGTTCAACATATCTGAAGGACACCAGTTTGAGACAGGCTGAGTTGGATAGTAAAAATGTAAAAATACATTTTTAAATACAAAATGCCAGTGAACCTTGCCTCTGCTCCAAAAACTTGTTCATCAGGCAGTTACATCAGTGATATATCGATAGAAATCAGTTCTTTGTGTCCAGTGTAAATAATATTATTTTTGTGACAAAACACTACATTGTTGTAGATCAGGGCTTTCCAAACATTTCATGTTGGTCATGCACTTTTTAGACATGCATCATTTTGCGACACAGTAATTCAATTTTGCTAGAAAACTAGAGGTCAAACCAACGTCTTACAAGACATACAGACATAAATTGTAATGACAAAATGTATTATGGGGATACAAAATCTTTCATGAACTTTCCATTTATATATTTTAAAAAATATGATGTAATGCTTATTTCACATAGACTCAGAGGTTTCTCATCAGGTTTGTGTGACACACCTATACACTGCAGTTGACACACTAATATGTTGTGACACATAGTTTGGAAAGCTCATTGTAGATACTAAGGAAATAAAATATGTATTATCCAGATAGGATCCCCCAGTGGTGCAATGGGTTAAATACTTGTGCCAGCAGGACTGAAGACTGACAGGTCATAGGTTCGAATCTGGGGAGAGCATGGATGAGCTCCCTCTGTCAGCTCTAGCTTCTCATGCAGGGACATGAGAGAAGCCTCCCACAAGGATGGTAAAACATCAAAAAAACATCCAGGCGTCCCCCCCCCCCCCCCCAGGTAACGTCCTTGCAGACGGCCAATTCTCTCACATCAGAAGCGAGAAGTTTCTCAAGTTACTCCTGACACACAGACACACAGACACACAAAAGCTGGAGCAGATCAGACAATTGGCCTCCATTAGTGGTTAGACCACATCTGGAATATTGTGTCCAATTCTGGGCACCACAATTCAAGAGAGATATTGACAAGCTGGAATGTGTCCAGAGGAGGGTGACTAAAATGATCAAGGATCTGGAGAACAAGCCCTATGAGGAGCGGCTTAGGGAACTGGGCATGTTTAGCCTGAAGAAGAGAAGGCTGAGAGGAGATATGATAGCCATGTATAAATATGTGAGAGGAAGCCACAGGGAGGAGGGAGCAAGCTTGTTTTCTGCTTCCCTGGAGACTAGGACGCGGAACAATGGCTTCAAACTACAAGAGAGGAGATTCCATCTGAACATTAGGAAGAACTTCCTGACTGTGAGAGCCGTTCAGCAGTGGAACTCTCTGCCCCGGAGTGTGGTGGAGGCTCCTTCTTTGGAAGCTTTTAAGCAGAGGCTGGATGGCCATTTGTCAGGGGTGATTTGAATGCAATATTCCTGCTTCTTGGCAGGGGGTTGGACTGGATGGCCCATGAGGTCTCTTCCAACTCTTTGATTCTATGATTCTATGATTATATAATGGTGATGGGAAAACATGGTTGACCATAGAATCACACTGTAGGTCCTAGAGATTTCCAGACGTTGTTGCTTCCTCCCTAAAGAGAGGTTTTCTTAACAAGATTTATTTGGAATGGGTTTGACTTTTGCCTTCCTCCGAGGCTGAGAGAGAGAGTGACTTGCTCAAATGCATCCATGGCTGAAAGTATACAAACCATGCTCTACCAGAAGCCCACTCTAGTGCCAAAGCCACTACCGACATAACTGAAGTCCTGAAGTTTCTCTTTCTTGTAAATATCCTATTCCTTTCCCCTGCAGCTGGTTGGCTCGCACAGATCCAAGGGATGTGGCAAGAATTGAAAGCAAAACTGTCATTGTCACCCAGGAGCGGCGAGATACCATCCCGGTCCCCAGAAGTGGAGTAAGCCAGCTGGGACGCTGGATGTCAGAAGAAGACTTTGAGAAAGCCTTTAGTGTCAGATTCCCTGGCTGCATGGCAGGTAATGGCATGAGAAAGAGGATTCGTGGTTAGAAAAGAAAGGAAGCTGCTTTATATTCATAGGTATGACAGCATGTCTTCCAACATTTTGAAGATTGCAAACATTATTAGTGAGGAAGAATGCACAAGCTAGGAGAGGTTGCAGCAGTTTGCTTTTGCCTGAACCTGTAAGAGGGATAAGATTACCAATGACTCTCCTTTCCCAGCCCTACCTTGCTGAGTTAATGGAGTGCCGAGTACTTTTGCAACCTGAACTCAATGTGTAGCATTTGAAGTAAATTGAAGGGAAATGGAGAAAGTAGAAAGAAAGAGACATTTTAAAAGCCATTTGAAAAAAGCAGAATGACAGTGGCTTAATCTGGACTCTTCCTGCTAAAGTGTCATACAGATGAATCTTGATTCAAATGATAGACACATTCAAAGCCAGCACCGGATGGTGGTTTGAGTGTTGGACCAGGACTTCAAGAGAGATTCCACCTGACTTAAAGGAGATTCCACCTGAACATTAGGAAGAACTTCCTAAGTGTGAGAGTTGTTCAGCAGTGGAACTCTCTGCCTTGGAGTATGGTGGAGTCTCCTGCTTTGGAGGCTTTGAAACAGAGGCTGGATGGCCATCTGTCAGGGGAGCTTTGAATGTGATTTTCCCGTTTCTTGGCAGGGGGTTGGACTGGATGGCCCATGAGGTCTCTTCCAACTCTACGATTCTATGATTCTAAGAGCCCAGGGTTTGAATCCACTCTCAGCTATAAAAACCCACTGGACAATTTTTAGGAAACTCACATTCTCTCAGCATTAGAGGCAGGCAATGGCAAGCCTTTCCAAGAAAAGCCTTATAATAGTATTGCCTGAGAGTTACTATAGTGGGAAAGAATTTGATGGCACACAACAAACACATGATTTCCTTTTTTTGCTTAACTGAATCTGGCCAAACAAAACCTGCTGGTTTTTGAAATTTAACAGAAATGTATTAGTGCTCCTGACAACGTCCTATTGCCAGATGCATTCAGTCCAAGTCAGATACATTTACAATTCACCATGTCATTGCTATCCCCACTCCTTGTTCATGAATTTATAAAAAAAATACCTTGAGAAGTTCTCTCTCCTCTTTTCCCCACCAATGTTTTTACTTTTACTTCTCAAAAATAATAATAATGCAAATCTCAATAATGAAATTCCACTTACATTTTCACTCAATATAATGTATTTTATTTACTGTATATACTCAAATATAAGCCGTTTTTAGCCCCTTTTTTAGGCTGAAAAAGTCCCCCTCAGCTTATACTCAAGTTAAGGTTATTTATTATTTTACTCTATTGTTGTTGTTACATTTATTATTTTACTATATTTGTTATTATTAATTCATTTATCATTTTACTCTGTTTTTATATTTATTATTTTACTTTATTATTGTTGTTATTACATGTATTATTTTACTGTATTATTACTGTTGTTTTAACATTTCCATCACTTTACTCTATTATTATTATTATTATTATTATTATTATTATGACATTTATTATTTTACTCCTTTTATTATTATTGGAAAGATATGTAATGTATGTTTACATTGAAGAAGGTCAGAAACATTGTTTAATCAGAGTTGGGCAGTCTTATCTTAAATTACAGTCTTATCTTAAATTACAGTTTCATGTAAATATTCAAAAACATTTAACCTATTGATGCCTCAATTAATGTAATTGTATTGGTATCTATTTTTATTTTGAAATTTGTCAATAGCTGCTGCATTTCCCACCCTTGGCTTATACTTGAGTCAATAAATTTTACCAGCTTTCTTGTGATAAAGTTCGGTGTCTCGACTTATATTTGGGTCGGCTTATACTCAAGTGTATACAGTACTTACTTTACCAACCTCAATCTCTTGTGTCCATGCATTTTGCTTTTCCCCCTTTGCTCCCCACCCACTGGGAATAGTTATATATTCAATTTGAGTATTATTTGAATTAATCAATCAATCATGAAGAGAGTATGATTTAGTTCTTTATATTTTCTTTTTCCGTTTACTCTAGCTACCAGAGTTCCCTCTTTCAAGTCCAAATTCTTCTTACAACCTGTCATATATTTCCTCCCCTTTTCAAAAATATAATCCTGGAGGATACAGTTCACAAAATATTCAAACCATTTTTAATTCCCATTTTTCCTGCTCTTTCCAGCTCAAGGCTATTGTTGCTTAGACCGCTTTTATCATATGTTTTATGATATCTGTCTTTTTGTTAGTGCTGCTCTTACCCTTAATTTTATGACTAAAAATACCTATTATATTGAGTGAAAACATAAGTGGAATTTCATTATTGAAATTTGTATTACCCTACTTGTGTCTATAATTAATTATTTTTTTAAAAAAAATCTCAAAAAATGAGTGGAAATGATGCACAGAATAGCTACAACTCCCAGGAAGAACACAAATAATGTGATAGTTTTGGTTGCTGTGTGCTGGACTTCTTGCAGAAAGTATTATCTATCTATATCTCTCCATCAACTATTTAATATATAGGCTACTATCCTCCTAGCATAGGATTCAAGGTGGCTTGTTGTTGCTTTGTGTCTTCAAGTCATTTCCAAGTTATGGTGACCCTAAGGCAAACATGGAGTCATATTCTCTCAGCTTCAAAAGAAGGCAAAGGGTTCTGGAAGTTGGGAATGTGGAACAAGTTGTGTGAGTTCCTACTTAAACTATTTGTTGTAAAATGGAACCTTGACTTAAGAGCGCCCCAAATTAAGAACTGATTGAGTAAAGAGCATTGCTCTGCCCTGTTTCGCTTTGACATATGAGCAACATTTTGGGCTAAGAACTAGAGCCAGAGGGAGCACTAACGCAAGAGTACAGGGCTTTAGGGTTTCAAGGGAGCAGCCTCCGTGCCTTGTGCCTCATGCTCTTGTCTGCTTTGGGAGATTGCTGTCTGCTTTGCTCTTCTCTGCTTTGAGAATCTTTGGGTTCATTAGAAATGACTTGAAGGCACCCACACTACAATAAGATCCTGTATGTCCTGGGTTTCCAGCAAGATAGAGAAAATATATCTGAAACTTGCAGCTTCCATCTCCCACTTTGGGTTCATTTAAATTAAAATTTGCAAACCTGCGTCTATATAGTGCTTTCTGACAGCTGTCAATCAACTTTAAAACAATTAGTATTCAGCTTCTACTTTCTAAAAGGCCTCTAAAACACGGAAAAGGGACGTGTTTGGAAAAGGTGATTAAAATGTATTGGAATCAGGTGGTGACATTGGCAGGAAGCTTGAAGGTGCCATACATATACATAAATTCCCTTGTACAAGTGACTGTTTTCTTTGGCCATTATTGTTTTTGTGGTGTGATTTTGCAAAGCATATATTTAATTCATGGTTGCATAAGTGGATTTCTAATTGTGTAACTATTTAAGGAGTAGGTTACTATGGAAATCTAGGGGAGCACATTGGTCCCTCAATAGAACTTGTATGGTGCCACCACATCACTGCACCCACCTCCCCAAAAGAGATTTTCTTTTGCCCCAGATACCCTCTGATAGCATATTTTGGTCCATTATAAACCCACACATAGTCTTTTAAAAATAAAAAATGAGTGGAAGTTACTTTCTGTTTCAAAAAAAGTTTCTTTGGAATCAAAATGTTTTATTTAATGGAGCCATCACGTACATAGTGCAAAATGTTTGGATAAAAGCAACCCCAGAATCACTGGGTTGCTGTGAGTTTTCCAGGCTGTATGGTCATGTTCCGGAAGCATTCCCTTCTGACGTTTCGCCCACATCTATGGCAGGCATCCTCAGAGGTTATGAGGTCTGTTGGAAACTAGGCAAGGGAGGTTTTTATATCTGTGGAATATTGTCCAGGGTGGGAGAAAGAACTCTTGTCTCCTTGAGGCAAGTGTGAATGTTGCAATTAGCCACCTTTGTTAGCACTGAATGGCCTTGCAGCGTCAAAGCCTGGCTTCTTCCTGCTTGGGGGAATCCCTTGTTGGGAGGTGATTAACTAGCCTTGGTTGATTCATGTCTGGAATTCCCCTGTTTTTTGCATGTTGTTCTTTATTTACTGTCCTGATTTTAGAGTGTTTGGATAATGCACCACTGTCTGCCAGTGCCTCTGATAGACTATCTTCTGCACAAGGATTGCAGTAACATGCACTGTGGCAGAATCTACACTGCCATCTAATCAGTTTGAAACAGCATTGTATGGTCAGTGTAAACTCATATAATGCAGTTTAGCAGCGCAGAACTGCATTATATGCGTCTCCACTGACCGTGTAATGTGGTTTCAAACTTCATTATACATCAGTGTAGATCCAACCTGTGAGTTCCCTGTTCCAGGAGGGAAAAATAAGATGCATGGTTAGTTGCATGTACAACATTGGAATTCAGCAAAAAATAAAATAAAAATGGAATGCAACTGTTGTGTAACTACATGGGTGAAGTTTTTCATAATGTAAGCACAATATAGGATTTTGGTCATATATGTCCAGAGCTGGTCATATATTTTTATTTTTATTTCTTTTTTTATAGGGCGCACCATGTATGTTATCCCATTCAGCATGGGACCCATTGGTTCTCCTTTGTCCAAGTTTGGGATCGAATTGACAGATTCTCCTTATGTGGTAGCCAGCATGAGAATCATGACACGGATGGGAACGTCAGTCCTAGAAGCTCTTGGCAACGGGGAATTTGTGAAATGCCTCCATTCAGTCGGGTGCCCTTTGCCTTTAAAAAGTAAGCATGTTTCAAGCCTAAATGCACAATCTTTATTATTTTATTTGCCGTATCTAGCACAATATTCAGGCAAATTTATTTTACATGGCAGTGTAGACTCACATATTAATTTGATTAAGGCATTGGAAGATAATGGGTCCAAAACTTTTTATCAAGGATACTACCAACAGAGTTTTGGAGCTGTTATTTGTCAGTTTAGTTGTGCAGATTAGTTTTCATATCCCCATATTTCTATCATACAGAATGTATGCAACCTGTGCTATTTTTGAAGGTTACTGATTGCTACTGTATGTGTATGTGCATGTGCAAATATATGTATGTACATGTATATGTATGAGTGCCAGCTGTGCAAAGAACACTGCAGGGACATTTATTTATTTATTTATTTGCCGCATTTGTATACCGCCTTTCTCAGCCAGAGGCGACTCAAGGCGGTTCACTGTCGGCAGCGATTTGATGCCATAACAAATATCAAAATACAGTTAAAACAATTATAAACAATTCAACATTTAAAATGTAAAATAAAAAGCAAATATATCTGTAAAAACAAGATCCTCGGCATCTCCTTACTAAAATTGTTGTCCAGTTGCATCGTCAGTCATTCCATATATTTGTTTACATCTAATTATGCTCCAGTAGAAAAAGCTTGCTTGATGTTTGAAGGAAGGGAGCCGATTTTATATCCCTGGGGAGGGCTTTCCATAGCCGAGGGGCCACCACTGAGAAGGCCCTGTCTCTCGTCCCTGCCAAACGCATCTGCGAAGAAGGCGGGATCGAGAGCAGGGCCTCCCCAGATGATCTTGAAGTCCTAGATGGTTCATAAGGAGAGATACATTCGGATAGGTAAGCCGGACCAAATAGTGGATCAAATCGAAGGAGCTGGATTGACCAAAGGGTTCAAGTCTAGTATGTACGAGCATATATTTCAGTACAGAAATTATGCATATTCTCATCATGTATATTAAAAATGGAAAAGTGAAGTTTTAAAGATCGGTCTTATCTGTCATAATTTGCTGTTTTGAGATGTTTGATACATTAAAATCCGCATATAAAGTCCTGGGTTATACTAAAATTAATATGAAAATCTATGTTATCCTGCTAACATCTCTACAAAAGGAAGTAAAATAAATATTAAAATTTGAAAGTGGATCTGATACATGTTAGATTCATAGGTATGATAGTTTAATATATGATTAGATATAATAATGTATTTGATGAAAAAAAGGGAAATACTATATTAAGATGTTAATATCATCATGTCAGTAACTGGATGCTGAATTTAGGTGTCATGCTTAAGATATCTAAGATTCTGAGGAAATTATTGGTGGTACCTGCAAAAGAAGACGAATTCTTGACTGTCTTATTCTTTGTAGAGAATGAAAATATGGAAAATCCATGTATTCTAAAATAAGAACATTTTTCTAAAAGTTTTAAATATGATTTTGAAAATCAGTAGTAGAAAAATGTGATATTGTGTAATAGATTAAATCATATAAGATATACATCCATTGGTAAGAAAGCTGAATTTCAGTGTTTTAGTCTTTCTCCTTTTTGTTTCTTTTTATATATTATTTTTAAAGTATTTTGTCATTTTTTGGAGTTGTTTTATATTTTCTTTTTTATCTGTTAGAGCTGTAGTTTACATTATATTCAAAATATTTTGCACTTAAAATAAAAAATGCATATTAAAGTAAAACATTACAATCTTCTCTAAGGGTGCATTTAAACTGTGGAATTAATGTAGTTTGATGCCACTTTAACAGCCATGTCTTAATGCAATGGAATAATGGGAGTTGTAGTTTTTAGCCTTTTCTGCCAAAGGTGTTGGTAACTCATCAAACTACAAATCCTAGGATTCCATAGCATTGACTCATGCCAGCTAAAAAGTGTCAAACTGTATTAGTTTTACAGGTGGAAACAACCTGTGTGACAAATGGTGCTTTGTATTTCTAGGGGCTCTGGTATGCAACTGGCCATGTAACCCAGATTTGACTCTGATTGCTCACATCCCGGATCACAGAGAGATCATTTCTTTTGGAAGCGGTTACGGAGGAAATTCCCTGCTGGGCAAGAAGTGCTTTGCTCTCAGGATTGCCAGTCGGATTGCCAAGGAAGAGGGCTGGCTTGCTGAGCACATGCTGGTAGGAAGCATTTTTAATATAAGTTGTTGTAGGTTTTTCATTTTTTATGGCCATGTTCTAGAAGCATTCTCTCCTGACGTTTCGCCTGCATCTGCGGCAAGCATCCTCAGAGGTTGTGAGGTTAACTTCACAACCTCTGAGGATGCTTGCCACAGATGCAGGTGAAAGGTCAGGAGAGAATGCTTCTACAACATGGCCATACAACCTGAAAAACCTACAACAACCCTGTGGTTCCGGCCATGAAAGCCTTCGACAATACATTTTAATATACAGTGTACATTATTTAGAACCAACCCAGCACATTCAGCAGCTAGGAGGCGCTCACACTGCATTGTGTTTTCACAAGTGCTATGAAATGGTTTACTGCACTTCATCTCTGAGCCAAGCAAGAAATAATACACACAGAAATGAGTAAAGCAGACTCCCAGAGTACTTTCCGCATGCTTCAATAAGTATAACTTTGAAAACAGACAACTTGAAACAGAAAGGCTAGAGAAGGTGCTTTGCCATTTCCACCACTCAAGTTCCCAATGTATATTTGCAAATCATAATGTTGTAGTGTGCCTTCAAGTAAGTTTTTTCTTCAATATTAATATTTTCTTAAATATTTGAAAGTAATATATTTAAATATTTGAAATCTCCTTGGCAATATTAGAATATTTGACTGTAACTGAGAAGACCAGGATTAAAATGTTAGTCTTTCCCTTTTATAGCGTAGGATTGTTCTGAGTTTAAATGTAGACTCCCTAAAGCTAATTGGAGAAAGAACAAGAGAAGTAAAGGTAAAGGTTTCCCCTTGACATTAAGTCTAGTTGACCATGACTCTGGGGGGTGGTGCTCATTTCCTTTTCTAAGAGCCGGCATTGTCCATAGATGCCTCCAAGGTCATGTGGCCGGCATCAATAGGTACCGCTGCAGCAGGTAGGTAACGACGTTCCATGCAGTTTATTCGAAGAGGATTTGTCATTGCCTTCATCTAAAGGTTGTATGGCCATGTTGTAGAAGCATTCTCTCCTGACGTTTCACCTGCATCTGTGGCAAGCATCCTCAGAGGTTGTGAGGTTAACCTCTGAGGATGCCTGCCATAGATGGAACGGCGTTACCTACCTGCTGCAGCGGTACCTATTGATCTATTCACATTTGCATGTTTTTGAACTGCTAGATTGGCAGAAGCTGGGGCTAATAGAAGGAGCTCACCCCGCTCCCTGGTTTCAAAACGCTGATCTTTCGGTCAGCAAGTTCAGCATCTCATTGGTTTAACCCGCTGCGCCACCAGGGACTCTGAGCAAGAGAAAAATACAATAAATAAAATAGATTTATCAATAAAATATAATTGCATGTGATTTTTTTCAAGAAAATCACAATATAATGAGTATATTCCAAAAATTAAATTCATATTTCCTCTATGCTGTGTTGGTTTTTGTTTGTTTGTTTGTTTGTTTTCAAGTTAGGAGTGACTTGAGAAACTGCAAGTTGCTTCTGGTGTGAAATAATTGGCTGTCTGCAAGGACATTGCACAGGGGATGTCCGTATGTTTTGATGTTTTACTATTGTTGTGGGAGACTTCACTCATGTCCCCGCATGGGGAGCTGGAGCTGACAGAGGGAGCTCATCCACTCTCTCCCTTCTGGATTCAAACCTGTGACCTGTCGGTCTTCAGTCCTGCTGGCACAAAGGTTTAACCCATTGCGCCATTGGGGGCTCCTATGCTGCATTGTGTAGAAGCAACATCTCTTAGATAATAGTTTTGTTCATATGATTGGAAAAGCTAGGCAGTGGTCAAGAGTAATTGTTTAGTAGTCTAGAGTTATTAATACTCTAAATCCCTTAGTGCTGTTATGACTTGTAGCATTATGTGCTTTAAAATTGTGCATTTTGTGCTTTAAAAACAGATCTTAGGGATCACAAACCCAGAAGGCCAAAAGAAATACTTTGCCGCAGCCTTCCCCAGTGCATGCGGAAAGACCAACTTGGCCATGATGAAACCAACTCTGCCAGGATGGAAAATTGAGTGCGTTGGAGACGATATTGCTTGGATGAAATTTGATGACCAAGGTATCAATTATGTTTTATGGCATTCAAAGGGAAACTGAAATGGCTGTGGCACCAAGCCAGCACTTTATGGAGCAACAAAGGTTTGAGGATAATGTCCTGGATCAAATACACCTCTTTTCTTGCAGTGTTGCAGTCAGTCTGACTTCACTGCATTGTAATTCTTAAGCAGTGCTCCATATCGTGCAGTATAATAAGATGGTAAAATTCCCAAAGTGAATCGAACTAAATGAATAAAAGCTGGAGACATGCTGGAAAAATTACATGCCACGTGTAGTGAAGTTTATTTCGGAGAACTTCTTGGATCAAAAAGAATCCGGGAATGTTTGAACTAACTCTGGCGAATTCTTGTTTTTCTCATCCATAGAACATCCCAGTTCAACAGGGACAGTCCCATTAATCCTCTGCTGTCCTTTTTCTGGGGCTTTTGGAACATCCCAGTGTTTCTCCTCTGCCTTCCATACTTCTTCCCTTTTTTCTCAGTTTGCTTCAAATTAAGTTCAAAATGCAAAAACCATTTGTACTCATTGGAGAGAGAAGAGACGAAGGGGTGAAATCTCTAACTTCCCTGTATATTAGATAAAAGCAAATGGCTGCAGCCTCTCTTACTGCAGTGTTGTGTGGCTAGACATGTTCTCATTTTCATCTGTTTATATTGTATCAAAAGCATTGCATAAGTTTAAAACTGATAAAAGGGATCGCAAGTAGCTAAATAGTTTCAGACCAAAAACGGGGAACAGCAACTGCATTGTCTGTAGCTTTGAATCGTTTTTCCTCTGTGCATGAGGCAGGGCATTGTGGGCAAGCATACGGATGCAGAGTTGTTTGTTCTGCTTCACAGTTGCACAAGGTGGAGGATTCTTCTAGGTAGTACCATTTTGCCAGGTTGTCATGATCTGCCAACTCAACTGAGTCTGTTCAGGGACTTCAAAGTTGCCCATTCTTGGTTTGACCTTGGAGAAAGACCCTCGTGGGGAGCCATCCAGTTGGAATTGCCTGATTTTTCTGCCCACAGGAATATTCTTGCTGTTGCTGGGGGAACATTAGGAGGAGTGGTGGTACTCATGAAACTTTTCCGTGATTTGAGTCTACTGAGAGGAGGCTGATAGCCATACAGTGGGTGGTTTTCACAGTGTTCGATCTTATTTCTCTCACAGCAACTTCCTGTCACACATCAGGGGAGCAATGCCAGCTATCTTATGAACAGGTGTAGGTTTGAGACATCCTGTGATTATTCTATGTGTCTCATTCGGTGCTATATTCACCTGCTTCACGTGGGCAGATTTATGCCAGACATGGCAGGGATACTCAGCAGTTGAGTAAGACAAGGCCAGGGCTGATGTTCTTATTAATTCTGGGTCTGCACCCCATGTGCTATCTTATTGTGTGCAGCTACTTTGTGCTTGGTGTTCGCACAGTGTTTCCTAAATGTTAGTCTACGATCTAAGGTGATGGCAAGATATTTAGGGTGGGAACAGTGTTCAAGCTCTTGGCCTTCCCAGGTAATCTTCAATTACTTTTACAACATTTTGATCAGTGAAACATTAGAAGGTATGGTTTTCAGGAAAGTGTCAGATTGTAGAACAGACATTCTCTTGGAGCCAAACTCTGGAATTGCCCCACTTCATTTCAAAAGCACATTTCACACCTGATATATAGGAGACCCTGGCGGCGCAGGGGGTTAAACCCCTGTGCTGGCAGGACTGAAGACCGACAGGTCGCAGGTTCAAATGCGGGGAGAGGCGGATGAGCTTCCTCTATCAACTCTAGCTCCTCATGCGCGGACATGAGAGAAGCCTCCCAGAAGGATGATAAAAACATCAAATCATCTGGGTGTCCCCTGGGCAACGTCTTTGCAGACAGCCAATTCTCTCACACCAGAAGCGACTTGCAGTCTCTCAAGTCACTCCTGACACGACAAAAAACAAAAAACAAAAATACAACCAAAAACCTGGTATATACATTCCTTCGAGTTTGGATTTACTCCCTTTTCTATTTTCTTCATATCTGAAGGAGAGAAATGCAATTTTTTTTGCTTATATCAGATTGAAATCAATGTATGGTCAAGCAGGGTCTACAATTATGTAATACGTATGTAGTTTAAATCAGGAATTACAAGTTTTTACAATTTGACCCCTTTGCATTCTTGTGCATGTTTGGTTTGAAGAGATGTTTTGTCTAAGTTCACATTCAGTCATAATTCCACCAAAACTATGCATATTTGAGAAAGGCTTATTCATAGCATTTCAAAATCCATCTTACAGAAGTGTATATGCATAGGAAGTCATGTCAATTTTAGAGACGTCCTATTGTCGGACTCCGCTAAACCTGAGATGACTAGAAGAAGACCTTATAAGGGTCATAACTGGAAAAAATTGTACCGTTTCTCTTTTTTCCCTGCCACCATTTGCACTGATGCATCAAGATGGAGGAAAGGAAATCATTGTTCTCCTTCCCCTCTCAAAGGCATGTAAAGTGCACTAACAGAGTAATACTTTCATTTTAGAGAAAGAAACTGTCAAGGCGTCAAGCGAGGCTTTTCTCCCACTTTTGTGAATGTCTCTCAGCAGGAAAAGAAATGACAATGGGGTTGGCTTGAAGGATACCTGTGAGATTGCATCCAAATCTTAGTCATACTTAAGGTGTGGGAACATCTTCTCCTGCTCTCCCTGGAGGGAGTGCGATGACATTTAAAGTGGGAACAGCACATCTTGTGAACACCTGTAATGTGCATTAGCTGAAGCAAGGAAAAGCTCTTGAGTGATAATTAAAGCACCTTAAAAGGATGTATAATTTTGGCATAACTGAAAACCAACGCTGGGGAGGGGGGAATGTGAAAATCTGTCAACCCACCCCCCAATCCCCCTAGTCATATTCAAATATTTTAAAACTGAGGTTCTTTCTTTCCTTGTGTCAGGAGCATGAGTCCTGCCATGTTTATTCTTCATTTGGTGTACGTATTATGTGAATTGGATTGTCGTTGTCGTGCATTGACCATGCTGATATTTCCTTGTTTTTAATAGCTGTTACTGGGACATAATATTTCTTATCATTAGCTAGGAAATGTTAAAAGGGCCTCCTGGTGGCACAGTGGGTAGAACTACCGAGCTGCTGAACTTGCTGACCGAAAGGTCGGCGGTTTGAATCCGGGGAGCGGGGTGAGCTCCCGCTTTTAGGCCCAGTTTCTGCCAAGCTAGCAATTCGAAAACATGCAAATATGAGTAGATCAATGGGTACCGCTCCGGCAGGAAGATAATCACGCTCCATGCAGTCATGCTGGCCACATGACCTTGGAGGTGTCTACAGACAACTCTGGTTCTTCGACTTGGAAATGGAGATGAGCATCACCCTCCAGGGTTGGACATGACTAGACTTAATATCAGGGGAAACCTTTACCTTTACTTTTACTAAGAAATGTTTATCTATCCCTAGGAGATTTGTGGCTGCAGCTGCAAAAGGGAGGTAGCAACTGGTCAATAGCTCCGACCAAGGCCATTCTTATGAAAGGAATAGCTGGAATATTTTGGTTTTAATAATAATAATAATAATAAATATTATTATTATTATTTCTTATTTGGTTCTCCTCGTGGCTCAAGGCAGGTTACAACATAGTTAAAACACAACATAACCAGTGAAAACATTCTATAAAACACACCCATTAAAAGTAGGAGTCAATGGAGGAAAAACGTACACAAGAGATTAGTGTTACATAGTGACAAATGGAACAAAAACCCGCTGATTAATTAAATTGCTTTACCTATAAATGTATTGTGCAGTTATTCATTTCTCGGATCTAACAATGTCTGTTGTATGGTGAGCAACTCTATAAGGGTTGACAGAATGAAGAACCTCAAAAGAAAAAAAAAACAGAGATGGATACAAGGATAGCGAATCTGCTCAGAGTTTTAGTCCAACTTTAAAGAAAATATCCAGGGTGCTGAACCTGTTTGGGAGTGATGGTTGAGGATCTTGAATAGATGGAAATTCAGAACAGATTTTCCATCTCATTGAATAGTGTGTTTGCGTTATTAGATACCTGAAGCTCCTGTTACTTCTGCAATTCACTTAGGTAATTTAAGAGCAATCAATCCGGAGAATGGCTTTTTTGGAGTTGCTCCTGGAACATCAGTGAAAACCAACCCCAATGCTATAAAGACCATTCAGAAGAATACCATCTTCACCAATGTGGGGCTAACCAGTGATGGAGATGTCTATTGGGAAGGCATTGATAAGGAACTTGCCCCAGGAGTGACAATTACGTCATGGAAAAACAAAGAATGGACAGCCAAGAATGGTATGAATACTTGTTGGGGAAATCTACCATTCCTCCTCCTTTCCTTCCTCCCTTTTTCTTTTTTCTTTCTGTTTAATGGGACAGTGATGACATCTGTATCTGTTATTTGTCCAGAGGAACCCTGTGCGCACCCCAATTCCCGGTTCTGCACTCCGGCCAGCCAGTGCCCCATTATTGACTCTGCCTGGGAGGCTCCAGAAGGAGTCCCAATTGAGGGGATCATATTTGGAGGACGGAGACCTGAAGGTAAGCATTCCCATAAAGTTGTCTAGCAATCCAAGTTTTGAACGGTAAATAGGTATGGAATTGACTATTAAACAAGACTGAGAGCAGTAGGTTCTCTCTAAACACAAGGACAGCAGAATTTTAACCTTGTTGGCTTTGTTACAAAATAAATCTGTTTGCTTTGGTCAAATTCTAAAAATTCCAATTTAGGCCAATGGCTTATTTGTACATTTTAATACCATATTTTCCCAAGGTGAATTGTTGTTACATTTGAAGGGTAAGAGTTTCTCAAACTGATACATAAGGCATCCTACAGAAAGGCAGAAAATACAATAATATATATATATTTAAAAAGTCCAAAATTAAGACTAAAATATTATGAAAGAAAAACAGAATTAAAACCATGTTTTAATTAGGACAGTATTGTTGTTGTGTGTCTACGAACTATTGTGAACATATCACAGGGCTTATGGCAAGGTTTGTTCAGACGTTTCCCATTTCACTGTTGCGAGGCTGAGAAAATGTGACTTATCCAAGGCCACCCAGTAGGTTTCATGGCTGAGTAAGGATTTGAACAGTAGTCCCCAGAGTTGTAGTCCAATGCTGAAACTACTACTCCACACTGGCATTGTACAGTAAAGGTTGAGGTAAAGATTTCCCCTGACATTAAGTCTAGTCATGTCCGACTTTGTGGAGTAGTGCTCATCTCAATTTCTAGGCTGAAGAGCTGGTGTTGTCCATAGACACCTCCAAGGCCTTGTGGCTGGCATGGCTGCATGGAGTGCTATTACCTTCCCACAGAAGCGGTACCTATTGATCTACTCATATTTGCATATTTTCAAACTGCTAGGTTGACAGAAGCTGGGGCTAACAGCAGGAGCTCATCCCCTTTCCTGCATTTGAACTACTGACCTTTTGGCCAGCAAGTTCAGCAGCTCGGGGGTTTTAACCCCCAGTGTCACTGGGGGCTCCTATGCAAGTATATATATTCCAAAAATTAAATTCGTATTTCCTCTATGTTGCGCTGTATAGAAGAAGCATTACTTAAATAATCGTTTCATTCATATGATTGGAAAAGGTGGGCAGTAGTCAAGAGCAATTGTTAGCAGGCTAGAGCATTGTATAACTCCCTCAAAAAAAAAAAACCTCCCCATTTTTTGTTTGTTTTTTTAATTTTAAAGATTTGCCAAAAGTTCCCAAAGAAGGAGCTAGGGTTACTGCAATAATGAGGTAGCCAAGAGATAAGTAATTCTATTAGATATTGTGAAGGCCAGGATGAAATGAACCATGTAACTGCCATTTTCAATGTTCTGCTACATCAGGAATTAATGCTTTCCATCTGTTGCAATGCATGAATTTCCGCTCCTACACTTTGTTTCCATAGGTCATTAGTGAGCAGGGAAATGCCATGTACTTTGTAGACCCATCTAGACTCCTCCTTTCACCCTCCTAGGGGCCATGTACACTGGGCAGTTTAACCTGTGCAAATACGTCCTGGGGGTGTCATCCATGTGTCCTGGGAGCAAGGGCAATCTTCTCACCTCCTCTGCGTCCCTGTTCCTAGCTAGCCAAAGAGATCACCCTGAGCTCCTTGCCGTTGTGGCCATCTCTGCAGACATCAAAATGGGACACCCATGTGACAGGAAGAAGAAGGGTATGATCCATCCCATTTCCCTGCATTTAGTGCAGGGAAAGGATCAATGTATTGGGCTGAATTTGACCTGATCCTGCTATCCAAGGTATCCTGATCCTATGGGATTCCAATAAACTCCAGATTTCCCCCTGACTTTGGCCAAAGTGGGACAAATTGTTTTGAAGCAAAAATCAGAACAAAACCCCACAATATTCACCACATGTTGTTATACATCAAGAGGACAGCAAATCTTCCATTTAGAGTGAGGTTCAGCATTTTTTTGTAAGTCTACAGATGATCTTAGTTGCTCCAGAGCAGTAGCTCTAAATATACTGAAAATGCGAATGGACATTTTCTTCCCTGACTCCTTATAAAACATGAGTGGTAGCCTCATTATTTGAACTGTTTACATGGCCTGATACAATTAGATAAACCTTCAAAGATCAAGTTTTGACTGCTGTACCAGCTACCCCTGCAGAGGGATAACTTAGCCACAGTAGTCCCCTGTGCCGGCAGGACTGAAGACCAACAGGTCGCAAGTTCGAATCCGGGGAGAGGAGGATGAGCTCCCTCTGTCAGCTCCAGCTCCTCATGCGGGGACATGAGAGAAGCCTCCCACAAGGATGATAAAAACATCAAATCATCTGCGTGTCCCCTGGGCAACATCCTTGCAGACGGCCAATTCTCTCATACCAGAAGCGACTTGCAGTTTCTCAAGTCGCTCCTGACACGATAAAAAAATTAGACTACTGCAATGACCTTGAAAAAGAATTGAGAGCTACAACTATTCAAAAATACGGAAGCAGAACTGATGACAGGCATAGCGTATAGACATCACCTATTTTAAAACTGCTGCACATACTATAGTTTTGCTATTAGTCTCAGTCATAGAGGTAGTGATGACATTGACAAACTACAGCTCAATACTTGAAGGCAGGCTTCTCCCTGTGTCTCAGCAATTAGGCTAATATGTTGTGGGAGAGCATGGAAGAAGGGTGTATCTCTTTCACCCCAATTGTGGAATTCCTTCCCTTTAGAGGTCCACTTGGCACCAACCTTTCTTGTTCCAAGTTAAGTATATAATAGGGTTGTGCATGGAACTGTTTTACTTCATTTCATCAATTCTTTTGATGGTTTAGTTACCTTCGAAAGCATGTAACGGGGAGGCCCCTCCCAGTACGAAAATCAGCTTGACCCAATAGCAAGCGGGAGCCAATTCCAGCTCCTCGCTTGCTTTTTGTGAACACATGACACTTCATGCCTCCTTGCCTTGAGAAGAGTGCATGTTTGGTGGGCAGGCCCAGAAAGCATGCATGTGCGCCTGCCTGCAGCTGAGTGCTTCCTCTAGAGCAGGCATCCTCAAAATGTGGCCCTCCAACTCCCAGAATTCCTGACAATTGAACAAGCTCGTAAGGGCTTCTGGAAGTTGGAGGCCCAAACAGCTGGAGGGCCGCAGTTTGAGGATGCCTGCTCTAGAGGAATAAGGAGAACTTGCCTTGGAAAGAGTGTGTGCGTGTGTGATGTGCAGACCCAGAAAGCGTGCGCACCTGCCTGCAGCCGTGTGCCTCTCCTCTGGAGTAGAAACATGTAAGAAGCCTCCTTAAAGCGCACCCCTGCCTGCAACTGAGCACCTCTCCTCTAGAATAGAACAGCTTAAATGCCTAAAATGATGGGAAGGGGAGCCTGGGAAGCCCCCCCCCCCCCATAATGGGCTGATCGAAAACTGATCTTTCAGCATCCCAGAGCAAAAAAAGGTATCTGCCCTCCCAATTTCAGGAGGCTCCCAAAAATGGATTGGGTCCCCCACTGAAAGCCGAGAGATGAAACGAGTCAAGGTTTACCCTGAATGTGCAAACCTAGTATATAATGCGATATGAACATCCACAGGTTTTGGTACCCAGTTTAACCAAACCCCAGCAGATAGCAAGTGTACTTGTACATTTATTTAATACAGACTTCTAAGTTGTTTTATCTTGTTGTCGTGTTTAATATATTCATTCCACTGAAGCTATTTGATTGTTTTAAATTGCTTATTGTTTTATCTGTATGCCACCATGAAATCCCACGAGGAAAAATGAGATAGAAATGTTTTAATAAAATCAACAAGGAGGGGGAAGGAGATGTAACTTAGAAATTTACCATTTGCACTGCATCAACACTGTTTATTTGAAGTAGCAAACTGTTATGTGCCCAGGACCACTGACCTTTAAATGCTGTGCCTCCCTCCTTCTCTCCAGGCGTGCCTCTGGTCTATGAGGCTTTCAACTGGCAGCACGGCGTATTCATAGGTGCAACAATGAGATCGGAAGCAACAGCAGCTGCGGAGCATAAATGTATGTCCAAGTGAAAGCAGAAACACTGCCACAAGGAAACTACAAATAGTTTATTTTTCATTTCTCTCTCTTTTTATTGCAAATATATTTATGTGGTAGGCTGAATCGTGTAGTGTATGAACTGTGAAAAAATATCAGAGGGCCGATATGATGTACCACTAACTAGGAAGGATTTCTTGTTGTTAATTACGGTGAAATCATCTTCAACTTATGGCAACCCTATGATTGAGAGACCTCTAAGGTCACTTCTACACAGCTGTATAAAATCCACATTGAACTGGATTATATGGCAGTGTGGACTCAGATAATCCAGTTCAAAGCAGATATTGTGGATTATCTCTCTTGCTATTTCAGGTTATATGGCTGTGTGGAAGGGCCCCAAGACACCCTCCCAAAAACCGTCCTGCTTTGGTCCTACAAACACAGGGCTGTGGGTTTGCTTGACTATCCACCTTCAAGGTTGTCTTCCTCTCCCAATCATTACATTCTTATAGAAATGTAGCTTTATAATACCCTTGTTTAGAGGGAAAGAAAGTAATTCATTTAGACTTCAAAATCCAGGTGCACGGGTATAGGATGTGGGATTCTTGACTTAGAGATAAGATCTGCAAAAAGGATCTGGGAATTAGTGTTGATCATAAGTTGAGCATGACCCAGCTGTGTGATACCACATCAAAAAATGAAAATAATATTGCAGACAACATTAATAGAAGCATAATTTCCATGTCAAGGGAAGTGATCGATTCATTATATTCTAATATAAACAGCCCTCATTTGGAGTAGTGCATTCAGGTTTGGGCACCTCGTTTCAAGCAGGATATAGATAAATTGGAATGGGTACAAAAAACAGCTGAAGCCCCTTCCACACATCTGAATAAAATCCCACATTTTCTGCTTTGAACTGGAATATGGGGCAGGAATATGGACTCAGATAACCCAATTCAAAGCAGATATTGTGGGATTTTCTGCCTTGATATTCTGAGTTATATGTCTGTGAAGGGCCCTAAATCCCCCCATCTACATTGTCATAAAATCCAGATTATCTTCTTAGAACTGTATTATATGGCATTGTAAACTAATATAATCCAGTTCAAATCAGATAATCTGGATTTTATATAGCAGTGTACATATAGCCTAACAGCCATTCCACACAGCCATATAATGCAGGATATCAAGGTAGATAATCCACAATATCTGCTTTGAAGTGGGTTGTCTGAGTCCACTGCCATATAATACAGTTCAATGTAGATTTTATACAGCTGCGTAGTAGGTGCCTAAAATGATAAGAAGGAGAATACATCATACGAGGAAGTAACTGAGGATGAATCTACCTCAGGCATGGACAACTTTTGGCCCTTCGGGTGTTTTGGACTTCAACTCCCACAATTCCTAACAGCCTAAGTTTGGCCCAATTCCATCGTTGGTGGGGTTCAGAATGCTCTTTGTTTGTAGGTGAACAACAGCTCTCAAATGTCAAGGTCTACTTTCCTCAAACTCAACCAGTGTTCACATTTGGGCATATTGAGTATTCATGCCAAGTTTGGTCCAAATCCATCACTGTTTGAGTCCATAGTGCTCTCTGGATGTAGGTGAACTACAACTCCAAAACTCAAGGTTATTGCCTACCAAGCCCTTCTAGTATTTTTTTGTTGGTTATGGGAGTTCTGTATGCAAAGTTTAGTTCAATTCCATCATGGCTGAAGTTCAGAATGCTCTTTGATTGTAGGTGAACTATAAATCCCAGCAACTACAACTTTCAAATTACAAAATCAACCCCCCTCCTCCAACCTGACCAGTATTCAAATTTGGGCGTATTGGGTATTTGTACCAAATTTGTTCCAGTGAATGAAAATACATACTGCATATTGGATATTTACATTACGATTAATAACAGTAGCAAAATTACAGTTATGGTGTAGCAACGAAAAAAAATTATGGTTAGGGGTCACCATAACATGAGGAACTGTGTTAAGCGGTCGCAGAATTAGGAAGCTTGAGAAACACTGCTCTAGCAAGATTTTCTAGTCTGTGCACGGGGCTGGATTCGATGGTCTTCTAACCCTTCCAACTCTCTGCTTTATGAATTCTGATATCAATGTTCGAATCAAAGAGATTTATATCAGTTGATCATAGAAATAATGTTCTAAATGCAAATAATTTTCCATCTTCTTTATACAGGCAAGACTATCATGCACGATCCCTTTGCTATGCGACCCTTCTTTGGTTACAACTTTGGCCAGTACCTCTCCCACTGGCTCAGCATGGCCCATCGGCCTGGTGCAAAACTGCCAAAAATTTTCCATGTCAATTGGTTCCGAAAGGATAAGCAAGGGAGATTCCTCTGGCCAGGGTATGGTGAGAATTGCCGCGTGCTGGAATGGATGTTCAACCGAATCCAAGGAGAGGATTGTGCAAGGCGCACAGCCATTGGCTACGTCCCCAGCGACACAGGTGTGAACTTGAAAGGCCTGGAAGGTGTTGACATGCAAGAACTGTGTGATGTTTCCAAGGATTTCTGGGAAAAGGAGGTGGAAGAAATCAAGAAATACTTTGAAGAACAAGTGAATGCCGACCTCCCCTATGAGATGGAAAGAGAGCTCCTTGCACTGGAGCAGAAAATAAAGCAGTTATAAAAAAGCAGCCAGAGCAGATTATTTAGATGATTCTGTACCTGGAAGTGGGAAGGGGTAAATAGAGAAATGTCTTTTCCAAACTTCACCTCTGGACTGAAAGCACAAAAGTGCTAAAGTTGGCAGAAAGACTTGGTCAGGACTGTCACATCTAAGCTAACTGCATACCCTCCAACATTTCACAGATGATAACTGGGATACATGTGGCCAGTTATTGATAAACTGGTAAACTGGTAAACGTTATGATGAGGAAAAAGACTCAAGTTAGGAAAAGTAGCAGCAGCAACGTGCTTTTGCATGAGCTTACTGGGAAGGGAAAAATTTTGCTCTTCCTCTCCACTCCATCTTGCTATGTAACTCAGAGCAAAGTACTTTGATACTTTGAACCTCTTTTGCAATAATTGAAGTTAGTTAAGGATAAATGCCCCGGAGTGTGGTGGAGGCTCCTTCTTTGGAAGCTTTTAAACAGGGGCTGGATGGCCATCTGTCAGGGGTGATTTGAATGCAATATTCCTGCTTCTTGGCAGGGGGTTGGACTGGATGGCCCATGAGGTCTCTTCCAACTCTTTGATTCTATGAAATGGAGAGCATGGGAAGGGCAAAGAGAAACAGACATTTTTAAAGCAGGCAAAAATAGTGGGCCAGCAGAAGACAAATCAGGGGCATCCCTGTGAGTTCAGGACAATTGGAGGGCGTATGATTATAGTCCCGTTTTTCAGATATCACCTATCAAGGTGAAGCAGTTGTCATCAAATATTCTTGCTTGATAAGCTTTCTTCCACAAATTAAACCCTGCACACATTTAGAAGAAAGGTTTCTCATAATAGCCGAAGTTCTGTAGTATAAAGTTAGATCCCTGTAACCTCAGAACTCACATATGGGACTTCATTTACACATGCCCAGGGAAAAGGGTCTTACCAGAAATTTGCCAAGTTCTCTAAGGCTGTGTCTACATTGCTCTATGTCCCAGGATCTGATCCCAGATGATCTGCTTATCCCAGATTATCTGGCAATGTAGACTCAGGGCCCTTCCACACAGCCATATAACCCAGAATATCATGCAGATAATCCCACCATATCTGCTTTGAATTAGTTTATCTGAGTCCACATTGCCATACATTCCAGTTCAAAGCAGAACATGTGGGATTTTCATACAGCTGTGTGGAAAGGGCCTCCGGACCCTTCCACAGAGCCATATAATCCAGAATATCAAGGCAGATAATCCACAAAATCTTTGAATTGGATTATCTGAGTCTACACTGCCATATAATCCAGTTCAATGTGAATTTTATACAGCTGTGTGGAAGGGGCCTCATATAATCCAGTTCAAGCCTGGGATCAGATCTCGGCATATAGGGCAGTGTGGTTCTATGGTTTGCTCCCCTTTGAGGGTACCATACAGTTATGTTGGAGAACCTAACAAATTCACTAGGTCAGGGGCAAATCTAGATCATCATCATGAGCAGTCTGAGGCCCCTTCTACATTGGCATATAACCCAAATTATCAAAATGGATAATCCACATTATCTGCTTTGAACTGGATTATATGAGTCTACACTGCCATATAATCTAATTCAAAGCAGATAATCGGGATTTTATATGCAGTGTAGAAGGGCCCTAACACCGAGGAACCCACCTCTGCAGAGCAGCAGCTCCAAGGAGATAGAGATACAGAGCTAGGGCAGGATCGGGAGCTTGAGAAAGCAAACCAGGTACTAAGTGTTCCAGCTAGGACAGAACAGATACCATTCAACTGAGGCCCCTTCCACACAGCGAAATAAAATGCCACATTATCTGCTTTGAACTGAAATCCATGGCAGTGTGGACTCAGATAACCCAGTTCAAAGCAGATATTGTGGGATTTTCTGCCTTGATATTCTGAGTTATACGTCTGTGTGGAAGGGCCCTGAGGAGATCCAGTAGGTTAGCTGAAAGGAGGGCCAACAGGTGGGATCACTTGAGAAAGTGGTATAAGTAGCTGGAGGCTGAATCAGTTAGGTGCTGGAAGCAACGTCGGGGAAATTGTTATAGCCTGAATATCTGCTGGTGAACCTTGACTTGGTGTAATATGTTTTGGCTTGCAACCTCCATGTTGGTGAGATAACTTGACTTTGAACATTTTGGAAAGGACTTTGGAATACTCTTGTGTCTCACGCTTATTTTGGCTTACTGCTGTGGATGACCTTGGACTGCTTTAGACTATGTCGCAGTGTGGACAGGACTATCTTAATAGCATAGAGCACATGTGTCAAATTCAAGGGCCGTGGGCCAAATCCAGTCCACCGTGGCATTTTATGTGGCCCTCCATAGGCCAGAGTACAACTCCTGTATTCCTCAACATTAGACCTCATGACTAGAGCTGATGGGAGTTGTGATACCGTAACATTTGGAAGGCTGCAGTTTGTTATGTTATAGTCAGGAGAGTCAAGTTTGAATTTAAATGAAAGGCTTGCTGATATGATGCCTGACTTTAAAATGTCCTTTCACTTCAGAGCCACAAGTGTTGTTGGGTTGCAATACCCATTATTCCTGGTCCACATAGCATATAATCAAAAGTGATGGGAGTTGTCATTCAATAACATCGAGGGACCCAAACTGGGTAAAAAATAAAGAGCACACACACACATATCGTGTGTGTATGTGTGTGTGTGTGTGTGTATAGGGGGGGGGGGGCAATGGTCCTTTATATCCAGGTATTCTCCATCCATGGGTTCAATGACCCTTTGAAGGCAACCATAAGGCTGATGTGGCCCTCACTGAAAAGGAATTTGACACCCCTGCCATAGACACACTGGCCAAATTCAGTTATGAGTTGCAATAGAATAGACCCATTCCTAACTAATTGCTAAATGTTGTCAACCATTATGTGAATCTTATTCATTTAATGGGTTTACTCTACTAGCAATTAGCAATCCGATGTAGTCCAAACTTTTAATATCCCTGCTGCAGTGGTTCAGTGAATAGCAAAGGAAGCACATAAACCTTTAGAAATGGGAAATACTACAGTTCTATTTTACTGCAGTTGCAACTGATTTGTATGCAAAGAGTGGCTTTCAATATCTTTATATTTTGTGCATATTGTGATTTCTCTGGTATATGGAAAAGTCATGTTAAAACCCAAAGTAATAAAATAATTTTTTATACTTAACATACTCTGTGTCCAGTACTACTGTTGCTTAACACTGGACAGCCCGATTCTCGGCATGATTCCATCTGGATTCAATAAGACTTAGAATGCAACCCTATTTTGGGTTGTTCAAAAATAATACACCATGTTCAGCTTGATTTACTTCCACTTAAGTATGCTTGAATCGCAGCCTTGATCCTTCAGAAGTTACATATATATTATATTCTCCCCATTTCTCCAAACAAGGAGTTCTGGGACTCGGCACTTATTATTGGAAAAGAGGTTGGCAAAAATGCATGTTGCTATGAAATATTTGAGTGCAAACAAACAGCTGTTTTGTCAACTTAGTAAACTGTTTGTAGGTGTATGAGACAGAGAGAGAATAATATGAACCAGAGTTTAGAAAAATGCTTTTTGGAAAAGTTACTATTTTGGGTTCCATCTTCTAGATTTCCTATGTCAATATGGACAAAGGCCATGTTATCTTAAAGAATTTGAGAGTGGAAGAAATGAATAAATATCTACTCCAGATTCTGAAATGTTTGTACTGAGTTGACGATGGCCACAAATCCTAATTTCTTTTTCTTTTCCCCCTTTACTTCCTTCCTTATTAGTGGTTCAGTAGTATACAAGCAGCTCACTACCCAAGCTCCTCCATTCACAGACAATAATAGGATCACAGTATCATAGAGTTGAAAAAGACCACAATTCCAACCCCCTTCCATGCAGGAAAGGCATAATCAAAGCACTCCCGACAGATGGCCATCCCTTTATTTAAAAATCTAATCAGACAATTACTTGCAAAGGCAAGTGAGGGCAACAGATTGTAATCAACATCCAAAGGTTACTCACCATAATAGCTTCCAAAACATTGTAGAATTGAACTTTGGAGCATATCTAGAGTTTATATGTGGCATATATGTTATAAATGCATGTCACGCAGTCTTAAAGAAGAAGCTGCGTTAGTCTCTAGAAGCATAAAAAGGAGGAAAGAAGGGGTAGGGAAAATAGATGTGTCAGTATTTTTAAGAATAACAGGTTTTTATATTTTGTGGATATAAACCCACTTTTTCAGATGCAGTACAGAGTGGCATTAAAGTCTCAGGCATAAAGCATATGCATGTAATTGCAGTATAGTGGTTGAATGTAATAGGATACAAAAATAAACCATGTCCCTTTCCCTAAATTTTCAGAGAGCTGCATGCAGTTATATTATTAACAAGATTAGGTACCTGGTGATGGCCAGGTTATTGAAAAGGGGCATTGTTTGTTTTTGGATGTTATGAATGGACCCATTAGATATTGGTGCATATCCATTGGGGCATATTATGGGGTTAGCAGTAGTCTCTGGATGTGGGTGAAAGTACTGCAAATCCCACTGTCTAAAGTCCATGCTCCTCCAAAATCTTACCAGGACCTAAAGTGGGTCATTGGCAGTATGTGTGCCACGTTTGAGGCAGATCCATGGCTAATGAGCCTAGCAGTAATGGTTGAATGAGGATGAAACGGGGAAAGGGAAAGAGAAAGAGAAAAAGAAAGACAAAGACTAAGGAAAGGGAGGTTGTGTTGAAGGTAGGTTGGAAGAAGAGCACGATGGGCAAGCAAGCAAGCAGAAAGGAAGAAGGGCTGGGAGAAGGGCTGTTGCTAGCAGTGCCTGCCTACCTGCCTGGCTGGGCAGCGGGCAGCCTGCCTTGCCGCTTGTGTGATGTTGCTGTTGGGGTTTGGGTTGGGTGGGCACTGCGAGGGTAGTGTGTGGGTGAGTAGCGTGGGTGGAAGGAACAACAAGGAGGAACCAAAGCATTCACTCCAACATTTTTAGAAGCCAATGTTGTAGCTGGTCTCTCTGGCCTCAGTGTTTTTTAGTTTGTGTTGCACATTGCCTCAAAAGTACTAGATCTTCCAACAATTCAAGGCACTCTTTGAACACAAACTCTCCTTCCCAAAGTAGTGGAATCAGCTTCCAAGGCAAAAAGGGCAGGGCTGTTTGTTATTTTTTTTGTTTGCTGTGAGTTGCCTAAGAAGACACTAGAAATCCCATACATTCATGCCTATATTTCCCTAATTTTTGAAATCAGTGAGAGAGAATCCCCTGAAGTTTGCCCAGTACCATTTGCTGTTTTTCGCGTATTATGCAATTGCGTCCGCCATAAATGAAGCAATTCGGAAATTTTGGAAAGTTCCGAAATTTATTTTTGGAAAAAATCAGAATTCAGTTCTGAATCGAACAACTAGCACCCCCTACATCCGAAACTAATTTTGAACCATTTTTATCAACCAAGCCTAATATTCTTGTGTGAATATGGAGACTGTATTGTATACTATATACTCTTTCTAATCTTTCTTTGTAATTTCCTTGTACTTTTCTCTAACTGGACTAGTTACTTCCATAGGCATTATTATACATGCTTTGTCAAAGTAAACTTCCTTGAATAATACTGGTGTTCCCATTATAACATCACCTACTGCAGAAGCCCCCCTTCCCTGGCTGACTGGGCACATTCTGGCTTTTTATTCCAGCTTTGAAAATGGCATGAGGTCTAAAACGTCTGCAAATATTTGTTCAGCAAAAGGGAATCATTCTGATTGCCAGAATAAACCCATTCCAAGCTCCTCTTCTCCACAAGAGCAAATAGATACGGGTGTGAGTCAACAGCTGGCCTTTGTAACAGGCAAGGAGAGGTCACGTAGCCTGAATGGTATATTTTAAGCGCTTCCTGTTTTTCTGTTGGACAGTCTTAGCCATTTCAAAAGCAAAAGACTAGATAGGAAGGACTCCTCCAGATGGCCCCAAAGGCTATTAAACATTAAAGTTCAGCCGACACTCTGATTTTACTTGGATTAGGGATGCAGGACCCCTGTGAAAGTGGAGAGAAGGTGAATAAAAAGACACTATCTCTGTAGAAATATCTAGTACCGATAGTGTGATTCTATGCCCAACGTCTACTGGAGGACCATGTTTTCCCACCAGTGTTATATAACGTAGGCCAATTGCCCGATCTGCTCCTGCTGAATTCAGGGAAATGTAGTTTAGAGAAACCAAGGACCTCTATAGCTGAGAATTCCAAAGGTTCTGCCATGACTTCCCAGAATTCTGCAGGACCAACCTAGATGATTGGCAGACAATAGCTTCCATTCTATAACATTGGTGGGAAAATGTCCTTGGTGTAGCATGATCCTGGGTAGCATGCCTGATAGTAACTGTACCTGTTTCGCCATCCTATCATGTCATAAAAACACTGGGTTATCATATTATGTTGCAGGCATAGTGAATGGTAATATGACTGGAGTTTCTTTCCCTCCCTGTCTTCCCTCATACAACTTGTTTTCAGCGGGATACCCAGAAACCAACGTAGAGGAAAAACAAAGGCAACGCCTGCTAGTGTGGGAAGTTGCTATTATATACCTTCAAGTCATTATGATGACTCTAAGACGCCCCTATCATTAGGTTTTCTTGGCAAGATCTGTTCCAATGTGTTTGGCTTTGCCTTCCTTTGAGGCTGAGAGAAATGTGACTTGTCCAATGTCATTCACCATCTATCTTGGAAGCTAAGAAGAGGCAGCCCTGGTTAGTACTTGGATGGGTACCCCCAAGGCATGCCAGAGCTAGGACCCAGGCAAAAGTACATCTGAATATTCCTTAAGAAAACCTATGGAAATCCATGTAGTCATCATAAGCTAAGAGATGACTTTAAGTCGTGTGTACACACAAGGTTTTGGATAGATCCTGAGTTCTGCTCTGCAGTCTTGAAAGATTGTGCAATGGAAACAGAGCTCAGCTCTGCAGACGTTGCATGGTATAGGAGGTCTGGGTTATAGACTGAGAAGATTTTTTATGTGTCAGGCTGTTGCTCTTTGTGGCAACCTGGCAAAAGAGAAAAGATTTGAGAAACTATTTGAAGCCCAGGAAGCTGAGTCTGATTTTTCAGTTTGTAGTCTGGTATTCTCTTGATTGAAATGTAGGACAATGTCCTGCCTGAGAAGTCATTATATGGAATTGAGCTGTGCTCTAGTCTGCAGCCTTGGAGGATATATTTGTTCCTCGTTAGACATGTATAGAATTGAATTGTGCTTTGTGTGTCTGGTAAAAAAGATTCAGATTTGATAATAATTAGATTTGGCCCCCTGTTTTACTTTGGATCTGTTCTAGATGTTGCACTGTGCATTTGATTGACAATTCCCTTGACAAGTGTCCCTAAACATGGCCTAAAATCAAGTCCCTGTATTTGAGTACTGCAGTTTTCAAGCTATTACGACCCTGTTATAACTGCTCTATCTTTTTGTGCTATATGATTTATGCATCTTATTGATCAGCCTATTTTCTAACATGTTTGCACACCACTACCCCCCTCCCCCAGCCCAAATGAGACTTGAAGTATTTTTGGTGGTTGCTTATGATGCTTGTCTTACTATTGTTATAAGGTTGTTTTATGTTGTTGTTATATTTTCTTTGATATGTTTTTAACTCTATGTGTTTGGGCTTGGCCCCATGTAAGCCCGCCTGAGTCCCTTCGGGGAGATGGAGGCGGGGTTTAAAAACAAAGTTTATTATTGTTATTTTACTGACACAAAAACACAGTATGTCACAGCAAACGATATCTATATGCTAGAATTCATAACAAAGAATCACAAGTCGAACACTTTCCAAGTGTCTAGGACTGTGTGATGTCATTTTCAAATGATGCGCCCAGATCCAAGTAAGGTGGCATTTTGCAGTTGACAGATCGTGATTTTGTCAATATTTATTGTTTCCAAATGCCGGCTGAGATCCTTTGGCACAGCACCCAGTGTGCCGATTACCACCGGGACCTTCTGTACTGGTGCAAGAACCTTTGCAGTTTGATTTTGAGGTCCTGATAATGGCTGAGTTTTCCTGTTGTTTTTCCTCAATGCGACTGTCACCCGGTATGGTGACATCAATAATCCAAACTTTTTTCTTTTCCACAATCGTGATGTCTGGTGTATTGTGTCCCAAAACTTTGTCAGTCTGGATCCAAAAGTCCCACAATATTTTTGCATGTTCATTTTCCACTACCTTTGCAGGTTTATGATCCCACCTGAAAAGGTAGTGGAAAAATGAACATGAAAAAAATACTGTAGGACTTTTGATTTATTATTATTATTATTATTATTATTATTATTATTATTATTAATTTACTGACACAAAAGCACAGTATGTCACAGCAAACGAGATCTATTATTTTCTGACCTTGACCCCTTGAAACCTTTCTGAAGTTGAAATTTGGATCCTAAAGTAGAAGAGGTGCCCCATTTTCCGGACTGTTTGAGAACAGGTGGCTTTTGCTCAACTGTACGCTGTTCTGCCTGTCTAGCAATTAAGGGTCCCTGTAATTAGTACATAATATCCTTCTCCTTGTGTATGTTTATAGAGACTCGCGTCCTCCATTCTCAGTGTTTATACTTTGCCTAGAATGTTGCAACCTTGATTTGATCCTCGGGGCATTGTTTGGTTATAAATATTTAACAGCAACACTTATGTCTCTGTTTATGCATGCAACCATGCTTTCAAATTTTTGTTGACAGAGCAGAGGAGCCATTCCCATGTTTTGTTTACCTTAATAAAGGGGGGCCACCTTCCCTCTCAATTAGAGCCCCGCTGTTCTCTCTCTTTATGTGTGTGCAAGCAATGATCTGAACGGGGAGGGGAGGTGAAGGGAAGAAGAGGCCTTCCGAGCCTTTGCCCATGATCCTCATCTTTGCAAAGAGTTAATGCGCCTTTCACACTGCACAACAACTAGCAAATGGCAGCTTGTTTCTGAATTCTTTCATCAGCGCCACACACAGAGACAGACACACAAAAACGTATGTGGAGTGGTTCTAATTTTCCATGACTTGTTTTGTGAAATACAATCCTTGAGTTGAAAAAAATGGTCTGGGTTTCTAACAGATGTATAAGAAATCAATTTTCCATTTGGGAAATGAGAGGAAATTAGTCAAGAGGAGAGCAGACAAAGTGAGAGGAAGAAAAGTATAACACTGAGAAAAAGGATGGTGGATAGGTCTGTGGCAACTGACTGCATTCAGACACATTTAGGCTGGCATTTTGTTAACCAGGAAACACTAACACTAAGTCAACCTTATGCACATTATGTCTCTTTTTGGTCAATGCAGTAGTTGATTTTCTTTTCCTCTATGTGTAGCAACTAAAGTTCTCTGAACCTAAAGTAAAGTCATTACAACTTCCCACTTTGGAAGCAGTAATACATTGGAGAAGTGACTGGCTATATTCTTGTAGACCAGTGTTTGTCAACCTGGGGGTCAGAACCCCGGGGGGGGGGGGTGCATGAGGAATGTTTCGGGGGGGGGGGGGTCACCAAACACCATCACAAAACACATGTTGTGGCAGAGAAGGCTGAAGATCTCTCCACCTGTCCTTCTCTTCTATTTTGGAAACAGACAGTGAATCCTCCCACCAAAAGCCGCCCTCCTGCTCTCCGGATATAGGTGAACTAACACTCCAAAACTCAAGGTCAATGCCCACCAAACCTTTCCAGTACTTTCTGTTGGTCATGGGAGTTCTGTGTGCCAAATTTGGTTCAATTCCATCATTGGTGGAGTTCAGGATGCTCTTTGATTGTATAAATCACAGCAACTACAACTCCCAAATGTCAATGTCTATTTTCCCCAAACTACACCAGTCTTCACATTTTGGCATATTGAGTATTTATGCCAAGTTTGGTCCAAATCCATCATTGTTTGAGTCCACAGTGCTCTCTGGATGTAGATGAACTATAACTCCAAAAGCTGAAGGCCAATGTTTTCTGTTGGTCATGGGAGTTCTTGTGTGCCAAGTTTGGTTGAATTCCATTGTTGGTGGAGTGCAGAATGCTCTTTGATTGTAGGCTAATAATTATACATCCCAGCAACTTCAACTCCCAAATGACAAAATCAACCCCTCCTCCCAATCCCACCAGAATTCGAATTTGGGCATATCAGGTGTTTGTGCCAAATTTAGTCAAGTGAATGAAAATACATCCTGCATATCAGGTATTTACATTATGAATCATAACAGTAGCAACATTAGAGTTATGAAATAGCAATGAAAATAATTTTATGATTGGGGGTCACCACAATATGAGGAACTGTATAAAGGCTGAGAACCTTCCTAATGCCACATTGTAGATTGTTGTAGGCAGACACAACATAGATCATCCACTGAGGCCTCTGATGGACCTAAGTGGAAGATGCAGTTGGCCAAGGTGGTAGTGTAGGGTTTGCACCAATTCACTGGTATAACTGGGTTCTCCAAGCTTTCCTGTCTTTTCATTATGTGGCCAAAATACTTCATCTTTGCCTCTAATATCTTTCCCTCCAGTGAGCAGTCGGGCTTTATTTCCTGGAGTATGGACTGGTTGGATCTTCTCGCAGTCCAAGGCACTCTCAGAATTTTCCTCCAGCACCACAGCTCAAACACGTTCTATCTTCCTTCTCTCAGCCTTCCTTATGGTCCAGCTCTCACAGGTTGCTATGGGGAATTCCATTGCTTTAACTATGCAAATCTTCATTGCCAGTGTGATGTCTCTACTCTTCATTATTTTATCGAGATTGGTTATTGCTCTCCTCCCAAGAAGTAAGTGTCTTCTGATTTCCTGGCTGCAGTCTGCATCTGCAGTAATCTTTGCACCTAGAAATACAAAGTTGTCACTGCTTCCATGTTTTCTCCCCCCATTTGACAGTTATCAATAATTCTTGTTGCCATAATCTTGGTTTTCTTGATGTTTAACTGCAACCCAGCTTTCACACTTTCTTCTTTCACCTTGGTTAGAAGGCTCCTTGGCTCCTCCTCGCTTTCAGCCACCAAAGTGGTGTCATTTGCATATCTAAGGTTGTTAATGTTTCTTCCAGCAATTTTAACTCTAGCATTGGATTTGTCAAGCCTTGCACATCACATAATGTGTTCTGCATACAAGGTGAATAGTATAGAGTAAGGAGCCTTGCCATACTCCTTTCCAATCTTGAACCAGTCTGTTGTTCCATGGTCTGTTCTTACTGTTGCTTCTTGTTCATTATATAGATTCCTCAGGAGACAGACAAGGTTATTTGGTATTCCCATACCACCAAGAACTTGCCATAATTTATTATGATCCGCACAGTCAAAGGCTTTAGAAGAGTCAATAAAACAGGAATAGATGTTTTTCTGAAACTCCCAGCCTTCTCCATTATCCAGCAGAGACTGGCAATTTGGTTTCTCATTCCTCTGCCTTTTCTAAACCCATGTCTACATGTGACTAATAATGGGGACTAACCTCTCAGTTGCTCGGGGGGGGGGGGGGAGGCACATCACACAAGTGCTGCATCTAACTGTTAATCCATCTCAAGAGAAAGCAGGATTTGCTCCAGAGTGTTCAGGGAGATGTATATGTGTCTTCTTTTCCACTTCTCCTGACAATTGTGCAGGTCCATTCCACCCCAGTGTTGTTTTGTTGGTTGTCATTGGGCTTTCAATATGTTTTTCAAAGTAATAAATCATACCTTGGTCTCTAGGACTATTGCCATTCTGTCCAGTATTTCAAACGAACCATATTGCATCAAGCTGAGGAGCTGTATGTGTGCAAATGTGTGTCTGCTGTACTGCTACTGAATCTGGAATGAAACAAGTTGCTTCATTTTCAGACTAGCTCAATTTGTCCACTTACAGCCAAAATGCTCTCAGTTCAGCTATAAAAACCTTTGTGAGGATCTTGAAGCAGCATCAATGACTGAATCCACAGCCTTATGTGCTAGTAAAACTTTTCAATTATAGAAAGGCTATAAATATGGATTCTAATGTTTCAACCAAAGAAAGAGGGTGTCACTTTTTTGTTGTGGCTTCATGAATCACACTGTTTTTCAGTCCTTTGAGTGGTTTCAAGAAGAAGATGATGGAATGAAGGGAAACAGATGAGCTGGAGACAGACAACTAAGTAAGTAGCATGGTGGTGCCATCAAAATGTTTTTGCATTAAATTTTAATAAAAGGAATTTAATGAATTTGCAACCAAAAATATAAAGGAAAACGACAAACATTGGTAATACAGCTCAGATCAGTGACGTGTCCATACAGAATGTGTATAATAAACACTAAGAGGAACATTAGAGTATAATACTTGTTTTGGGGGAGCAAGAATTTCCCAATGTGGCATGTGTTGCATGAGGCTTCTACTGTGGTGGTTGTTAGAGTGGTCCAGCATTTCTGTGTTTGTTGGATTTTCTTGATGGGTTTGTAGGTAGTTTGTAGGTTGTGTTTCTTCATCAGCTTCCCTATGCAGTCAGTGGTTCCCTTGAGGTATGGTAAGAACACTTTTCCTCTGGGTGGATCTTTGTCTTGACTCTCGTGGCTTGTTCTTGGTCTTGCAGCTCCTTTGATATCTGAGGTGGAGTATCCATTGGCCTTTAGAGCCCATATTATTTGAGAACACAGAAATGCTGAACCACTCTAACAGCCACCATGTCAGACTCCACAGAGAAGTCACTGAAATCCACAAGCATGTGGACAATTTCAACAGAAAGTAGGAAACAATGAGAATCAAAAAAATCTGGCTACCAGTATTTTAAAAACGCTAAAATCAGGACAGTAAATAAAGAACAACACTCGCAAAACAGGGGTAATCCAGACAGGAACTATCAGACCCAGCTAATCACCTCCCAACAAAGGATGTCCCCAGACAGGAAGCAGCCAGGCTTTGAAGCTGCAAGGCTATTTAGTGCTAACCAAGGTGGCTAATTGCAACATTCACATTTGTCTCAAACAGAGAAGAGTTCTTTCTCCTACCCTGGACATAACATGGATATATAAACCTCACTTGCCTAGTTTCCAAAAGACCTCACAACCTCTGAGGATGCCTGCCATAGATGTGGGCGAAACGTCAGGAGACAATGCTTCTGGAACATGGAACATACAGCTCGGAAAATTCACAGCAACCCAGACCTAGAAAGTGACCTTTAGTGGCTTCATTTTTTTAAAAAAGCCATAGGTCTGTGCATTGGACTAAGACTTTAGGAGACCATGTTTTGAATCCTTGCTCTGACATGGAAATCCACTGAGTGATCTTGAGTAAGTCAAACTCTCTTAGCCTAAGAGGAGGAAAATCTTGCCAAGAAACCTAGATGCAAAACTTCTCAGGGGGTCAAACATGTGGCAGAATTGCACATTGAGTCCCCAAGCGGTATTTGGTGGTATCTGGGAGCAAACATTTTAAAGTAAAATTTGGAGAAAAAAGCATCCAAGGGTTGAGGAACAGAGGAGGGTATCCCTAGGTTCCAATTTAGCCTCCAACCTCTGATAGTTGTCCAAACTTGCCGTATACCATGAATGAACACAGATTGAGTTTCCCTAATCAAAAATGCATGGAACCACATGTGTTTTGGAGTGTGTGCGTCTGTGTGCAATATTTGTAATTGGGTTTATGTAAATAATAGCTGTCTTGGAGATGGGACCCAAGTCTAAACACAAAATTAATGTTTCATATACACCTTATGCACATAGATAAACAATATTTTTATAATGTGCATATTTTTAAATAAAGTTTGTATACATTGAACTATTGAAAAGTAAAGATGCCATTATGTCAGCCACCTATGTGAGCATTGGCAATTTGGGATTTATAAAGATTGTATTCACTGAACTATTGAAAAGTAAAGATGCTACTATGTCAGCCACCTATGGGGGCAATTTCGGATTTTGGAGTATTTTGGAGCCCAACATGTACTACCCAGGTGAGGGTTGGCCAACATGTACTACAAAGATGTTACTTTCTCTCTCCATCCTGAAGAACTTCTTACCCTGGTATAAAACTTTCTTTTCATATGGTTGTTCTTGACATACTTTGAAAACCCATGAACTATAATACTAGTGGAATAGCTTATACACCAGGGACAGAGACAGCGCTACCTCTAGCATATCACCATCCATCTTCAGCTTTGTTTTTGATCATGTTTAATGGAGTTGTACACATGCAAGGACATGGTGGATTCAGAATAGATAAGATCAAGGCTGGGCAAGGTTGGCCAAACTCTCAATATTCAAAATCCTCATCTTTTGTCTTTGGATTGGTACTTCAGACATCTTGTCCTGATGTTATTAATCAATCTGTCAGTGGTTCAAGGTATATTTGCCTAGCAAACATCAGTTTATAGAACTTTCTCTTTACACCTTCACATTGTGTATATTCACAGTCGCTGTAGGCATCTCTCTCCCTAACCATGTTTTGTGTGTATGTGTAAAAGACACTGATGGAGAGGGCCAGTTTAAATGCTCGTACTGGCTTTGCTGTCCCACCCCTCCATAATAGCCTAAAATCAAAGGGGGCAGGCAGCTATCCAGAGAAGTTTTGGTTGTCCTTAAAACGGCATTGTTTTGTTTCAGAGCTCATACAATGTTCTTTCTTGCAAATCAGTTTCAAAATTCTGACCTCTTGTGTTTGCTGGCTGTAGTCAAAATGTTTCCTTCTTTCTCTACTCAAAGAGGTAAGTTCTTCACCAGCTAGTAGCCACCACTGTCGAACCAATTTATTCAAGACCATAAAATCTTCCTCCTCTACCTCCACCAAAAACTGTGTACAGGGCTTTCACCAAAGAATAAATATGACACATCTCTAGAGAGAAAGACATGACAGAAGAAGACTGGAAAGCGGTAGTGCCTGAGACCATCAGAGCATGGCTTGGAGATTCAGGGGGTAATAGCTCTGAGGGACCATGCAGGTGCTTTGTCTTGATCTGGGTGAGAATCGGATCTAAGCCCCCCCCCCCCATTCAATAAATCCAACAACAAACTCAAATTAGGAGAGTATGCCCCTCTTGGGCAGCTTGGAAGCATGCATATTTATTTATTTGTTTATTTATTTACAGCATTTATATTCCTCCCTTCTCACTCCGGGACTCAGGGTGGATCACAGAACACATACACAGCAAACATTCAATGCAGTTCAACAGACAGGACAGACAACAGATAGAGGTATATGTTGCCATTTTTTCCAACTTTTGGCATTCTGGAGGTTGTACCCGGCCACAGGGGGGTGCGGTCACCCCATCCTCTATGACGAAGAGCCCTTGATTACAGACTTCCTACTTTCATTGATCACTGACATTTTGCGGTGCCTAATTTCTCTACTCACAGCTCATAGCTGTTTTCGAACTGCTTAGGTAGACAGTGAACTGGGCTGAAGATCGGGTGCTCACTCTGACTGGGCTTCGAACTGCCAACCTTTAGATTAGTGTTATCTATTGCTGCTGGTGATTAACCAGCTGTGCTAAAGCCCGACCCTTTAAAGCCTGGATAGAGGAATAAAACTCACTTAGGGCTTATATGCTTTGGTGAAAAACTTTTGAGACCTGTATTAATTGCATATTGTTATTTTTAAAAATCCAAATAATTTACCCCCATCCTGGTTTACCCCTCCTGTGAATTTTCCCTCTTTTTGATTTCGAATAACATCCACTGTCAACTGTTTGAATTCGCGGAGCAGGATGAGCTCTTGTCGTTAGTCCTGGCTTCTGCCAACATAGCAGTTCGAAAACATGCAAATGTGAGTAGTTCAATAGGTACCACTCCGGTGGGAAGGTAATGGAACTTCATGCAGTAATGCTGGCCACATGACTTAGGACATGTCTATGGACAATGCTGGCTCTTCGGCTTAGAAATGGAGTTGAGCATCACCTCCCAGAGTTGGAGACTTAATGTCAAGTGGAAACCTTTACCTTTACTAACATCCACTGAAGCAGAACTGGAAATGCATCAGAAGTGGATGAGAGTGGGTTGGATTGATGGGATCCAAATCTCCTTGTTCCCCAGAAGTGAATGGGGAGAGTAGGAACAGGGGTTAGTATAGTTATTTTATCTCGCCTATGCTTTGAACTGGATTATATGAATCTACACTGTCAGATAATCTGTGATAAGCAGATAATCTGGGATCGGATCCTGGGATACAGGGCAGTGTATATCCAGGATTTGATACTAATATGAGAGTCAGTGTGGGTGAAATTATTTAGAGTTCACTGAGCCCTGAAACCCATTGGGTGACAGTCTCAAGCCAAACTTTAAGTTTGTTGGAGGGAAGATGGACTAACACTATAGCAGGAAGATTTAAAAATGAATAACAGTATGATGGTTACTATTGGCTGGAATTCATGATCACACTTATGCGTACATAACCTAGACTTACACATTAGTTGACTAATTTCTATTCTCAGTTCCTACAAATTAAACAGTGTATAGTATGGAAGTCCCCCAGTGCTGGGCAGCAGTAGATGTGAGCAACAAGGGTCTTTTCTCCTGTTGGATGGGATGCAGTAGGTTAACATTTTTCCTCCCTCCTTTGAGCAATCCCCAGTATGACGAGGGCTTATACTTCTGACTGTTGCACCAGAGATTGCTCAAAGGAGAGGGATGGAGGTGTCAGTCTCTGTGTCCTGATCGAAAAGTGATCAAAGCCCTATTGCTCACAGTGGCTGCTTCTTGATAAACGAAGGGGAGAGATGCAATTTAGTCATATAACCAAGGTAGTTAAACCAATGATAAAATTGACAAAGAAAATCCATTCAAAGAATCATAGAGTTTGAAGAGAACTCGTGGGCCATCCAGTGCAACCCCTAACCAAGAAGCAGGAAAAGCACCTCTGACAGATGGCCATCCAGCCTCTGTTTCAAAGCCTCCAAATAAGGAGCCTCCATCACACTCCGGGGCAGAGAGTTCCACTGCTGAACAGCTCTCACGGTCAGGAAGTTCTTCCTAATATTCAGGTGGAATCTCCTTTCTTGTAATTTGAAGCCATTGTTCCACGGCCTAGTCTTCTGGACAACAGAAAACAAGCTTGCTCCCTCCTCCCTATGACTTCCTCTCACATATTTATACATGGTCCTCATCATGTCTCCTCTCATCCTTCTCTTCTGCAGGCTAAACATGCCCAGCTCTATTAAGCCACTCCTCATAGGGCTTGTTCTCCTGACCCTTGGTCATTTTAGTAGCCCTCCTCTGGACACAATCCAGCTTGTCAACATCTCCCTTAAATTGCGGTGCCCACAATTGGACACAGTATTCCAGGTGCGGTCTGACCAAGGCAGAATATTTATTTATTTATTTATTTACTTCTTTTTTATACCGCATTTTTCAGCCCTTAGCAGGCGACTCAATGCGGAATAGAAGGGTAGAATGACTTCCTTGGATCTAAACAACCCATTCATAACCCAGGCTTTCTGGGTCGTTCTCCTGATCCATTGAGAATGACCCAGTTTAGTGATGGGTATTTCCACTGCCATTTTCTTCCTCTATTTCCACCTACTGACAGTATTCCTCTGTTAATCTTGAATATATTGCAGGTTATAAAACTCCATTGATAAACCACTTCATCTTTGCAATGAAACAACTTGGTGAAATGGCAGCCTTTGTTGAAAATTCAAATGAATAATACTGCCTTGTTCTTTGCTTTTTTTTTTTTTAAAAAAAGGACTACCATCAGTGATACTGCAAAATTCACAAAGGATACATTTTGTTGGACCGACCTCCTGGTGCTGATGTAAGATCAGACTAAGCTGCACATGGTTGCTCCTCTCTGGGGATTTTAAAAATAAAATATCCAAAGTAAAATACAAGGCAGAGCCTTTGATGTGCTAATTAAGCTATTCAACCTGTCACAGTGCACTCTCTTGGAAAAAAACGCAATCATAATTTTTGCCTGAAGAGCCGCTCTGTGAAATTCAACGTTTTGCTTTATTCTCCAATTTTTCATTAGTCTGGTAAAAGATATCTGTAAACTGTGTCAGTATCCCTTTAAAAGCCACATGGAAAAATGCAAACACTAGAATAATAGTGCAATCCTATACATGTCTGCTTGAAGGTATGTTCCGTTGGCTTTGACTGAGTGCTTAAGACAGTGTTTCTCACCCTGGGGGTCGGGACCCCTGGGAGGGTCACGAGGGAGTTTCAGAGGGGTTGCCAAAGACCATCAGAAAACACATATTTCCTGATGGTCTTAGAAGGCTGAAGATCTCTCTGCTTATCTTTCTCTTCCTTTTTGGAAACATGGCGAATCCTCCCACCAAAAGTCCTCCTCCTGCTGTGATTAGCTGACCTCTCAGAGACTGTTTCTGAGACTCCAAGCCAGGGAGAGGAGAGTAGGTGTACTTTGTGCATGGCAGTGTGGTGCATATGTCCAGGGTGAGGGAGAGTGTGGGAGGCTGTAGGGAGGCTCACACCATGACATGGGGGAAGTTTGGCCCAATTCTGTCATTAGTAGGGTTTGGAATGCTCTTTGATTGTAGGTGAACTATAAATCCCAGCAACTACAACTCCCAAATGTCAAGGGCTATTTCCCCCAAACTCCACCAGCATATTCATTCATATTGTGTATTCATGCCAAGTTTGGTCCAGATCTACCATTGTTTGAGTCCACACTGCTCTCTGGATATAGGTGAACTACAACTCCAAAATCAAGGCCAATGCCCACCAAACTCTTTCAGTATTTTCTGTTGGTCATGAGAGTTCTGTGTGCTAAGTTTGGTTCAATTACATGGTTGGTGGAGCTCAGAATGCTCTTTGATTATAAGTTAATTATAAACCCCAGCAACTACAACTTCCAAATGACAAAATCGACCCCCCCCACCCCCGCCAACCCCACCAGCATTCAAATTTGGGCATATTGGGTATTTGTGCCAAATTTGGTCAAGTGAATGAAAATACATCCTGCATATCAGGTATTTAAATTAAGATTCATAACAGTAGCAAAATGAGAGTTATAAAGTAGCAATGAACATAATTTTATGGTTGGGGGTCACCACCACATGAGGAACTGTATTAAGGAATCACAACATTATAAAGGTTGAGAAACACTAGCATAAGATATTCTTAAAGAGCCAGCATGATGTAATGGTTTGAGCATTGAACTATGGCTGGACACCAGGGTTCAAATCCCCACTCGGCCATGGAAATCCATTGGATAACCTTGAACATGTCACAGTCTTTCAGTCCCAGGGGAAGCCAAAGACAAATCTACTTTAAACAAACCTTGCCAAGAAAGTTCAAGGGTATGAATGTTGTTTTTCTTGGTTTTCAGGTATGGTAAATAAAAGGAACGTAACAAGATGCTTTGAACTGAATTTAGCCCCCAAGACATGCAATCTTTTACCTGATCCATGTCTCAAATTGTTGTGCCCTAGATCATGTGAAATGCTGTTTAGACTGAAGCAATTTGCTAAAGGAAATTAATTTGTCAATTTGATTAGCTCAGCATTCATTTCAAATGGTTATTGGCAATCCTTCCGTTTTTCACTCACTGCATTATGCGTCCCCAGATTCTTGTATACATAGGAAAGAATTTTGCAGAGCTGGCCGGCAAACTCCTGTCCATAGATCACAAACCTTGATTAAACCGTGCAGTCAAATTCAAATCTGAACTTTACAACGAATGATATAATGTCCCCATTAGGATAAGGTTTAATAAGCAAGGCAGTATTGTACGTGATGCTTAGAATTAACTGCTGCCCTGGTCAGAATGCAAACTTCTGGGAGAGATAAACTGCATGTGCCATGTTTGTTCCAACTGGGAGCAAGTACTTATAGTCAGAATGACTTCTCAGAAAATGTGAGGAAAACTGAAAATGGTGAATGCCAAAATCCACACTGAAATTTGGAAATGTTGCTTTTTGGATTAAAGCTACCAGAACTCCATGAGAAGCATGGAGTGACCATGTTGTATTTTAGTTTGAATTTTAAACTCCTTTTACCTCCTGTAGCTTCTTACTCTGAGTAAGCACATGGCTTTGCTTTACTGATTCTTATTATTGCTATTATGGTTTCCATTGGTGTTATTTTAAGATACCCTGGGAGCCTTAACAGCTGAAGAATGGTGTTAAAAATATTGGCCAAGATCCTCCATTGTAAACGATGACAACAACAATGAAACGCCATGTGCTCGCTTTAGCAGCACATATACTAAAAATTGGAACGAAACTCCATCATGTCTGACAATACTACTCGTTAAAAACTTGCCTTTTCAGATGTGCAACACGCCAAATGAAGGATTCCCAAAGTACTGTAGATTGGGGCACTGGGAAATTACATTTCCGGTTCTCCCCTGGATGTAGATCATGTTGCTAATAGGTAGCTGGGGGGACCTTTTAGGGTCTGGCCACAATTGCTTCTTTCAATATTTCCTGCGACCAAAAGAAAGCTACAGATGTCAGCTAAGATCCAGCGTTGCCATGATCTCATAGCTACATGTTTTTTCCCACTGTGATCCTCAAAATCCATCTTAAAATCCAGCAAGCCACACTTAGGGAAGGAGTTCTGTAGTGCTGGTGAACAAGAGATGAGGGATGATATCTCCAGCCCCTTCCTGCCAGTGAATGGTACTTCATCAACTGAAGCAGGGTCTTGTTGCAACTCCTTGGTAGACTGCCTCTTGCTGGTGAAGAGTGGGTCAGACATATCATTTTTCGTAACTGCTAAACAGACATTGTAAGTAAGATAATCCATGAATTAGCACCATCAAGTCATGTAGCTGAAGGTAGTTCATGTCCTGCTCAATGGAAGAATAGCAGAATTTGAAGCTGCCCAACAGTTGGATTTCCACACTTAAACTGTAAATTGCTGGTAAGAGAGCCCACTATTTACTCATATAATTGCTCAGCTTGGTGGATCATGTCCATTCCCTCCATGTGAGTGTGTGTAAAGAGAGAGGGAGAAAGACAGTTTGAAGATGAATCCAGAACCCAAGAGAGCTACACTACAGACTATATTAAATGTTGTGTCCTGAATCCTATTGGAATTAATCACTGAATTTAAGTTTGAGTGAGAAATCAACATGTATGTAAATCCCATTGATTCAATGGATGTACTCGGTTGGGATGGTCAGTCGAATCTAGATCAAAGTATACTTCTTTCCCTTCTTTACTTTAAAGTAAGTGTGCATGTCCCTGTTTGGGATTGGCATGACTTTGCATGGCTGGAAGAGAAGGAAAACATATTCTCTCTCCCATTTTCAACCTCAAACTCACCCTTTCTCTGTGCAGGTGCTTTAAAAAACATCAATTTGAGGGGGAAAATTGAGAAACTGCAAGTCGCTTCTGGTGTGAGAGTATTGGCCGTCTACAAGGACGTTGCCCAGGGGACACCAGGATGTTCTCTCATGTCCCCGCATGGGGAGCCGGAGCTGACAGAGGGAGCTCATCCACGCTCTCCCTGGATTTGAACATGCGACCTGTCGGTCTTCAGTTCTGCCGGAACAAGGGTTTAATCCACTGTGCCACTGGGGGCTCCATTAATTTGAGAAATGGGGAAACTGACAAACAACCTTCTCCCTATATCTGCACAGGATCATCCTAATTCAATCAAGTTTCTGTATTATAACTGTAATTTGAGATTCAACTTCACACCCCTCAAACTTTCAACACAGTACATGTAATTTACCATTTCTAGTTTCAAACACTCAGAGATAAGAAAGGAATATTTTGCTGTTAAAGTCTTGGAATCATGGAATCTTAGAGTTGGAGAGGGACCTGTAGACCAACTCCTTGCCATGCAGAAATACATCATCACAGTACTCCTAAAAGATGCCCATCTGCTTAAAGATTTCAGAAGGTGGAGAGCCCACTATCCTTTGAAGCTGTCTGCTCCTCTGTTAAACATCTCTTACTGTAAAAAAGTTCTTCCTAATTTTTAGGTGGAGACTCATTTCTTATAATTTGAGTCTGTTACTTTGTGTGCTAGTGTATGGAGCAGCCGAAAGCATGTGGGCTCTGCCTTCTACATGCCATCCTTTCAGATATTTAAATATAGCTATCATTTCACCTTTCCATCTTCTCTCCTTGAATCTTCCTCACAAGACTTGGTTTCCAGACTTTTAATTCTCTTGGTCACTCTTTTCTGGATAACTTCCAGCTGTTCTTCTTGAATTTTGGTGCCCAGAACTGGACACAGATGTTTTTATCGTGTCAAAAGCAAACTGAGAATACAGTTATATATATATTTAAAAACCACAAAAAGAGTTAGAAACTTGGCATTATGCTAAATTTCCTATGACCAGAAACTGGTCACTTCAAGTGCCTCTGTGGTCACTACAAGAAGGTCCTCTGTTGTTCATGTGACAGGGCTCAGACTGCATTGTAGCAAGTGGTCTGTGGTTTGCACTTCACACTTGCATGTCGTGGACTCCCCTTTGTAGCCCCGTTTCTTAAGATTGGCTCTGCATCTCATAGTACTAGAGCACGGCCTGTTCAGCACCTTCCAAGTTGCTAGACACAGATGACATTGGATCAGAGCAGAATAAAGTGGGCCTGCTACTTCCTTTGATCTAGACACTATATTCCTGCTGATAGAACCCAGAGATACATCACACTATTGACTCATGTTAAGATTGTGGTCTATATAATCCAAATTATCAAAGCAGATAATCCATATTATCTGCTTTGAACTGGATTATATGAGTCTACACTGCTATATATTCCAATTCAAAGCAGGTGATCTGGATTTTGTATGGCAGCATATAAGGGACTAAGAATCCCAGATCTTTTTCACGTGTCTTATAAGATCCACATCCTTTTACCTGGAAATATTTCTGAGCCTCACAACTTCTGAGGATGCCTGCCATAGATGCAGGCAAAACATCAGGAGAGAATGCTTCTAGAACATGGCCATATAGCCTGAAAACCCTACATATTTCTGAGATCACTCACCTTCCCCATAAACAACTATGAATATGGACCCACCTTGCTATGGGTGACATGAGGTGCTTCTCAGTTTGCTGTTTATCACTGTACTGATCCTATGGTTGTACTTTGCCATGGATAATTTCATCCAAAGGCATTAACCTATCTGCTATCAACCAGAGTAAATATTTCATTACTAACCAAGGAACACACACGACTTTGCTAAACAAGCAAATAGAAAGCTTATGCTTCACTTGTATTTTAGGCAGATTTGCGTTATTCAGGTGAACTGCTGTTGACTGGTGTGTTCTTTGGTGGCACACACCAATGTTCTTACATTAAGCTTAGACTTTTGGCAAAAAGGCAAAACATCTAATGTCTAAAAGTAAGCTAATGCTCAACCAAGCAATAACTGCCCTTAATAACACTAAGCACTTCTAAAGCTGTCATTTGAAGACTAACATTTTTAAATGTTGCCATATTGTTGATGATAATGTTGCAGCATCATTTATAGAATAAACAATTTGATTTGAATTCTACTGGCTACTCCCAACAAGTGCAGATAAGTTAAATCAATTACTGATTTTTTGCATCTAAATCCTATTCATTCAACAGGTCCATTTTGGCTGTCTAGGCTTTTTATATCTTATAAATGTAGAGCGGGGAGCCTTTTTATTATTTTGTGCTGTAGCTGTTGTACATTCTTAATATTTACATAATGAGAGCAAGTTGCTGGAAATATTTAGTCAAATGTGATTAGTTATATACCATTCATTTTCTCTTTGCACCAGCACAGCTTAACTAAGAATATCATGCACAAGACTGGGGTGTGCAAACAGAAGAGAAGAGAGATGCAGACCAGTGACAAAACTGGACTCAATAAGGTGAGATGATTTAGGACTTCTTTTCAAACCCAGATGTGTTGTACTGCAAAGCCCAGCATTCCCCCTACAAATCTGTAGAATTTGTAGTCCAACCTGGGTAGTGCATGTTGGGGGAAAAGGCAGATAAGCATGCATCTGAAGAAGCCAATAATAAAATGTGTCTCTGGGGAAAACTCATCAAGTAATCGTCTATAAATTCTATAGCTTCTTTGAAGGCTACCTAATTAACAATTATTGCAATGATACTAGTTTTTTGTCTTCCTAAACTTAAGGTAAAGGTAAAAGTTTCCCCTGACATTAAGTCCAGTAGTGTCTGACTCTGGAGGGTGGTGCTCATCTCCATTTCTAAGCCGAAGAGTCGGCGTTGTCCATAGACACCTCCAAGGTCATGCGCCCAGCAGAAGCGGTACCTACTGATCTACTTACATTTGCATGTTTATGAATTACTAGGTTGGCAGAATCTGGGCCTAACAACAGGAGCTCATCCCACTCCTCGGATTTGAACCACCAACCTTTCTTTAAACAAGTTCAACAGCTCAGTAGTTTAATCCGCTGTACAACCGGGAAGCCTGTGACTAACTTAAGAACAAAATCATTTATCTCTTTCTAACTGTGAACAATATCCATTCTTTTAAACCCAAACTATGATCTGACAAAAGATCTTCCAGATGTACCTCCACCCTTCTTGCCAGAGGTACTTATGTCCCATAAAAGCATTCCTTGCAGACATTTAGTGGCCAGGGAGAGGGATTCACAAAATCTACAGCTGAGCACTAGAAGGCAATGCCACTCCACTGGGGAGTGGAGTGGCAGGGGGGCAGATTATATGCCCAGTGGGTGTGGTGAATGGAGGTTTGGGGTATTTCCTTCTGCAGTGACCATAAAGGAACATACACCGATATAGGTTGCCATCCTGCTAATGGCATATACCAGTATAAATCCACCTTGTGCCTGCACATATCCTTTTTTGTTTGTTGTAAAGGCCAGAATTCTCTGCCTCCCACTGCAAAAACCAAAGCACACACACATGGACTATTGAGCTGCTATAGCCTTCCCTGACATTTTGTGACTAGTGTGTGCGTGTGTGTTTGTAAAGTGGAATGGAGTTGAATATGCGTCTAGCTAAGTCTCCATATAGTAGGCATTCTCAAACTGCAGCCATCCACTTGTTTGGGCCTCCAATCCCCAGAATTCCTGACCATTGAACAAGCTGGCTAGGGTTTCTGGGAGTTGGAGATCCAACAGCTGGAGGGCTCCAGTTTTAGGATGCCTGCCATAGAGAAAGGTTAAATGGTTACTGCACAGGATCAGAACTCAGGAGGATCCTGGTGGGTCAGTTGATGATGTAGTTGGTAGAGCAGTGGATTACAACTCTGGAGATCAGGTTTCAATTCCCTGCTTGCCCATAGAAATCCATTTCAGCCCCAGAAAACCTGATCATGGGCTTGCCTTAGGGCAGTATTTCTCAACCTGGGGGGGGGTCAGGAACCCTGGGGGGGGGGAGGTCGTGAGGGGGTTTCAAAAGGGTCACCAAAGACCATATGAAAACACATAGTTCCTGGTGTTAGGAACCCTTTCGCAGAGAAGGCTGAAGATCTCTCAGTTTGTCCTTGTCTTCCTTTCTGGAAACAGACGGCAAATCCTTCCACCAAAAGCATTCCTCCTGCTCTCTGCATGTAGGTGAATACTCCAAAAACTCAAGGTCAATGCCCACCAAACCTTTCCAGTATTTTCTGTTGGTCATGTGAGTTCTGTGTGCCAAGTTTGGTTCAATTCCATCATTGGTGGAGTTCAGGATGCTCTTTGATTGTGGGTTGATGATAAATCCCAGCAACTACAACTCCCAAATGACAAAATCAACCCCCTCCCCAACCCACCAGTATTTAAATTTGAGTATATTGAGTATTTGTGCCAAATTTCGTCCAGTGAATGAAAATGCATCCTGCATATCAGATATTTACATTGTGATTTGTAACAGTAGCAAACTTACAGTTATGAAGTAGCAACGAAAATAATTTTAGGGTTGGGGGTCACCACAACATGAGGAACACGAGGAAGTTTGAGAACCACTGCCTTAGGGTTACAATAAACTGTGAATGACTTAAAGGCACACAAGAATACAGCATGTCACAAACAGGATTCTAGCCTTTAAGAAACCTGTTTTTATGATCAAACACTATTAAACAATAGAAGATGTCATTTGATGGCTGAAGATATTGAGATTACTTCCATATCACCCTGTTTAATGCCTGGCAACAGTTGGCTCGTCACCTCACTTGGCTTAAACTATGTTTAAGTCATAGAATTTTATTGCACAGAAAATGAGTCCATTCAGAGTGCATTTTATTTATAAAAAACTACTTTTCATGGTGAGGCATATGTTTAACAATGTTTAGAGAAGATATTTACTGCCAGGAGAGGGAAAGCAAACCAATTCAGACAGGGAAGAAGAGGGAATGTTCTTTTTGAATGCAAACAGTAATAGCAAAGTGCCCATAACTGGAAAGGCAATGCTAAAATAAAGACCTACAAATGTAGACTTAAGACTCACCAGTAGCTTCTGGAGCAGATATAAATGGGGTTTCTAGATTTCTAGACCAGAGTTTCCAGTTTTCTTGAGTCATTTCTAGGGAGAAGACAAGAGGGCACATTCTTCCATTTTTTGGTTTTTATGTATTTACGTAGTTAACTTCCTTCCATTCAACGTCATGCCAAGGCTTACCTTCTATTCTGTATCTACTTTCTAGCTAAAAGTAGGTTGTCTGAATTTAAATGTTCCTCATCCATTCTCTGTAATTCCTTAACTGATTGTTAATTTCACTTTGATTCGTAAATGTAAAGGTTTCTCCTGACATTAATTCTAGTTGTGTCTGAATCTGGAGGGTGAAGCTCATCTCAATTTCTAAGCTAAAGAGCTGGCGTAGACTCTTCTAAGGTCATGTGGCCAGCATGACCTTGGAACACCGTTACCTTCCCACAGAAGCAGTACCTATTGATCTACTCACATTTGCACGTTTTGAACTGCTAGGTTGGCAGAAGCTGGACCTAATAGCAGGAACTCACCCTGCTCCCTGGATTTGAACTGCCAACCTTTCGGTCAGCAAATTCAGTAGCCCAGCAGTTTAACTCGCTGCGCCGCCAGGAGGCCCACTAATCACTCTGATTAGGGAATAACACATTCTATCCTTTCAAATGATTCATTGATTTCAACATTTCATTTCAATTCATTTCAAATATATTTGGTTTATCTTACCATGCTAACACAGATGCAGGTTGCCAACTCAAAAGGATGTTGTAAAGAACATTGAAAGTTGGTTAAAGGTAAAATAAGTATAGAAAGCAAAACCTATTTCTTGAAATTTAAGGAAAAGTTCCCTGTGTTCTTTGATGCACCATTTAATAACATTTCAGAAACAGGAGATGCAGATGTTTTTGTTGGGTTGCAAGAAGCCAAGGCTCTGACTGTAATTTCAGCTCAATGATGAAATGTTTTGTCTCCAGCACAATGGAGAAATTGCTCTCATTGCTTAAATTCTTGTCTGTACAAGTCTTTCACTTTTGAAGGCTTCTTATGGATTTTTAACTGAAAAGAGAGATTACCTTGATTGCCACCTTGTGGTTATTGGCTGAATGGTAACAATCCCCTTGAAGGGAGGAGATGGCCAGCTGGCTTTTTCATATTTTCATAGTGGAATGTAAAATCCAGGGAGAACAGGCTGCAGTCTTGTGTGGTCTTTTCTTTTATGAGAATCTCTACAACCCACACATGCATTTTCCATTTACAAAGCAACACAGCATGTTCAAGATCCCCTCAGAGAGAAGATAAGTAAGGCGTATTACATGATTGTAAATAAACCACCAACCAGCAAGCGTATCCACTTGAAATTGTTTGGAGGTCCATTAGTAGGATGCAGTCTAGTCTGCCTTTAGCCCCCATATGTTTGAACTATAAAATTCTATATGGACATAGTCCAAAGTTCTCTAAAATATTTTTACAGTGTCGTTAAATATTTTATAATGCAAGAACACAAAACGCATCTAAAAATAATTTTTCTGGATGGTCAAAAACACCCAGAAGTACACAAAAGACACCAATCTCAATTTAGCCATCTTGGCTTCTAGGGAAAGTTCTTGCTTAGAGGCTTATTTGTCTTTTTAGTGTTCCACAGTATCCATAGAACTCATCACCAATATCACATTTCAAATGAATTGATTTTATCCTCTCCAACTTTCACAATCATACATAGAAATTGAAACTACAATGGCCAAGATGATCCTAACTTTACTATTCAATTACAAATCTTTACACTAGAGCAGTGGTTCTCAACCTTCCTAATGCGCGGGCCCTTAATATAGTTTCTCATGTTGTAATGACCCCCAACCATAAAATTATTTTCATTGCTACTTCATAAGTGCATTTTCATTCACTGGACCAAATTTAGCACAATTACCCGATTTGAATACTGGGGTGTGTGTGTGATTTTGTCAATTGGGAGTTGTAGTTGCTGGGATTTATAGTTCACCTACAATCAATGAGCATTCTGAACTCCACCAGCAATGGAATTGAAGCAAACTTGGCACACAGAACTCCCATGACCAACAGAAAATACTGGAAAGATTTGGTGGGCATTGACCTTGAGTTTTGAAGTTGTATTTAACCTACATCTAGAATGCACTGTGGACTCAAACAATAATGGATCTGGACCAAACTTGGCATGGATACTCAATATGCCCAAATGTGAACACTGGTGGAGTTTGGAGAAAATGGACATTGGCATTTGGGAGTGGTAGTTGCTGGAATTTATAGTTCACCTACAATCAAAGAGCATTCTGAACTCCACCAACGATGGAACTGAACCAAACTTCCCACACAGAACCCCTCTGGCCAACATAAAATACTGTATTTTCTGATGGTCTTTGCAACTCCTCTGACACACCCTCGTGACCCCCCAGGGGTCCCGACCCCCAGGTTGAGAAAGGAGAAAGGAGATTCCTACAAGAAAGGAGATTCCATCTGAACATGAGGAAGAACTTCCTGACTGTGAGAACTGTTCAGCAGTGGAACTCTCTGCCCCGGAGTGTGATGGAGGCTCCTTCTTTGGAAGCTTTTAAACAGAGGCTGGATGGCCATCTCTCAGGGGTGCTTTGAATGCAATTTTCCTGCTTCTTGGCAGGGGGTTGGACTGGATGGCCCATGAGATCTCTTCCAACTCTATGATTCTATGAAACACTGCACTAGAGCATCTTCTCTAGTTCCTTCATAGCTGCCCTTTCAAATTCTACTTGATTGTGGTTTCCATTGTGATTCTTCAACATACTGTTATTTCAGCATCTTCAGTCTCTGCTTTAACACTATGTAAATAATTGTTTGTGGTCGTTATTGTTTTCATAATGTTCAACTATCAGCCTGCCTTTGCACATTCCTCTTTGCACTTTTCTGCTTAAAACAAAATCAAGAACTACAGCTGTAAATACCACAACCTCCAGCAGCTTTTGCTCTCTCTGGACATGCCCTATGCTAACATTTTTGGTCCCACACGTTTGCACTTGGCTCCAACTACTGAAAGATGGCCCCTAAGGATGTCTCTGACATTTAACTGGAGACCTTCGTCCTTTTTTTTTTTTTTTTAGTTCATCATCTTGCTTCACACAATAGTCACGCTGGTGATGGTGATTCTAGAAATCTGCAAGAAGGAAATAAGGCAATAGCTCACCATCTCTGTTAATGCTCAGGTTTGCTGTGGTACACAGATAGACAGTGGTACAGTAATTTCTAGGCTTTGGTCCTTCAGACATTTTTAACTTCAGCTCCCAGAATTCCTGTTGAACAAGATGGCTAGAGCTTCTAGGAGTTGAAGTTTGACGGCCCTTCCACACAGCCATATAACCCAGAATATCAAGGCAGAAAATCCCACTGGGATATCTGAGTCCACACTGCCATATATTCCAGCTCAAAGCAGAAAATGTGGGTTTTTATTCAGCTGTGTGGAAGCTGCCTAAGTGGAAATTAAATATCAAAGTTTGAGAACCATTACAATAGTATTGTATAATGTTTATGGCCTTGGAAGTTTCATTTTTGGAAGGATGGTGTGAAAGTATCTTGTTTAATAGGCCATCTTTTTCATAGACCATTTCTTTCAATATATTTTCATAGGAAAACTCCCTTGGAATCTCATTCAATTGTGCTCCTCATTACTTGTGTTATCTGCATTACAGAGTTATGTTGCTTTCATGCCACTGCAGTTTGGTGATGCATTTGGAATGTGTCGTCGAAGGCTTTCATGGCTGGAATCCAAGACGAACTGAACCACCTAAACTGGGCTTTACAGGCCAATGGATACTCCACCTCAGACATTAGAAGAGCTGCAAGACAAAAAACAAGCCACGGGAGAAAAGACAAAGATCCACTCAGAGGATGTGGAGATAAAGAGGAAAAAAAGTTGGAGCACACATTCCATATGTAAACAAGATACGTTTGTGGCATATTTTAGGTATATATTAGTGAAAGTAACTGTTTAACAACCATTGCAAAAAACTTCCTGCCCTGTTGTACATACTGATTTTTTTTTGTAGACACCTAGTTCTTGCCATACATCAAGGGAACACTGACTGCATAGGGAAGCTGATGAGGAAACACAAGCTACAAACTATCTGCAGACCCACCAGGAAAATCCAACAAATGCTACATTCAGCAGAGGACAAGAGGGATCCTCTCACCTCTGCAGGAGTCTACTGTATACCAATCAGCTGTGGACAAGTCTACATAGGGACCACCAAATGAAGCATTGCCAAAACACAAATCAAGGAACATTAAAGGCACTGCAGACTACTTCAACCAGAGAAGTCAGCCATAGCAGAGCACCTGATGAACCAGCCTGGACACAGCATATTATTTGAGAACATAGAAATGCTAGACCACGATAACAAACACCGTGTCCGGCTACTCAGAGAAGCCATTGAAATCTACAAGCATGTGGACAATTTCAACAGAAAGGAAGAAACCATGAAATTGAACAAAATCGGACTACCAGTATTTAAAAAACTCTAAATTTGTAACACTAAATAAAAAACAAAACTCAAACACAGGGGAACTCCAGACAAGAAACAGTCAGGGATGGCTAATCACCCCTCAACAAAGGATTTCCCCAGGCAGTAACAAGCCATTGAAATCTACAAGCATGTGGGCAATTTCAACAGAAAGGAAGAAAACATGAAAATGAACAAAATCGGTCTACCAGTATTAAAAAAATCTAAAATTATAACACTAAATAAATAAACAAAACTCAAACACAGGTGAACTCCAGACAAGAAACAGTCAGGGACGGCTAATCACCCCTCAACAAAGGATTTCCCCAGGCAGTAATAAGCCACACCTAAAACTGTCAGGCCATCAAATGCTAATCAAGGTGGCCAATTGAAACATTCACACCTAGCTCCAAAAGACAAGAGTTCTTTCTCCCACCCTGGACTTTGGAATGTATTTTAATAGCGCCTGAGAAGGGGAGGTTAAAATAAATCCAATTCTATGTTGTTGACCAGAACCAGGGATCCGCATTGTAGTGGGGAATGTTGGACCAGAGCTCTGTGGAATTGAATTCTAAGTACTCAAACAAACTATAAATTGCAGTATTCCTTAAGTTGGAACTATGGTGGTGAATCTAGTATGAAATTGATTTAATTCTATAGTACCGACACAGCTTGAATTTCAAATGTACACAAACTTGGCCTGTATCGTCTTCCCTTGTTTTTGTTGCAAGAGAGAGAGATAGGCCAATGTTATTAGTATTATTATTACTGAAGATGTTGGAATCTACAAATCAAAGACTGACAGCAAAAGACCAGATGCTACAGGCTGATAAATTGCCAGGGCATTATGCGGCTCCAGCTGCACCATATAAATGTGGCATTTTTATACCACGCTCCAATTTTCCATGTGGCATCGTATGGTTTCAGCATCTGGGCATCACGGCCGATGTCTCTCGTATATTTTGCTCAGAACTGTCATTACAATAATGAAGAAATTGTAGCAGACGTTAATTGTTGTTCCTACAGGCTATTGCAGCGAGGAGAGCAGGAGGAGGGATTAGCAGAGCAAACCGAGGGGCTGCCTAGGCATTTTGGACACCTTTGCTTTCTCTTTGTTCAGGACAAAGACTGGATTAAGAACACTTCAAAGTACCAGGGCTTCTGAAATGAGAGAATCTGAGAGTCCTTTAAATTTATGAAAATGCAATTTTCTCTATTTTAAAAAAAGCAATTTTCTAGATCTTGTGTACTCAAAATTTGTTTTGCATATCTCCCTCTGTGTTTTGTTTTAAAAAATGACCCCGAAAGTTAAATGTTCTGATTTCCACCTTCTTCATCTGCTCTGATATGAGTCTGAATTACTACAATTTGACACCACATCAACTGCCATGGCTCAGTGATATGGAATTCTGGGATTTGTAGTTTGTTAGATATTTACTAGGGATGTGCAATTCAGTTAAACCCTGTTCTGTTTTGGTATCGGGATTTTCATGGACCTCCAGATCCATTTTTCGGGAGCCTCCCAAATTTGGTGAGGAAAAATAATCCATTTTTTCAATCTAGCAACCAAAAGATCAGAGACTATTCGGCCCATTGGCATCGATGGAGAATTTACGAGGCTCCCCTTTCTGACATTTTTAGGACATCAGTCTTAGGAAATCACCCTTTCTGGGATTGTTTCTCCTTATATCCTTCAATAAGACCTGAATTAAAGGCATGAAAGTTAAGAAAACACCCTTTCTGGGATCCTTTCTCCTTATATTGTGGCAACATGGCCACAATCCATCTATTGCTCCATGATGGCATTGCTTTCTCCTTCTTGATGCATAGCTACTTCTCCTTCCTGATGCATAGCTACTTCCAGTAAGACCTGGATTAAAAGCATCAGTCTTAAGAAGCCACCATTTCTGGGATTGTTTCTCCCTGTATCCTTCAATAAGACCTGAATTAAAGGCATAAAACTTAAGAAACCACCCTTTCTGGGATCGCTTCTCCGTATATCTTTCAATAAGACTCGGATTAAAGGCATTGGATTTAAGAAACTACCCTTTCTGGGATCATTTGCCCTCGACACCCTTTCAATGAAGCTGAGTTAAGGCATCCTTTTTTCAATGGGAGCCATACCACCTGAAGGAGCATTAGCCTCCTCATTTTATGGCAGCTTTACCCTTCTCTGTTAGAAAGCTCGTCCCACAACAAAATACAAATTAAATCTCCACTGTAGATAATCTCTTAGTATTGCTCACCATTTTACAATTGTAAATGATAGTAATAGAGAGTTGAGATCCTGTATCTGGAGATGTAAATACCTGAGGAGCTATTATTATTATTATTATTATATTTATTTATACTCTGCTTTATCTCCCCTGGAGGGGACTCAAAGCGGCTAGTTTCCAGCACAAGGCCAAACAACAGGGGGATGAGCAGAGATGTTTTCAGCTGTTGGATGTGCAGTAACAAGCATTTGCAGGGAAAGCATGTCCAGCTACTGGAAAACAGTTGGATGCATCCTTGGTTATCCCCTTGCTCTCTGACAACATGGAAATGCCTGTGTTGGGGGGCTGCACTGCTTAAAAGGTAGATTTTTGTATAGTTGGAATAGAGATTTTGACTTGGCACATAAAAGAGAGAAAGGGAGTACAACAAGAAAATAAAGTAATAGCACCTTAGAACAAACTGGTTTTTTATTTTAGCACAAGATTTTATGGATAAAACCCACTTCTTCAGGTGCAGTACAGAGCAGTATTTTAACACAATTACTGTAAAAATGAATGGTGAAGGCATTGTGAACTGTGATGTATGTCTTCAAGCTGTTTTTTACCTATGGCAATCCGAGGGCAAACCTATTGTGGGGATCCTCCAAGGCTAAGAGTGTATGATTTGCTAAGAGTGGCAGCAGTGGCAACATGGGCACAATCCATCTATGCTCCATGATGGCATTGATTTCTTCCTGACGCATAGCTACTTCCAATGAGTATCCTGGAGGTGGGGGGGGGGGGGTCTTTAGCTTTGAAACAGCTTTACCCTGCTTTAGGCAAAGTGAGGGGAAACTCCAGAGTACCCCACGACTTCAGGATAGTTTTCATGACTTTGCCTCAAGCAGGGCAAGGCTGTTTCAAAGCTAAATAATGCCCCTGAGATACTCATTGGAAGTAGCTATGCATCATGAAGACAGGCACACTTCCATTTGTGTTAAGCCCAGGGGTTTGGCTTGCGTGGACAAGCCCCTCTGTATCCTCAGAACTCTTTTCCAGCATCACCTGGAGGAGCCCTGAATGGCAGTGAAAGAAAAGGAAGGCAGAATAACCTAAAGTGTCACATTTACTGCTGATGAGTGAGATAATGCATAAGAGACTTTAATATTTCAGCTATGATTATGAAATGATTTAAGTGATAAATCATATCTTTCTAGGATCAAAGAAAAGCTTGTCTGCAGTGCTGTTTGATGCTTTACATTTACAGATAGACAGATAGCTAATGTCGTGGAAACTGTACACGTAGATCAGATTCATGCACATCATCAAAGTCTACTTCACCACAAATACGATTCCTTTTCACATGAAAGTCCCGGCATTTTGACCTCCAATGACATATAAAGCCAACTTCACAAATCAAACAGACTAGAAGGGACCCAAACAATTGGGAGTTCCCTCCAAGCCTATGGCACAGTTTTGGAAACTCTTTTGCAACAAAACCAGTACATTTTGCATTGTCCCAAAATTTGAATTAATGAGTGCCCCCACTTCTGTCCCTGTTTGGCTAGGAAGGCATCAGCACTTGGGAGAAGAAAAGGAAATAAAAACAGTGCTAATTTGAATTTGGGATGTGGCCTGCAATACAACTTCATTGTAGTGTAACCTCCCTACTCTTCTAGGCATTCTCCTTTTGTCTACATTACATTGGTAAGGCATAAAAGCCTGCCCTGTACTAAGCCCCAGGACTGTGTGTGGATGGGCCCCAAGAATAGAAAGTCAGTGTGATATAGCCAAAATAATATTTGGGATTTAGAACATTCAAATCCCAGCACTTACTGGGCCATCACATTCACTAGGTGACCATTTCTCTCTCTACAGGTTTGATTTGAGGACAAAGCAGGAAGAAACCTGTTATGAAGGCCTTGCCTAAGACTAGGATTGTCAGAGTAAAATTGGATAGGGCTGCTGTATCTTTAATGGCTGTAGAAAAAGGGGAATTTTAGCAAATGGTTCTTGTTACCTGGTTGAGCAAGAATTATCATCTGTTGGTGTTCCCTCTTCTATACAATTCAGGGCCCTTCCACCAGTCATATAACCCAGAATATCAAGGCAAAGAATCCACAATATCTGCTTTGAACTAGGGGTGCTTGTAGACAGCAGCAAATTGCAAAAAAACAAAAACAAAACAAAAAAACCTGGGACTTCAGGAGAGGTCTACATACAGACTGGATGGTCCCGGGATTTCTTCCTCCATTGTCCACACTTGCTGCTTCGTTGTGGGATTTAGAGGCTCCCAAGGTGGCCACCATGGGACTTCCACCCGAAATTTCTGCTTTTTTTTTAAAACTTAAAATGCGAACATGCAAACATATGAATCATTGCATAAGTTCTGTTCCTGGGTTATATAAGCTGCAGGGCCATCTGTTCAAACAGGGTGTTGTTCCTGGGTTAAATGGCTCTTATTGTGAAAAGATGCACAACATTGACTGGGGGGGGGGGGACAACTTTGTCCTGGCCATAAAAAATGTGCCCGCCACACATGTCATGAAGTTTCTGGCACACAAACAAAGTTTTCACATTCTACTCAACTGTCACCTTTTTTTTTAGTAACCAACCAATCGGGAACAAACATCTAAAACTTGGGAACAAACCTAGATTTAAAATCCCATAATTTCTGAGTGCAGGGACATGCAGACATCCGAAAATGCAGATTTTTGGCTCAGAACTGGGATCTTGTGTTTTTTGCCATTTGTAGCAATTGCTTCTGCGCTTACAGGGAACGGCATGTGGCCATCCTCCTGTTTTTTGCAGAAGCTCCTGGTGTAAAAGTACTGTCTGGATGGGCCCTAGGTTATCTGAGTCCACACTATAATCCAGTTCAATGTGGATTTCATATAGCTGTGTGGAAGGGGCCTTAATCTACAATGCCATATAATTTAGTTCAACGCAAATAATGTGGATTGTGTAGAGGGGGCCTGAACCAATACATATTGCTCCCTAAAACAAAGTATATAGGGTTTCCGAAGGCTCCTGTATCATTAAGCGTTGGGTAGAAGAAATTTTGGTAGGCGCTGCTGGTCAGATGATCATCTAACAAGCAACCCCTGCTGAAGCCTTCTCCTTTTTTTCACTCTAGCAACCCTAAAATAACAAGATGGTTCCTTTCTCCTCTCATGTTTTGAAAGACTACCAGAGAAATCTTTCTTTTGCATTGGTGGTAGGACAGTGTCTTCCACTAGAGTGAAGGCAGAAGGGTAGCTTACAGCAAGTTAGAATTATAGAATCATAGAGTTGGAAGAGACTACAAAGATCATCCAGTCCAATCCCATTTGTGCCACTTAGGAAAAGCACAATCTAAGAACCCCTCACAGATGACCATCCAGGCTCTGTTTAAAATGCCTCCAAAGAAGCCTCCATCATCTCAAGGCAGAAGATCCCACATTATCAGAGTGTGGACTCAGGCCCCTTCCACACAGCTGAATAAAATCCCACATTATCTGCTTTGAACTGGAATATTTGGCAGTGTAGACTCCGATAACCCAATTCAAAGCAGATATTGTTGGATTTTCTGCCTTGATATTCTGGGGTATAGGGCTGCATGGAAGGGCCCTCAGAATATCAGACTGAGAATCATAGTGTTGCCACCTACTAAAACGGTTATGCATTTGTAACTACCCAAGTGAATTCTGGTCTATATATATGTAACATTTCAAGGGACTGCTATACTGTCTCTGATCTGAGCTAACCCTCTGATGCAGACAAGACCCAAGGGATAAGCACAGAATGCTTCTTTCTTCTGTGGTTATGGCAAGACCAACTGCTTAGGAAAGTAAACTGTTTGCCTGACACTCTTGGCAAATGCACCCGGACGAAAGCAGACAGGAGAGGTGCCAGGGAAATGGCCCAGAAATTGTAGCTGCGGTCTGTGGTTCAGCGACTGCAGGAGCTCCCTTGGGCTGCCGAGTTCATATTGCACACAAATTAATGAAGTCCTCTGTTTCACCTTCATGCGAGGCACGAAGAGAGGGCTCCCCGATTGCTTGCTGCTGCTTTCTTGTTAAACTGCAGCCGCTCTCACTGGGCCAACGGGAAAGTGTGAGAGTCCGTGATACCTGATCAGCAAGCTAATATCATTATTTGCAGCTGCTGAAAGAATACGTCATGAAGCTGGACCTTATGTGGCACTCAGACACTTTCCACAGAGGGGTCTTTCCCAAGGAGTATGGCGTGGCGAGCTGTCTCTTGCAGACATTTATATACAGACTAGGATTCCTAGTCGGCACAACTCCCCGAGCCAACATAAAGGACTATGGTGCATCTAAATTGTAGAATTAACACAGCTTGACAACAATTGTCATGACTCAAAGGTATGGAATAATGGGAACAGTAGTTTAGAAATCTTTAGGCTTATTGGCAAAAGAGTGTTGAAGTCTCACCAAGTTACAAATCCCAGGATTCCACATCATTTAGCCATGACAGTTTAAATGGTGTCAAACTGCATTAATTCCACAGTGAAGATGTGCCATGTGCTGCAAATTAATTAAAGGCATTTCTTATCCTTTATGATTTTTCTTTTAATCCACACAGAACCTATCAGATTCTACAAGCCTTGATTCAGACATTAGAGTACAGCGGAGAGCAGTTAACCTTCATGTCACATTGCTTTGTTCAGTAGCAGCATCTCTCTCTCTCTCTTTTAAAGGCTAAGCAAATTACAGCAGTTTATGACAATTGCATTTCAATTTTGTTCAAGTGTCCTTTTTTGATGTCATTGTGATGGTCTGCTTTGGTTTCAAACAGATGTTAGTTTTAACTGCTGCTGGTTTTGCTTGTTGGTTTGGGTCCATTATTTTGTCATAGTACACAATTTTATTTTATAGTATACTCATTTTATATAAGCCACCATGGGTGCTTTCCCCTTTCATTCTCATAATTCTGTATATGCCCCTTGCCTTCTGAGGGAGGCATCCTCGATCCATAATTGCAAAAGTTCAGTTCCTTGCCCACAGCTATGATAATTTCCCGTCGGCTATTTCGCTTCTTCTTCCTGAATGGCTTCTTCTTTTCTGCGGAAAGGGGAAAAAAGATGTAAATATTGGAAAGTCATGTTTGGCTGGGCTAGAAGTGGTAAACGTCTTTACCCAGACACATTCACACCATTCAAATTCTGTGAATAGGGCAGGCCGGCTGATAGCATGACCTTGTCTGGAAGCATTTTCTGTCTGTGCAGCTTTTCACAACGCTGTCTGAGGGCAGCTGAAGAAACCTTCGCTAGTGTCATGTTTTACATGGGAGTGACATTTCCTCCAACTGTCCTGAACTGCCACTTAATCTTCAACTCATTTTTCAGTTACTTTTTAATTACTTTTCAGTTACTTTTCTATCCCCTTCAGTTACTTTTCTCTCTCCTCTGTCTTCCCCTTTTGTGCTCAGTTTACTTTGATTGCTGCAAACGGAGTTCAAAGTACATTCAGGCTGAATATATACTGCCATATAATAATGCATGGAACTGCCTTATATGGCCAGTGTAGACCAGGGATGGGCAAGCTTCAGCCCCCCAGATGTTTTGGACTTCAACTCCCACAATTCCTAACAGCTGATTAGGAATTGTGGGAGTTGAAGTCCAAAACACCTGGAGGGCTGAAGTTTGCCCATGTCTGGTGTAGACCCATATCATGCAGGGAGCTGAGGGTAGGCCAAAACCGGTCGTGGATGGCTGATCCACAAGCTACTTATAAGAGGATACAACTGTATTAAAAATTTGCACCATATTGTTTGTTGTCGCTGTGAGGTTAACAGTGCAGCATGTTTATATACTGTTGTTGAATTATATTATTGTTTATGTTATACAAGCCATATCATATATGGTCAAACCCCCTTGATTCTGCACCACCACCCTTCAAGGGTTAGAAGGCATGATTCTCAAGTTTGCAGACGACACCAAATTGGGAGGGATAGCCAATACTCCAGAAAACGGGAGCAGAATTCAAAATGATCTTAACAGACAAAACTAACAAAATGAAGTTCAGCAGGGACAAATGCAAGATACTCCACTTAGGCAAAGCAAAGCAAAGTTTATTGAATAGTCTATTGACCGCATCAACATTAAAAACAAAAACAGACATGTGCACAAACAGACAACAATCACCATCCCAAGACCCCCCACAACAGCGAACCAACACACATTATTATCATTAAATTGTCAAGATAAAATTTCATAACACAAAAATTAAAAATGAAGGTTAAAATGAAGGTTAAAATAGCTATTACACAATCCCAAGCCACTTCAGATATCTGCATCACCCCTACAGTTGACCCCAATCGCCTCCACATACGCAGTTCTCAGCTGCGTTGCTTTATACTCCACTTTGGCAGAAAAAACAAAATGCAAAGATACAGAATGGGGGATGATGCCTGGCTCAACAGCAGTACGTGTGAAAAAGATCTTGGAGTCCTCGTGGACAACAAATTAAATATGAGCCAACAATGTCATATGGCGGCTAAAAAAGCCAATGGGATTTTGGCCTGCATAAATAGGAACATAGTGTCTAGATTCAGGGAAGTCATGCTAACCCCTCTATTCTGCCTTGATCAGACCACACCTGGAATGCTGTGTCTAATTCTGGGCACAGCAATTGAAGAGACATATTGACAAGTTGAAATATGTCCAGAGGAGGGTGACTGAAATGATCAAGGGTGTGTAGAACAAGCCCTATGAGAAGAGGCTTAAAAGAGCTGGCCATGTTTAGCCTGCAGAAGAGAAGGCTGAGAGGAGACATAATGAGGGCCAAGTATAAATATGTGTGGGGAAGTCATAGGGAGGAGGGAGCAAGCTTGTTTTCTGCTGCCCTGGAGACTAGGACGCGGAACAATGGCTTCACATTATAGGAAAGAAGATTCCACTTGAACATGAGGAAGAACTTCAAAACTGTGAGAGCTCTTCAGCAGTGGAACTCTCTTCCCCAGAGTGTGGCAGAGACTCCTTCTTTGGGGTTTTTTAAGCAGAGGCTGGATGGCCATCTGTCAGGGGTGCTTTGAATATGATTATCCTGCTTCTTGGCATGGGGGTTGGATTGGATGACCCATGAGGTCTCTTCTACCTCAACGATTCCATGAAAAGCTTCTGAAAAACAAAGGATTTGCTTTTTCTTTTATACCCTTGTCCTTAAAAGTTGGGATTCTCTTATGAACTACATCTTATATGGTTAAACCCCCTTGACTCTGCACCCCCTTTCCAACCAAGGATGCATTCCTTCCCAAGTTTTCAGTCACATGGCTCACTGCCTAAAATGGTTGTGAGCAAATTTCCCAATTCTTTCTATCATGCACTTCATCACTGACCATGGTCAGATGTTTCCTAGCATCATGCATCCCAGTTTTCATCTGCGAAATGATGGACAGTATGGAGTGAGTCAATGATGGGTTGGTCAACCTTATCATTCAGCTGTTTGCCAATAAGAATTCCCTGTATGCATTTTCCAGCAATTATGTTTTGCACAGAAGTATAGGAGGCCTTTCAGACTGAAATGAGACAACATCCGCTTTGTGTGTGTGTGTCTGTGTGTATTTCTTATGCAAAAGCAATGGAATCCCTCTAGCACACCAGTTTCCCTTCTTAGCTCAATCTAGGACTCTTGTTTGCTGCTTAGGGAGACTTCAAGCTGGTGAAAAACAGTCAAAAAGCAACGCCAGCAAAAACGGAGCAACTGGTGTGCCAAAGTCCTTTGAATGAACTGGTGAACTTTTTTGCTCCCCTTCCTACATCCCCAGCTATTTCCTGTTTATCCCAGCCTTCTGATATCACTTTTGTTTCTCTCCCTTACAGGCAAAGTGACTGACAACGTATGAATTTGTACCATGGCTTGGAAAAGAAAGCTCTTGGAAGGTTTGAATAGAAGGGCACTCCGGTGATACCTAATAAATTGCTAATGTTTTTTCCATTAGCCTTAGGGTAATAGCAATTTCCGAAAAGGCAATCATTACGCAAAATGGCATAACTTATACATGGCACTTAATATAAAGAGTTCATGACATAGAAAAAAGAGGGGAAGGGAAATCTGGCCAAATGAGCAAGAAGAGAAAACAATTGATGAAAGCATACAAACAAATAATATATTACAATGCATTTATATTATGACGAACATTATTCATTTGTAACTAAATAATGATTGCTTCTTTTCTGCTTAATCATCTGCTTCTAATGAGCCTTTGCTCAACTTCATCTTAATTTCTGCAGCCGACAAAACAAAACAAATCAAAAATGTATATATGCATCTACCCTTTCACAGATAATGGAGGGAGGTGAGGGTTTCTGTGTGACTGAGAATTTCATTTCCGACTTTTATCTGAATTTATTAGTGTTCATAAAGGTTGCTGCAAGTTTACTGGGCTGTATGGCCATGTTTCAGAAGCACTCCCTTCTGACATTTTCCCTAGATCTATGGCAGGCATCCTCAGAGGTTGTTTATTGGAAACTAGGCAAGTGGTGTTTATATGTCTGTGGAATGTTCAGGCTGGGAGAAAGAACTCTTGTCTGCTGGAGGCAAGTGTGAATATTACAATTGGCCTTGCAGCTTCAAAGCCTGGCTGCCTCCTGCCTGGGGGAATCCTTTGTTGGGAGGTGCTAGCTGGCCCTAATTGTTTCATGTCAGGAATTCCCTTGTTGTTTGAGTGTTGCATTTTATTTACTGTCCTGATTTTAGATTTTTTTAAAACTACTGGTTGCCAGATTTTGTTCATTTTCATGGTTTTCTCCTTTCTTTTGAAATTGTCCACATGCTTGTGGATTTTAGTGGCTTCTCTGTGTAGTGTGACATGGCGGTTGTGAGAGTGGTCCAGCATTTCTGTGTTCTCAAATAATATGCTGTGCCCAGGTTGGTTCATCAGGTGCTCTGCAATGGCCGACTTCTCTGGTTGAAGTAGTCTGCAGTGCCTTTCATGTTCCTTGATTTGGATTTGGGCAATGCTGAGTTTGGTGGTCCCTATGTAGACTTGCCCACAGCTGCATAGTATATGGTAGACTCCTACAGAGGTGAGATGATCCTTCTTGTCCTTTGCTGAATGTAGCATGTGTTGCATTTTCTTAGTGGGTCTGTAGATCATTTGTAGGTTGTGTTTCTTCATCAGCTTCCCTATGTGGTCAGCACAGCCTTAGACAACACTGTGTTCGCAAAATTCTTCATAGCTGAAATATGAAGAAATTCAAGAATGTAGATAGCTGAACAGACAGACAGCAAAGTATTTACCCATCTAGGCAGAGGGCTTTGGTGCCTGGATCTTCAAAAATCTTAAGTCTCTGTGCATTTAGTCACATTGGTGCTGCACAGATATCTCACTTGAGAAATACTTGATTTTTAACTATTAAATAGAACATAAATACATTCTCTAAAAGCACCCGGTTTCTCCTGATCTTGGAAGTTAAACAGGTCAGCCTTGGCTAGTACTTGGATGGGAGACCTCCGGTCAATACCAGCTGCGATATTTCAGAGGAAGGAACTGGAAAACCCCTGAGTATTCCTTGCTTTTAAAAAAAAACTGTTAAATGCATAGGGTCACCATAAGTTGACAGGCAACTTAAAGGCTCATGCGCGCACTCTGTAATGCTTGGAAAAAGAGAACATATGGTAACTTTAGATAAGACTATATGTCCTATGTAGTTTCATGATTCCTCTTTATATTTACTGTATTTGCATTCCTCTCTTTTGGTCATTCTCTGACAGCCAGGCACAGACATATATTGGCTGCAATCCAGCGTCTCCCAGCATAGCATAAATGTCTGCATGCGGAATATGCTGCACCAGCATTACACAACCCCCATGCAGAATGGCAACATTGTGTGACACGTGCTAGTGATTGAGTGGTGTTGTGCAATGTACAATGAGAAAAGCACAACCACAAGGTGTAATGTGTAGCCACAATGCAAAATACTCAACTGACACATGAAATTCCACTTCCACCATTGTCAGGAGAATATGTTTATTGCATGACGGTAATTAATCCACCCCACGCAGGCATGTAGCAGGGGGGGGGGGGGCTTTAGGGGCTTCACCCCCCCCCCAAATTCTCATGGTGGTTCGCGAAAAGGCTCTTTCACGCAGCCCTATATCCCAGCCCTATAACCCAAACTGGGTTATCTGAGTCTACACTCAGATAATGTGGGATTTTCTGTCTTGATATTCTGGGATATAGGACTGTGTGGAAGGGCTCTATGTTACCTGGAGGCAGACTTTCCCCCTGACACACTTTGCTCCCCTGTTCTCCACAGATGCCATCAAAAGAGGAGCTTGTAGCTTCCAGCTAGAAAGCAAGGGTGCTGCCCATTCCTTTGCCTGGCACCTGTGTCCCAGGGCATGGGTCCAGGCAAAGTAGGGAAGGTGGCACGGTGCCACTGCAACAGATGGGCATGAGCGCAGGCAGTCTGGGCCCCCGTGCTTGCATCGGTGGAGGGTGTTGACTGTTTAGGGCAAACATCTCCCAGCTGAGAATGGCGAAGCAGCTGTTGGCCTCAAGTTTATGTACCTATAATTAAGGGCGATACAATTTCTAATCCTGCTCAGTTTGAGCCAGATTAATTGGCAAGCTATAAATAGCTCCCAATGACCCTATAAGGGATGTTTTGCATGTGTGCGTGTGTGGTATTAAGGCAACAGAACTATCTGAAGGAACTCTCTCCATTTGATACAACCTCTTTATTCATACATGGTTTGGTACCTTGGAGCGTCTTTCTGCTGCCACTGTCTACCACTGAAGAACTTCACAGCTACAAGGCTTGGTCTTAATAGTCAGATGGGCACTTGCTAGTGCGAATATTTGCTTTTTTATTTTGAACTAGCCATCCTCTGCCATGTGTTGCTGTGGCCCAGCCTGTGTTTTGTGTGTGTATGTGTGTGTGTATATTTGTGTATATATATGTGTGTTTTCATATATAAATAGTTTTGCACATGTGTTGTAATGTAGTTTTTTTGGCTTTTTAAGTCTCTTCTACTGTGTTTTTCAGTGTTTTCATGAGTGATGGTCACTTGTTGGCTTGATATGTGTATTGTGTCCAAATTTGGTATCAATTCATCCAGTGGTTTTTGAGTTATGCTAATCCCACAAACAAACAAACATTACATTTTTATTTATATAGATGGCAACTCCCAGCGTCCCCCAACTTTTTGACTGGTTAGGCTAGGCTGATTCTGGGAGTGGCCAACGCCCATTCCTAACTCTCCCAAGCTCTCCATCCACTAGTGAGATTGCTGTGCCAGCAGCACCAGCAGGAAGAGCAAGCTGCAGCAACTCTCTATTAGGACAGGCAACCTGCATCACTGCCATCTCATGCACTACTATAATAAAGTCAGTGTGGACTGCAAATGCACTTGACCACCATTATCTAGCACTTCCAATTGCATCAGATGGCACTGATTCAGCCCTGCAGAATTCAAAACAATCTGGACAGATTAGAGATATGGGACAAAAACTAACAAAATGAAGTTGAACAGGGACAAATACAAGATACTCCACTTAGGCAGAAAAAATGAAATGCCAAGATACAGAATGGAGGATGATGCCTGGCTCGAGAGCAGTAGGTGTGAAAAAGATCTTGGAGTCCTGGTGGACAACGTTAAATATGAGCCAACAATGTCATGCGGCGGCAAAAAAAGCCAATGGGATTTTAGCCTGCATAAATAGGATTATAGTTAGTCATGCTACCCCTCTATTCTGCCTTGGTCAGACCACACCTGGAATCACACTGTGTCCAATTCTGGGCACAGCAATTGAAGGGAGATGTTGACAAGCTGGAATGTGTCCAGAGGAGGGCAACTCAAATGATCAAGAGTGTGTAGAACAAGCCCTATGAGAAGAGGCTTAAAAGAGCTAAGCATGTTTAGCCTTCAGAAGAGAAGGCTGAGAGGAGACATGATGGACATGTATAAATATGTGAGGGGAAGCCATAGGAAGGAGGGAGCAAGCTTGTTTTCTGCTGCCCTGGAGACTAGGATGCGGAACAATGGCTTCAAACAACAGGAAAGGAGATTCCACCTGAACATTAGGAAGAACTTCCTGCCTGTGAGAGCTATTCAGCAGTGGAACTCTCTGCCCCGGAGTGTGGTGGAGGCTCCTTCTTTGGAGACTTTGAAACAGAGGCTGGATGGCCATCTGTCAAGAGTGCTTTGAATGCGATTTTCCTGCTTCTTGGCAGAGGGTTGGACTGGATGGCCCAGGAGGTCTCTTCCAACTCAATGATTCTATAATTATATGAATGGCTCTAGATCGCACACACATCTTAGTTATAGAAAGTTCCTCCTGATGTTAGACTTGCATCAGGGGGACCTGGGTTCATATCCTAACCTTGAAAATGTTGCAACAGAACCCTAAAACTCAACTTTTTTGTTTCTTTCTGTATGCCATTTGAGAAATGCCCCTTTTCTTTTCAAAGATACCAATGTTGAACTATCCTTCAATTGGTGGCAGAGGTCAACTGTTGTCCCATTCAGAAATCTGTCTAAGAATTAGTACTCATGGAAGTATACCAATTGAATGAGCACTCCTTTTCAAAGTCCAAGGGTGAACTGAGAGTCGAGGTGGGACTCATGTGACCTTCCAGAGGTTTCTGGATGAAAACTCCCAGTGTTCCTGTCTATTGGCTATGTGGGCGGCCTGCCCTTATTCTTTCCATGCCGTTTCTTCCCCTGGTAATGAATTTTCTCTTCAAGAAATAATGCACATGTACTTTATCAACTGACGTACACCTGTGTTAACATGAGCATGACACCTTAAACAGAAAATTAACCATGTGTCTCTCTAAACTCTACCTATCTAAAATTAATGTGTCAGAAATTCCATGAAAGCATCAATAATGTCACCTGAATATGAACTGAAGAGCTTTCCTAAAGTGATTTCTGCCCTTGATTGTATGTTTGCAGTGACTTCATTTCCAGAAAACGTGTTAAATCTCCAGAGGGCTTCAGCTTTTTGACTTGCCAGGCAATTCTAAATTGTTTTACGGAAACCAGAGAGCCTCAGAGCTTCCCTGTATCTGAAACTATTAACTGGATCACTATGTAGCTTTGGATACTGTGCCAAAATTAATATAGCTCTGCTTATTTTCCTCTGTTTTATCCATTCTCCTGTACATATTGGCAAAAGCAGAAAGGAGACATCTCATGCGGAGGGACTTTGATCTGCAGCGTGCCTCCCAAGGACTTCCAAAAGAAATAAAACAAAAGAGTTTGGAAAAACAGCTTTTCCTACACATTGGTGCAGAATGGAATTAATGGAAAGCAAAGGAAGATGTCATTTGGCAGTGTAGAACTTTACTGGTAGTCTAACTCTCAGAATCCATCAGTCAGTACAACAATGGACCATGCTGGCTAGGGGCCCCATGGCTGGAAAAGTTCATACCCTCCGACTGGGTACATTTGTTTGGAACAATCTCAATTAATCCTCTGTTGTCCCACTTTTTCAACTGCTTTAAAAAAAGTCTCAGTGCCTCTCACATCAATGGCTGCAAACTGATCTCTAAGTGCAAAAGTAATTTGTACTCAACACAGCAGAAGGAGGAGGAAAGGACAGAAGCTTCCCTTTCCTAGTAAGCTCAGGCAAAAGCAAACTGCTATATCCTCTCCTAGCTTCTTGATTCTTTGTCATCAATGACTTCTGATATCTTTACTGCTCTCTGATGTTGCTTAGTTTGCCAGTTTTGATCTGTGAAATATAGGAGTACAGAAAAGTTACTTATTTAGACAATAATTGCCTGAAGATCCCATGTTCTGAGCAAAGGGGTGCTGTCACACTACAAAATGGATCTCAAGCAGCCAGTTTTGCATTATATATACTGTACAGATTCATGTATATGTGTAGAAACCTTAGTCAAAATATTGGCCTTCAAAACCTGGAATGACTTATCCATATATCATTGCTAGTACTGTACCTTGACTCTTATAAAACAGGATCAGTACTTACTTTTCTGAGTAGCGTCATGAAAAACATGACTTATACATACATACATACATACATACATATATGAAAATCATTTTTAGTAATAGGAAGTAAGGGCATTTAAAGCTTCAGAGAGCTTCTGTTCAACTATTTTAAAGCTCCTTGCTTGAGCGATGATGGCATGATTGTCAGCATAGATCAAACTCTCTGTCCCTTCCAGCAGGGACTGATCATTTGTGTAAATGTTAAACATTGATGGAGCAAGCACACTCCCCTTAGGCAGGCCGTTCTTCTGTTTTCACCATCTGCTTCTCTGACCCTGGAACGCAACAAAAAAGCTCCTGTTTTGTAGTAGATTTCCTATGAAGCAGGTGAGATGGTAATCTTTATGATATACATTTTTTCTCAGGAGGAGATGATGATTTACATTCTCATAAGCTGCTCATTGGAGGAAAAGATATTAGAGGCAAAGATGAAGTACTCTGGCCACATAATGAGAAGACAGGAAAGCGTAGAGAAGACAATTATGCTGGGGGAAATGGAAGGAAAAAGGGAAGAGGGGACAACCAAGGGCAAGATGGATGGATGGTATCATTGAAGTGACTGGACTGACATTGAAGGAGCTGGGGGTGGTGACGGCCGACAGGGAGCTCTGGCATGGGCTGGTCCATGAGGTCATGAAGAGCCGGAAGCAACTGAACAAATGAACAACAACAACAAAGATGCTTACAGATCTATGTAATCTTCAAAACCTATGTGCTGAGTCAGGTTCAGCACTTGTGATGTGCAGCTTTTGCCTTTCCTAAAACTAGCTTAATGAGACATGCTGCATTATCACAGGATGTTTATGCCCTACACCACTGGAGAAATTATACTGCATCACCTGATATTTGTCGGGAAGTAGCAGCATGTAATGAAAAGCCCAAGGCATTGACATCTCCAGCCCATCCTCTGTTTGGATATTATATAGCATACCAATGGCTTAAATCAAGAAATAGTTTCCTAAGATCTCCAGAGATACTAGCAGGAACACCTCAGGAAGCAAGAGTCCAATAGCGGCAGGTTAAAACATGGAACCTCAATCAATGGCTGATAACCAGATGAGAAACTCCCCCCTGGGCACACAGAAGACTGAACGACTTGGAAGGCAATGAACAGACTGAGCTCTGGCACCACGAGATACAGAGCTAACCTTAAGAAATGGGGCTGCCAACATGCGAGTTTAGAGAAGAGCAAACCACAGACCACTTACTACAATGCCGTCTGAGCCCTGCCACATGCACAATGCAAGACCTTCTTATAGCAACACCGGAGGTCAAGTTTTTAACTTTGTTTGTGGTTTAAAAAAATAAATTATAACTGTATTCTCAATTTGTTTCTGACTAAATAAATAAATAAATAACTTCAGTAATAGCCTATTCCATTACGCCTTGACCCACACTGGGACATTTCCTATGGCTTTCTAGGAATGTTCTTTTTGTGCCCAGTATCCTGCGTAATGGTACCTGAGAAGCATGTATAGAGGCTGTGCTCCACCAACTACTTCACCTAAACAACAAAGCTGGTACACGAGCCAACACAGACTTAGCAAGATCAGCGAGGCTGAGCTATTTCATACAGTTTGTAAATGGCACTGTGGGCCATCACAGCCCTTTGAGATATATATATATATATATATATATATATATATATATATATATATATATCCGGCTCCCTTTCTTGCCAAATTAATATTGCACTGTGAGTGATCTGCAAGGTTAAATTGCTTTTAATTTTAGCTTAATTATGTGTAGAAGCACAAATAACTAACAGCATCGATCTGAACTTGGCACCAAAGGCTGCTTCCAAATGGCAAGGCGTATTAAGAGATCGAACTATTAAAGATGGATAATGAGCAAAATAATTATGTGTTTCCAAGCCGTAAAAGGTTAGACTTTAAAGTTGTCACAGTTCATAAGCAAAGGAAGATTTAATCCCAGTCTTAATAAAATATTTATACGATAATGCACTTTAATCAAAACAGCTGCAATTAATTTGAGGGCAGGGGATATATTGTCCTGGGTTCCCATCCAGGTTTTTCAAAGGAGGGTGATGAGAGAGAGAGAGAGAAACAGTTTTAGCAGGGCATATATTTTCTTACTCAATAATGGATGACTCCCAGTCACACACTTTTAAAGCGCAGCACAGTTTAGGTTAAATTAGCACAGCCAATTGTATATATTCCATTAGCTCGAGAATGTTTACAGCTATTTGGCACAGTAGCAATGTGTATTAGTTTGCACTGTCACAGTTACTACAGAGAGAGAAAATCAGGAGAGTACCTTAATCGCAGGTATGGGCAACTGCAAAGGACCCGGGGCACTTTATTTATTTACAACATTTCTACCCCGCCCTTCTCAACCCCTGAGGGGGAGCAACAATTTGATGCCGCAAATATATATCACAATATAACAACAATATAAAACCATAAATACACAATAGATTAAAATAATAACACAATCATATAGCCTTATTATAACAATCATACGGTTCAGTTCAATGTCCAAAGTGCCGTTATGCCTGCTAGCCAAAGGCCTGGTTCCAAAACCATGATTTCAATTTTTTCCTAAAGGAAAGGAGGGAGGATGGCGATCTAATCTCACTGGGGAGCAAGTTCCACAAGCTGGGGGTCACCACCAAGAAGGCCCTGTTGCTCATCCCCACCAGATGCCTCCCCGGTGAATATTAAACTACAAGGCAGAATCTGATCCAGACTCTTCCAGGTGCTCCAATAGGGGAGAAGACAGGAAGAAAAAGAATCTCATCCATTCCAGTAAACTCAGGCAAAAGCAAATTGCTTATAAGAAAAACTATTAGGTAAGAACTTCATCAGTAACTTACTCTCTTGACTACACTGGGCACCTCTGTCATAGTTTTCTTCAGTGGCGTGTCAGAGGCCATACAACATACAGCACTTAGAACAATTGTTTTTAAAGTCTGCAATTCCCGGAATCTCACTAGTTAGCATAACCATTGGCTATTTGGCTAGGTGAATGGGAACTAATAAACCACGTCTACATTTTGCAAACAAGACTGCATTTTCCACTGGACCATATCTGATTTCTTGGAAGATGCTGCCAGTGCCTTCTTTGCCCAAGGTCTATGGGAGAACCCACATTGCACAGTTATAGCAGTCAGATCCTACTTTGAGTGCCTTGATTACATCACATGGAATTCTGATTTCTACTTTGCTGAGGTGCATCGACTCCCCTGAACTACAGCTCCAGAGATCTGTGGCAGAGAAATCAAGGTACCTCACAAAGCTACAGATCCCAGGATTCCACAGAATATAGCCAGAATAATTGAAGCAGTATCAAAGTGCTGCAATGGTACAGTGCAGACATATCCGAGTTACTTTTTCTAAGTGCCACCTACATTTTTTTTCTCGCCTTGCTTTAGCTTGGACTCTTAAGAATTTGTACTTTCTGCCTGCATTAAAATTCATGGAAATTTGCATTGTCATGTGCATACTGTTACATAGATTAGGTAAATTATGCAAATAATTAACTACACAAAGTGACATTACTTTGCTCCACTGCTAAGCTCATTTCTGTATATTCAAATTGTGAAATGTGCAGAGCTTCAACCAAATTTCTCCCATAAGCCAATATTTTGTATACTTCATCGGTTGCTGAGGGAGGTGAAGATGGAAGATGCTAGATCCCTTATTTAAAATTAAGTCAGTTATGTTCTATTTCATTCTTCACTATTTTGAGGACAGAGCTTGAAAAACCTCCTTTTCAGAAGTTGTCATAATTGTTGTCATGTGCCTGCAAGTTGTTTCTAACTGACGGCAACCCTATGGTGAGCCTATCATGGGGTTTTCATGGCAAGATTTGTTCAAAGGAGGTAGCCTTTGCCTTCCTTTGAGGGTGAGAGAATGTGACTTGCACAAGGTCACCCAGTGGATTTCCATGGGTGAGTGTGGATTTCAAATATGTTCTCCAGAGTTGTAGTTAAACGCTCAAATGACTATACTCCCAATCCCCAACCAGCATTGCCAATGACTATGGATTCTGAAAGCTATAGTCGTCTGTAGAGCAGTGGTTACCAACCTTTTTTTTTATTTTGACCAGGGACCACTTTAACTGGGACCACTTTGACCAGGGATTAGTACCAACATGACTCTCCAACATTAGTACCAAAAGGGTTACAAATCAGTTTTTGGTCAACTTTAGATTTGGTTTGGATATCAGAAAATTTCATTGGATAGACCACATCACAGAACATATGCCATTCAATAGTCGCCATCTGCTCGCCCACAGAAAACCATATTTAATAATCTAGAGCTGATGTGGTAGTAGTGTGGGTTTGTGGGTTGTCGGCCTCTCCCCTCCCAACATCCCCTTGCCTCAGCATTATAAAAGGGTTTCGTGAGACCAATCACAATCACTGCCACATGGTTTTGAGTAGTAATGGTGAGGCCATGGACCATATTTTCGTTCTTGCAGACCACTGGAGGTCCACGGACCACAGGTTGGGAATCACTGCTGTAGAGAATGAATTTAGCCCATAACCACTCTAACACAGGAAACCCTTTAACTTGACTTTGCCAAACCATTTGATCAGTTTTCACCTACATTCCTGTCCAAATATCATATTCAGATAACAGTGTGAAATATGGATATGATTAATGCTCGCTTACCAATCAGTATGGCGCCAACTGTGTAAAAGAAAGGGCGTACTGAAGAGAAACCCACTTTGCCAAAAGCTTAAGAACTGGGAAGTCAGCAAGAGGTGGTTGGCCCATATTCAGGCCGCCTCTTTGTAAGGCTTGAAGCAGAACTGACCAGCAGATGGAGCACACTGACTACTTCCATGCAGGCAGCTCAGGAGACTGATCCAGGTAAGCAGAACTTGGGAATCCTCAGAAAGACTCAATCATTGTTTTAAGACAAGTAGAAGTAATAATTTAGCAAACAGGCAACTACACTGCTGGAGGGCGGATGTTTTAATTTCTATTTGTATTTCAATCATTATAATTATTAGCATGAGAACCTAACTGAAGATACAGTATGACTGAATAAGTTTCATTTATCCACGGTTCACTTGTTCAGTCAATGCCTACTGTAAAAGCTACACCCTCTTCTTGGAAACTCAGTCAATTTTCCTATTGAAAATAATAGGGTTTACTAACTGCAGTTCCATGTATCCATATGAAGCCAAGGAATTTATATCCTATATATTACGGGGTCATTCTGTAATTACTTATAAAAAAAAGAGACAAGAGGTAGCGCTGGGCCTGTGAGTTCTTCCAGCTTGATAGACCTTCTGGGGACTTAGTTCTTCATAAGTAGGCTTACATTTGTGGGAATAAGAATTGGACAATTCCATAATGTCTGGATCCAGTAAGGGATTTATGTTACGTTACTACTTAAAGGAATTGACAAAATGATCAATATACATTGATACTGATGCAAAATGAGATTGATACACATTGACCTTGTTGTGCATCTAGACACCAACTATAGAGTGCATTGGTAGAGAAACAACATCATTTTGATTATTTGGATTGGGCCAAATTTATAGGCCAATCTAAATGATCAAAGTGGTCAGGCAGGGCTGTATCTTAGCACCTACCCTGTTTAACATATTCCTAAATGGTTCCACAAGGATACCTTCCCAAATTGAGCACAGAAGAGTTCCCATCCTGCTTTATGCAGATGACACAGCCATCCTCTCCAGATCCAGACCAGCACTCCTACATCAACTCAAGGTATTCACAGATTACTGTGAAACAAATGAGCTAAATATCAATTTTAGCAAATCAAAAGTTCTTGTTTTTGATTGCAAACATAAAAAATACAAATGATCTACTGGAAAATCTCTCTAAGAGCAGGTAAAAAGATTCCAGTACCTGGAGCTCACCTTCCACCTTCAGCCCTTCCCGAAATTCTGATGGTGGTTCACGAGAAGGCCTTACTGGTACATTATTTAAACTGTTATGTTTATTCATATCATGATCTGATCACCATGCTCAATATATTCCATATACATGGGGGTATTGGGGTAACGATACAAAAGGTTTGCTAAGGTAGACCCTCTTTCACTCAGACTCAACCCCCTCCCCAAATCAAACTCAGCTCCCCCCGAAACAAAATCCTGGCTACGGCCCTGACCAATGGTAGAGCACATTGAGCATTGGGGCACTTGTTGGTGTCTTGTTATGTATCTTCACAATTCACTAATAGGGTTTCCTAGCACGTCTGCTATATAGCTGAGTGTACATAAAGTTCTGTAACATAGACCATAATAAAGGATTCTGACCTATATTTATAGCCTGTTTTACATCCAGTAGCTTTGAAGTTACGTGGTTCTTTGTCTTATTTTATATTCAGAAAAGACCTATCAGGAAAGATGGGCTGAAAGCATTTGATAGGCTGAAAGTAACCAGCTCATGGGGAGAAAGAGCCTGCCTCTCTCAAGCCACAGTTCAACAGTCTTTCTATTACATGACACTTCTTCTCACATGACCATAAAAAAGCATTCTGAAGCGATTTGATCTTGCTCTCCGTAACAGATTTTCCACAGTAAGAAAAACAGAAGAAGTGACTTAAGGTTACAAAAACCTGTTTTGTTATGGGTATAATAGTACCCTGTACTAGCAGGGTCTTGAATATGGAGGTTTCTGCCAGCATTTTAGCAAGGGCTGACAATGATTCACATACCACCCCCACTGTGACAACACTTGCTAAAAGTAATGTTCAGTTCACGGCACAAAGTGGAACAAAAATAAGATTTCTTCCCATCCTTTTCCTCCCATGTGGTTTGTCATTCCTGGAACTACATTTTCTCTATAAAGCCCCCCTTCCCCCAAATAAGCTGATTGTGCCCCAAACATTCCCAATCGTTTGGCACAATCTTCTCTCTATGTTGTTGTAGCCATTTGCCACCAATGTGACTACAAAGTGGAATCCATGACATGCGAGTGTGGAGAAGAGCAAACCACTGACCACCTGCTGCAATGCAACCTGAGCCCTGCTACATGCACAATGGAGGACCTCCTTGTGGCAACACCAGAAGCACTCCAAGTGGCCAGGTCTGGTCAAAGGACATTTAATCAACTACCAAGCTTGCAAACTTTGTGTTTTGTCTGTTTGTTTGTTTTGTTAAATATGTAATACAAATGTCTGGTTGCTCCTGACACGATAAATAAATACCAATGTGACTAACTTATCAAGACTCTATAGGCCCTTCCACACAATCATATAACCCAGAATATCAAGGCAGAAAATCCCACAATATCTCCTTTGAATCTGTTGTTATGAGTCCACACTGCCATATTTTCCAGTTCAGAGCAGATAATGTGGGATTTTGGAAGGAGCCTATGAAAGACATGCCTCCAGAATCCCTGTAAATAGCTCTGCTCACATCTTGAAAACTTGGGGCTGTAGTTCAATTGAATCAACCCACTTAGTGTGGCCTCCCTCTTTTCCGACTGCCTTCCGTAATATGTCCAAAGTATGACACTTGTGTGTTGTCGAAGGCTTCCATGGCTGAAATCACTGAGGAACCTCTGAGGATGCCTGCGAAATGTCAGGAGAGAATGCTTCTAGAACATGGCCATGTAGCCCAAAAAACCTACAACAACCCTCTGACACTTGTGTTTTGTTATCTTCATTTCTAGAGATAATTCAGGCCTGATTTCCTTTTTGACCCATTGTTTCATCTTTTCAGAAGTCCATGGCATCTGTAAAACTTTCCTCCTGCATTTCAAACAGGCTTTCTTCCAGTTACTCTTTCCTTCTTCACTGTCCAGATTTCATACCCCTTACATCAGTGGTTCTTAACCTGTGGGCCGCTGACCACCAGTGGGCCACAAGGATGAAAATCTGGTCCGTGAGCCTCCTTCTGCTTTATTTTATTTTATTTTATTTTTATTTCCGCTCCTTTTGCACCACCTACTACTCCTTCCCTGTTGCTGACCATGGCATATGTTCTGTATCATAAACTAGAACTGATGTGGTCTATCCAGTGCAATTTTCTGAATCAGAACCCCAAACTAAATCTGAAGTTGACCAAAAGCGGATTCGTAACCCTTTTGGTAGTAATATTGGAGAGTGGTCCCTGGTCAAAAAAAGATTGGGAACCACTGCCTTACATAGAAACTGGGGGGAAATGCCGCATAGATGTTCCTGAATTTAGTATTTAATAATATATCTTTGTCTTGACAGTCTTATCTAGTTCCTTCATAGCTGCCCTTCCAAGTCTTCTAAATCTCTCATACTGTGTCTATGCTTTTTTAGCACTTTATCGGCAAGTATTCCTTTCTACGGGGGAGGGGAGAGAAGAATTGCTGACTTGGCTCTTTCTCTTGGAGCTCAGATGAAAAGCTTTTCAATGAACCATCATTGATTGGAGCAACTTCTGTTGCCTTCGGTTTGGCCAGATGTTTCCTAATTAACTATCTGTCATGTTTTTTAAGAACAGACATTTCCTCTAAATGAAAAGTAGTGTATGTTTCTTGTCTTCCTTTTTTTTTTTTTTTTTTTGTGCCTGGGTGAAATAGGCCAAATGATTTCGCTCCAGCGCTGTTTCCTCCTCCCTTTCTTGCTTGAAGATGGAACTCGACATCAAAAGCTGGATCTTTTTTATTATTCAGTGCAACCTTTTCGGGCCAATTTTAACAAGTTCCAAATGGCCCATTTAAAAGTTTTAGTGTTTTAAAACTTTAGAGTGGCTGAGAAGAAATATCTGCTCAGAATGTTACAGAGGCCATCTTATTCAGAGACTCTCGGAGAAAAAGTTAATCATTTATTGATTTTATGTTTATTTCAAGGGTGGTTTTAGACAAAAATGGGCTCTCAGACACATAAAAACACATGACACAAAAGGAAAAGGATAGATAGGAGAGAGAAAACGAGCAAAATCAGTCCTTGGTTCATAGTTATTAATTGCTAGTTGAGAATTTAGACCTTTGGAACAACTGTGCCTCGTATCATACAACAGAAGGAATAACCTCATGTATATATTTTTATCTGAATGATAGTCCCAATCCAGTATTATTTATTCTTCTTTGACCAGACATCATTTGCACTGCTATGTCCCATTCTGCACACCATGCTGTCAGAAGCATATTATCAAAGAGGAAAAGGTCCAGAAGATGGTGATCAAGATGGTAAAAAGTCTAGCAACAAAACCTGATATTGTACAGCCCTTGTACCTGCAGGACCAGTACCTGCTGGTTCACCTACCTGGATGTAATAAAATATGTCCTTCTAGTGATATTCCTGGTCCTCCAGGCAGTGCTTCCACCAGAAGTTAAGAGTAGCCCTGGAGGACCATGCAATTGCTTAGAAAATATATGGATGTGAGGGCAATCTGGCTAGGCGGGTGTCCCCTCCCTCCCTCACCGCTCCATGTGTGTCCCTCCCGAAGCTGCACACTTGGTGAAAGAGGATGACGTCCCAGGTACAGAAGGCGTGTACCGAGGTCTCCAGTCTTCGGTCCCAGGCGTACGATAGCTGCACTCCCCTGCTAAAACCTCCAAACAAGCTTAGAAAATATACAACTTTTTAAGAATTTTCTAAGTCAGTGGTTCTCAACCTGTGGGTCCTCAGGTGTTTTGGCCTACAACTCCCAGAAATCCCAGCCATTTTACCAGCTGTCAGGATTTATGGGAGTTGAAGGCCAAAACATCTGGGGACCCACAGGTTGAGAACCGCTGTTCTAGGTCCTACAGGGCATCTATTGTAACTTCTATCAGAAGTCATTCATTTCAATATTGTCAACAGTTTCCTGTTTCCACAGTAAGTTCAGGAGCCTCATCCACATATATGGGGGTTTATAGTATAAGGAATATTGGTGGGAGTTGAGTATGTTTAGCCTGTAGAATTGAGGATTGATAGGTAATTTTAAAGCTATCTTTAAAGGCCTTCCATGCTAGAAGATGAACTGAGCTTGTTTCAAGACTCAACTGGATGGGTCCAAACTACATGAAAGGAAATTCTGTTAAAGAGTAGAGACTTGAGATCCCTTTGATAGTAAGACATGTTCAACAGTGAAATAGACCATGTCAGAATGCAATGGATTTTCCTTCATTGGGACTTTTTCAAAACATAGGCTGGATGGCCACTTCTCAGGGATGTTTTGTCTGTGGAGTGCTTCAGGGGCATGGGAGTTGGGCTCAACGTGCCTTGGTATTCCTACCAATTCTGTGAGTCTTGTGCCAATGAAGGTTTCTCTCCAGGGTTGGAGCCAGCTTCCAGTTATGATAGTGATAGAAGCAATTCACTAAGCTCTTGAGTGGGGTAGGATGGATATGAAAATGTGATTCCAATATGATACAGCCCCATTTAAAATGATTGTCTAAACAACAGCTGTTTCCATCATTCAATTTCTGAAGTCAACGATTCTGACACAGAGGATTCAGATGCCCTGGAATGTGCATCTCATGATGATAGTTGGAAGCCAAACCAATGAGAGACCTTTCTCCCCATCAGGAAGTGGCAGATTCAGAGGATGCTGAAGACTTGTCATCATCCTTTCCCGAATGGCAAAGAGATAGAGAGATATTTTGCCCAGCAGCAGTTAAACAGGAGATACTGATGAATTAGTCGCCTAGTGTTTGGGAGGCAGCTGACTATAAATCTCCTGGCAGGTTCTCAGAGCCTCTACCATCTGGTTGAATGTCAGCATGTGTGTATTCTCAACTGTGGACTAGTTATGCTGTGACAATTCTATTTACTCTTTGCTGGCTTCTTTTATCTGAATTTATAATAATCTAGATTTATTATAACAACTCCTAGACTGACTGATGACCACCCTCTTGTGTTGCTCATCATCTTGTTGGATACTCTGTGACTGACCTGGACTGAACTAACTACTCAACAGCTCCTATGTTCTAACCATCTGATGACTGCCACATTTGCCATAATTTTGTGTCACATTCCACTTGGCTCTTAAATGGATTTCTGAAGTAATCAAGAAGTGTAAAGTCTCTGTTTTTGTTAATGAGAACAGGGTGAAGCTGTTAATGTTTCTGGTTGTTTAAAACTAATAGATATCTTTGCTATTTTTTCTTCAGAAGACATTAAGTAAACATCTGCTTCTAGCCTTTGTCAAATGTAAGAACGACTTCACCAGTAGATCCATGACAAGTTAATTACAGAGATGATTGATCTCTAAAGGAAATGAATATTCAAATTCTCACCTCATCCCAGATTTCAGATAATGCACTTTAGTTCTGAAATCTGCTTCATTAAAAAAATAAGTAATTCCCCCAGTCAAAATTTCTTTTGAACATATCACTTTTCATAAGCTCTGTGGTAGCAAAGGAGAAAGAGGACCTATGGCCTTCCTGAGCTGCTATCATTTATCACCATTTGTTATGCTGGCAAGGATTTCAGGTGAATCAAGTCCAAAGTATCTGGAAAGCCAACGTTTCCCCACCATTATATAAAAACACTGATAGACATTAATGTGTATGAGGACAAAACGAAACCATGCCTGTTGCAATCTCAACTCACAACAGCTTCATGTCCCCAGCTGCACACACTTGGCCAGGGTGAAAAAGCAATTTCACAAGCTCCAGTATACCTATAGAAGTCAAGAGAGTTAGAGACAGGCAGCTGAGCTTCAATGGAGCCTTTCCTTATTGTCTTATCTGTCCCCCTGCTACTTAGCCTCTTGTTTGATATTCTCAGGTTTCACTTGGTTTCTCTAACTTCTTTCCTTCCTACAATTAGTGTCTAGTATCCTCTTGGTTATCTATATTGTCATAGGTACTTTGGGAGACATTGTACTTTTGGGGGAGGGGTCTCCACTACTTCCTTGTGCAAGATGTTTCTTCAGGCAAGTTTTCAATGACAATCAGGTGGTGCCAAGGTAATCTCCATTTTTTTCCAGACTATAATGTTGTATAGCTTCATATGACTGTAGTCCCTCCTCCACCTCTTGCACAACTTCATTAGTTTTTTAATTGGTATTTCCCTTAATAATGTTGCTATAACCAGCAGATGCTTAGCCCTAGTCCTTCACCATACAACTTCCCTAATAAAGAAATGCAGCCAGGAAACCAGAAGACATTTATTTCTTGGGAGGAAAGCAATGACAACCTCGATAAAATAGTGAAAACTAGAGACATCACACTGGCAACGAAGGTCCACCTAGTTAAAGCAATGGTATTCCCCATGAATGCAAGAGCTGAATCATAAGGAAGCTGAGTGAAGGAAGATAGACACTTTTGAACTGTGGCATTGGAGGGAAATTCTGAGAGTGCCTTGGACCACAAGAAGATCAAACCAGTCCATACTCGAGAAAATAAAGCCCGACTGCTCACTGGAGAGAAGGATATTAGACGCAAATATGAAGTACTTTGGCCACATCATGAAAAGATGAAAACTTGGTAAAGATAATGATGCTGGGGAAAATGGAAGGAAAAAGGAAGAGGGGCCATCCAAGGCCAAGATGGATGGATGGTATCCTTGAAGTGACTGGCTTGACTTTGAAGGAGCTAGGGGTGACGGACAGCCAACTGGGAGCTCTGGCATGGGCTGATGCATGAGGTCATGAAAAGTCAGAAGTGACTAAATGAATAAACAAAACAAACGTCACTTATGATAATACCGTATCTGACATAAAGTCCAAGGAAAATCTGTACAGAAGAAAATTTGGGTTGAATTGAAAGCACACATATATACTGATAGCTATATGTCCAGCAGAGAGCTAGTGTGGTGTAGTGGTTTGAGTAGTGGACTACAACTCTAGAGTATAGGGTTCAGGGTTCACTTGGAGGAGAGTTCTACAGATCACCACGGACCGCTAAAAGCAAGAACAAATGAATGGATCAAATCAGGTCTGAATTCCCACTAGCAGCCAAGACAGGTAATCTGAGACGGTTGTACTTTGGACATAACATGAGATGATGTCACCCAATAATGTTGGTTAAGCTGAGGACACTAGGTAAAGAAGAAGACTGCGCTACAGATGGATTGACTCAGTCAAGAAAGTTCTCAGCATAACAGTTGATAACCAGGGTTCTAGGAGATCTGTCTCAAATCTCTCAGCATAAATTGAAGTTGACTTAACAGAAAAAATGACAAGCAAGTAAAGTTTGATGTAGTAGTAGTAGTAAATTTTATTGATTAGTCCATAGGCCATATCACAATACCAAACCAAACAAAAAGGCTTGATAAAACTTGATTACACTCTATATAGTAAGTTAAATAAAACACTTATAAAAATACAGTAAATAAGCATGATAAAACCAAATATATACATCATTGGGTTGTTGTAGGTTTTTCATGTTTCTGTATCACCCCTACAACTTACCCCGAACAGCCCCACATATGTGGTTCTCAGACGTATTGCTTTGCTTAAGAATAGAGCTGTTTTATATGTTATTTTTGGGTCTTGGCCACACATAAAATATGTTGTTCTGATGTAGATTCCCAAAAAAATGTCCATTTGATATATGAGCCAATGTACAATTCTCTCACCTTTACAATCAATTTACAATCAAATAATATGTTTGCTATATCCTCAATTTCAGATGCTCTGCAGGCCTGATCTAGTAGTTCTTTGCAATTGATTGACAAGGACTTCTGACTTAGTTATTTAACAGCTACAGCAACAACAAAAGATCTCCCTTCCCATCAAATTATTTTACTGAAATGAAGAAAGTGTTGTTGTGTTTTGGGAAAATGATGAGTTGCATCCTTAAATTCCTGAAGGCAGAATCTGACTTCAAAGAAGAGAAGAAGAGCCCACAAGCTTGGCATCTGCCCATCTTTGTTATAAGGTATATAGGTGAAATGGTTTAAAACATTACATTTTGTACTTCCACTGGAAATGTTGTCAATTTCCAAAGGTGAGCAGAGATAATCCTTTTCTCAAAACCAAAGCAAAAATACTTTCCACAAATCTTGACATCCCTGTAATGTATTCTCAACTTTCTTTTTAACTAGCAAGCAATAGAAAACAAAGAAAAGGGGAAGGGGAGTGGGGAAACCCAGAGGAAAATTATTAAGAGAGGAAAACGTAGGCTAAAACAGGTAAGGTCTAATTTCTTCCTCAATAATTAGAATGTTCTTCACTCTGAACTAGATGAAATCATGAGGATGATAATGGTCCTTAATATATATGCAGTGCTTCACATACTTAATCTAGCTTTGATATTTACAACAACTTTCTAAGGTAGGTGCATATTATACTCCCCTCCTGTGTTCTGCAGATGTGTGGGTTCAAGTTAAATAGCTTAACTAAGGTCATCTAAGCAAAGCATAATGTGAACTAGGGACCTTTTTTGCAGCTTGGTCTTGACTAGCAACTATACATGAAACATAACACAAGTGCTCAACGGCTAAGCAACTTTTTTGTCTTTTTCTGTGTCCAGCTTGGGCCCTAATCCCCCCCCCCCCCGAAAATTTTCAGGTTAAAAAAAACCCTGGTTTACTCATGAATTTTAACTGGTTAACCAGATCCCTATGCTAAGTCCATGAGAAGCAAAAATTTAAGAGTCCCTCCAGAACTGCAAGCACTATCTCAAGCAAATATTGACAATTTATTCACACTGTCATTACTTGCAGCAATAGCTGATGTAGTGAAGCAACCAAGTTGGAGGTGGGGGGAGGGGTGTTGAATGCTCTCATTAAGGAGGCCAGACTTGGTGGAAGTGGTTGACAGGGGCGGAGCTGCAGGCTGCATTTTTTTGCTGCATTTGTTGACCGCCGTTCTCAGCCCTAGGCTCTGCCCCCTGCTGTGCTCTTTGCTTCAGCATGAGCTAGGAGGCAGGTTTCAACCCCCCCCCCCCAATTTTCAACCCTCCCCGATTTTTTTTCTGGCTATGGCCCTGCTTGACAGTAAGTCTAATTGTGTCCGCCTATTGGGGTGGTGGTGGTGGTGCTCATCTCCATTTCTAAGTTGAAGGCCTGGCATTGTCCGTAGACACCTCCAAGGCCATGTGGCCAGCATGAGTACATGGAGTACCACCTTCCTTCCAATGTCTTACCTATTGATCTACTCACATTTGCATGTTTTTGAACTGCTGGGTTGGCAGAAGCTGGGGCTAACAGTGGGAGCTCACCCAGCTCCCTGGATTCGAACCACTGACCTTTTGATCAGCGCATTCAGCAGCACAGCGGTTTAACCCATTGTGCCACAGGGGCCTACAACAGTGAAAATCATCTTGTTAGGATGGGTGGTGGCAGAGTGATTCTGAGCATTGTAATCCAAAAGTATAACTGTCCTTAGTTCTATATTTTTTTTAATTAAATGTATCACAGATCTTATTCTGCATTTAAAAAGCTGGGATGCCCACATTTGAGGAGCTGGGATGCCTGATCTTGTTCTTTTTCATCTTTGTTATCACCACCACCACCACCATCATTATCTTCATGACCTGTATCCCCGGCTCCATTTGGATTATCTTAATGTGGCTGGAGATACAATCCTTCAGCATCTTTAAATGCCCAGCTACGGAATGTATTGTATTTCTTTTATTTATCTAAGACGCCTATCATTCCCTTCCCTTAGGCACTTAAGCAATTAACCGAAAAATAAAACATCAGAAATGATTATCTTACTTGGCTTAATGTCAAGGAGACAGAGATGTGAAAATAACCACTGGGACAAACCAACTTACTCATAGGCTGCATATAACATCCCATTCCAAATCCAAGTTTTGTTATCTGAATCATATTGCTATTCCTGACTAGAGGAGAATGATTGAATCAGTAGAATTAACCCTCGCTACACCACAATTAATACAATTGATCTAATCTAAACAGGGTTAACCAATAAGAATCAAAGAATCTTAAGTTTTGGAACGGATCCCAAGGGCAATCCGTTTCAACACAGTGACTTGCTGGAATACACAAACAATGTTTCAAAGCAGTATTTTGAAGCAGAGGGGTGTTTTGAGCCAAAAGGAGGCATTTGGGGTTGATTTTTGCAGGGAGGGTGGGTAGGAATCCAAATAGTTGCTGTGGAGCCTACAAAGCGCACCCACCCCTGCTGTAAAACAAGCAGCAGACTGAAAAATGTTTTCAGCTCATCTCTGTCTATGAGAGTTCCCTGAAGATCACTGGAAAACATTCCAATTTGCTGAACCAAAATGCTTTCTGGAAAGGGCAGATGTTTGCTGTTAAAGTACAAGTATGCATCTTAGGGTTCTCTGACGCACACCATGAAAAGCCTGGGGCAAAGTGACCTAGACTATAACATAATGAGCTTATAGTGGAGAGCTAATAATACCCAACTCCCACTGTGTGCCCCTGTCAACACGCCGACAACATGGCTTGTCAACACCGTGACCATGTGTTGCCTCCTTTTAGCTGGACTCAAAATGACCCATGTGAGATAGGTCTGCTGAATGCGAGGATTTCATGGGGACAATGGTTTGGTATTTTGTGTGGTAAGTAAGCTACATTTATGGGAGCAAGCTTGTTTTCTGCTTCTCTGGAGACTAGGACGCGAAACAATGGCTTCAAACTACAAGAAAGGAGATTCCATCTGAACATGAGGAAGAACTCCCTGACTGTGAGAGCCGTTCAGCAGTGGAACTCTCTGCCCCGGAGTGTGGTAGAGGCTCCTTCTTTGGAAGCTTTTAAACAGAGGCTGGATGGCCATTTGTCAGGGGTGATTTGAATGCAATGTTCCTGCTTCTTGGCAGAATGGGATTGGACTGGATGGCCCATGAGGTCTCTTCCAACTCTTTGATTCTATGTTTCTATGATTCTATGGTGGTGTGGGTTGGGCCCTCAGTAGTATGAGTATGTTGTGCTTTTGTAGGTGCTCATCCTGCCATCTGGTTGTGTTCTTGCTAAAGAAGTCCCTTGCATGTGAACTCCAATAAAGTATCCCAGATTGAGCATGCGAGTAGGAATTCCAGAATTCAGACTCATTTCAAGTGCGTGTTATTTGGGGAGATATTAAAGTGGGGTTGTACTGCTCCATAGCAGGACTATGGAGTGGGACATTTGGAGGGCCTGATTGAGATAAGAGGCTCTGTCATGCCTCTTCTCTTAATCATCTTGAAGAAGACAAAAGACCATCCATGAATCCCAACTACCAGTGGCCTGGCTTTTGAGAAATAGAAGAAGAGCTCCATCATGCCCAGATCTGATAAAAGGTATTTCCTTCACCCCAATTGGCACAGGCCAGGCCTTAGTTTCCCACTGCCCTGGCCGTGGACGGAAAGAAGAAGAGGCAGGCACAGCTCCGTCATGTCCCAGTCCAGTAGAAAATCATGTCCTCTGTCCCAACTACCCTGTTCTTGGATGGAGAGGCAGTTTCTAATCTCCTCCCATACTGGAATTATTGACTGCTTCATCACATGAGGCTTTTTTGGCATCCTTGGACACTTCCCCACCAGTCCATCACACAATGTTGCTAGATTTCTGCCAGAGGCCCCGCCCACAAATGGAGTGGAAGTGTCCTTCCCTCCAAACATGGGATCCTGCCTGTGTTGTGTTGGATCCAATGGATCCACATCGTTTCAGTGATGTTTCTGAATGCCCAAAGCAACATTGTGATGAAATGGTGCGTGGGGTGACAGAGTCGCCCCTCATCCCTGCTGTTTCACCATCGAGGCTGGCAAAATGGCACAGGGAGGAGTCCCCCCAAGTCCTTTGACTGTAAACATGGAAGCTGGGAACTGTTAAATTAACAATTTGTGAGCTGCTTTGATAGCCTTTGAGGCTGACAAGCAGGATGTAAACACTCAAAACACATTAAATCAAAAGAAATAAATAATAATGTGTCAAAATAAAAATGGTCAGCATTCATGAATGAAACACATCATTATGTAATCTTCTTGGAAATTTGGCTCCAGAAAGCCATGCAACCTTATAATAGCTTCCACCTGCATTCCCTTTCCTTCCTTATGCGACTATAAGTATAGAGGGGGTAAAGATGGGTTGTAGCCATTGGATCACTTTCCCATTTACCTGCACAGAGTCTAAAGTGTGAATATGCACTCATTCACATTATCCCAATACCAAAAAATATAGCAGGTAAGAGTCCTGGGAACATGAGTCCAGTGCAATGCCCCCAATATATGATCCCAATATATACCCTAGGTCAGCTGTGGGCAAATTATGGCACATGTGGCTCACTCTTGTTCCTTCAATGCACCCAACTTAGTGCCCCAATGTTTTTATATTTCTCTAAAAGTTAACTAAGAAAGTAATTGGTAGGTCACTTCCAGTTTTGAAAAAAGGTCCCCATGGCCTCATATCCCCCAACATTTCACAGATGAAAATTGTGATACATGTGGCCAAGCAATGCCAGAGTGTGGCCAAGATGGCAGAAGGAAGAGAGGCTGCTGCAGTTGGCTTTTGCCTGAGCCTATTGGAAAGGGTAAGATTCGGTTCTCTCCTTTCCCCCCTGCTAGGTTGATTGAATGCAAACTTCTTTTGCATTTTGAACTCAGTTTGAAGCAATTCTGTTAAGATGAGGACAAAGGGGCAAAGTAGGAGGAAGAGAGAAAAAACTTGAAAATTTGAAAAGCTGTTGAGGCTCAATTAGGATTCTCATTGCCTAATCAGGACAGCTGAGGCTTTAGGGACTTAGCCAGTTTAGATGTTTAGCAGAAATTTGTTGTTAAAACAGGAGAATTACAATGGAATGAGCAATTGAATGTCCCAGAATTGAAGTCTGGCTCTTTCAGAACCTTTTGGTGGGAATAAACTGGCATATTGTGGTCAGAAAGATGGGCATAGTTCTCTGAGATCCCAAGGTAGATGTAGAAGTGGAGGTGGCCCATCCCACCTTATGTGAACATCTGAACAAGGCTTATGAGTACTAAAAAGACCAAATGTTTTGACAAATTCTCAAGAGTTCTTCTGAGATTCAAAAGGATGGTTATGCTTTCAAGTCATTCTTATGGCAACACTAAAGCAAACCAGTCACAGAGTTTGCTGGGGCTGAGAATATGCAAGTCACAAAAGATTTCTCATGGCTGAGCAGGAAATCAAACCTCTGGTCTCCAGAGTCATAATCCACTGCTCAAATCACTACACCATGGATACAAACTGTTTTTGAGGGATAGCATCCCTAGAGACTGATATGTGGAGGAAGACTTGATAGTCCATGAGAGAAACTGTTCCGCTAATGGGAGAGACATAGACATCCTTTCCACTAAAGCCAACTTCCCTTCACTTCTCCCTGCCCAAAACACACAGACATAAACAACATGGACCAGCTTCTCTTTGCCTTTTCCCTTTCCATTGAACTAAATAGAAAGGTCCTTAAAATAATTGAGGTCAAAGAGTCAGCAGTCTCTGAAGCCATTAGAGTGTAGTACAGCTATGACCTGGAAAATGAATCCATTTCCAAATGCTCCCAATATCAAAGGTTGTAGATAGCATTTATATGTTTGTGTAAACATTTCTCGATTCCTGGCTTGGCTGATATGCAAGGATGTGCTGTTGCTTTGCATCCTGCTCAGGCAACCCACCCACTAATGCTTCCCTCCCCCATTTCCCATGGGGAGAGGAGGGGAGGAGATCCATGGAGGTTACCAGGCTTCTTTTGTACAATGGAAAATGTTTCCCCTCTTGATTTAAATTTAAAGTCCAAAGGTATCAGTATCCTGACGCATGCCTAGAAGTTCTGAAAGAGTGACAAACCTATTTACATTTTATCACAGATTTATTGCTATGAGTGTTGTTGGCAGATCTGTCACCTTGACAGGCATGCAGGAAAAAAGAAACAAACAAACAGTTGTTAGAAGCATTGCAATGCTTGTTACTTAGAGTTTGAAGCATCCTGGCTAAGCTTGTGTTCCCTCGCCTGCTCATTCTACCTTCAGAAGATTTATTTTCATTTCAGGAAATTTACATCCAACCCTTACGCTATATACAGGTATGGGTTGTGGAGTGGAAGTTACAACAATTTTAAAACAAAAGATCCCCCAAAAGATAAAGCCATTACAATGAAATGCACAGAGAAATACAGCATTTGCAGAAGGGTTTGATGAATTGCTTCTCGGAGCTGTTTTCTTCTCATAAATACCAACTTGGACTATTACTCTAGTTTGTCTAACATTACAAACTAGAATCTACTGGAGTTTGGTTCAAGACCATCCATAGATACCAAATCTGTGGATGCGCAAGAGCTACAGACAGTCAACCAAATGAATAATGAGACTTATGTATCCAAGAATGTTGGTATCCAGGGGGAGTCCTAGAAACAAATCCCTGTGAATTCCAAGGGCCCACTTTAACTTAAAGTAGAGTAATACCCCGAGTTGGTAAATCATTCAACTCTCATTATATACAATGGTGTAGTAAAACAATGTCCCTTATATAAAATGGCAAAATCAAAGTTTGTTTTTGCAATTTAAAAAATGAACATTTTCAAGCTTTGGATGGTGGAAACTGCAGAGTTTGTGAATATGGAGCACTAACTATTTCAACTCCAGTTCTATTTCTCCAGAGTGTTTGGCAGGTTGTTGGAGCATGCAAGAAATCAGTTAATGTGTGTGTCAACTGTAAAATAAGATGCATGAAGCTTGTTGGTCTTGCAATGCCTGGAGAGATGGCTGAGCCTGGGACTTTTGGTTACTGTTACAGTTTTGTTCAGGCTTGAGCTATGAAGGTGCAGAGAGAAGAAGAGAGGAGCAGAGAGAGTTTGAAGACTGATTTGCTTCTGGCTCCTGAAAGAAGGAGTTTATCCAAGAAAGACTATGTTAAATCTCTCATAAAAGGACGTTGTGTGAGTTGATGTAACTGATCACATTGTACATATGTTGTTCTGAACTACGAAGAGTAAACTGCTTGTTCTTCACTGTTCACCTGCATGGCATATTTTCTTTCTCTGGCAAGGCAGTGTGTGTGCTGATCAAATGTGAACTACATATAGTTTATTTTATGTTACACAACACTGCGATACTTGACACCAGGGTATAGCATTAGGTAGTTGCAAAATGAGGTTATTTATACAATTTCAGTAAGAATTCTGCTCCTTTCAAATGAAACTGCACTCCTGTTCCCAAATTCCTAGTCCTGCCATAACTTGAAACTTCCGATGGGCATTTAAGGCATATATTTGAGGTATCCAAAGCAGAGGGTCAGGCAAAGTTACCAAGGAAATGCAGACTCAGAAAATAGAAGAGTTCTGGCTGTGAACAATTTTCAGTGGCTCGCTCTCTGTAATGCTAGAAATTTGAAGACTTAAGCAGTTTCATTTGGATGGTAGAATTCTCATTTGAAGAAGCAGTGCCCTCATTTCCCTCCACTTTCTATAGTTACACCTCTGTTTGATAGCCTTTTTAGTTGGAGGTGCTCATGACTGACCTGTGTGATCCTCATCATTGCTCAGCAGGAGAATACATGGTCTGCATGCAGAAAGTTTCAACTTCAGGACTAGTCACCTTCACTTAGAAAGTTGTAGATAACATTGCAGAAGTGGCTCCAGGCACAAGTCTTCTGCTGGGATGCACTCTGGAGTCCATGTATCGCAAAATGCTGAAAAAGAAAAAGAAAGACAACCCACATCTGTTTTTGAAAAACAGGTATGTACTGAAGTTAAACAATGAAAGGAGGCCTTGAAGCCTGTTTGGTCAGGGGCTTTCAAGACAGACAATTCACTGTTTCTAAAGAAAAAAAAGACAGTTTTGGATATCTGGAGAACAGCAACATGAAGAGGCATTTGCCACATCAGAACTATAGTTTGCTAAACCTGTCTTAGTATCTGGATTCCTGTAGTGGTCAAAGTAAATCAAATATAGCCAGGCCTCCATGTTTGCATGTTTAACTTTTGCAAATTTGAATATATTTCATTAATATGTTATTTTTAGGAATCTCTAGATAATAATATAGAGCGAGGGCCCTTAAAATAAGGTCCGTGGGCCTGATGAGGTCCTCTAAGGTAATTCATTTGAACCCTGCCCTAAAGTTTAGACTTAGGGGTTGTGGGGTAATATAGAATAAACCACATGTAATTCATGTTCGATCAGCCCACACACTGCCTTGCCAGAGAAGGAAAGTATGCCATGCAGATGAACAACAAAGAACAAGTAGTTTACTCTTCTTAATTTGGAACAACATATTTACAATGTGATCAGTTTCATCAACTCACATAATGTCCTTTTATGAGAGGTTTAAAATAGTATTTCTTTGTCCATGTGGATGAACTCCTTCAGCAGGTCATGAAACGAGAGTACACTCCAAACTCTGTCCCTCTACTTCTTTCTGCAAAATGTCTCTCTGCACTTGCATAGCTCAAGCCTGGACAAAAATACAACAGTATCCAAAAGTCCTTGGCTCAGCCATCTCCTAGGGCATTGCTCAACCAGTCTGCTTTATGCATCTTATTCTACAGTTGACATACACACATTAACTGATTTCTTGCATGCTCCAACAGAGTTGTCCTCTGTCTGAAACGACTTGAAGGCACACAGCAACTACAATCCTAATTATCTTGACTTTTTGGCATTCGCCAAAAGCAGGCCCAGACTTTCTATTGAAATACTGGTAAGTTTATGTTGTATTGTTGGTTACAATTGTTCTTCATTTCAAATACTGTATTGCATATATGCGTGTATTAGCCTTCAAATAAGATATGTGCAGTGCAGATAGAAATTTGTTTGTGTTGTTTTCAAACTATAGTCCAGCCCCACAACAGTCTGAGGGACCATGAATTTGATGTCCTCCTGTTAGTTTGCACTGCAGCTCTCACAATCCCCATGCCTCCCGATTCCTGCAGGGAAAAGCACAAAACCTGCCATCGTTTCCAGTATGGGAAAAAAAATAGCTTACAAGAAGAAAAGGTAGTTAGTGGTAAGCCATGTTAACATGGGCTCTTGTGCATGTGCTATATCCACACACAGATGCCCTCTTGTTATTTTGGACTGCAGCTTCTAGATATGGCACTGAAGCCCTTCCACACCTGACAATGGTTTTTCTCTTCTGGGGTTTATTCCAACCTTGTAGGAGCTTTCCAAGATGCTGAACCTATTTTGGGGGATGTCGTAAGTCAGACTGCTTTTTAAGTAACTCCTTGAACACAGAGCGTAAAACCCAAAGTCGGTTCACAACACCCCTAACACACAAGGTACTTGTCCCTGTGTGTTCTGGCAAGGAGAAAGTGATATGCAACTTCTTTAAAAAAGAGATTAGTAAGTTGGTACCATCTCATCTCTTTATGCACAATGCAACATGAGCCCATGGCCTCGAGCGGCATATCCATGCCAAGAGTAAATCAAGAAACCCAAATGTTGATGATTAGGACAGAAAGCAGTGTAGCTTCCTTCAAAACACTGGAGCTGTGAAACCCTATTAGGAGCAGAAAATCCCCAAGGTGTGGGTTAATGTAATCAAGAAATCGAAACATATCAGGCAGAAGAATTTCACTGTCATTTAGCTCTATAAGCATGATATGCAGGCCAGTGATATTATCCAAGAGGAATTTCAATCATCTCTTTAGCAATAGCGTTAATTACTTCAAGCGTTTGACAGCCAATATCACTGAGATGGAGGTGCAGGAGGGAAAACCAATTTCTTATGCAGAGGTTTCTTGTTTTTTTTTTAAGTCATCCAAGAAGATTCTTATGAGCAACTTAATACTGTGCATCACATCTTCCCAACTGCAGAAAAATCCGGGCATCCAAAAAAAAAAAAAAAAGCTTTGGGTAACTTTGCCATTATTTATTTCCATTAAAGGAATTCTTTTTCAAAAAAAACCTGTGGGTAATAATCCATTTGCAAATGTGCAGGTTGAGCTGGCTTGGAAGATACACAGAAACAAGTACACAGACAGATCATGTTAATCCCAAAGCAACATCAATCAACTGGCTCTCAGACAAATCCAGCCGACTGCTCTATTGCACCTAATTCAGTGTGGAAAATGGGTTTGAGATCTCGGTCTGCCAGCCGGGTGTTGCAAATACTTGGAAGGAACACTAATGTATAAACTATCCAGAGAGTATTGGTCAGGGGCCAAGCTAGAAATATAGTAAATAAATGAATGTGTAAATATATAATTAAAGTGTGTTACCCTCTGTCAAAAGCCAGTCATGTCAAACCTAGAGAGAGGACATTTCTCCAGGATGCATGGATAGGATAGGATAATGCAGAACACTAGTAAGTACTATGGTTATTGAATGGCACCGAGGTAGGATCAAGTTCAGTGATTCCCAACATTTTTTTAACTAGGGACCACTTTGACCAGAGACCACTTGACTGGGAACCACTTCCCAGCATTAGCACCAAAAGGGTTACGAATCAGTTTTTGGTCAACTTTAGATTCGGTTTGGTTATTTGGGGTGCTGATTCAGAAAATTGCATTGGATAGATCACACCAGCTCTAGTTTCTGATACAGAACATATGCCATCCAGTAGTTGCCACCTGCTTGCCCAAAGAAAACCATATTTAATAAGCCTTGGCACTATAAGAGGGTTTTGCGAGACAAGTCGCTCTTGTTGCAACGGTGTAGTAATGGTGAGGCCGCAGACTATTTTAGTTCTTGTGGACCATTGATGGTCCATAGACCACAGGTTGGGAACCACTGATTTAGTTGAACAGTTCTTAGCTGTTGCTATGATACATACTATGTATGCCAATGAAATGAATGTGTGTAAATCTCACAGAATTATAATGCAGCAACACTTAATGTATGAGCTTCTCATATCCTCCAAATGTCCCAGTTTGTCAGTGAGAGTCACAATTACTCCTTGATCGTCCCATTTTTCAGCTTCTTCTAGAATGTCCCAGTTTTTTTCCTCCTCCCACTTTTGTTCTCAACTTACTTCAATTGCTGCAAACTGTGTTTGAAGTACAAAAATTGTTTACAGGAAAGGAAGACTCTTCTCTTTTCCACCAGGTTTTGGCAAAAGCACACCTCTGCAACCTCTCTTCCTCAACAATAACTTTTGCCATCTTGGCTACATTGATATTATGTGGTCAAACATGTCCTGGTTTTAATCTATGAAATGTTGCATCTCGAGTGGAACCCTATTGTTTCTTGGTGCAATAGCAGAGTGAAGGATCCCATCTTTTGTGAACAAGATGCAGAAAAACTTCCAAATGTTTGGATAACCTCCATCTGATCTGATCTTTAATCCAAAGGAGTTCACATGGAATGTATCAGATATGAACTCCCCATATCTCAGAGGGTTACACGTTGTTATTATTATTATTATTATTATTATTATTATTATTATTATTATATACACAATAAGATTAGTACATCAAACAAGATCACTATGCTGGCTTTTGTATTCGATCACATGCTGGACACTTCCCAAGTGTTTAGGACTGTGTGATGTATCAGCGAATAACACATGCAGATCTGAAAAGGGTGGCCTTTTGCAGCTGGCGGATGGTAATTTTGTTGGTGCTGATTGTTTTTAAGTGCAGGCCAAGGTCTTTAGGCACTGCAGCCAGTGTGCCAATCACCACTAGGATTGTGCCAGAGTCTTTGTAGTTCTATCTTTAAATCCTCATATCGTGTAAGTTTTTCCAGTGCTTCCCGTCAATCCTGCTGTTGCCTGGGTTTGCAGCATTGACAACCTATATTTCTTTTCCCACAGTCATGAGGTCAGGAGTATTATGCTCCAAAACTCTGTCAGTCCGAATTCTGTCAGTCTGAATAATAATTTTGAATTATTATTATTATTATTATTATTATTATTATTATTATTTGTATTTATACCCCGCTTTATCTCCCCTGAAGGGGACTCAATGCAGCTTAACATAAAAGCATCAGCATGCATGCTTTAAGTTGCATTTTAAATCTACATTATATTACTATTGTATTTTAATGCTTGTATGTGTATTTTATTGTAATGTATTTTATCTGGGTATTTTAAATGTGTTGTACCCTACCTTGAGCCGTAAGAAGAGGTGCCTAACAAATAAAAGTGATGATGATGGTACTGATGGTGATGATGATGCTGTTGTTGTTGTTGGTGGCTCCCAAGCCTGGACCTATAGATATCTTTGGACTTTACCTCTCAGAATTCCTGTTTCTTGGCAGAAGGTTGAACTGGATGGCCCACGAGGTCTCTTCCAACTCTATGGTTCTATGAATCCATCATCATTTGCCATGCAGGCTGGAGCTTCATAGAAATAAAATCCACCTATACCATAGGAGACCCATTTAAGAGACCCATTGCCCCAGGACAACAAACTTGGGCCCTTAGAGCTCCATTCCAAAAACCCCAGAAATCCATACGGCCAGCCTAGGATCATGTTGAGCAGTGAGACACAATATCTTTGTTTCAAGCATCTACCTACCTGTTGCAGAAAGAAAACTGCAATTATCCATGGGTGGTTTTTGAACATGCGCTTTTCTTGTTATTGTAAAATTGGTTAAGGAGAGTCATTAGTTTCTGAACACATTGGTTGGGAAGAGAAACATTAGTTCGGAAACATTAATTTTGGACAAATGTTTACAATTAACACATAATTTCATTTCTAATCGAGTCTGGTATGAAATTGAATATACCACATCTAATCCTATCCAGAACATAATAGAAACGATGTTAGAAATGCAGATCAGGTTGCAAAAGGAGAGGAAATGCCTCTCAGGTGACTAGTTTATAGCTTTCTTCTTTCCAAGAAGTATATTAATATCATCTGTTTTCCAGGGGTGAGGAGGAGGTTAGGTTAACTTGTGCAACTGTTGTAGACTACACAAGCAAAGAGCAATGTGATACCTAATGCCAAGGGTGTTTTCTCAGACATGGACTCCCAAATAAATGTCTACAGGGTTGTGCTCTTATGATACAGCACCATCAGTATGCATGATACGAATTGGAGAAAGTTGGTCCTTGCCGTGGAGACCTTACAATTGTAAATTGAACAAAGGAGAGAATTGTGGAGGCGGTGTGAAACAGGGTAGCAAGATATGGTTGATTCAATTGCACCTCATTAAATGTATTTATAAAGTGAGTTACATGGAAGAGTCAGTGGGCAACTTCAAACTAGCCATATCTCTGACCCTGATCTAGCTCTCAGGATTGTGTGATGATCAAAAATTGAGAGGAAGAGTAGTCCTACCATCCTTGGAGGAATTGTGGTTATGAATATGTCTCATAAACATACAGACACAGCAATTAAGATTGTATACAAGCCTTTGCCAACAGTAATTTTAATGTTCATGCATTTCGAGTAGTGGATACCAGACACTGAAAGGAGTGAAATGGTCCCTTGCTCCCTCACAAATAGGTTCCTACTCTGTTTGAAATATAAATCAGTGATTCTCAACCTGTGGGTCCCCAAGTATTTTGGTCTACAACTCTCAGAAATCCCACCCAGTTTACCAGTTGTTAGGATTTCTGTTAATTGAAGGCCAAACATCTGGGGACCCACAGGTTGAGAACCACTGATATAGAGGATGCAGCCAGCATTTGGAAGAGGGGTGTCAGCACAAGGAATGTTGGCCTCATGGGCCACATAAAATGGCATGTAGCTTGTGCATAAATTCAGCCCTGGTTTGGGTCTGTGTATGTCTGATGTTTGAATGACGTGTCTTGTTAATGTCACTGTTTCTTTTGTAGTTTTGTTTTTTGTAACGCTGTAATTTCTGACTTCTTGGAATGTGCTTCGGTCCTACAACAGCAGATAAAAAGCGAAAGGAAATTGTGTTTGTGGCAAAGGATCTCAATCTCTTGCATGCTTCGGTGTTCATCCTAAAACTCCACACCCCAAAGAAGCACTACCAATCAATGTGTAGACAACACTAAGCTAGATGAACCACTGGTCTAAGCATGGGCAATTTCCTCCGTTCAATTCTCACCAAGAATATGAGGAACAGGGTCAGCCTTACCAAATGGCAGGGTGAGGCAGTAGGTGCTGAGCAGCATTGGGTAACAGTACTGTATCACAGGACCACAAAGGCCATCCAGTCCAACCCCCGGCCATAATAATAAAAATAATAAAACTTTATTTACACCCTGCCACCATCTTCCCGAAGGGAATCAGGGCGGCTAATATGAGGCCAAGTCCAAGTAACTACTGCAAGGCAAAATAAAATACATATAACACAGGCGATAACATCAAATAAAAATGCTTAATAATAACATAGTGATGCAATAAAAATGACAATAACAATGTATAAAATGATAAAAGAATTAAACAAGGGCAAGCTGGGACAAATGCGAAAGTTAAAAGTTGTAAGACCCGTGGGTCAGATAGATAGATAGATAGCATGCTGTGTCTAGTGAGAGCCTCGGGTGGGATAAGCATTGAGGTTAATTTCCACTGAGGGATGAGATGAAGTGAATCAGAAAGACAAATTGGTACTGGGGCGGGACCTGGCATGGGGATTAGTTGTTCCCCAATGCAGGAACACATAATCAAAACACAACCAACAGATGGCCATCCAGCCTCTGCTTTAAAACTTCCAGAGAAAGAGACTCCACCACACCCCGCGGCAAGATACTCCAGTGCTGAACGGCTCTTACAGTCAGGAAGTTCTTTCTGATGCTTAGGTGGATTTTTTTCTTGCAATTTGAATCCACTGCCCTGAATCCAGAACAATAGAAAACAAGCTTGCTCCCTCCTTTTCAGACATTTAGACGTTTCTATCGTGTCATCTCTTAGCCTTCTTTTCTCCAAGCTAAACATACCCAGCTCCCTAAGCTGATCCTCATAAGGCTTCGTTTCCAGATCTTGGATCATTTTGGTCACCCTTTTCTGAACATGCTTTAGCTTGGACACATTCTGCTACAACACATAAGTCACGCCTGTTAAATTACAGCCAACCCTTCACATTCTTAGAAGTTCCTTGCAAAAGCGAAAAATAAAAATGGAGAAAATGATTTTTTTTACTTGAGATAACACCTCTCTGTGAATTTTTAGGACTTCTGGCACAACTCTATGGTCAACCTCTTCTAGAAGTGGAACATAGAATCACACTGGAGGACCTAGAATGCCCTAGAGAGGTGTTGTCTCTAGAAGTCACTAGGTCTTCCAGCATTACTGAAAGAAGTTGGCTTTTACAATCACACTGGAGGTCCTAGAGATTTCTTGAGAGAACACTTTAAATCAAATCCATGGACAATCATATCTGCAAAAGTCAAAACTGCAAATGTGGAAGGGTGGATTTAGTCTGCTTCCTTTCTTATGTTGGATAGTACTGTCTCATTCCGCACCAGCGTGAAAGTGTGGTCAGTGGTCATAATTTGCCACAGACACTTCTTTGTGAGGCAGGCAGAAAACCACAAGCATAAATCATACTATAATGACCATATAAAAACTTCAGTACTAATAGTAGGTGTAAGATCCCTTCATTTGCTTCTAGAACTTGAAAAACTGACAGTTCGTTTCAAACTGCATTTGAAAACGATCCAAGAACAGCCCAGTTCAATTTTGGCATTTTTATCAAAGCTTCTCGGAGTCTTAACGTTTGCTATTTCGTTTCAAAGGCACTGTTTCTGTAGGTTTGGCCGTGATTAATGAGAGTTTCTCCCGAGGCCCCGAGGATTTCCCTCGACGTGCGCGTCTGCTGAGGTGAGCAAAGAAACCTTGAATAAAATAGGTCCTCGGATTCCACGCTCCTCGCCCCGTATCCCTGTGGACTTCCCTCAGAAGGATAATCCTTCAGATCCGAGTCACATTGTTAGTCAAGTTGGACGGTGGGAGAGATTTTTTGGTCCCTGCAGGGGACAAAACATGTTTACACCATCAGAAAAAGGATGATGTTCCTTGTACCAAGTGACAGAATCGATGTGTTTCCGCCAACAGAGAGTGTAAGTTCTCTGTCAGCCACAGAAGGAGAGTAAAATTAGAGTGACATTTAGTGAGTTGTGAGAAAAAGCAACCTACTTCAATGCAATCCAAATCCTTTGAGACGAATGGGACATACTGGGTTGGGGATTGTGGGAATTATAGCTCACAAAGTAACTTCAACAGGATCTTGCCAATTAGGGAAGCCAGTTCAAGCTGTGCACTAGCTGAGTAACCTGTGCTCTAGCCTAAAATAACCCCAACTTCCTAGTCAGTGGTTCCCAACCATTGGTCTTCCAGTTGTTTTGGACTTCCCAGAAATCTATCGAGCTTATCAGCTGTTAGGAATTGTGGGAACTGAAGTCCAAAATACCTGGATTACCAAAGATTGGAAACCACTGTAAGATGGTACAGGTAGATACTTCTTAGATGCTGTGTAGGTCAAACCAGCAACAACAATAACCAATGCAACAAATAGGAAACAGGTTGAAAACATTTTTAATACATTGAATATGAATTTAAGTTACTTATGGTGTCAACCTGCTTGTTACAGTTTTCACAGAACTGAAGGAAAACAGTAGTATACCTATAGAGTGATGGGTATAACTTTAATTGGCTCTGCCAGTAAGGTTTCCCTTTAGTTCTGAAATTTATAACGTAACAGAGAGAAACACTGAAAATCACTCCTAGCTAGAGCTCTTTCTATGAGTGCATCTATACTGTAGAATTAATGCAGCTTGACACCACTTTAGCTGCCATGGCTCAATGTTATGGAATCATGGGAGGTGTAGTTTTACCAGGTCTTTAGCATTCTCTGCCAAATTACAACTCCCATGATTTTGTAGTGCTGAGCCATGGTAGCTAAAGTGGTGTCAAACTGCATTAATTCTACACTGGAGATACACCCTATATCTTTATTTTCTTAATAAATTTCTCTCCCTTTTTTGGATGCCTGGATTGTAATTCTGAATGAAAGTTGTCAGGGGAAAAATGGAAATGTTTCCTGTACCTTTAATGGTTTTGCAGAAGACAACATTTCAACTGGAGTTGCTACCAACACTTGCTGAAATACTGTGTTCTACACATTAGAAATATAAGAGCCCTACTGTGTGCTGCTATTGGCAGACACTGGATGTGTGAGTAGCCCCCTTTCCTCAATGACAGAAGTAGGAAGCTGAAAGCAATAAAATAAAATAAAATAAAATCATTTTTGTAATATTTCAGATTTCCAGATAAGAGAGGCTCAATATGTATCTGGTATTACCCTGATACTGAATTAGACATTATGATGCCAAATATGCACTTTCTAGTAGAAAACAGGATAACTGGACCAAAATTACAGTTTCACTCCAAACTAGTAGAGATAAAAATCCTTGTTAAGATAATGCCATAGTTATTGGAGAAAGGAACTAATGTCAAATAACTAGTTATTCTTACACTCTGATTGAGGAACTGGATTTTTAGCATAAAAACTCATAATATCACACATTCCCTTAAATCTAGCATTTCAAATCATAAACCTATATTTTGAAGATAAATCAATTCTGAAGGGCAAGGCACTAAACCTCCCAGGATATGACTTTGTCTTTGATTTGTGTGCTTCCATTCCATAAGCCACTTATTCATATTACGCAATACAAGTCTATTATTGATCATATAATCTCTGACTATATAGCACTTTCAGGGCCCATTCTTTGCTATGTAGGTCCTTCCACTGTACCCTAATAGTCATTCTCTTTGTTGTTTTCTGTTGAGCCAATTTGTTCTAGCCTTCCTATAGTCATTTTAAAACATAAACTTTCATTTGTGAGCTATGCTTTTTAGTGTATCTAGAAATCTATTCTGGCTTTCCATCTTAATTTTAGGGACTCTATCCATTCTCCTGAATCCTATCACCCAAAGAAACTCAGGAAAGTTCCTTTAAAGTTCAGACTGACATCTGGTGTGGATTCATTGCCCCACTGACATGAAAGCTGTCAGCAGTCATTCCTTGTGACATTAATATTATTAATTCCTGCAGCAAGATTGAAAATAAATACATTTGCTCCCATAACAATCTGGTGAAGCATGGGTAAAATTCACATTTCATAAGTAATTGAAGCTGTGGGATAAACTTTAGGAATCAAGAATGGGTCAAAGCCAGAATTTGGGTGTCCCAGCCAAAGTTCAACATGTCATCCCTTTACTTCCATTATAGTAGAGTCAAGTCATTTATCGTGAATATAAGGAAAATGATGGTAACAAGAGGTACTTTCATTGAGCTTTTCCTGCATTGCAGGGGGTTGGAATAGATGGCCCATGTGGTCTCTTCTAACTCTATTATTCTATGATGCCAGCTATTTAAGTTGGAGTTAGAAAAGTCAGACGAACAAGAGACCAAATTGCCAATATCCGCTGGATAATGGAGGACAGTAGACAGTTTCAGAAAAACATCTATTTCTGTCTTATTGACTATTCTAAAACCTTTCACTGTGTGGATCATAATAACTTGTGGCAAGGTCTTGGTGGTATGGGGATCCCAAGTCACCTTGTCTGTCTCCTGAGGAATCTGTATAATGACCAAGGAGCAACAATAAGAACTGACCATGGAACAACAGACTGGTTCAAGTTTGGGAAAGGAGTACAGCAGGGTTGTATACTCTCACCCTACCTATCAACTTGTATGCAGAATACATCATGTGATGTGCGGGGCCTGGTGAATCCAAAGTTGGAGTTAAAATTGCCGGAAGAAACATTAACAATGTTAGATATGCAGATGATATCATTTTGATGGCCGAAAGCGAGGAGGAACTGAGGAGCCTTATAACCAAGGTGAAAGAAGAAAGTGCAAAAGCTGGGTTGCAATTAAACATAAAAAACCCAAAATTATGGCAACCAGACTGATTGATAACTGGAAAATAGAGGGAGAAAACATAGAGGCAGTGACTGACTTTGCATTTCTAGGTGCAAAGATTACTGTAGACACAGACTGCAGCCAGGAAATCAGAAGATGTTTACTTCTTGGGAGGAGAGCAATGACCAATCTTGATAAAATAGTGAAGAGTAGAGACATCTCACTGGCAATGTAGGTCTGCATAGTTAAAGCAGTTGTATTCCCCACAGTAACCTATGGATGCGAGAGCTGGGCCATAAGGAAGACTGAGAGAAGGAAAATAGATGCTTTTGAGTTGTGGTGCTGGAGGAAAATTCTGAGAGTGCCTTGGACCACAAGAAGATCAAACGAGTTCACACTCCAGGAAATAAATCCTGACTGTTCACTGGAGGGAAGGATATTAAAGGCAAAGATGAAGTACTTTGGCCACATAATGAGAAGACAGGAAAGCTTGGAGAAGATAATGATGCTGGGGAAAATGGAAGGAAAAAGGAAGAGGGGCTGACCAAGGGCAAGATGGATGGCATCCTTGAAGTGACTGGCTTGACCTTGAAGGAGCTGGGGGTGGCCATGGCCGACAAGTGGAATGGTCGATGAGGTCACGAAGAGGTGGAAGCAACTGAAAAAAGAAACAACAAATGATTCTACACTCATGAATGAACAACAAATGAACTTTACACTCATTTTGGGCAAAGGATGGAAGAGGGAAAAGGAAGGGAAAACACTTGCTGTTCTATCTCATTTTCCTGTATGAGAGTCAAAGGTTCCCAGTTCTCTGACTGTAACATGCCCTCCAATATTTCACAGGTGAAAGCCAGAACATGTCTAGCAAGCAACAATGGAATGAGCAAGCTGGGAGAGACTGCGGCAGTTTGCTTTAGCCTGAACCTAATATCCTGCCTCCTGCTTTCCTCTTTTCCCTGCAGAATTAACTGAGTGCAAACTTCTGTTTGCCCTTTGAATTCAGTTTGCTGCAATTGATGTAAACTAAAAACAAAGTGGGAAAGTGGGAAGAGGAGAAGGAAACGGAGACATTTAAAAGGCACCTGAAAAAGTAGGACAACAAAGGATTGATTGGGACTGTCTCTGCCAAAATGAAACAGTTGGGAGGATATGCTAGAAATACATTAAATATGTGTCAGGCAAATTCCAGCCCTCCAGATGTTGTTGGACTGCAACTTTCTGCATTACTCAGAGTTGGCTTGGATTAGTGGGAACTGCAATGCATCTGGAAGGTTAAATTTTGCTTATGCTACTCTCCATTCCAGGGAGATTCAAATAAATTCAGCTTTATTAAATAAAAAAACTTCTAAGCTTTTACACAGACTGCCAAAGATTTTGAAAAACCAGACACAAGCTGCGCTGGGATCTTTTCCTCTGTTTTCCTAGAGAGCCGTTCAACCACTCTTAAACATGTAGTGTATCAATTATCAATAAAAGTGATGCCTCTAAACAAACGAAAATGTATGGGAAAATAGACTTTTCATTAGACATGTATTCGGCATGATGATGATGATGATGATGATGATGATGGCTGCACCTTATCTTTGAGTTTGCTTTCGGTGGTTTCAGTTACTTGCTGTCAACTGCATATTGAAAATATGGTGTAGCCCCCTCTTATCTGCAAGTTCACTTTTAACAATTTCCATTAACCATGGTAAACAGAGATCTAAAAATATTACTGATATTAGGTTTGGTAATGCAGATTGGACATTCCTTATCTGGAACTTCGAAATCCAAAATGCTCCAAAATCCCAAAATGTCCACATTGGTGGTTGAAATCGTGACACCTTTGCTTTCTAATAGCTCAGTGTACATAAAGGGAGCCACAGTGGTGCAATGGTTCAAACCCTTGTGCTGGCTGAACTGCTGACCTGAAGGTCAGCGGTTTGAATCCACAAGACGGGGTGAGCTCCCATCTGTTAGATCCAGCTTCCCATGCAGGGACATGAGAGAAGCCTCCCACAGGAAGGTAACACATCCAGGCATCCCCTGGGCAATGTCTCTGCTGCCAGTCAATTCTCTCGCACCAGAAGCGACTTGCAGTTTTTCAAGTCGCTTCTGAAACAATCAAAAAGGCTACATAAACTTTGTTCCATGCACACATTTGATTAAAAACATGGTATATACAATTACCTTCATGCCATGTGTCCAGGTCCCATCTCCAGGATATTCCATTATGTACATATATGCAAATATAAACATTCCAAAGTATTAAAATTCGTTTTTTTTTAAAACCCAAAACACTGCTGGTCCAAAGTATTTCAGATAAGGGATACTCTTTTGGATCTGCAGTTCCAGGCCTCCATGGAGTGTGTCTTGGAAAGTATCCTCCATGGGTTTATTGTACTGGAAGAAAATAACCTACTTCCTTTTTAAAAAATTAAATAATCATGTCAACTTTCCGCTCTAAACCTGTGAAGTAGGCCATGACCAGAGGAGTCAGCAAAGAGCTTCTTAAAGCCGGATGGCGGAAACTTCTTTTCCCCCTTGCCTGAAGCTGGGATGCCTCCAGGAATAAGAGGTGATTAAATGCAAGCATAGACAGCTGCGCAGAGCGAAAGAAAGTGAATCATAAAGAGAGCTGTCAAGAAGCTGTGGGAACGAGGATTAAGCCCGGGCCTGAGGAGGAGAAAGCTACGGAATTGGAAACTCTGCCCAACAACAGGAGAGAAAGAACTAAGTTTGGGTTTCTCTGAGAATGAGCAAAAGGAAACGACACACACATAAAACACGCACCTCCGCAGACTAAAAGGAAATTCTAAGTCAGAGTCAAGAAACTGCAGCGTGAGGAAGAGCTTTCAAGTCAAAGGATGCACCTTCTAGCCAGCCATTTCGGTGACAGGGGTGGCAAAGGAGCGGGACTCATTAAACTAAAAAGAGTCCTGTGGTGTCTTAAAGTTAAAGTTTGTTGTGTGGCTTAAGCTTTTGTAGGGATGTGTCAGCATCTAGGAACATGGCTGATGTGCTGAGAAACTGTCAAAACACTCTGGATCCTTCTCCTGTCCCTGCCCTCCTTCCAGCGGGTCATTGTCAAGCGAAATAAACAGTTCTCTCACATGCATCTCTTATACACCATTTCCTTGCTTAAAAAAAAGAAAAACAAAACACGCCACCAAACATGGTAAATGTCAAATAAAATGTATTTATTTCCTTTCTGCTGAGGTGGGACCCAAGGCAACTCATGTCATGAATTATAACAAGAAATGTCTAAACGGTAGTGATAAAAAATGTTAAATGATAATTAAATAAAATACCATATTTACGGGAGCCCCCAGTGGTACAATGGGTTAAACCGCTGAGATGCTGAACTTACTGAGAGATTGCAGGTTCAAATCCGAGAAGCGGCATGAGCTATCGCGGTTAGCTCCAGCATTTGCCAACCTAGCAGTTTAAAAACATGCAAACGTGAGTATCAATAGGTACCACTCCGGCGGGAAGTTAAGGGTGCTCCATGCAGTCATGCTGGCCATATAACCTTGGAGGTGTCTATGGATAATGCCAACTTTTCAGCTTAGAAATAGAGATGAGCACCACCCCCCAGAGTCAGACAGGACTGGGCTTAATGTCAAGGGAAACCTTTACCTTTACCATATTTACACCAACACTTTAAAAACAATGTAGGGGTACCGTATGTACTCCACTATAAGCCGACCCGAATATAAGCTGAGACACCTAATTTTACCACAAAAAACTGGGAAAACGTATTGACTCAAGTATAAGTCAAGGGTGGGAAATGCAGCATTTACTGATGATAACAAAACTAACCATATGACAACTGAGCACAAGATATACAATATACAGGCAAATGGGAAGTAATGGGAAAAAATAGGAGCAGTTCTGAAAAATGATGTCTCATGCATCATCTGAAGTTGTCAAACAAAAATATGTTTAAGATCTTTCTCACATTGCATAATAATAGTGGGTTCTGCCCTATGGAATCTTGGGATTTATAGTTTGTGAATATATTCTGTACTCAAAACTGTAAGTCTGTAACTAAACTATAGATATTGAGATTCTGTTGGATGGAGCCATGTCAGTTAAGATGGGATATAACAGCTGGTAGGCTGTTAGGAGTTGTAGGAGTTGAAGTCCATAACCCCTGGAGGGCCCTAGTCTGCACTATAGGGTTGGTGAAAGTAATCCTTGGAGATGGCAAGGGTGTGTGCACTGGCGGCGGCAGCCTCCTCTTTTCGCCATGCACTTCTCACTCGAGTATAAGTCAAGGGGGACTTTTTCAGCCTTAAAAACTGTCTGAAAACCCTGGCTTATACTTGCATATATACGGTATTTAAAAACATGAGAATAACAACATTTCTACATTTGACAGTTCTCCTTGTTTCTCAGCATTACAATTTTCTTCAGTTGCTGTTGGGTTATCATTTTTTGGGTTATCAAGAGATAATAACTAGGACACAATTTTATTTGAGCTAGAATTCCCAAATCCCCAAATGTTGGCTGGGGATTATTAAGAGTCTGCAAAAAGCAACGTTCTCAATCATAACACAAAACAGGTTGATTATCCCTCATTGGAAATGCTTGGTACCAAGAGTGTTCTGTTAATGGGAAATACAAGAGTGAGGGTGCAGTTGTACCCATGTCCCACTGAATTTCAAAGCCTGGACCCTTTCACCTTGTCTTCAAAGCAAGGGAGTGGGGAATCTCAGAAGGAGAATGCTGCCTTGAAAAAAATGTGTAAAGTATCGTCCCCCTATTCATGGATTTAATATCCAGTTTCACTTACCCATGATCCAAAAATAGCCCCCCCCCCCCAAAAAAACCCCCCAAACAAACCAATTTGTACTTATCTACTTAGGCAATCCCTAGTAGGCCAAGGATAATGGCCCTCCAAGTGTAGTGTCTTGGCAGTGGATATGTAGGTGGCCTGTTCTTGATCCACATGTTCTTCCGCAGTGAGGATACCAGTTTCCAGGTGGAAGGCGGTCCCATTCAGGGTTGGCTTGACATGCCTTCCTGTTGGCACGTTTCTCCCTTTTGCCCTCTCTTCGTGCCTCTTTAAATTCTGCAGCACTGCTGGTCACATCTGACCTCCAGCTAGAGCACCCAAGGGCCAGGGCTTCCCAGTTCTTGGTGTCTATGCCACAGTTTTTAAGATTAGCTTCAAGGCCATCTTTAAATTTCTTTTCCTGTCCAACAACATTACGTTTTTCGTTTTTGAGTTAGGAGCATAGTAACTGCTTTGGGAGATGATGATAGGGCATTCAGACAATGTGGCCAGTCCAGCACAGTTGATGGCGGAGGAGCACTTTGGGTTTCTTGATGTTCAATGAGAGGCTGAGCTTCTCATATGCTTCTGCAAAGGTGTTTAGAGTGGCTTGTAGGTCTTCTTCTGAATGCACACAGACTACATTGTCATCAGCATATTGAAGTTCTATAACAGATGTTGTGACCAGTCTGCTGATCTATAACAGATGTTGTGACCAGTCTAGCTTGCCATCTGTCCGACAGATGATTTCCACTCTGGTGGGAAGCTTCCCATCAACAAGATGAAGCATCATAACGATGAAGGTGGAAAATAAGGCTGGGGCAATAACACATCCCTGTTTGACACCTGATTCCACCTTAAATGGGTCACTTTGGAAGCCATTGCTGTCCAAGACTGTTGCCATCATGTCATCATGGAGGAGCCTCGGGATGTTCACAAATTCATCAGGGCACCCAATTTTTTGGAGGATGGTCCAGAGAGTGCTGTGATTCACTGTGCCGAATGCCTTTGCAAGGTTAGTGAATGCCATGTATAGAGGTTGATTTTGTTCCCTGCATTTTTCTTGGAGCTGTTGTGCAGTGAAGTTCATGTCCACTGTTCCTCTGGAGGCCTCTAGGTTTTCCAGTGTGATTGTATGATATGCATCCTGCCCAAGTACTGTCAAAATTTAGATTTTGCTATTACTCATGATTTCAGGAATTCATAGGGGAACTTTGAATGTCCCCCTCACATATAAAGAAGCTGTACTGTATATGCAAATACTCTAAAGGCATTGGATCCTGTCTAATCCTTAAAGCTAAGCAGGATGAGCATGCCTCTGAGTTTTGGTAACATTTTAGAATTTAATCTCCAACTTTTCTCTAAATGAGACATTACAAAGGACAGGAAACAGGGAAACAACCTTGGTTAATAAAGAAAGAGCAAAACTATTCATTTTCCCACTTGGGAACTACTACTATCATTATGCCTTATCCTTATAAACAGCAAACACAGCTGGTGAGTGCTGATAGGAATGCTGACAAAAGGGAGCCAGTGAGATAGAGGAAGGACCCCAAAATGTGTGGAACTAAGAAACATATTTTGAGAGGGAGACTTAAGAGGTCGGCCTCTATCCACAGCTGCCCAATAAGCATAATGAATAATTAATTATAATGGAAAACAGCATTCCTAAGTTTTGGTATGGAAGAAGACAGAGGATGGGGAAAGGAAAATGGAATAACCTGGAAGATGGTTGTCTGAACAAGACCTTCCATTTTGTTGAATGTCCTATTTCTTCCTTTCCAGTGTTGTTGGTAAACAGTATCAGATCAGTCTAGCTGAAAAGCACAGACAGCAAACTCCAACAGAAGCCTAATAAATAACACCAGCACGAGTCAATGTGACCCACATGCTCAGCTGTTTAGTCATAGTGACCCAAGGAAATGATTTGGCACAACACTCTTTGAGACACCCAGAGATTGTTGTGTTCTTCAAAATAGATCTTGATGTCATTTGTGTTTTGGAATCTGAACTGAGGATTGCGCCATATTGTTGTTTCAGAGATTTTGGAACATCTCTGAGCACAACTATATGCTGTTATAAATTCACTTAATGTTTGCAAGGTTACAGATGGTGGAGGCTTCTAAATTATGCAGGAAAGATAATTTGTCAAACATGAAATTCTGTTGTTTATATACTTTTTGATTATATGTATATCCTATCTTTCCCCCATCATATAGCTCATGGTAAAATATACGAGAAATTGTGTGGTTTGGACATTAGATTATGGAGACCAGGTTTTGAATCCTTGCTCAACCATGAAAACCCACTGGTTGATGCCTTTTCAGGCTCCGAGGGGAGCAAAGGCAAGCCCTCTCTGAACAAATACTGCCAAGAAAACCCTGTGATGGGTTCACCTGAAAGTGTATTGAGTTGGAAATGTCTTGAAAGTACACAACAAAACTGCACATACTGTTAAATATAACCATGCTTTGGTTAACAAGACCTCTGACAAAGCTTTGCAAAGATTGTTTTACACTTGTCAATCACCTCTTTCCTCACGTTCTGGCTAGCTGGACCTAAAAAAGTCAGCTACAGTTTTCAAAGGATGTTGAAGCAAAGCATTTAATGAATGCTGGAGAGATGAGACTTTTAGCATCAGGTTACTGTAGAATGTTTGCTGCAAACAATCCAATAAACAATTTTTGAGAATGAGCTGGGTTTTACACTAACTGTAGCTGTGTATGCTTGTGTATGCCTGCCTACATCTGGCAAGATGAACAGCAGTTGCCTCCAGAATCCCTCACTGAACATGTGCAAGGGAAAGAGATAGATGTAGATAGACCTGCCTTGCCACCAACTCCCTGTCAGAATGCTAAAAAAGGATAGACATGGCTACCAAAATGGAAATCATAAGAAAAGCGGAGGCCAGTGTAACTATAAATGCCTTTTGGAAGAAGATTTCAAGTAGTCTCCAGCAGATTTTATGTCTTTTTTCTTCTGGAAGGCTTATCTTTCATCTCACATGTGCATATTAGTAGTTTTCAATAAAAAGTTTACTGAAAGATGTTGAAATGTTCCCCATTCTTTCTGTGTCTTTGGTACCAAAATCATGCCCAGGAACACACTTCTGTAACTGTATCTGTAACTTTAGGGATATACAATGTAACTGTAAGCATGTCTGCTGGAGTATGGTGTGATTTATTCTAGGATAAATAGACACAGTTCACCCTTACATTACCTGTATTTAAGGTCATGCCAAAATGTTGTTTGTTGGGGTGAGGCCAAAGGGACTGCTTGGGGACCTTGGTGTAATTTCAGTTTTCTGCACAAAATTTGTTCAGATTGTGGTAAGAGTTATCTATCTGTCACCCTAGGAAAGAGAGTTCTACATGCACTGCGTATAGAAGCAGATACAGTGCATGTTTTGGGCTCTGCTTTTACCAACCACTGGCATGCAACCACTGAGATGCTAGGAACATCAGCAAGAATATAACCATTGCCAGGAGTTGTGAATTTCCCATCCTGTTTCAAGAGATGGAAACCCAACCCTAATCTGCCCACCCTTTGCATGTTAAAAGGACCTGGAACCCTGTGGCTTTTAATGTCCATTAGGTAAATGCTTAACTTATCCTATTATAATCTTGAACACAACCTATCGTGGTACTTGCCTGGGACACCACCAGGTAATATTAAGAACTCTGGTTTAGGAAAAAAATCCCGCTGAGAGTCCCAGAGAAGCATTGCCAACTAGAGGTGACAGAACTGGGCTAAATGGACTTGAGCTCTGACTCAGTATGAGTCAAATTATCTGTCCCAGGTTTGGGAGAAAGAGGAATGAATTGTGATTTGGGAAGTTTAATTCATGCTCATATTTTGTGACTATTGTGGGGAAACAGTAAAAGCTCTTCATGTTGCATCTGGCAAGGTGACTGCTTGGTACAGAAAGTTTCAGAAAATGAATTTGGGGTAAATCTATTGTGTGATGTTATCCACTTCTTGTGCGTTCATGTGAAGACTCAGGAATGAGCAATGCAGTGGATATATTATTGTCTCTCATACTGCAGTTTCTTTCAGTAATCCCCATAAGTAAATCCTATAAAAAAGGATTTGATTTACAAGGGCAAATCAAAAATTAGTACCCAGACAGCAGATAAGTTACCTTGTCAACAGTCCTCACTATAAGATATATTGCATTTCCATTTCTGCACCAGTCATAACTTCCACACTGGCACTTAAAAGATAAAAAAGTCTACATATGTATTAGTTAAGTCAGTATTCTTTGTGTGGGTGCATTTGTATGATGAAAAATGACCACTTTGTAAACCTAAATTCCCCGTATTCTCTGGAAACTTAAGACTTTCCAATACTGCCCATTGAAAGGGGCAGGAACATGTTTACTGATCCGTAGCTACCAAACACTGGGCAATATGTACTTGAGCTGAAAAGCATATCAACAGAACCCTATTGGTATATTTGTTGTTGTCCTCTGGACAAAGTCCTTGCAAATGGCCAATTCTCTCACACCAGAAACACCTTGCAGTTTCTCAAATCGTTCCTCACATGAAAAAAAATGTTGTTGTCAAGTCATTTCTGACTTATAGTGAACCTAAGGTGAACCTCTTTTGAGGGTATCTGGGGCCAAGGTGTGTTCAATGGCTTTTTGTAGCCAAATGGAGAATCACTTTACTTTTCAGAGTCTTATTCCAACGTTCACCATGCTGGCTCTCTTTTGTCTGATCTACAAAGTCTGTATTCAGTTACAGGTTGCAGAAGTGTAACTGCACAAGTGGTGCCATTGTGCACAGTCATGTGTTGCATATAAGAAGTGAAATGTGTGTTGGGCTGCACATTCTTCAATGGTTTATGCAACACAACAGTGTGTAGCACAATGTATCTATAACTATGTAAGATCTCAGTCATTTTGTGTTAAGACCTCGAAAAAGACACTGAAGGGGCCCTCGGTTATCTGATTTTAATGTCACTGCTGCAGTTTGACTACAACTTTGGAAAGGAAAAAGGGAAACGAGTCCCAATTCTGGCAGTCTGTGTTTTACCATCTATCAATTTGGCACAGTTCACTGATTGACACAAGTTAAGAATTTTTGACTAAAGTTTCTCTTCTCCAAAAGGCAGGATAACATGACATATAATATTAGTGCAGTAAGCAAATCAGAAATGCTTTTCTTATAATCTAAATACTTTTTTGCACATGTGCGCACACAAAACCCTGCCATGTGCAACAGATCAGCAACAGATTTCCAGAAATCACACAGCCCCCATAAAATGTCGATTTTAACCCACCATGATAGATTTAAATATCTATGTATCTGACAGCTTTCTGTTGCCTCTCTTAAACATGGAGGTCACATTTCCAAAACATGATACGTTTGGGTGAAACAAACTAAAAAGATGAAGGCAGGCAATCCAAAGTATTGTAAAATTTATTGTTTTAAGTATTGCAGCTTTTTAAGAATAGAATGACATATCTTTGCCACTATTGGTTACTGTTACACAAGAAGCGTTTTACAACAGAATTGTGGAAATTGGCATCAGAGTACATATTCATACTAAAACAGCAAAATATAATTACTGCATTGCATGTGCTGTCTATTGTTTACGTAATTTTTTATTTGAACAAAAAAAAATCAGGATTACAGGACTGCCTATAACAAACTCCAAAGCCAAAAGCAATGCAACTGGAAATTGAAGAAAATATTAAAATACAATGAAATGTGACTATAAGGCAGGCAAATTAGGACTTTAAATGTAGTCCTTCATGAGCTTCTATATTACAGCAAAAAAATGGAAAGCGCAGTTTATGGAAAATTGTATGTTTTTTTCCCATCCAACCCCTTAAGTTTAGTTGTAGTACATGGGGGAAAATATATATTTTTATATAAATCTGAATGCCACACAGATCATACAGGAGAAAATGAATTCATTCTGTTCTTGGTTAGTATGTTTATGCTACACATCTGGCTTTTTAAAAATTCAACTCTTAAAGGGGGGAAATGGTGGAAATTTTTCCTTTCCATTAAATAGAGCATTTAGTGCAATTTTAAAGAGATTTAGATGTATTAAAAAGATATTCTCAAGAAGTATATTGATTTTTTATCCTCCCCACTTTTGGCTGACAGTCATATCCTTATTCTTAAAACCAATAATGGATCAGATTTTTAAGCTTAATGCTTACAATGTTTGAAATTGATAAAGGAAGAACCAACTAAGGCCTGCCATTATGATTTCCAAATTCATATCTCAGTGCATCACGTTTTTAATGGAATTGATTTTAAGATTGGTTTCTGCTCTGCTTGAAGATACAGTCCCAAACATATTGCCTCATTGGTTTTGAGGCTAACCTGACTTGTAAAATCTTTGACAAAATGGCAGAGGAGCCTTGCTGCTTCTTCGATTTTAGTTTTTCTCTTGAGTCACAAGCAGCACATCAACGAAGATCTACCTTTATCAACAACATCCTGACTGTGGCCAAGTCATTTCCCAGTACTCTTAGTGCCACGGATCTATCCATTATGCACGTCTTCATGTGACAGTTGGTGCTAAAAGATGCTCCTAGTTTCTGGAATTTGTACAACCTGGCAACAGGTACTTCCAGATTATCTTAAAAGGCTAGGTAAGAACTGGACTGATTTAAAGGTCAAGATGCCAGTTTACATGTGTTGCTGATCTTACTTCAAAAATATTTCTAATAGTTATAGGGGAATTTCTTCATATAAATACACAAGTGTAAAAAAAAGAAGCAATGTGAGAAAACCTAAGATTAACATGAGTCCTTGATCGCTCCTAGTCAGTTTGAAATTCTCTCGGCACAATTCAATTAAGGTTGCCACTCTTCTTTTTTCCTTTGGCAGAACTCCTGGACCTGATAGGAAAAAGCCAACACATACTGCTTTTTCTGGCACAGAGGATCTGTAATGGGAAAAGTTTTGCCTGCAATATTTTTAGTCTCCTGTGCAGGAGCTCTAGGTGATTAAATAGTGGCAAGCTGAAATCCAAGATGACAGCTAGAGTCAGGAATGCATCTGAATAGTGGTGGTGGTGCTTTGGATACATTTTACAGCCACGGCCTAGAGCTGGGGTGTGGGAAAGAGATTTAGCTTTTTGCCTTCAACTCCAAAAGTGGCCCCAGCCTGGCTGGAAAGAATTTGGGTTGCATACCCATCAACACTTCACAGTTCAAAACTAGGACACAGGTGGCCAAGCAATATCAGAACATGGTCAAGATGGTTCTTCACAAGGAATAACACACAAGTTAGGAGAGGACTTTTGTTTGCTTTTGCCTGAGCCTACTGGGAAGGGTAAGATTCCTCCACTTCCTCTTCTCCCTGCTGAGTTGAATGCCAAGTTCTTTTGACATCAGTTTGCACCAGCTGAAGAAAGTTGAAGACAAAGTAGGTAAAGTAGGAGATGGGAAAAATTGGGACATTTGAAAAGAAGATAAAGTGGGAAAGCAGATTAATCGAGATGGTTCATGTCAAACTGAGACGGTTGGAGATATGGATTTGTTGTCCAAAAAGTAATGCTTTCATTTTTGGCTACTGCTTTGGGACAAAAATGTCTGTTTCCTAATTAAAATAACAGAGCAAATGAAGTAACATGTCTCCTCTGTCTGCTGGCATTAAACCTTTTTGAGGGAGAAATCAATTTTTTCCACACACAAAAAAATCATATTTCAATCATGTGGCATTTAGTATAGTCAAAGTGGTATTTGCTTAAACTAACACTGGAACTGATTACCTAATCCTCAAAATTTGTAGGGTTTAACCTATTGAAAGTATAGGCAAGGATTGTTCAGGGAGATACACACGTGCGTGAATGAGTGTTGGGAGGGCAATCAACAGTTCAGAAAAATAAATTGCTCTCCAACATCAGTTAAGACTTCAAAAATCTTATCTTGGTGATTTAGTGAAAAATGTCTTTACTGACTTTGATCTTGTCCAGTTAACAGAACCCAACGTGGAGAAATAGAATGGCTGAAGCCTCAGCCATTGTTTTACTGCCAAGAAAGACCTTGTCTTGCCTTCACTGCTGCATGTCAAGTCTTCTAGTAAATACCAAGTTAGCAACCTGCTCCAGATTTTGGGAAGTCCTTTGGACAAGATGCTCTCTATGAGTCCTGTTCTCCACAATTGTCCCAGGTGCCCAATGCAGTTGTGCTCTGGACCCAATCTATCCCATCACCCAGAAGGAAAGCATGAAGGCAAGTCGAGGGCTTCTTCATGTCATCACTCTTGTCATGGTTTGTTTGATTGGAGAGGGCAGATGGGCCCTAACAAGTGAGAAGGAACAGCAGCCCTATGAAGCCCAGAGAGGTCGGCGAGGGCTCCCTGAAGGTCCCAACACCACCAATCCCTACTGCTTCTGCTGGTGGCCCCATGGGAATCCTGGGAGATTTGCCCATTTTGTACAAGGCACTCCAGTGTGATTTCTTAAAACAACCTCCAGCCATGCTGACAATTCTGCAATGATGGCAGAGCTTTTAGATATGTGATGCTCATACTCCACCCCAAACCAACAGAAGGACATGTATACAGGTGTGTAGCAAACACACTAGTAAAATCACGGAACAAATAAAAGAATAATAATTATAGCAAGGACAGCAAGAACAAACAACAAAAACACAAAACATTACTGTTTACTCATTTTGGCTCAAGAGGGCAGTAGATATATTTTCAGTTTGTCTTTTGGTTGGTATCCTTGATTACAAAATCCACCACAATGGACTACCCTATGGAGTAGGATATGTGCACAAAATGTATTCAAGTTCCCTTGCAAACAGTCCCAAGAAAACAGATGGCAAGACAGCGAAGGAGCACCTTACACAGCTAGGCACATCAAACTGGTTATAGTGGGGCTCAAAGGTACAATTTAAAGAAAAGGTACCCCACCCCCCCCAAAAAAATTCCCCCACATAAATTAACGAGAGAAAATTGCAACCCAGGGATCTAAAAGCAAAAGTGACCACACCCTGGAAGTTTTCACTAGAAATGATTGGATTCCCCTCTCCTTTTGCTATTTTCTATTAAAGGGAGGCTTTCTGTGTTTTTGTAAAATAAGGCACTAAATAGACATGTCACATAAAGGAAAGATACTTTTTAAAAATGCTTCTAGAAATTCACTGACTTTGTAATTTTTGCAGGAAGCTAGGAAGCTTTTGAGTTCTTTTAAAAAATCTGTGTATGTAGGTGTTGTAAGGAAGGAGGCAAGGCTGCAATGCTGTGAAAGAAAAGGTTCAAGAACCGATTACTAGGCAAAAAAGAAGAGGCAAACGTTTGATTTAAAAATGGCAAAAACTTCAAATTGATCTCTTTGCTGTTATCACCATCCTCTTTCATTCCAATGTTGTTCTCTTCCCACTCCTCTTCAAGTAATAGGAAAGTCGCATAAAAACAAGAGGTATTGTCTTCATATCTTTCATTTATGTTATCTTACTAGTTAGCATCTGGCAGAATATTATACTCCCTTGCTTAAAAGTAAAGGTCACTCAGTACTGTTCCCTCTGCAATCCCATTGCTTCCTTCAATGGAGTGCCCTTGTATTTCCCAGAAGATGGAACTCTGTCGACATAAAGGTTGCCAACGTTTCAACTGCTTGTTGCAGCTGTTCCTTTCTCACCAGTTTAAAACATAACACCATAATGGAGTGGTCTGTAGATCTCAGGGCAAACATTCAGTGACCCACAGTGGCCAATCTGATACTTTCAGGAAAGAGGGCCAACAAGGTTCCCTCTGCTGTTTCCCTCCCAGTTGCCCAGTAGCCACTCACGGATTTATCCTTCACGATCCATGTAGACCAGTGGTTCTCAACTTGTCAGTCCCCAGATGTTTTGGCCTTCAATTCCCAGAAATCCTAACAGCTAGTAAACTGGCTGGGACTTCTGGGAGTTGTAGGCCAAAACACCTGGGGATCCACAGGGTGAGAACCATGGATGTAGATGAATATGGAATCGCATTGATGTTGCCATACTGTTCAAAAGTCTCGTTTGCCAATGTCTGCCCAGGATGCCACTATTCAAGGCAGAAGAATAGGACAGACAGGTTCATTTCTGGACAGCTGGCAGCCTTTCTAGCTATAGATTAATATCTATAACACAAGACAGAAGAGGGGTCTCATTTCCTTGTATATTGTGTGTGTGTTACATGTCCTTCTTCCTGTTCTTCATATTTTATGCCTCTCACTCACTTGCACTCAGTCACATACAAATGCACCATGAGGGTTAAAGCAAATGATCAGATCTTTTATACAATATCAATAAAAACAATGTAAACAATAGCATTGTAAGACATAATGCTCGATGAAACAAGGGGGAGGGACGGGAAGGGGAACATGGGCTGATGTGTTTGAAGGAGGGCCGGGTGCCAAAACCTTGCTGCACCAGAAAGAACTGCAAGGGAAAACAAACTTGCAGAACATGGAAAGGGACTGTTTCTAAAGTTCCTTAGCTTTTACTACACCATTGGAGTTGATGTGTGCCCAAACTCTTCAGCTAGAAGAAATAAAATACAGTTAACAACAAGAGGCAGTCAAGAAAAGAAGGTAATCTGTTAGGACTGCTTATTGAGCACTTCTGTTTCTTTCAGTGTTGAGGAAAAGCACAAGAGTGGGACTGAATCCCAAGACCACCAATATGGATTTGATAGGACTAAGGATGCTTGCCTTTTCTATTTCATAAGCCTGCACAACCTCTGGACCATCTCACTGAATGCAGCCCCACCTTAGGTCAATTGTTCTCAAAGTTGGTGGATAATGACTTCCATCATCCCCATCCAACATAGCCAATGGCTAGGCAGTGGTTCTCAACCTGGGGTCCCCAGATGTTTTTGGCCTACAACTCCCAGAAATCCTAACAGCTGGTAAACTAGCTGGGATTTCTGGGAGTTGTTGGCCAAAAATGTCTGGGGACCCCAGGTTGAGAACCACTGGGCTAGAGCTTCTGCAAATTGTAGCCTAACATGGGTGAGTGCAAGCAACCCATAGAGAAGTAAGGCTTCCCATTAGTTCTGTATCTAAAGATCTATGTTCAGAAATTATTGCCCTATGGATAAGGTTGCTGCCCCCTTTTTTTGCTGTCTGCCTGGAACTGCAAAAATATAAGAGGGAGGGTGCCATTTGGATACTTGGTTGTATGCAATATATGGTTGGCAGGCTTCACTCTGGCCTGGAGGGAGTTCTGTCTGGGCCGAATATCCAATACAAAGGAGAACAAAACTCCCATCTCATTAATTGGTATGTAAATAGAAGGTGTTTCAGAGCAGCACGCATTCTGCACCTGCCATTCCTCTCCCCCTTTTCTACATTAAGTATTAGTGGCACAGAGACTTTGCCCTTCACCATCTGGGCAACCTTCATTTATGCAGCTTATTTAAAACCTTGTGGAAAACATGAGGTGCCCCAAACCAGGTTTCCAGGGTATTATTTAAAAAGTCATCTATAAGGCAGGTTTATGGGTTCTTGACGCTTCCCCCGCTTTTATTACCTTAATTGTAGACAGGCAAATTAGCTTGATATTAAAAAAAAGAGGAGAAGACGACAATTAGAAGCCATCACCCAGTCATTAAAAAGAAGGCAATTTAATGACTGCTTATGCTTTTATGGTCCTCCTGAAATTAGTGAGACAATAGCAATAGAAAGGGCTGTTCTAACTGCCTGTTAAGGAGGTTGGCTCTCCAGAGCTGTCACAAAAGAACATGTCACCTCTATGTGCTCCAAGGGTTTCAGAGCAGACAGAGGTTGGATCCAACAGAAGCTCCCACTCGCTCCCATTTTTGAGCATTTGCTAGAAACAGAGCTTGAAAAGAAACTTCATTTATTACACAACTTGTTACAAAGTCCCCAAAGTGGCTCATTGGCATTAAAGTTTGATAAATTAATTATCTGTTCCCTTTTCTGTTAAGTTTCTTAAAAAAATAATAAAGTAAGAAATTCATCTGATTTTGGGGGTGGGTGAAGAGTCCCCTCCATATTCCCAAAGCATTTTAGCCCTGTCTCATGTGGGCAGGTAGAGTCATATCATTACTACTTGTTAATATGCTTTCTTTTCTTTTTTTAAAAGGAACACAGTTATGCCTTCAGGTTTTCCCAAAGTAACATGCCACATATACGGTTGTAATTTGGAATCTGTTATTTTCAAGCTCTGGCTAGGAGGGCCCATTTGCAGAGTGGTTTTGGAATCCTATTATTTATTTTTTCTGTCCCACCTCCAATAATCATAACACAAATACAGACTCAGAACTTTTAAATCACAAAAAGGAAAAACAGTAAATCTTGTTTTTACAGGGAATGTAAAACAATGGATGCATTGCAACCCTGAGGAACAGATACCTAAGAGTGACATAAAATAAAATTTACAGGCACCATGTCAATTGAGAGGAGTGAATATAAATAGCCTCTTTGCTTGCTTTTCAAAATGCGCTCCCTCCTTCCATACACAAAGAAATAGGGGCCCAAAACAACACATTTGTTTAAAAAAAAAACAAGGAAAGAGAAAATTAACAAACACATGCATTGCCTTCGCAAGTGATGCATTGGAACATAGATTTCATTTTCAGGTATCCGACAATACCTGCAGTCAGGTGCGATAGAATCCATTCAGGTTGGAGACATGAGCATATGAATTTGGAGAGTTAAAAAAATTGCACAAGATGCCGTCCTTACATGATGTTCATTCCCGATCTGTGTTCTCTGTCTTATGGGTATTTCCCTCCCGTATAACATTTTAGTCTTCACCATATTTTTCTTAACAGTTTTGTGGTAGACATGAAAGAGGTTTCCGACCAACACAAGCACTAACACATTTATATTAAAAAATAGTGCAAAATTTTCAACATTTATATAAATAACTCTAACCCCTGCTTTTGTTTGTTTTTTTGTTTCCCCCTCTTCTTCTTCTTCTTCTTCTTTTTACAACATAACACATGCTTTTTTGAGCTGGCTCTCAAAAATTGCCATGTTTTTATTCTAGTTCAGAAAAACACAACAAAAACGTTTCCCCCCCTCAATAGGCCTCTTCTATTATAAAAATACTCCTGCTTCCCCAACACACATACAGTTTCTTTTCTTTTTTTAATATATATTTATATATATATTGCAGATCTTTAAACAAACATTTTTGTGCAAATATTTTTGTCTTTAAAGTTAAGTGAAATAAACAAAAAAAAAGGTGTCACATTCACACACGCAGCTCAATTTGAAACAAAACTAAAGGTGAGGGGAGAAAATAAAAGGACTGCTGTAGATTTCTTTAGAAAACAAAACAAAAAAAAACAAACCAAAACCTTCTAGACCGAGCTCAACAAACCGTTTTTGCAAGCTTTGTTGGCTTGTGCATTCAGACCAAACGTAACATGTAAATATTTATACTACACAGAGGTGGAGAAGGGTGTTTTGTTCCGCACACGGCTTCCCCCCTATTTCTCCATACCTTTCCCACCCACCCAACCAAACCTCCGATCCCAATAACAAGAAGTGCAGAGTGTTCTTGTCCCCCCAAATGGTTTCTTTTTCTTTCAAAAGGGGTGCCCTTTTTGTTTCTCTTTATCTTTGTTCCATGCCGTTGTGCTCTCAAGGCTATTGATTTGTGACGAAGGGTGAAGCCTGCCCCCTTCGAGTATCGAGGGCATCCCGCTGTTGTTCTGCTGGTGCTGATAAAAAGCGGACCCAGGAAAGTGGCCTATGACCTCGCTGTACGTGGGAGGCGGTCCTTCCATCCTGCCATTGCTCCCATAGCAGGTTGCGCTGATGCCCGAGTTGCTGCTCGGAGGACAGGGTCCCCCGTACACTGAATTATCTATCAGGTCACTGTCGAAGATGGTTCTGTTGGGAGGCGCTCGGACCGACTCCCGGTTGAGTTCCATTTGCTGCTCGGGATCCCGGAGCTGCAGCGTGCAGGGCCCCTGGTACGGAGGAGGCTCCTCTCCGTCCGACAGAGAGATGGTGGGCGGCAGGTCGATTTCATGCTGCAGGTAAGGATACGTCGGCTGGAATCTGTTAAAACGGTCCCTTTGCAAGAAGGATGGAACCGCTAGTCTGTCTGTAGGCCTCGGGGTGTAGACTTGCTGCTGGAGACAAGAGAGAAGAAAAACATGATCCTTGGGTTTCAAGCGCCAGCCAACACAAAAATTGCTTCAAGCTATGTTTTGACTCCGATCCTTACCTCCGTTACGCCATTTCCTGACACTGTGCTTTCCGAAGGCCACAAGCTTCCTTCCTAAAAATTGGAAAGAACAGGAAAACGTTTGAGAATCCCAGTTGAATGATGCCTCCTTCCACCTTAAACTCATTAATGATTTCTATTCATATATACACTGTTCTGAAAGATTGCAAAGGTTTCTCATGAATGATTCTCAGTAACCCTTGCAATAGCTTTGTAAAGTGGATGAGGCAGTTCCAAACAACTATTTCCAGATCAGATATGGCTATCTTCCCAATATTAGGCAAGGACTGTAGGTGAGGGGTGAAGCACATACTTTTGCATGCAAAATATCCCAAGTTCAAAACTAGAAAAGACACCAGAGCCTCCATAATGCTACACAGATAGCACTGAGCTAAATGGACGGATATATGGTAAATAGACCAATATAAGGTATTTTCCACACATTTTCCACACATGGAAAGGTATAAGGACAACAGGTTAATATTTTGTCTCAAGGCTATAAATTTCTGACCAATGCAAGATTAGCAATGAATTCAGACACTCAGCAGGAAACAACTTGAAGGCACACAAGAAACACACATTTCTGACTAAGGCCATTTCTTGGTCTCTCAAAATTTCTAAGACTAGGATTCAAGTGCTTTGTGGACATCTATTTTGTCTCCCTTGTCTCTGCTATTTTGAAATAACTTGTGGACCCTTTAACATAATATAATGATAGTGCTATGATTCTATCTGAAATTGCTATGGCTGCATTGTACAGAACATTGGATTTATAATTTCGTGAGGCACCAAAGCTCTCTGGATGAGATTTCAAAAGACCGTCAGATAAGGTGCAAACTCCAGGATTCCACAGGACGGAACCATAGCAAGTGGAAACATACAAATATAATAGTGTGAAAGGGTCCCAGAACTTAATATTAGTAATTAAGAGTGTTTAGGAGAAGGGGGGGCAAGGTCTGAATATTGCCAAGTGCTATGAAGGAGTTAGAGGAGGGTGCATTCTAGTAGCCATACGTTCTTCACTGCAGCCTGAAAGAAAGCTGGCTGGACACAATTTCTTTATTTACAGTATTTGTATACCACTTTTCTCACCCTGAAGGGGACTCAAAGCAGTATACTATTCATATATACACTGTTCTGAAAGATTGCAGAGGTTTCTCATGAATGATCCTCAGTAACCCTTGCAATAGCTTTGTAAAGTGGATGAGGCAGTTCCACGCAACTATTTCCAGATCAGATATGGCTATCTTCCCACACAAGCCCTTCCTCTAATGCAGCAGCCAGGTGTGTAAAGAGATAGAAAGGTTGGCTTAAGTCTTTGACTATGGAAGGAACTATAGAATAACAACATCTGCATCTTTTAAGTACTTAAGGACAGTATATTCTAAGAAATCTAGCCTTGTAAAAATCTCACTTCTACAGCCTAAACCTAAGGAGGTTGCTAGACAAGCTCATGGGATAGCAAATACATTGCAAGGTGTGTTGAACTCAGAAAGTAGTATATAGTGCAGCAATGGGGAAATATCCTGCATTACCTTTATATAACCATGTATATGTTGACCTCATATATAAGTCAAGGGCAGATTTTGGAGCTAAAGTTATGGATTTTGTTATGACTTATCAATAAATTTATGTTTTTTTCTGCAGAGAGGGGAAAGCATCGTTGGCACCTCTTGAAGAGAGATATTGAAAAGCTGGAATGTGTCCAGAGGAGGGTGACTAAAATGATCAAGGGTCTGGAGAACAAGCCCTATGAAGAGCAGCTTAAAGAGCATGTTTAGCCTGCAGAAGAGAGGACTGGGAGGAGACGTGATAGCCATGTATAAATATGTGAGGGGAAATCATAGAGAGGAGGGAGCAAGCTTGTTTCTGCTGTCCTGGAGACTAGGACGTGGAATAATGGCTTTAAACTACAGGAAAGGAGATTCCACCTGAACATGAAGAAGAACTTCTTGACTGTAAGAGCTGTTCAGCAGTGGATCTCTCTACCCCAAAGTGTGGTTGAGGCTCCTTCTATGGAGGCTTTTACACAGAGGCTGGATGGCCATCTGTTGGGCGTGCTTTGAACGCGATTGTCCTGCTTCTTGGCAGGAGGTTGGACTGGATGGCCCACGGCGTCTCTTCCAACTCTATGATTCTATGGCCAGCTTTCTGGACCGCCGATGCATTTCCATGCCCAGACATTCAAAAAGGCCAGAAATGGCACTGTGACGACGAGGGCAGAGGGGTTTGGTGCTTCTTTTGGATTCTTCCGGGATGGACTAAGATCTTGCCTTTTGCCACTCTACTAATCAAAGGAGATGGTTCCTTTTTTTTTGATAAGCATTAAGGTAGAGTACTCAAATTGACCTGTGAATAAATCAACCCAGGTTTTTGGGGTTGATTTTTTTTTTTTTTTACTAAAATTTCTAGATACACACATGGGTCGATAGGGTAATTGCTGGGCTTCATTCATCTTCATATAGGGGCTTCACCAATCTGTTTTGCCTTTGAGTCCTTTGATCCAAAGCACGGCATTTCAAATTGTACAGTTTAGAAATCAGAAACACGTCTTATCACTCTTAAAATAGGTTACTGGATCTATATTTCATATTACCTACATTCTTTAAAAACAGTTCTGTTTTCCATGACCCATCTTTGCTATAAGGTGGGATATAAATAATTTAACACATAAATAGACTTGTATCTTATTCTCCAACGAAGATGGGGTAGCGGAGTTAGCACATTCAGTCCTAATGAGAACACTGTAAGGTAGGTAAGGATTTCAGAGAAATTTGTGTGCTTTGCATTTCAATGAGAATTGATCTCATTCATATTTTCAGACTTCCACACAAATTGGCATGGAATTATCCTTTGGTTTTGACACAGTTTTAGGACGGTTCTCCAATCACAAAAAATACCCATGACTGTGTTCCTTCAAGGAAAATAGATACAAAAGTGCTTATATGAAGGGAGACAACATACAAAAGGCATGTAACAGCGATTATTTCTCACAAAAATGTACACATTTAAAGGAAACGTATACAAATATCTCGGGTACTTAAAAATATGAACTGATGTGGAAATTGGGTAGAATGAAGTTGTGATGGAAAAATGCAAATGCTACAAAAGGAAATCTCTAAATGTAGGCTATGTAGATAACAGAATCATAGAGCTTGAAGAGGTCCTTTCAAGCCATCAAGTCCAACCCTTTACTCAATATAGGATCTTCAGCTTTGGTCCTCCAGTTGGTGTGGAATCCAACTCCCAGAGATCCCTGGCAGTTTACCAACTGTTAGGAATTGTGGGAGATGAAGTCCAAAACACCTGGACAGCCAAAGATTGGCAGCCATTGAGCTAGAGCAGTGGTTCTCAACCCCTTAGTAGAGTTCCTCATGTTGTGGTGACCCCCAATCATAAAGTCATTTTCATTGCTACTTCATAACTGTCATTTTGCTACTGATATGAATTGTAATCTGATGCATTTTCATTTACTGGACCAAATTTGGCACAAATACTCAATACATCCAAGTTTGAATACTGGTGGGTTTGGGGGGGGGGGATTCATTTTGTCATTTGGGAGTTGTAGTTGCTGGGATTTATAGTTCACCTACAATCAAAAAGCCTTTTGAACTCCACCAACAATTGAATTGAACCAGTCTTGGCACACAGAACTCCCATGACCAACAGAAAATTCTGGAATGGTTTGGGAGTTGTGGTTCACCTCCATCCAGAGAGCACTGGGGACTCAAACAAGGATGGATCTGGACCAAACTTGGCACAGATACCGAATATGCCCAAATGTGGACACTGGTGGAGTTTGGGGAAGATAAACATTGACACTTGTGAATTGTAGTTACTGGGATTTATAGTTCACCTACAATTGAAGAGCATTCTGAACCCCACCAATGACAGAATTGGGTCAAACTTCCCACACAGAAACCCCATGACCAATAGAAAATATTGTGTTTTCAGATGGTCTTTGGTGACCCCTCCAGGGATCCCAACCCCAGGTTGAGAAACACTGAGCTAGAGCATTGCCAACTGGTTCAGCCTCTTTCTGAAGTATCCAGAGAAGGAGACTCCACGATTCCTCAAGGCAATTAGTTCCATCATAGTCAAGACGTTGCTTCTAATGTTCAATCCAAACCTTCCAGAACTTAAAACCATTAGACTTAACTCTTACCACTAATTGCCCCAAAGAACAAACTTGACCCCTCCTCATTTTGTAGCAGCCCTTGAGATATTTAAAGAGGGCAATCATTCTATGATTCTATGTTGCCTCCATACCTCTCCTCCTTGTCCTTCTCTGAACTCATTCCAACTTGTTTCTTAAAATCTTTCTTAAAATTACATTCCCATAATTGATCATATGAGGTTTGATCTGAGCAGAATTTAGTGGGACCACTGCTTCCCTGCCATTAGAAACGATGCTTCTCATGCAAAAATCACATTTGCTTCCTTTGCTACAGCATCACACTTCTGGTTCATGGTCAACTGACAATCAACTACAAACCCAAGGTACTTTTCATATGTAGTACACTACTGTGGATTTAAAAATTTAAATACTTTCCCCCACTGTATATTGCTGGAGTTAATGCATAGCTTAGAGTCCTGGCAGAGTGTACAATACAACTAGCTGCTTTGCATGTGACACCAACTATTTAATAAATTCATTCTATGATATTGCGTTGTTGTGCTGTTTTTCGAAAACCTGAACCTGTAAACAAATCTCAAGGCTGTCCTGCTACCAAAAGAGGGACAAAAGCCATGGATATGGAAATAAGATGCTGAGATGCTTTAATATTTTTTTTTCTGTTTTACAGCAAATATTGTATTTAAAATGGTATGCATAAGATAAGGGCCTACTCTGGAGTGAAAGACAATAGACTGCCAATGTTGGTTTCATATGGCATATTAATTATGTTGCAATACTTGAGCAATGTAACTACTTGGATCACCATGTCCCCCAATACAACCAAATGCACAAACTTAGATCTAGTGAGGAAACATGAATTGTCATGCGAGCCCCCACCAGTATGTAATTATGCTTAACGAGAGAAGGCTCCTTCTCAGGTGCTGCTCCAGAACTCTGGAACTCCCTCCATGAAGAATGAAGAGCTGCTCCATCCCTTCTCAGCTTTAGGAAGGGGTTGGGCCTCTCTATTTAATAAGACTTTTAATTGAAGTATGGGATGATACTGGGAATTTAAATGTTGGTATATGGGGGCATACATGGGGAGGAGACTACTGCTTTTGTCTTACTTTATGGATTTTCAAAAAAGCCCGTTAGGGCAGTGGGTTAAACTGCTGAGCTGCTGAACTTGTTGACTGAAAGGTCGGTGGTTCAAATCGAGGGAGCAGGGTGAGCTCCCGCTGTTAGCCCCAGCCTCTGCCAACCTAGCAGTTAAAAAACTTGCAAATGTGAGTGGATCTATAGGTACCGCTTCAGTGGGAAAGGAACCGCACTCAATGCAGTCATGCCGGCCACATGACCTTGGAGACATCTACGGACATTGCTGGCTCTTCGGCTTAGAAATGGAGATGTGTACCACCCCTCAGAATTGGATACAACTAGACTTAATATAAAGGGGAAAACATTTACCTTTACTATGGAATTTATTGATTGATGTTTTGTTATGATTTACCTGTTTATGTATTTCTGTTTGATGGATTTTATATGCTGGTATGCTGTAAGGTGCCTTGGGTCCGCGTTGCGGAGAAAGGCGGGGTAGTAATACCCTAAATAAATAAAATAAAGTAAATAACTAATACAAGACTCATCTTTCAGAAACCTAGTGCTTGCAGCTATAAAGGTAGTCCCTGATTTGGTGCCTTTGTCTTAATTTCTGCTTATACATTATTAAAATGCTCAAAAACTACTACAACAAAAAAAGAACCACCAGAAAGTAGACAGAAAATGGAAATATGACTTAATGCTCATTGAAAGTGTAATCCCACTGTTCTCTGCCCCATTAGAATCCAAGAATCATAGAGTTGGAAGAGACCTCATTGGCCATCCAGTCAAACCCCCTACCAAGAAGCAGGAAAATCGCATTCAAAGCACCCCCGACAGATCAGTCTCCAGGTTGGCAGAAAACAAGCTTGCTCCCTCCTCCCTATGACTTCCTCTCATGTATTTATACATGGCTATCATGTCTCCTCTCAGTCTTCTCTTCTTCAGGCTAAACATGCCCAGCTCTTTAAGCCACTCCTCATAGGGCTTGTTCTCCAGACCCTTGAATTTAGTTTAAGTAGTTTAGTTTAATTCAAGGAAATGGGCAAGTTACAGAAACTTTTATGGATCTTGCAATGAGATTTACCTATTGAAAATAAAGTCACAAATTTACCCCTTTGGCAAGGAGAGTGCCACATAGCCACACTTTGCATACAGAATGCTTCTGAGATGTTCAAACAGTTGATATGTATCGTATCAGGAATAACTGCGACATTCCCATAAGATAAGGAAGCATTGCTTTCTCCACCAAGGATTCATTGGCAGAGATACATCAGTGGAAATTTCAGGCACACGTACTTGAGGGTAAACATCAGAGACCCTTGCTGCAATAGGAATTCCACTTGGCTGCCTTGGACGCTTGACTGATAACAGTTTAAAACACAGGGCAGAGGCGGGAATCACGGTGAGCCATACAAATGTTTATTTTTCACCATCCCATTGGGCAGATTTATGAAGTGGTGAGTATATCACTGCCTTATGCTCACTGGTTTATATTTAATTTAGCAGTGGGCAATGCCATTGCGTTATCCCATCTGCTGCTCCAATTCTTTGGGCTGATGTCAGGCTGTATACTCTAGTGTAAGGAAAGAAATGGATGGAGGCAGCTGGTGGTTGTCACGTTGTTGGAAACTCTGTGGAGTTTTAAACCATCTATTTTTCCTTGCACTTTGAAGGGTCTTAGAGTCTGTAAACAATAAACTTGTATTCACTATCAGTGAATAACACCAGACTAAACTTCTGCTGTTACACTTTGTCCCAGCTGAAGCAAAAGGTTAAATATCCATCCGTTTCTCATTTGTTAAACAAAAATTCAGATGATCTATTAAATAAAGTCATAATCAGAAATTTAAAATGGAGGCAGAAAACTGAAATGCCAGAGCTATTTTTAAGGATCTCCTATCTAACTGCTTACTTTTCTGTCATGTTAGGTTTGTCTCAGTTAATTTTCTTTTAAAAATGTAATAATGAATCGTTGTTATGACCACACTAATATCACCACGCTAATTAGGTCAACGTTCTATACAAAAAAAATATTCTGGATGAATCATAGAATCATAGAGTTGGAAGAGACTTTGTGGGCAATCCAGTCCAACTCCTTGCCAAGAAGCAGGAAAATCACATTCAAAGCACCCCTGACAGATGGCCACCCAGCCTCTGTTTAAAGGCCTCCAAAGAAGGAGCCTCCACTGCACTCTGGGGCAGAGAGTTCCACTGCTGAACTGCTCTCACAGTCAGGAAGTGCTTCCTAAAGTCCAGGTGGAATCTACTTTCCTGTAGTTTGAAACCATTGTTCTGTGTCCTAGTCTTGAGGGCAGCAGAAAAAAAGCTTGCTCCCTCCTTCCTATGACTTCCCCTCACATACATGGCCATTATGTCTCCTCTCAGCTTTCTCTTCTGAAGGCAAAACATGCCCAGCTGTCTAAGCCGCTCCTCATAGGGCTTGTCCTCCAGACCCTTGATCATTTTAGTCATCCTCCTCTGGACACATGATTTACAAAAGAACTAAAATACATCTTAAAACACAAAACTATAGATCTAGTTTATGGGTTGCTGTGAATTTTCCAGGCTGTATGGCTATGTCCCAGACGTATTCTCTCCTGACATTTCACCCATATCTATGGCAGGCATCCTCTGAGGTTGTGAGGTCTTGAATTGCCAGACTTCACAACCTGTGAAGATGCCTGTCATTGATGTGGGCAAAACATCAGGAGAGAATGCTTCTGGAACATGACCATACAGACTGAAAAACTCACAGCAACCTAGTGATTCCAGCCATGAAAGCCTTCGACAACACATTGAACTGGTTTATGTTTCCATACATGTTATACCAGACCTAGAGCAGCCACTTTTAATATATGTATGACTTAACTTTGGCAGAACATAACATTCTGCAGTTTCTTTCCACCTATCATGGTCCATACAGAAAAGAAAAAAAGTTTGTTACAGCTATACCAAATGCTAGGAGAGTGGCATTTGGTGACTTGATACATCAGCTCCAAGGTAGGTAGAGTTATTGTTTGTGCTGCTTCCCCCCCCCCCCCCCAATCCTTTTGAGAAACCAAAAGCAGCCCTGTGAAACAAAACCCACACCTTTCCCATAGATGGTTTTCACAGAGGTAGGAGACACTCCTCATTTTACTGTCTCTTATTTTGCATTTGCTCTAAGCTGAATGGAAGTTCTGTGGTGCCAAGCAATGGAAAAGGAAGGTCCAATGCCAGGGGAGCTCCCATTCAATTTGCAGTTGCAATGTTGGGAGCAGGAATAAATTCAAGAATGCATTTGCCTCTCCTTTGTTAGCAGCTGCCTGTCCCTTCTGGTCCATCTTATCATTACCTTGATACTTACAACATGAATTAGGAATGCAAGATATAGCGTTAGCCAGCATTTGAACCATAGGATATTCCTACTCCTCCATTTGGTGATGATATACTTTTCTAATTAGTAATTTGCTATCAAAGGGACTCTGACTTATGGGATCCTACCAATATGAAACATCCAAGAGACTTGGACATCTAAAATTACAGTTACAATTGTGCTGTAGCCATCCTATGTATAATTTTAGGTCAGTGCCTTTGGTGCTGGGGAAACAAAGTTGTTATCATTTCCAATCTGGTTCTAGTATTTTCAATCCCAAGCCTTAAGCTCATAATGGAATTGTTCCAGCCCCTTGATCATTTCAGTTGTTCATTTCCAGTTCTATTAGGTAGAGTCAAGCTAGTCTGGGCTACGACACAAAGACCTTATGTAACAGCAATTAATGCAGGGATATTACTTTCAAGATGCATCTGACAAATTAAAAAAAATCTGTATCTGGAAAGAAAGGTATTACCCAGCTGAATATGTGATCCGGTCTCATACATAGCTAAATCTTTGACTGATGAAGAAGGGATTTATCTTTTCCGACCAGTAATTGCTCAAGGCTAGAAGAAGTTACTTTTTTGGACTGCAGCTTTCAGAATCCTCCGGCCACTATGACCATAATTAGCTGGGGGATTCTGGAGCCATAATCCTAACAGGCACCTTTTTAAAGAAAGTGGAACAACTTGAGAGATTCCAAGTCATGGTCCTTAAAGCCATCCTATGTATAATTTTTAGGTCAATGTATGGGAAAAGAACCTAGAACATGCAGAACACTGCTGTAGGGCATGTCTGCCTGAAAGCTGATTGCATTTTTGCTGCCAGGGGATTCAAAAGCCTGTCTGACAGAGACTCGGGTAATTCAGGTCGCAAGTTATCAGCTGTTGACCTCCTTACCACTGAGCTACACAGGAATCCCCTAAGGTAAAATGCTCAAGTGTTTCCTTCTTGAAGAGCCATTTCTTAACATCAAACATTTGGTATTTCTCAGACGTATGGTAAAAGGGTTGTGTGTAAGACTGGAAACATTATATTTTCTTTTATTTATCTCCCACTCCCCCCCCCCCGCCCCCCCAAAAAATATGGGGACCATAATGCCAATACTGATAATGTTTTTGTTTTCCTAGAGTTTTTTTTTTTTAGCAATTCCTGGGATCATTTTCAAAATTTTATTCCCTGCCTCAAGTAGGTTTCTTTTCAATGCTGAAACACATGGGGAAAAAGTACACATGTGTTCTGCTTTCCTTTTTAATTCTTTAGATGTACTATAGAGCTATAGACAAAATCAGTGTAATGGCACTTTAGCACTAATAACTCTTTAGAATTAAAAAAATTCCACAGAAGAACATTTGTCCTTCAAATCATAGAATCACCCAAGGAAAACATGTTATTTTTGACAGCACAGCAGAACTATCTTTTCTACTAAGTTGATGAATGTAACCACATTGCACAATTATAGTAATTTGATTCCACTGGAATTGCCATCAGGCAGAATAATGGGATTGGTTGTTGTTGTTCTTGTTGTTATTATATTTATTTAGATCCCACTTTTTCTCTGTCTGGTGTACACTAGAAAGTTCAAATACTGTACCACAGCAGTGTAAAGTACCATCAAGAGAGAATCCCAAATACCTCACCAAACTACAAAGCCCGGGATTCCATTGACTAGAGCAGTGGTTCTCAACCTGTGGGTCCCCAGGTGTTTTGGCCTACAATTCCCAGAAATCCCAGCCAGTTTACCAGCTGTTAGGATTTCTGGGACCTGAAGGCCAAAACATCTGGGAACCCGCAGGTTGAGAACGACTGGACTAGAGCCAGGACACTTAAAGTGGTGTCAATCTACCATAACTGCAATGTAGAGCCAACCTATCTTTATTTCTTTTGATTGACGTACTGACACAGATTTAGGCCCTTAACTCTCTTTGGAAAAGTTCTGAGGTGTTTTTCTTTTTTTCATGTCAGGAGTGACTTGACTGCAAGTCACTTCTGGAATTGGTTGAATGCAAGGACGTTGCCCAGGGGACGCCCAGATGTTCTGATGTTGTAACATCCTTGTGGGAAGCTTCTCTCATGTTCCCGCATGGGGAGCTGGAGCTGCCAGAGGTAGCTCATCCCTGCTCTCCTTGGATTCGAATCTCTGGCCTGTCAGCCTCCAGTACTGCCGACACAAGGGTTTAACCCATTCTGCCACCAGTACTCCTGCATCTGAGGTGTTCAACTGACAATATAACAGCTTATAATTAGGTGCTATTTATACTAGTTAATGTCTACAACTATCTTTTTAAAATAACTGTTAACAGAAGATAGAAATAAATATTGATACAGATTCAGCATCCCTTATCTGGCATTCCAAAATCCAAAAATTTCACATGCACAGCTAATATAGAAACACCTTTGTTTTCTGATGGTTCAATGAAAACCTACTTTTTTCTATGAACAAAATTATTAACAACATTGTGTATAAAATTATCTTTAGGCTATGGGTCTAATGTGTATATGAATTTCAACAATATCTCATTTTGGATGTAGGGGCAAATATAAGTATTTCAAAACCAAAGACCTCCCCTGAAATCCAAAACAAGCATTTTACATAAGGAAAACTCAACCTGCATTAAGAATTGCAGTAACCCAGAGTTAGAGGTGCGTAACCTGTCTATGTTTAGTAAAACTAAACAATCAATTCTCCCTTCTCAACCAATGACTGCAGTGGCAAAGGACAGAAGCAAGATCCCTGTCAGAAGTCACAGGAGAGTCAAAATATCATTATCCTAACATCCTGATTGGGAGCTGAACAGATCTTGGGGAGGGGGGCAAGCCAGAACATGTTATTTTGGTTATATAGCCTTAATTATATAGCCTTAATTACATGCTGGATGGACAGTCAGACCTGCTGCTCTTTCTCTTTTCTAGGCTGCCACAAATCCCTTCCATCCTTGTTGCTAAAGAATGCACACATAACAATAATTGTGATCCAAGAATATGACAGATCTTGGGTGGCTCAGATTACTTACTGATGATAGGTTTTCCTCTCTCCTCCGCCCTTGGCTGTGCCGATTGATGAAGGACCGTGCAGAGAGTTTGTAGTGATTCAGCAGACACGTGATAACAACCACCATGACCATCATGACCACCACAATTATGATTATCTGTACGAACTCCAACTCCGCTAAAAAGAGAAGAGAAGAGCACACATTTAGAGAGGCACTGGCATGAGAAGGCATGAAACAAATGAAAGTATGAGGGTATATGCACTACAGCGTTAGAATCCTAGGATTTCCCACTTGGCGAAGCACTTATAATTCTGTGCTAGAGAGATCTAGTCTACTCCCTTCAACTATAGTTCAGAGAATTTGAAGTACCTGCCAAAACACACATCTCAAAACTTCACAGGACAGAGCCATGATGGTTAAAGTAGGATTATTGTAATTGTATAGTTCAGTTATAGCTGTAAACTGTGTCACTCAAGTGATAATCCAGCTTCAAGGAAAATGAGCCAGTCTGGTTCAGGATCAGTCATTTTTCAACTCAAACTAATTTGTCAAGCAGCTAAATTAAATATGTCACAATTAAAAAAGAGCATAGAGTGTCAACACCCCATTCAGCTTCCAAATCAGGAGATGAGCAAAACAGTTAAACTTCCTCCCACCAACAAAAACTCTTGCAGAGAGTAATGCGAAATATATCAGAGCTGCATTACCAGGAAGAATAAGGTGCACAAAGGCTTTTATGGAATTCAGTACATTTCTGGTAAGCTTCATAGGTTCTGCAGAGAATGTGATGCAAAATGTATGGCAGCAGTTCTAATCAATGACCCAGGGCCAAACTGGACAAGTACAGCTTCATAAAAGCCAAGATGTAATCCATTTCCGCAAAGGAAAATGTGTTATCTGGACAACATGAAGAGGCAAGGCTTTGTAAATAATTTGCTCCACTAGACAGCTCTGTTTGGAAAGGATGTGAAGACTGATGATGTCTCATGACGAAGTTAAAACAAGAATTAACAAGAGAAAGAGTAACTCTGCTCTCTAGATTTCACCCACAAACATATGTCCCTGTCTTCTGGCAAAAATAAGAGACAAATTAAGACAGGTCAGAAAGAGGTTACGTCTACTGCCAATCATTAATACTACTCTCCATGTCTCAAGAAAGCATGCATATTACATGAACTTGTTGCACTTGCTTTCAATTATATGTGAAGAGTTTTGAATACCACAAAATTGTATAGGTGGACCTAGAGAAGTATTCACTCGAGGACCCCAACATGATTCTATGGTCAACTTCCACTGGAAGTTCTACTGGACATTGACCATGGAATTGCACTAGATGTCTAGACAGAACAATTCTCCAGGCATAGCTAGGTCTTCCTGTGGAAGTCAATGCTAAAAGGAATGTCCGCCTTTAATCTTTTCTTGTCAATCCTTTACTGCAAGATCACATCAGAATAAAATAGTCTAAAATAACAAGCGCAACAACAACAACAACAACAAGAAAGCAGGTATGCTTCAAACAGGCAAAAACTAGGAATTTTGTGAAGTCAGCCGTCTCCCCTGATTTTCAAAATACATTTTCAGAAAGCATTTGCTAGTCAGAAACTTTCAAAAACGTGTACCTTGATTCCATGGCTTCCCCATTACAAGACATTCTTCCAGATCTACACACTTCTCACTCACAGTGATCCAGTCCACTAACAACAGGCAGTGGATACAAACAACACAACAACAACAACAACAAATGTCTTGCCCTTTCTGTTGAAAAAGCATGGGCTTTTCTTAACCTATGCTGATTCCAAACCATTCCCAGTTGCATCCACATACCAGACTTCCAGACGTAATTTAATTCAGTGCTCAGTTCAGCCAGCTGGCAGTGGCAGCTTGAATGGCTTGGGCTGGCACAAAAGTGTATTGCGAAAAAAAGTGTGGTGGGGGTGGAAGAGGAAGAAATGCAACCCCAAGCCACCAAGCAAACAAGAACAAGCAGCAACAGGCTATAGTTAAACTTCAGATGAGCTCAGGAGAATCAGGGGCGGAGGGCATTGTGGGAGCAGGATACAGTTCCTCACACGTTGCTTGGACTGTGGTGTGGTTTTTGGAAGGAAAGAATTTGATCCCAGAGACACAACACAGCCATTTGATAGAGACTCTTATTCCCTGGCGATTTCAGCCCAGGGAGGATGTATTCTCCAAGCAGACTGCACAGATGCCATCCTTGCATATCTCTCTTTCTTGTCTGGGGGCCAAGAGATTAATGCTGCAAAACACACAGATGCTCACCTGTGCTTCAGGCATTAAGAAGAAATAGGCCTTTTCCCTTATGGGCTGTATGCGCCAGACTCAGGAATGTTGTTGGGAAGGAACAGAGCCAAGATTTAATCAGAGCCAGGAATGAGCAAGTATGGCTCAAGCTACACATTCGTCTGAATGGGTAGTTTTGTCTTGCATGTCTATTTCCTCACCTTTTAAATAGCAGCAACAAATGTGGGTTGGGGAGAGAGAAGTATGAGGATAGAAACCATGGGAAAGAGGAATTAGCTCATTCCTCCAACACTCAGGAGATTTATTTCTGGCTCTCATTCATGGGATCACCATAAGTCCTTGCCTATTTGAGAGCCGGTACGCTGTAATGGTTTGAGAGACCCGAGTTTGAATCCATGCTCAGCCCTGAAAACCCACTGGGTGATGTTAGGTGAGTCGTACACACTCAGCCGGTATGATAAGTTTCCCTTAAGGCTGCCTTAAATCAGAAATGATGAGGGCACACCACACAATTCCATTACACTAGACCACCCATTCACCATATAACAATTACAGTTTACAGTGTTCCCTCGTTACTTAGCGGTTCGCTTACCGAGGACTCGCTGTTTTGCGGTTATCAGAATGTTGATTTGCAATGTGCCCCCTTCCTACACTCAGCTGCTATTCCTAAGTTTAATATGTGAAGAAAACTCTCAATTTTGCCTTTTGGAAGTCTTTAAACAGAAATTCCCGGCACCCCTACTTGAATATCCTACTTCGCGAATTTTCACTTATCGCGGGTGGTCCTGGAACGTAACACCCATGGTAAGTGAGGGAACACTGTACTTGCCAAAACCTAACTACCAAAACAGAAACCCAATACCATTTTGGTAAACACATTATGCTACTAGCAATGGATGACCTTTTGCTCACTGTAGTCCATCCAAAGATCCCTTGGAGCTGCTATCAGTTTCCACTCTGTTCCAAATAAGAGCTACCAGAACAACCAACTTCTCTGCTACCCAGAGTCTCAATTTTGATAGACTTTTCCTACTGGTTGCCATTTTGCTAGGGGGAAAAAAGAGGTGCACGGGAACATGATACATGTTTAACTTGCACCTAGACTCCAAGTTTGCATTTGGAAAGCAATCCGCCAGCCAAATGGATAAAACACTTGACTACAATTCATATTGTGTATGTGGCTTAGATCCCATGGTTGCCACTAGCATAAAAGAGAACTAGATCTACTACTTAAGAGTAGACGCCTGCAATATGAATCCCGTGAGTTAGTCCCTGTCAGCTGTTTCCTCAATGCTATTCTGCTGGACAATCTCTTCCAATAAGACCATTAGAAAAGAGAGCTAGCTGGTTATTTTAAGTCTGTGTGTGAAATTCAGTCCTGCTGGTCTCTTTGTCCCATACACTTCTCTATTCCTTCTCTATTCCTGCAGACTTCTATTCCCAGGCTCTTTTCCCAGTCAGATTATTTGCAGCAGCTGCATTGATTATCAAGGTTAAGCAATTGACACTTTACCTTTCTTCACTGAATTTGCTGTGACATCCTCACTTATCCCAATGGCTGGGGATGGCTTGAAGATCTAATAGGTAAATTCTGTCCCGTTCACTATTGCTCATAGAGGAGAATGTTCTGTGACTTCCAGCTAAATTGACATGGGCAGTTTATTTGCCTCAGAGATCCAAAGATGGCAATTTTTTCAGTTCTAGAAGAGTGTTTCTCAACCTTCCTGATGCTGCGACCCATTAATACAGTTCCACATGTTGTGGTGACCCCCAACCATAACATTATTTTTGTTGCTACTTCATAACTGAAATTTTGCGACTGTTATGAATTGTCATGTAAATATCTGATATGCAGGATGTATTTTCATTCACTGGATGAAATTTGGCACAAATACCCGATACACCCAAATTTGAATACTGGTGGGGTTGGGGTGGGATGGATTTTGTCATTTGGGAATTGTAATTGCTGGTATTTATAGTTCACCTACAATCAAAGAGCATTCTGAACTCCACCAACGATGGAACCAAACTAATCCCGGCACACAGAACTCCCATGACCAACAGAAAGTGCTGGAAGGGTTTGGTGGGCCTTGAGTTTTAGAATTGTAGTTCACCTATATCCAGAGAGCTCTCTGGACTCAAACAATGATGGATCTTGACCAAATTTGGCATAAATATTCAATATGCCCAAATGTGAACACTGGTGGAGTTTAGGGAAAATGAACCTTGACACTTTGGAGTTGTAGCTGCTGGGATCTATAGTTCAAATATAATTAAAGAGCATTCTGAACCTCACCAATGACAGAATTGGGCCAAATGTCCCACACAGAACCCCCATGACCAACAGAAAATACTGTGTTTTCTGATGGTCTTTGGTGACCCCTGACACCTCCTGACCCCCAGGTTGAGAAATGCTGTTCTAGAAGCTGTTTGGTGAACTGATGTTAAGAAGTGTTTGAATCATGAGTAGGGTGATCCTTTTAGAATTGTATTTGGTGCACAGTTTGGCTAGAATTAAAGAGCTTCCAGTGAAAAAAATATTAATTTAATTTAAGGTTTCCCAATACTTCACCTCACATTGTAAGCCTTGGGCTGAGAATACCCAAAAACGTTTTGGATGCACGAACATGGGCAGAGTGCACTCTTCAAGCATGCAGGGATGAAAGTTTGGGTCTAGTAAACTTAAACCCTGATCCTTCACTCTGCGTATATGTTTTTGAAAAGCAGACTGAAAGAAAAATTGGCAAGGGTGATGGGTGGGGAAGAAGAGCACTTAAAAGTAAGGCATCAAACTCTACTGCTGACTATTTTTATCCAAACTATGTTCACACAGAGAGAAGCAGCCATGGAAACCATTTTTTTTTTCAAAATCAGCCCTCAACTACCACCAAGGAACAGTCAAACGGTTGGAACCGAATGCACAATGTCTCCACTATTTCTTTTATGCACTTGATTGGTGTGTGTTGACTTTGTTTAAGAAAAAGTGGCTGGGTTTGGGGGGATTAATGGTGAGATTTCCTTCTGGCATCGAAGCATGGTGAGGTGCCAGTGAAAGCATGTTAAATGCCAAGTAAAGAGGGAGACCAGCTCTGCCAGTTACTTTGGAGCAGCCTGCTAAGCAGCAGCTGCTATGCCAGCCATCGGGAATGCCTCCCCGCCCTGTATTACATTTCCCACATTCCTTCCCAAAGGTGTCACAAATAAGTTCCGTAACTACCAACAACATCCTTGTGCAGTAGAAACTCTTACATGCCTGCTTAACTTTCAATTAATTAATCCGGTTTCAAAACATAATATATGTCCCCTGATGTAGCCAGTCAGCAGAATGTGGCTTAGAAAAAGTATTTAACTTTTTTTAAATTAGATTTTTTCTCTCTGTTTAAGTAACAATGTCCTGCTTTCAACAATCATACATTGTATCTCAAAGCCTTTTACCATTAAAATGTCAGGAGCCCAGGTGGTGCAATGTGTTAAACCCTTGTGCCGGCAGGACTGAAGACCGACAGGTCGGAGGTTCGAATTCGGTGAGAGAGTAGATGAGCTCCCTCTGTCAGCTCCAGCTCCCCATACAGGGACATGAGAGATGCCTCCCACAAGTATGGTAAAACATCAAAACATCTGGGTGTCCCCTGGGCAACATCGTTGCAGGCAGTCAGAGGCGGCCCTAGGTAATTTTCAACAGTAAGCAAACGTATCCCCCCCCCCCCAATCAATCACTGATATATATTTTCTGTTTGTCGTGGGAGTTCTGTGTGCCATATTTGGTTCAGTTCCATCATTGGTGGAGTTCAGAATGCTCTTTGATTGTAGGTGAACTATACATCCCAGTAACTACAACTTGCATATGTCAAGGTCTATTTTCCCCCAAGAGTGCCTCAAGAGCGCCCCCTGGTCAAAATCAACTATACTGCGAATGCTTACTTTGCATAATGGGTTGAGCCGCCCCTGCAGGCGGTCAATTCTCTCACACCAGAAGCGACTTGCACTTTCTCAAGTCACTCCTGACATGAAAAAATACACCGTTAAAACAACAAAACACCAAGTGTTTCAAAATTATTACTTCATACCTCCTCAAACATATTTACACAACAAAAGACATCCAGTAAAACAACATTTTAAAAGATGTCTGGCCTAAGCATAAATAAACGAAGCTTTGAGCTGCAATCTTGTACTAATGTTTTCAGCAACTTAACTCCATGCAGGAGCAAAGTACTTGTTGTGTCCACAAAAACAAGTACTAAAGAAGGAGAGGTGTATATATTCTCATTGCCACAATGAACTTGTTATGGACTTTTGAGGGAAGTCACACATTAAGCATATTATAACTATAGTCAAGTGTGCACTTAGATAAGGCTTAGTTACATCCTTCAGGAAAGCTTAGAATCAAGATCTGGTGCAATTATGCTTATAGTGAGGCCATATTAGTTCTGAAAAAGTATAATAATAATAATAATAATTATCATCATCATCATCTTTATTTATACCCTGCCACCATCTCCCCAATGGGGACTCGGAGTGGTTTACATGGTGCCAAGCCCGGACAACATATTACAGCAAAACATACCTAAAAGACAGGTGACAAAAATGCTGTAAAATATGAGAAAATGCCAGTAAATTTGGCTATGCCATTCTCCATCATGTTCTTCCTTTCCCTTTCCTTCCTTGCACTGTTTGTTCTTGATATTGGGTGATCCTCCTTCACTCCAATATTTGGTTTTGCACATCCCCAGTGCCTTGGTTACTAAACTGCTTTTCTTTCAGCATCCACGAAATGAATGGCCCCAGGAAGAGCCTCACTGGAGCCAAAATGTGGGGTTGGAGAAATTTACCCAGCAACAGTGGAGAGACAGAATAGAGCTGGACGGAGCCCCTCTCTTTTGCCCCCCACAGCTTCCCTCCATGGCTGGCTTTCCATACTTTAAGCAAGAGTGCAGCCTCTCCATTCAGCGAGGATCATACAGTGCCCGTATTGTTCCTTCTCAACATCTCCATCCTAGCCATAGCCTCTCATAGGGGATTGCCTGGAGAGTCTGTAAATAAACAGAGGACTTTAAACCCCCTCCAAAACTGAGGTGGGGAAGGGAGGGAGAAGAGGTAGGGATTTCCTTTGTACTGTAATGAGATACATGTCCCAAAAACGTGGCACAACTGGCGTCAAGGTTTGAGGAGGTGGGGAAGAGACAACAAAGCCCAGTCACACACAAGGACACAGTCCTCATTTGAATGTTTAGCCCTTTTAGGAGAGAAGGGGGGGGGGGCGGTAGGAAGGCTGGGGACATTCAAGGGCTCCTTTTGTAAAGGGGCTCTCCCAGCTTGGCCGAAGCAAAAGGAATGAGAGGCCACTAAAAGCCTGGCATGTTGGGATCCCTTTTGTTCCGTGCCAGCCAGGAGGGGTTAAAGGTAACAGGAACCCAACAGGGAGGTGGGGGAACAATCCCCTTGTCCTTGTGTTAACCGCTCTCACCCTGGGTACGGTTGGCTGAGTCCTAGACAGCTTTAAGCACTCTGGCAGACATACAAGGGAGCCTCAAGGGTGGAGTTCAGGCAGCCGGCTCTTGGCAGTCACATCACGCACAACAGTGGAGGCCACTCGGTGCCGTCTGGGAGAGTCGCAGGGGGCTGAGAGATGTCGGCGGAGGAGTCCCCGAAACTGGCTGCTTCCTCTCCCCTCTTCCTGGCTTGGCCCAGCCCTACTTTAGGAGTGCTGGCTTTTCAAGGGCAGAAAGGAGCCCCTGCTTTGAGCATATGTGAAGCTCAAAGCAGTAGGTATTTGGAGAGAATATGGGCTCTTTTAAAATAAAGCAGAGAAAGGGATGCCAAAAAGAGGTTTTGGGGGAAAAAAATCAGAAGCAAGGTACAGCATTTTTTCCCTTTCCTCTTGCAGAGTGCCCTGCTTCGTTCATTAGTTTTATTACATCTGAATTGTTAATGTTTGATGCTTATTTTTTTTTTTTGTGGCTTTTTGATAATGCTGAATGGATGGCATTCCATCCCAATCCCATAACAATGTAAACATGCTTTTCTACCAGAATATTTATTACCACTGCATCCAAAAAAGCTGGTTTATATCCATCTTATGTGAAAATAAAAAAGTTGGTTTTTAAAGGTGCTGCTACATTTCATTTTCTTTTCTTCCTCCCCCTTTCTTCCTGTTTTAATACTGAAAAGAAAATGAAGAGGCAGTCCTTTTTTAGGGAGAAGGAATGCCTTATTTCCCCCCTGGATGAGAGATATGGCCTTGAAAACATTGTCATTAACAGGAACAGTAACATGTACCAGAACAAAACTACATTTTACAGTGTTTAAAGCAAATGAGAAAGCAAGTTCTTGGAATGAGCTGCTTCCATGAAGTCAAAAGACTTGACTTGCACCAAACTTCAACCCATAATGGATCTTTTACTCAAGATCAGTTTCCTGAGAAGCATAAAGTATTTTCAGTTTTCCTTAGAACAACAATGACAACAACAAAATGTTGTTTGGGTTGTTGTGAGTTTTTTGAGCTGTATGGGCATGTTCCAGACATTCTCCTCACATTTTGCCTGCATCTATGGCAGCCATCCTCAGAGGCTGTAAGGTCTGAGGATGCCTGCCATAGATGTGGGCAAAACGTCAGGAGAGAATGCTTCTGGAACATGGCCATACAGCTCGGAAAACTCACAACAACCCAGTTATTCCAGCCATGAAAGCCTTTGACAATACAAAATGTTGTTTCTTAAAAATAGACCAATTATGTCATTATAGAAGTTGAAAAGTCTGAGTCTAAATGGGCAATGTTCAATAAAATCTCTGCAGATACTGCATTCCATTAGGAACTCTGGTGAAAATGAAGGACAATGGAGACACACATTAAAAACACTGAAACTATGGACACTAAGGGTTTTTTTTTAAATGGAATTGTTCTGAAAATAAACAAGCTGTAACATCAACAAACATGCAAAAAATGTTTCTGTAAAATGCATACAGTTAATGTGATAACGGAGAGCCACCTCTAAATTCTCTAGAGCAGTGTTTCTCAAACTCTGCTCCTCCGGATGTTTTGGACTTCAGTCCTCACAATTCTTAACAACTGGTAAGCTAGCTGGGATTTCTGGGAGCAGAAGTCCGAAAACACCTGGAGGAACATAGTTTGAGAAACACTGCTCTAGAAAATCAATTTTACAGAGTGGGTGCTACCACTAACAAGGCTTTACTATATGCAAATCAAGAGGCTTCTAACAAACCCTTTGAAGATCATTAAGTCCACATCTGAACAGTACATCTGAATTTCCTTATTATTAGCTTTATAATCCTTTGGGGGCAATGTGATAGACTGAAAATAGGTTTCAATGATGGACAAAGATGTCATTCACAAAGTACTATCACATTTAGTAGATGCTTTGCAACCTTGGTGGGCTAATAACATGTCCCCAAAAGTTAATAAATAATCCACAATCATAACCTAAAGGAACTAGTGAGTTTTGTGTTTATATACTATTATTTGACTAGAGTGTTCTATTAAGAAAAATGGTATGCACCATGTTCTTCATGAATGTTGCTCCCATTTAAAACTGTGAAACACCAGCCTTGGTTGGTCAAACCAAGGGATGCTTTCCTAGCTACTCACAACTCTGGAGAGTCCTAGCTAAAATGACTACTATGCAGCTGCCTGGGGATGCTCCCATTATGAAAAATGAGCCCTGAGAAATTGCCAATGCTCTGATACCAAAGGTGATGTCCAAGAACACCTGGTTCCTGGCCAAAATGATTGGCCTCGAGGAAGATCCATCACAGCCAAGCATCTGGACTGGGCTGACTCTACGAAAACCATCAATGATGGTGAGAGAGAATGCTTTTCCTTCCATCTCAGGAAGTGAAAGAATTCAGGCTAAAAAAAAGTAAGTCTTTGTCCTAAACCCAGAGGCAAACCTGATCAGAGGCAAAGTTCTCTCAGTCAGCCAGCCAGCCAGCCCCTACTACATAGAAAAATGAAATAAAATAAATGGTGGAGGGGATTTTGATAATCTTGGAACACTATCTTGGCCAGAATTACAGACACACAGTGAAAACTATTTTCTCATAATACTAAAAACAGCTTTGTACATGCAAAGGTAGTAGTCAAGGAAATACGATTGCCATTTCGTATTAATTAGGTGCCCCCCTTCCAGGGGCTGGTAGATGTGTAAAGATCTGAATTTACCTGGTCTGTTTTCAGTTCAGAGACAGCTAGTCTCTAAACTAATCTTTGGTTAATATATTACTACCATAACTGTACAAGCACCTCAGTCACACTGCAGATAAAATTCTTTGAGAAAAGGAAATAAACTACACGAATTTATCATTCAGCTCACGTCTATTTGTGTAATTCTTCTGTTAAAAAAATCAACACATTTTGTACTGGGCTTCCTAATCATTGTCACTTTTCAATTAGAGGAGACCTCATTCCATTTTTCTCTGTAATTTTCCCCAGGGAAAGGTGATGGATGCATCGAGCTTTATGAGACGGACAAATGTGGCTTCAAAATGCAAAGTAAGGTCACACTAATTTAATTTAGCATAATTTTTACTCCTGAATACATTTTCTGAGGCAGGTTCAGACGCCGCATTGAAGTGACACAACCTGCTTCTTTGTATTTTCTGTCTAGACAAACACCGACGCTTTGGGAATCCGGGCAGGAGGACTAGAGAACAAGGCTTTTGCAAATAAATAACTTTTTTTCTACATTCCCATATGTATTATTAGTTTCAAGGACTGAGTGAAAACACTCATCTATCACTACGGATATCTAGCACTCACATGGATGTCTCAGGAGGGTGTGTTTTTTAAAAATTCTTTTTAGCAATAGCCGGTTTTCTTCAATTATGGCTGTAAACCTCAAACCGCTTACTCCAGTGGGACTTAATGAGGCTGCTGCAGAAAATGTGGTTTCTTCCTGCTCTACGCCAGCAGTCCACCAATCACAACTTGGATCGGGTCATAGGCAAGATGTGCATCTGCGAAATGGTATAGAAAACCCCCTCCTCAATTATTAACCCATTATTTGAAATCTGTATTTATGGATATTTTGATGGGCATTGCCTTTCCAACATTACCCCACCCCCCAAAATCCAAAGTCTCCTCTCCCCTTGAAAGTCAACACTTGACAGATTTTGACAGCAGGCATGTCGTCTGCATTTGACAGCACCTGACAAGGTAACCATCAGTTTTTGATTGAGTCACAATCAGTCCAATAGTCTTATGTAGACTTGTGGTATCATTTGGAAATTTGTGTTCAGTTTGGCTCATCATCAATATCTTTTGAATACAGAGGAAACTACAAACTGGAAATTAAAGCATTTAGCGTCAATTTTTCATTTGGAAATTCAGGTGCTGAATTTTCATGCAGAAATCAGAAATGAACTGATAAATACATAACTTTTGTAGCACCACCATGGGGTTGCTTTATAAATTTTGCTTACATATTTTGGAAAAAAACTATTCAAGCTTCATTTGGACATATATTGGCATTATTATATTTATTATTGTCTTCATTGCATATTATTTGGAGGAACACATTGGACAGGTTACAGTTTAATTGAGAAAGACAACATACATACAAACAGATGATTATGAAAGAAAATAATAGTCGGCTTCCTAAATGTCTGCCTGCCTGATTTCATGGAGGCATTTTTCTAACCATAGGCAAATTACATGTGCGATTGCAAAATGACTGTATAATATATACATCCCGCGTTATCTACAGATTCTGCATCTGTGGATTGTACCATCCCAAGGCTTCAAAATATTCCAGTTTTTTTTTTAAAAAAAATAAACCTTGATTTTGCCATTTGTATATAAAGTAAAGTTAAAGGTTGCCCCTTGACATTAAGTCAAGTCATGTACGACTCTCAGGGGTGGTGCTCATCTCAATTTCTAAGCCGAAGACCCTGAATTGCCCACACACACCTCCAAGGTCATGTGGCCAGCATGACTGTATGGAGCGCAATTACCTTCCTGCCAGAGCGGTTCTTATTGATCTGCTCACAATTGCATGTTTTTGAATTGCTAGATTAGCAGAAGCTAAGGCTAACAGCAGGAACTCACCCCACTCCCCAGATTTGAACCGCCAACCTTTCAGTCAGCAAGTTCAGCAGCTCAGCTATTTAACCTCCTGTGTCACCAGGGGCTCCCCCACTTTTTTAATATAGGGGACACCATTTTACTACACTACTGTATATAATAAAACTTTAACATGTATGGTATCCATAATTGAGTACAAACAACAAATAAGACAGGGTCAAGCCTAAAGGTCAAATTCTACTAAGATTTTATCCTAGATTGGAGTGAAAAACTAGCTGCCAATGGGCTGGGTATGTTTTAAAAAGATATTTTCTGAAGTCCAACCCAAGACAGTCTACCAAAAGGGCAAGAAAGAACAAAGATCACAAAGTAGCATGTGACAGAATGACAATGGCTTTATGGCTATTGTGTTGCTTTTGACTTGGGCAGATCTATACTGAAATCCCTGTTCAACCACAAACCTCACAGAGGATCTGATGGAAAAGATCTTTCGCTCACAGAATCACTGCACCTTCTGTTAAATGGGAACAGTAATAAAGTCACTATTCCAAAGTTTGCTCTATGGATGATTGAGTGTGATCACAAAAGTGGGTTGACAAAAGGGATTAGTGTGCATACGATTACTGATCAGCCCTAACCAAAGAAATGAACTGGACCATCCCAGAAGCGCAATGTTGTATGTAATAGGGATGCAAATTTTGACAATTCTGTTTCTTAAGGAAGTTAACAAGTAATTTTGGTAATTCTCCTCCTGGAAAAAAGTCATCAAAAACCACACAGTACTGCAATTCAGGACTTATCTGCACATGACTGTTTTGTATCAAAAACAGTATTTTCTACATTGGAAAAGCATTTTCTATGCAGCAAATAACACGTCTGCTTATAAATGCTATTCTCTGTCCAGAAAATGCTGTTATGTGTACAAAGCAACCACATGTAAATTTTGCACAAAATAATTCCTTTTTTTTTATGTCAGGAGCAACTTGAGAAACTGCAAGTAACTTCTGGTGTGAGAGAATTGGTCATCTGCAAGGATGCCCAAGGGATGCCCGGATATTTTGATGTTTTAACATCCTTGTAGGAGGCTTCCCTCATGTCCCCGCATGGGGAGCTGAAGCTGACAGAGGGAGCTCATCCGCGCTCTCCCCAGATCCAAACCTCTGATTTGTTGGTCTTCAGTCTTGCTAGCATAAGTGTTTAACCCATTGTGCCACCGGGTGCTCCTAGAATAATTCCTAAACAGTGAAGATTATTGTGAGTCCAGGATTCTTCCCCATCAAAGTTTATCAACATTCAAAAACATATTTTTGAATATTATTTCAATTTAGTTGTTGTAGTTTTTTTGGGCTATATGGCCATGTTTTAGAAGCATTCTCTCCTGACGTTTCACCTGCATCTATGGCAGGCATCCAACAGACCTCACAACCTCTGAGGATGCCTGCCATAGATGCAGGTGAAATGTCAGAAGAGAATGCTTCTAGAACATGGCCATATAGTCCAAAAAACCTACAACAACCCAGTGATTCCGGCCATGAAAGTCTTTGACAATACATTCTTTCCATTCTTTGTACATACTCCTTCTTTTAATAGTAGAATCTGTAAAGCTCCAAGTCCATACAACAATACAATTCATTGAGGAAAACCAGTACAATTGTGATCAGTGCAGATGGAGAGAGAGATGATGAAAAAGAAGGGCTTTAATGAAGTTCACCTTACACATTTGTGACCTAAATAACACTTGAAAACAACAAGGTTCCAAATTCACAACTCACTTTTGGTCACTACTTTTGGATCTCTGGGAAATCTGGCATTCCTTGAAACAGAGCATTGCCAAACATTTCTCAAACTACTAGCAAAGCAATAGGGTAGCTGCATTTAAAATTTTGGAAATTGCCTTCTTTTACCATGTTTCAACATTTGATCCATAAACTGGAAAACACTGGTTTGTTTCAATACTAATCCACCCTGGTTTGTATCTGTTTTTATTTTTATTCCAAGGCATTCCAAATCTGTTAGAAGCCCATTCAATCATCCATGCTGCAACAATTTATTGCAGATGGGAGAGAAGGAGAAAAGCACAAGCTGTTTCCTAGAACAATCTAAATCTGACCTACAAACCCCCTCCCCTTCCCCAATGCACACCCTCCCTCCCTCCCTGGCGAACAACCAAGTATGTGCAAGATCCAGCCATGTCTGGACTCCCGGCTGCCCACGGAGGCACGGGGGAGGGGAAGTGTCTCAAATTTATGAAAATCTAATCTTGTTAGCCAATGCAATCTGTGTGACAAGGCGAGTTGGGAAGGCGGAGGGACTCATTATCATTCTCCACAGCAAGCCCCATGTGACTGACTTGCAACGGGCATGCAATTTCATTTATCTCAGCTCCAAGTGCAAACCCAGCCAAGGTTTCCTCCTGATTTGAATGAAGACCTGCTTCTTTAGAACCACGAGCCAAATTGAAGCAGACACTAAAAGGAATAACTTTGCAATAGAAGCCAGGTGCCTTCGAAGGCAGAAGTCACTGAGCATTTGCAGACTCCTTTTTTTAAACAGGCAAAGTCTGTTGCTCTTGCTCTCTGTTTGGAAACACACGTGCGTTTGTGCATGTTTGCCTTCAAGTTGCCTGTCGACTTATTGCGACCTCATGAATTTCATAGCTTTTTAAAGCAAAGCATAAGAGGTAGTTTTGTCAGTTTTTTTCCTCAGAAGTATAGCACTCAGTACTTGATGGTCTTCCATTCAAGTACTAACAAGACATGACTCTACTTAGCTTCCAAGACCAGACTGGATCCTATACATGGATTCAAATCAGTGGCTGTTTCTGTCCATCGCTGAAGAACAGCCTTCCTGACCACCTCAAACAAGCAGCTTCTAAGACAGTGGTTCTCAATCTGTGGGTCCCCAGATGTTTTGGCCTTCAACCCCCAGAAATCCTGGTAAATTGGCTAGGATTTCTGGGAGTTGTATGCCAAAACATCTGGGGACCCACAGGTTGAGAGAAGCCTCCCCCAAGGATGGTAACACATCAAAAACACCCGGACATCCCCTGGGCAACATCCTTGGAGACGCCCAATTCTCAAGTCACTCCTGACACAACAAAAAAAAAATCATCACTTGCTTTTCAGCACATCTCCAAATATGACCTTATGCCTCAGACGTCCTCAAAGGGGGCCTCGTGTTATGCCCTCAACAATCCAGTGAAGTAAATTGGGTGGATGACCCAAGATCATTCGGGGAGTTTACACTGAAGTGGCCTAATGCTGAATCAGCCCACAGTTTAATTCACTAAAGACCTCCAGATGTTCTGGAGTACAACTCCCATCTCTCCAGCACGGCCAATGTATAGAACTAGGCTAGTTTACATTGATTGGTAGTAATCTATAGGTATTTAGATAGGAGTTTTCTAGTGCTACCTGGAAATAGCAGTAGTGGGGGTTGAACTGACTAAATTTAACTTTTCGATGGGTTTAGGACAAAACCAATAGGGCAAAAACAACTAGTTGCCAACCCAAAGAAACTATTCAGATGGGAGCATCTGCCAGCAATCTTCCAAAGGGACATCTGACCCAAGAAGTTCATTCATCTTCACTTGGAGGAGGCTCTTTAACCTCCTTCAAGAGATCTTTCATATCTTTTCCATTGCCTGGCTCAACTATCTCCCTACCTGGTTCCCTGCTTCTCAAGTTTCTAAAGAACTGTAATGAATTTGGCAATATCTGTCCCTATTTTTAAAAATTTTATACTTCTTATTATGAACTCACATTTCCTTTGGCATGGACTTTCCTCTATTTGCACTCTCGTTCATATAGGATTTCAACATCTGGTAGTTTCCTTGACTCTGCTCATTAAGCATCACGGTATGCTCTCAGGACTTATGTGTAAGTTTCCCTGTTTTCCTCCCAGTTGGTTCTTGACACCATCAACACACCACCCAAAGGCACTGCCTGAACTATGTGGCTTAATGTCCTGTTCTCTATAGGACTCACTTCCCACCTAATGTAAAGCAAGCATTTCTCATTTCATCTGGCAAAATATTCTCAATAGAACCAGGAAATGACTCACATTAACAAGGAAGGAGTACGCCTATTAAACATGGAAATACCTAGTAACTTTTGATGTTTCAATGGCCAAATTTTAGCAAGAGGGAGGCAAAACTGGGCATATGGAATGGAAACTGGGTAGCAACATTTTACAGCTGCTGTTCCTATTTCTTCCAATTATTATATAATCGGCTCATCAAAGCTAGCTGGCTTGAGAAAAGACTACAAGAATTATGCCAATGAAAAAAGTAGGGGTGAGTAGCAAGGATCAGACCACACCATAACATAGTTATATGAAACCAATATGAAGGCATGCTGAGAGCCAAACTTCTGAACAATGTATTTTGTTTGCTTTGAGGTTTTCATTTATGAATGTTCTTGAGCATCAAATTATTATTAAATATAATGCTGATTCTGTTAAAAACATTGTTTCCCTAAATGGAAGCATTTGCTCATCACTCACTGTTCCAGTGTGTGGGGTGTGAAAGCTGGACAGTGAAGATAGCTAACAGCAGGAAAATCAACCTATTTGAAATTTGGTGCAGGAGGAGAGGTTTACAGACACTGTGGACTGCTAAAAAGACAAATTGAATGGGTTCTTGAGCAAATCAAACCTGGACTCTAACTGGCTGTCACTCTTTGGGTATACAGAAGAATCTCGCTTATCCAACCTTCACTCATCTAACATTCTGTATTATCCAACGCAGTCGGCCTCCTGCCCAGAATAACATCCAGGGTGGGAGAAAGAAAGAACATTTGTCTGTTTTGGTGCTAAATTCATAAATGCAGTAATTATTACATAATGTTACTGTGTATTGAACTGCTTTTTTGTTGATTTGTTGTAAAACATGAAGTTTTGGTGCTTAATTTGTAAAATCTTAATATAATTTTACGTTTAATAGGCTTTTTCTTAATCCCTCCTTATTATCCAAATTTTTTGCTTATCCAATATTCTGTCGGCTCATTTATGTTGGATAAGCGAGACTCTACTCTATCATGTGAAGACTTGACTCACTGGAAAAGACAAAAATGCTCAGCAAAGTAGAAGGCAATAGCAAAAGAGGAATACTGCATTGCAGGGAGATCAATTCAATCCCAGTTCTTAATTTGTTAGACCTCTAGGACCCGGGTTCTTGAGGCTTTTCCTTCACAGGGTCTCCAAAAGTTAAAGTCAGCATTGGTGGCGATCAATAACAAAAATTCTGTTCATATCTACATGTCTGCATACACACATTGAATGAGCATATAGGAATAATAGAATCATAGACTTGGAAGAAACCTAGTGGGCCATCCAGCCCAACCCCCTGTCAAGAAGCAGGAAAATTGCGTTCAAAGCACCCCCAACAGATGGCCATCCAACCTCTGTTTAAAAGCATCCAAAGAAGGAGCTTCCACCACACTCCGAGTTCCACTGCTGACTACAAAGGGATTGAAATATCTTGCTGCTCTGTAATGCAGAGGCACACTGCTCTTTGTACAGCATTCCAGAAAACAATAGAAAGGACCTTGAAGGAACCTGCATTGATATCCTTCCCCCCACACCCCTGCCCTTCTTTTAGCAACAGACTCTCTGGTGGGTGTCTTCCCTTAAAAGGTATCTATAGAATGTAATCCTAAATTGTCATCTGTATTCTCTTTCCTTTACTCGCTACGTTGCTGAAAGCTAAGGAAGGGGGTGGGTGTTGCTTGAACACTAAAGCTCCTCAGCTAAGCACAAACACCTGTGCTGAATTCCAGAGATTATACTGGATAGTTAGCAGAGAGGGGAGAAAATCAGAGGGATAAAAGGATTAAAGAGGATTCACAAAATATACATGAGTTGTGGGGTTGGAGAGATAAACTGGAGCTTCCTATGGGTGATATGTCAGCAAAAATTTAGTCAGGAAATAGTTGAGAGGCAGCGTCTTTCTTGCATCTCAGAACCTCTTGATAAAGAATAATGCGGTCTCAGTTTTTCCTTCGACAAAATGGAAGAAAATGACATGGTTCCAATACAATTGTTTACAATTTAAAAGAACTGCAAAGAAGATAGTAAGCTTTTCCTGTCTACTGGACTCAGTTGGGTAAAGTTGGCAATGGTCAAGATTCTATTGAGATGTGGCATAATGAGCAACTTCGCAGACATAACTCTGTAAGATCGTGGAGGGAAATGGGGTGCCTAGGCTGGCAGTGGAAAGTAACAGCTATATTACTTAGGAGCACTAAGGACTGTTGTGCAACCTGCAGAAACACTTAAGGAAGGAAATCTCAAAGCCTTTCTTAAACATGACAGTAAAAATGCAACTCATCATTGCATTTGACAGCACAAATTTGTCCTACTTCTTGGCAGGGGGTTGGACTGCATGGGCCATGAGTTCTCTTCCAACTCTTCCAACTCTTTGATTCTATGATTCTATGACCTGCCATTGTACATGGTGGCAGTTAGACTAGCAATTCCAAGTTGCTCTTCAGAAATGATATGTGCATCCCCATTGCACTTCTCACTCTGGAGCTTCCAAGAATATTCTCGTGAAAGGCACCAAGGTTTCCTCCTGAGAAAATAGTTTAAGAACCACCTCTTTGGCATGTCAATGCTTACAATGGTTGTCCACTAAAACATGGTTAATAAGAAGGCCCTTTGAGTTGTAATCACTTAATGAGATACCAGGTCAGAAATTGACTTGACCAACATTTCATAGCTGGCTCTGACTTTATCCTGACATTCATGACTAATCGTGAAGCATGGGCTTCTCTGAAATGCAACAGACTCAATCTAGGTAATTATAAAGAATCTTGAATTTTCAATGGTCCTATACAGGTTACTTACTGGGGCGACATACAGGGATATATTTGTTTATATTTGTATTATCTTGTGGCATTGAATTGTTGCCGGTAGAAGCTGCCCTGAGTCCCCCCTTGGGGGTTGAGAAGGGCGGGTTAGAAATGTGGGAAATAAATAAATAATAAAAAAATATGAAAGTAAGATAACCAGCAGTGTAGATTGTACTAAAACTCTTACTGTTTTAGATTTCTACCCAAAGTGAAATTGTTTTTCAACAAAGAAAAAATTAAGAAAATTAAAATATATAGTGATACTTCCCCACTTGCAGCTATCCCTCCACCCAGTTTTTGGAAACAATAGCTCATGGTCACCAATCAACAATGAAGTTTTGTTACCCTAATGTTGTACATCATAACACAAATTAACACCTATGAGATGAAAATGAAACAAGAGCTGATCAGATGGACAGACAGACAGATAGAGGCAGAAATGTATGACTAGAACAAAAAGACAAGGCAAAAAAGATGCAAAAGTCTTGTACTTCTAAATGGCTGGTATTCCCAGTGTTGTGGATAGAGGTAGTGTGGCTACAAAATGCCCAAATCTTGTTCCATCCTGTGTTACATATCTCATTTTTAGACCAAGAGAGAAGAATCCATAGTCATCCTGTCACTGTTGAATGCAGTTCCTACATCAACTCCAGCCAGTTTGATTAACCAATAAGACCCTACCCCTCTGAGCCCCATATCCATGGGGGGATATGTTCTCGGCCAGACCATGCTTATGTGAAATCGTGGATATGACCAAATGCCATTAAATTAACTCACATCTGATCTCAGTGTATAACAGAGTTGTATTGGACGGTGTAAAGATTCCTTGAGGGTTAGCCTCTCTAGGAATATGCTAGGTCCAACACAATACTATGGTAACTTCTGGAGGAAGTATATCATAGAATTGCCTAGAAAAAAGAAAACACCTCCTCAAAGCTCATGTCTTGTGAAAACTCAGGTATGGGTTCCAAAGCTGTGGGGATCTTACTGTTCAGGACAGTGATTCCCAACCTGTGGTCCATGGACCACCAGTGATCCACAAGAACTAAAATATGGTCTCACCACTACTACAGCGTTGCCTCGAAACTATGTGGCAATGAGAGTGACTGATCTCGCAAAGCCCTCTTATAGTGCTGAAGCAACAGAGGTGTCAGGAGTGGAGAAACTGACTACCCACAAAAGATTACTGTCATCAGCTCTAGATGATTAAATATGGTTTTCTGTGGGTGAGCAGATGGTGACTACTGGATGGCATATGTTCTGTATCAGAAACTAGAGCTGATGTGGTCTAGCCAATGAAATTTGCTGAATCAGCATCCCCAATAATCAAACTGAATTGAAAGTTGACCAAAACCTGATTCATAACCCTTTTGATACTAATGTTGGAGAGTGGTCCCTGTTCAAGTCGTCCCTGTTCAAAAAAAGGTTGGGAACTACTGGTATAGGATGATAAGAGTATAGTTCAACAACCTGAGGAGGATCACAGGTTCCCCATCTTGCTTTAGAAGAAGCTTGGCCAAGATTTTCTTTAAATTGACAATATTTCTCAGAAGAATAGAATGTGTTCTATAAAATTATCTGGTGAATTTCCTAAATGTTAATCCCATGCCAGGAAAACTTTAACATGTTTTAAAGACATTGTAAACTCTGTTAATGCTTCTTTGCTTATGCTTGTATTCCACAGACTAGCTTCCATTTTCCTCATCTGGCCTCACAGTTGACTTGAGGTCAGGTCCCTTAGGTTGCAATTCTTCAAGTCCTAATTTAGCAGTAGCACCTCTACATCAAATAGGACTATTTCAAAGCATAGGATGCTTTGAGGATTATGATGATCACAGACCTTTCTGTGCTTCAGAAATGCTAAATAGCAGTAGGAAATACATACTGCAGGTAGCTCTTCCCTACTTCCCAAGGGCATCCTTAGGTTGCATGTGGTAAAGTCTGTGAAGGCCAGTTCCTTCATAGAAAAATGTCCATGGAGAAATCAACTAGAAAAGCACAATATGAGAAATCAAAGTCCGTGTGGATTCTTATATAAATTCATTGCAAATATTATCTGGCTTATGATTGTTCCATGGAAAAAGATATGTAGCCTTTGCATGATGTCACAAGCTTTCCCTTTGATCCGTAGGCAAACACAAAGCAGAATAAAGGAGAAGTGATATCATTCCTGGGTCCACAATGGTTTGGATTCAAAAGACGTGATTTTGTAGTGAAATGATATCTTCCACAAACAGAATGGGCTGTTTCTATATCTCAAACTGGAGTTTTACTCTAGGAAAGTGTTCCAATTCCTGAAATGTGAACCAACATGTACAACATCTTGCGCAAGTAGATACAACTGTTATGATGCTATGAAATTTGAGCTAGTGTAGGCAGTTCTGGAACACAACTAGAAGACATGTTCCTTCTACTCAAAGTTCTTTGATTTAACACAGTATGTCTGGAAGAACAATCTTCTTTAGGGAAACAATGAAAAATCATAATGTATCCAAACAGAAAAAATACACTGAACTATCACAGTGACTCCATGCACTCACAGCATGTAAAGGATGAGAACCTGTGGAGGATGAAGTTTCTCTTAAGTGAATTACAATCCAGTAATCTGGAGTAGGGATTTAAGCCCACCAATTTAGAGCTGTTTCTGTGCACTTCAGAAACGAAGTCCCACGAGAGTCCCATAGAAGCCATTGCATGACGTAAGGGTACTTCCGGTAGGACCCAGTTTCCGCAACACATGGAAATGAAGTCCTAAATCCAACTCCAAATGGAAGGAAGTGGCAGAAAACTGGGGAAAGATGGAACCTGGACACAGAAAGGACGTGGGATGGCTCTTGACAGTAAGATCAACTGTCGGAATTTAAGGCACAAGTGAAGACCTATCTTTTCCGGCAGGCCTACCTAGACAGTTTCAATGACACATTTTAAACTTTCACTCTTTGTCAAACTTTTGCTTTGTGTATTTTAATATGTATTTTATGGAAATATGTTTTAATATGTGTATTCTAAAGAATGTTTTAGGTGAATGTGTGTTTCACAATGTTGTAACCTGCCTCAAGCCGCGAGGAGAGGGGGGCAAGAAATAAACGTTGTTGTTGTTGTTGTTGTTGTGGTGGTGGTGGTGGTGTGGTGGGGGTGGTGATTGGACATCCCAGAAGTTGGGGAAAGATGGGAGGGAACGAGGTAAGACGGTTCTCACCATTTCCCCTGCTGGAGGGATGAGGTCTTAGAAGGACTAATGATTTGACTCAGTAGGAGGAAGCTTCCTAGCTTCCTAGGGTGAGACCTCAAAAGCTATCTTGCCCTGGCTCCTGCCAATACAGAAGACCCACTACTAGGGAACTTCCCTATGCAATACTATCTGAAGAAGGGGAGACTGTTATCTTTCAGATAAATCAATTCCACTGTCACAATATCTTGCATTTTAAGAGATAGATGCTTCTAATATTTAGTTAAGACCCCCTTTCTTATAATTTGAACCCAGTGGTTCAGATTAACTGCAAGAGAGCACAGATTTCTTCCATCATTTACATGACCCCCCCCCCAAATAATTTGGGGGTTCCAATCATACTTGTTTGTTCATTGAGTCGCATTTGACTCATGGACCAGCCCATGCTAGAGCTTCCTGTCGGTTGTGGCCAACCCCAGTTCCTCAAAGTCAAGCCAGTCACTTCAAGGATACCATCCATCCATCTTGCCCTTGGCCTACTATCCCTTAACTATCATACTATCACTTAAGTATCTCTTTTCTAGCTGGAAGATATAGATTAGGGAATACACCCTCTTTTGTTTCCTAGACATCAAGGTCAGCAGAAATACCTTATCACAACCAAAAATTGTGTTTGTTTGCCTTGCAGACAAATTTGTTTGCTTGCCTTCTAAAAGTTAGTACAAAATATGAGATGAAATAAGCTGTTCAGCAGTGGAACTCTCTGCCCCGGAGTGTGGTGGAGGGTTCTTCTTTGGAGGCTTTTAAACAGAGGCTGGATGGCCATCTGTCAGGGGTGCTTTGAATGAAATTTTCCTGCTTCTTGGCTGGATGGCCCACAAGGTCTCTTCCAACTCTATGATTCTATTATCTATGATTCTATAAGATAGATGTTTAACTGTCCTACAAATATTGGCAGTGTTTTATGCCTATGTATTTGATGTAGAGATGGCATAAATTCCCTAAAGGCACCTAATGTTGGAAGCTCAGGCCTGGTTAGTACTTGGAGAGACTTGTCAAAGAATACCATGTGCTGCAGGCTACATTTCAGAGGATGGAAATGGCAGAACCACCTTTGAGCATCCCTTGACTAAGAAAATCATATGAAATTCATAGGGTTGTTGCAAGTCAAAGGATGACTTCAAAGCACATGGCACTTACATTTGGCACAGAATTTCTAAATCATTGTAATGCTGAGTCTAAGGATACAAGAAGGATGATGTACAGGCAAGACATATATGGTCAGATTCAAATATGGTTATCTTTAGCCAAAGGTTTCATATGCAGTATATGAGAAAGTTATATGCACAACCCAATTGCTATGGGGACAAAGATCAGGCTCTTGTTCTGTTCATCGAATCTAAACACTCACAATGAAAGGGAAATGTGTTATGTCGTTCAGTGGTATTCTCAATACACTACTATATGGAGGAAAATAACCAGAAGGAAAGAGACAGTATTCTGCCCCAAGAAGTTTACAGATTTTCATTTTGCATTAAATTGTACATATTACATACAATTTTGTTTTAAAATCATACATTAAGTCGTGTGCAGCAATGTATGCAACAACTAGGTTCTAAAGGGCATTTTAATAACATGTAGCTTTATCACCTGGCCATTTTCAAATTGGCATGACCTAAAGGGGCTTTGTTTTCCGGCTTCCCAGCTACAAGGGTAGTCAAGGGGATATTTTAATTTCCTGTACATTTAAATGAAATTAACTTGCAAATTTCCAACAACTTCTTTCTGGGAGAGATATCAGTCTTAATACAGAGTGGATGCTTAATGGAAGCTGCAACATTGTTTAGCCCAGACCTATTTAGAAGGCCTCCGGCTAAACAACCTTTATTCTTACCCTAATGTTTACCCACACTCCTTGTTATACACACAAACATACAAAGGAATGTCTGGCTGGGTTTCTCCACTAAAATCATAGATTTTTATCATGACAAAAGGTCAGACAGAGGCATTCAGCTTTGTAAATATATACTGCACAAAAACATAATTCCGAACTGGAAGGAAGGAATGTCCCATAATTTCTAACTGACACCATTTTTCAATGCAGTAATAATAATGACAAAGATAATAATCCAGGAATATATGCAGCCAGAACCCCAGAGACTAGCTCCACAGGCTGGGGGGATTCTACATTTGATCATCCAAAATTCTGGTTCAAAGCTCTGCTTCTACTGACTTTCAACCAAACCTAAAGCACTTGTCACATAATTTTCTGGGGCCCCGGAGTGTGATGGAGCCTCCTTCTTAGGAGGATTTTAAGCAGAGGCTAGATGGTCATCTGTCAGGGGTGCTTTAAATGTGATTTTCCTGCTTCTTGGCAGGAGGTTGGACTGAATTGCCCAAGAGGTTTCTTCCAATACAATGATTGTATCCAGTGGGTTTTCACGGCCAAGCAAGGATCTGAAACTTGCTCTCCAAACTCATCCAACACTCACGCCACTATGGCACACTGATATACATATACAATTCCATTTCAGTAACAAAAACCCATTGTAAAACTCTGTTGAAACATGGCTTGGAGAATATAGTCTTCTCCCTCAAGCCATGTAAAAGTCTGGATAACAGAATGCCTGCCTCACTATGATGCTTAGCTATAGATCTGCTAAGTGCCATTTAGGAATTTCATTTCCTGCTTGATCAAGTTCCACTGAAAGAGGCAATTACTAAATTTGTTTCTAGTTATGGAAATAGATGTTTGTTGTTGCCCAACCACATCTGTCTCGCCAGCAAACTGTCTGGCTCTCTGGGTTCCCTAAATAATACAGAAGGAGAAGGGAAACAAGCTCATTCCTTGGAGAGCTTGCTCCTGCTGCAATAAAGTTAACAGAGATCAGATGGGTAGGGTTTCCACTTCCTTTAAAAATAAAGCACACAATGTCACAAGTTTATGAAGCTTTTAAAGTGTTCTTCTGAAATCACATGATGAACGGTTTTTTTCCCATTTTTAATTGAAGTATATTGTCAAATCTTCGCATATTCTTCTTTCAGATACATAAGCATTTTGTTGTTTCTATATTATCTAGTTCATTGTGTAACATATGTAATAAATTAACATTTTAAACATAAATCTCAATGGGCGGCTATAAGTTTTTTGGGCTGTACGGCCATGTTCCAGAAGCATTCTCTCCTGACATTTTGCCTGCATCTATGGCAGGCACTCTCAGATGTTGTGAGAGACCTCACAACCTCTGAGGTTGCCTGCCATAGATGCAGGCGAAACATCAGGAGAGAATGCTTCTGGAACATGTCCGTACAGTCCAAAAAACTTACAGCAACCTAGTGATTCCAGCCATGAAAGCCTTCAACAATACACAAGTCTCCAAGTTGAAATTTTATTTTCTTCCAGGAAACTTTTGAAAGGTTCCCAGTCTTTCTTGAATACTGAAGGGTCTTTTATCTTAAGATATTTTGTCAAAAAGTCCATTTATGCTATTTCTGCTACTTTTACAATCCATTCTTCCACTTTTTGGTGCTTCTTCTAGTTTCTCCATACACAATTCTTGCTGCAGTTGTCATCAGAATGAAAATTCTATCATATGTTTCCTGATGATGGATGCTTATAGGACTTTTTTTCTGTTTGAAAAGAGTTTGAGACTAGCTTTTCCCTCCACAATCTTATTTTCCGCATGTAGGAAAAAGAGTTGAATGTTCTCCTACATGCCTCCCCCTTCCCAAATATGAAGTGGAACAGCCCAGGTTCAGGTTCACCTGTTTTCAGTGAGCAGTGGACCAAGCCATTCCAACAGGAAGACATCCTCCAAAAGGTTCCAGAGAGATGCCACTCATCTTGAGCATCCAATTGGCTTTTTTGGGCCTGGTGGGACCATAAAAGCCTACTGTGTGTAGAATGGTGAGTGGTCTGCTGCCTTGGCTCTTTTTCCTTTCCCGGTGGATTCCCCTTTGAGGGGCTTTTGCCTCAGGCCTTTTTCTCTGCCAGCTTCCTCAGCAGCCTATGGCCCAGAATCATGACAGCTGCTCCTGGAAGGTGTAAAGATGCTCCCCATGTGGTTTGGGCATACTTTGTATTTACATAACATGGCAGTGACACTTGCCCCCTTGGGGGTTGCATGTTATGTAAACACACAACACTCCAGCCAAATGGGCAAAAGCTCTCTGTGTTGCTGGAGGCAGCGTGGGAGCAAAACCAGAGGCAAATCTGAAGGTTGGGAGCAACTGAACCCTCCTAGGCTTGCCATTTCAAGGGTAAACAATAGCAATATCAATTTATATTCTGCCTTTTCTTACTAAGTTTTCAAAGAAGTGGGTGTTAGTTCCTTGCATCATAAAAATGAGGAAGGGAAGTAGAAGGAAAAGGGAGGAAAAGGAATGGAGCAACACCTTTAAGGCTAGTTAGGTTTTTATTTCAGCATGGGGTTTTGTGTATAAATCAACTTCTTTGGATCCATGAAAATGCATGCAAAAATAAAATAATCGTCTTAAAACTGTTGCTTCATCGTATTGTCGAAGGCTACTTAAAGCTTTAAATCCATATTCTACAAAATGTTAAAAAATGCAAGTAAATTAATAATAAATGTAAAAGCTAGACCATTCAAAAGATCACAAAAACTCAACAGTAACACATTGTGAAATGTCTTTTTTTTCCCTCCCTGAGTCATCAGTGGTGTTCAACTATCAGTGAAAGGATAGCCAGTCTCTTTAGGAAGGGAGTTCCAAAACCTGGGAACAGCCACCAAGAAGAACCTCTCCTACCTATCCTATGTAACAGTATATGTGGTGGGCCAGAGAAATTCCTTGTAGTACAGTAGTAACTTACTTTAGAATTCTAGTATTAAAAGGCACGTTCCTACAACAAACATTACCCCAGCCTGACATTTGGCACACAGGGATACACTTCATTTCTCTGCATTTATTATTAACAATCCTATATCCAAGAGCCAGGTCATCTGTACCCTTAGGAAACCCATAATCTTTCTTCTGCTTTTGAGGAAATGCCTTGCCCAAAGGTTGTTGGTGAGCTTCAGGCATTGCTATGTGGCTTCAGCACTTATTCTAGTGGATGTTAAGCTATCCTGAGTGGGGAATAGATGTATATTGTATCTAAGATTCATGTTGGTAAACAGATATAGGCATACCCAACTGTAGAGTGTAACTTAGCAATGGACGACTCATTATAACTTTCAGCAATGTTGGAACAGCAGTGAAAGTTAGAAGTGAGGCCTCTACCACTGTTCCTTGGTATGATAATTGGGTTCACCATTGACATATTCTTTTATCAATGAGAGCAAGACATCATACATGCATCTCTGCATCTCCACAACAGCCATGTTAGATAGGTTGGGCAGAAAGCGGGGAACACATGCACTGAAATTCACGGCTGAATGGGGATTTGAACCTCACCCTCCCCCATAGTCCACTCCAACCACTGACCCACATTAACTCTTGTGTTGTGAGCAAGCATGGCTCTATCAAGAGGGGCTAAATCAAACTGTACATTTGGTAGGTACAACTTACCCGTAATCAAGCAGAAGATGCAATTCAGTCAAACAGATGAACTCAGAACATTTGAGCTATGCCTCAGAGTAGGAACCATCCAAGCTCACACATCTGTGTACCACTGGCCACTTAAATTCTAGGTAAGAAGCCTGTCTGATTTTGGAGGCTGGTCAGTAATGGGGTGAGAAACCGTCAATGAATACCAGGTGTTATGGGCTATATTTCAGAAATACCATCTCTGAGGATTCATTACCTAAGAAAACCCTAAGAAATTTAGGAGGTCACCATAAATCAAGAAGTATATCAAGGCGGGCACACACACACAAAGAAATGGTCCATCCTTTACCCCAATATGAAAGAAACCCTTTCAGTTTTTGGGAATATAAGGAAGTGAGCTTAAGCAAGACCACACTGATTGTCTACTTGAGCTCTTCCCCAGCCCGTGCCAACCAGCTATGATGGGCTATTATATGCTCTTATCTGATTGAGAATTATGGGAGTTGTAGTCCAAAGAGTATTTATTTAAACTTTTGCAAATATGATTATTCAAGATTTTGATTAACATGTTTTCTCTACGATTCTCTACGTTCTCTCTAGTGCTTCCTATGTTCAATTTCTGCCAGAAGTTGATCACAGAATCACACTGGAGAAACTAGAGATTTGTAAAAAGAACACTTCTGGGAAATTCTAGGTGTTCCAGAGTCATTCTATGGTCACCTTTGGGGTATATAGTCACCATGGAGGACCTAGAGAGGTATTCTGTTTGGGGAAACAAATAGTGTATTAAAAATTCACATTTTCCCAGTTTCATGAGGGTCCTGTACCTCTAATCCCAGAAAAAGTGGATGGCTTACTATATTCTAAAATTTGATAAAATATTTTTCCCCTTGGTAACAAATACCTGCTAAAGTACAAGTAGAAGCAGCACAAGTTTTGCACATGTACATACCCAACTGATTTTCTAGTTACCCAATCTTACCCTTGCACCTCCTGGAAACACTGCTCTCAATTGAGGTCTTTTCTGCCACCCTAAGTGTAGCAACCAGAAGGTAGATGGATGCTGCTGGGTTGGAGGAGGGGGGAATGGAAGCAAATATTTATGGCTTTTTAGCAAGGTCAACACCAACAATGCCTTCCCCCTCCCAATCAGCTCTGAAGGCAGAGGAGGGGGAATACAAAGCAACAGAATCCCTCTTTTATTGCAGGCTAAAGAAAGCCTGGCCCACCCCCCACTCCCTCACCCAAAGGCTCCTATCAGCCTTCACATATGTAATTTTAGCTTTGCTTCTAACAAGCTTGTGATATACCTTCCCTGAAAATGATTGTGGAATGAATGGGAAACTTTCTTCTTCTCCTTATTATCCTAGTTTCCTTCCTGCAATTTTGACCAGGGAATACAGAAAATTGCAATATTCTTGGGGAATTGTTCAGTTTTATTCCCTTTGGTTTGGGAATGGGAGGGGGGAATAGAGGGGCAGAGTCTCCATGAGGACAGCCGGGTTCCCCCTCCCCTTTTACCAATAAAGAAGTAGCTATGGCAACAGGGTTAATTAATGCATCTCATTTGCAAAACTAAAACTCTCCTCTCAAACTCATTCAGATGTCTTGGTGCCTCCATTCTTAAAACTCAGCCTGGGGAATTGTATTCTCTCCCCCTTACCAGAAATATGAATGAAAGAACAGGGGAGAATCACCCTCCAAATGTAGTCGTAGCAGAATATAAATATGGTTTCGGAAATATGATCTCCTTAAGTGAGTCCCAAAGAGAATCCTGTTTCCAAGCTTTATGCCTCTTTGGAGGATGGGTGGGAGGGAAATGGACCCCTCTCCTAGTTGCATACATTGGAACACACTTAAACATCAGCAGCATTATAGAGAAATTTTATTTAAAAAAAGGAACAGCATTTTTTACAAAAACAAGGCAAGAGGTTAAAAGGGAATGGATGAAAAGCCTTTGGACTATCATATAGCCAGAGAGGAAAATGTCTGTATCTGAATGATGTCTAGACAGCCATAAAAGGGGCAATTAAAGTGGAGCAAGCTGCAGTACGCTAATGTCTCCTTCTGAGAAATGGAGCAATTTTAAGAACACATAGTCCATAATATTAGTGTTTCATCCCCAGCCTTCTTGAAAATAAACAAAAGAAGGGGAGAAGTTTTCTAAGACACGAAAAAATTGCTAGTAATGAGAGAGGGGGAAAAGCCCCTTGAAACCGCTTTCTACATGAAGCCAGCAGAATTCACCTAACACTTGTCAATTCCCCCGCCCTGCACCTTTAGAAAAAAAATATCAGTCTCATACATTCTGCTTGCGTCCTGTCTAGACTGCGATAACAAAGGGCATTTAAGCCCCACAAGATGCAGTGACAGAGAGTAGCCATTTAAAGAGGCAGCATTGCATTTCTCAGTTGACTGCAGTTTGTCAGATGGATCTTTAAAGGAAAATGAGCAATACTTGATTGTGAATCATTTTTCATCCCCCCCACACACCCCTAAATCCCAGGATTCACAATATACAGTGACACCATAACCAGATGGCTATGGTTTATTTTTATTTTATTATATTAGAAAGAACTCAAAATAGATTGACTTTTTCAAAAAGGGATTCTTATTTAGTGAATACACACTGATCTACAACGTATTCTTCTCAAATATTAGTTTGCTCTTATATTAATAATATTATGGTGCTATATTCTCATTGTTGCAACAATTGTCGACTAAGTTCTTGCCTTGCCCAGCCTTTTTACTATTTGCTCATTACTTCTGCTCCTTCTATCAGCCACAGTTGTTCAGATGCCACTTGCTCTGGAAATAATAGTCTGATCTGCTCTCATGACTTATTGGAAAAACATGATATACAAAAAGGGTAAGGGTAAAGGTTTTCTCTTGACATTTTCTCCTGTTGTGTCTGACTCTGGGGGTTGGTGCTCATTTCCAATTCTAAGCCAAAAAGATGGCATTGTCCATAGACACCTCCATGGTCATGTGGCTGGCATGACTGCATGGAGGCCGTTACCTTTCCACTGGAGTGGTATTGATTGATCTACTCACATTTACATGTTTTTGAACTGCTACGTTGGCAGAAGCTGGGCCTAACAGTGGGAGCTCACCCCACTCCCTGGATTCGAACCTGAGATCTTTTGGTAAACAAGTTCAGCAGCTCAGTGGTTTAACCCACTGCACCATTCATGGCTCCAATATACACAGAACAGAGGTATATTTTCTTCTTCTTGTAAATGTGGACAATATTATCATCAACTGTTGTCTAAAAAGGGTTGGCAATACTCTGATCTATTATCAAGTCACACACACATTCCTTCTTGCTGTCCCTTATTGCTTTACTCGATGCCATATCTTTCTTGCTTCAAATCTGGTCTTTCCAAGGAAACCTTTGGTTAAACCTCTTGGCACTCTTCTCCAACTTAAATAGCCTCCCCTCCCTTCCTCTCCTACTTTCTCCACTATGAAATGCAAAATGATAAGCTTGGTTATTGTTACAGCCAATACTCAAAATAGACTTTGGTTGAATTTGAAATCTACCCTAGTCCAAATGGTCAGAATATTAAGTGCTATAAGCAAATCATGGGGTAGCGAGTGAGCGTCTTTTATTTATACACTGTATGAATAAGAGGAGCCACAGTGGTGTAATGGGTTAACCCAAGCCTGGGCAAACTTTGGCCCTCCAGGTGTTTTGGACTTCAATTCTCACAATTCCTAACATATGTGGGAGTTGGAGTCCAAAACACCCGGAGGGCCAAAGTTTGCCCAGGCCTGGGTTAAACCCTTGTGCTGCCTGAACTGCTGATCTGAAGGTCGGCGGTTCAAATCTGCGAGATGGGATGAACTCCCATCTGTCAGCTCCAGCTTCCCATGCGGGTACATGAGAGAAGCCTCCCAAAGGATGGTAAAACATCTGGGCGTCCCCTGGCCACCATCCTTGCAGATGCCAATTCTCTCACACCAGAAGCGACTTGCAGTTTCTCAAGTTGCTTGCGACACAAAAAAGGGGTCCATTGGCCACTTTGTTCGATACAATTTCAAAATGCAATGATTCACAAATTACACCCCCCAAAACATCAAATTCAAACATTGGTATTTAGAATTATATGGTGCATTATCCCAGTTATACAGTTCAAATACTTCAGAGAAAGTTCTGGTTCACACAAAATGGTAATCACTACATAAACCATGGTTTACTGGTTCTAAAAGGAGTGTTGTGCCTGCATCTCCATGGCTTCCATTTCATCTGTAATACACTGAAAATGTCTGGAAACTACGATTCTGTTTTCTGCTTTATGCACAGAAATTCCACATGTACAAGCTGGGTTCAAGAAAAGGAAGAGGTATTAGAGAGCATATCGCAAACACACATTGGCTAACGGTGCACATCCAAGGATTTCAGAAGGAAATCTCTCTCATTATAATTTGTTAGCAAAGCCTTTGATTATATAGCTCATGCAAAAGCTATGAATTGCTACTTGAACAATGTGTGTGCACAACATTTGATTGACCTGATGTGTGACCTAAACCGGAGACCACGGACAGGGCAGAACATGGAGAAACAGGATGATTTTCAATTGGCAAGAAGATCAGACAAAATGGCATTTTCCACCATATCTATTTAATTTATATGCAGAACGTATCACGCAGAAGGCAGGATTAGACTCAGAAGAAGGAGGTGTGAAAATTGGGGGAAGAAATGTCAACATTTTAAGATGTGCAGATGACACCACATTACCAGCCGAAACGAGTAAAAATTTGGAACTACTGATGTAATTTAAAGAAGAACGTGTAAAAGGATGATTACAGTTGAATATTTGGGAAACAAAAATAGTAAGCAAAAATGACTTATATAATTTTAATGTAGATGATAAAAAATATTGATACAGTTCATGGGTCACTCAGTGAGAAATGAAAAGTGTAGTAAAAAAAAATCAGAAGACTAGAAGTTGGAAGGAACTAAGATCCTCAAGTATAATGATATATCATTGGATACCAAAGTAAGAATAATCCATGCCATAGTATTTTATATTAAAGGCAGTCCCCAAAATACGCTCCATTTGGGACACATTTTCCCCATGATAACCTTTTCAGTAGTGTACAAATAAAGTAAGTAAATAAATAAATAAATAATAGTGAATGTATTGTCGAAGGCTTTCATGGCTGGAATCACTAGGTTCTTGTGGGTTTTTTTGGGCTATAGGGCCATGTTCTCTGAGGATGCTTGCCATAGATGCAGGCGAAATGTCAGGAGAAATGCCTCTAGAACATGGCCCTATAGCCCGAAAAAACCCACAAGAACCTAAATAATAGTGAATTTCCTTTCCGAGGGATAGATTTCTCTCACTTCCTGTTGTCTCACCCCTGTTTGCAACAATTAATTATTTGTAAGTCAGATGTTTGTAAGTTGGGCTCTGCCTGTATATGTGTGGAAAACTAGACTATGAGGAAAGCAGCCAGGAGGAAAACCAACTCATTTGATTGTGATTGGTGGGTGGAGCACATGAATTGGTCCTATAGTAAAACAAGGTTGAACTCTCACTAAGGCTCCTTCTACACTGCCAGATTATCAAAGCAGAAAATCCACATTATCTGCTTTGAACTGGATTATATGAGTTGTTGAAGGCTTTCGTGGGAATCACTGGGTTGCTGTGAGTTTTCCGGGCTGTATGGCCACGTTCCAGAAGCATTCTCTCCTGACATTTTGCCAACAGCCCTGAAAACTCACAGCAACCCAGTAATATGGCAATGAATCTGCATTGCCATATTATCCAGTTCAAAGCAAATAATCTGGATTTTAGATGGCGATGTAGAGGGGGCCTCAATTAAGGCTGCTGTAATACTTTGTAAAGTGGAAAACAAAACAAAAGAAAGAAGACCATTAGTAGGTATGGAAGCCACGACCCTGAACTTGCAAGACCTGAACAGGTCTGCTGACCACAGGAGCTCTTTGAGGTTTCTCATTCATAGGATTCCCATAAGTCAAAGCAGACCATGACATCTAATAACAACCTTTAAACTTTGTTTTTGTTGGATTTTTTTTAAGGAATCAGGTCAGTAGAGGGTTCTTTTGAGTTGTAATCCAAAAAGTAGTTTTTCCATGCTCTGCTGGAAAAGAGTGGAAGATATTTCCTAAAAGTAATGTTTTTAAAAGTAAATTGTATGTCAGTTCCAGCAAAGAATGTCACAGAACACAGCCCTCCTTTTTATTTTTATTTACAGGTCAGAGGTTCAAATCCAGGGAGACCAGAGTGAGCTCCCTCTGTCAGCTCCAGCTCCCTGTGCAGGGTCATGAAAGAAGCCTCCCACAAGAATGGTAAAACATCTAACATGCAGGCATCCCCTGGGCAACATCCTTGCAGATGGCCAATTCTCTCACATCAGAAGCGACTTACAGTTTCTCAGGTTGCTCCTGAGAAACGAAAAAAACCCCTCAACAATAACAGGTTATATGGTGATATATAATTCCAAATTTTGGTATTGGCTTGGGGAAATCTACCTTATTTGAGAAAGGGTGAAGTTATCTAGTCTTCATTATATGATTCAGTAAACGAGTTGTTTATAGCTTGCTTGCTTACTTAAGCTGAATACTGCATTCTCCTGTGCCATATTCTGACCCTTAGCAATGCAAAAAAGTGTGATGTGCCGACAGACCATGTTGCTTTGCTGAGTCTGTGCTGTTTGGGCTATGTATTTTCCGCATGTAGCTCTACCCATTTTGCATGATGGCATGGAGTCAACATGCTTCACAATGTCATTTAGTCATGCCAAGTGGGCAGAACTTTGAAAAAAGTCAAGACTCATACCAGGATGACTCAGTGCAAGAAGAAGAAGAAAGGAAAGCAACAGATGACATTGCTTAGCACTAGGCTCATTCACGCAGCTTTAATTCTTTCACCTTTTAGTTGCTCAGCAATTCAATCATATGCAAAGAGTTAAGTGATGCATCGGCTCCTAGAAACACAATGTTGCCTTCCAAGCTGCTTACTTTAAAAGCAGTAGCAGACAACTTTCTCAGTTACAGGCAGCCAATTGATCTTGGCATCTGAACCTGCTTTATTAAACAAAAGGGCAAGTTTGTGGGTGAAGTGAAAATTCTTGAAAAACCGGGCCAAGAGAGGAAACATCTTCTGCTTCCTTGCATTCATGAGCTGCTGGAGACTTAAAATATTTCAAATCACACACATATAACATATACACAATCTGCTTAGATTTGAAAGAAGGAGCATGCCCAAGAGTGATAATGAAGAATACTGCAGATCCGTTGCTACTGGGGAATGAGTCCTGGAGGAAATAACTTACATTATCAGCTCCATGGAGACTTATTATTAGCATAACATGCATGCCCTGAATTAGCATGTAGCACTTCTCAGCAACTGCAGGAGGTCCACAATCACGGATCTCTTCAATATGGCCATTACTGCACCCTCAGAGTAAATCTACTGGCAACAAGCAATACCAAAAGGGGACCAAAACAGCAGTGGCTATCAAAATGATGTCCCCAGATGTGACTGGACTACAGCTCTCAGAATTGACTGGACTATGGCTCTCACAATTCCTACCCAATATAAGAATGGTCAGAGATTCTGCAAGTTGTAAGCAAACTTCTGGAAACCTAAGGTTTATGTAAACTCAGTGAAATGGGGGATACTTTACAGATCAACCCCAAGTTGCCAGTGATATCACAAATGTATTTAGGAATGTCTAGCTTCTGATGTGTCACAAAGCGTGGTGTCCTGTATTCTTGTAGCACAGTCTCCTGGAAGAATAGCAGTAATGTGCTTGGTTGTTTGAGATGAACTTGGACAGGAATTATGAATGGAAGGAAATTTCACTGGGCAGCAATGCTTTTTTCACCTCTTAAGGCTTTAATTTGAAGATGCACATACTTGTGATACATAAAGACCATATAAAAGAAGTGAATTTAAAATGTGATGAGAGTCAATGTTCATAATTGAGGGAAAAACTGAGAAAAGTTGTATAGATTAGATACGAATGTGCAAACACATGTATCAATTAGGAATAAGAGCCAAACTTGTATATGTTTCGGTGTGGGAAGAAAACATGAAATGACATAGCCTTGATACAAAACAAGGACAGGATGAAAATACAGGCCAAATTCAATGAAAACCCAACAAAAGCAAGACAGAGAAATGCTCACATCTCAGCCAGGAAAAGATCAACAAACAGATATATTTTATTGAAATAAGAGTTGAAAGGTAAGCTGGAGGACTTCTGAGCCTTCCTTTGAATGTAGGCTGGCAGATATACCAGAGAACTGAATGCTGGCTGAAGGCCTACTGCCTTGTTTCTTTTTCCTGGCTCTACTGGTCACTCGTGCTGTCTCTTTGCCTTTGTCTAGCCTGGCTTCCCTCACTGCTTCCAGTTGGGGTATCCCAAAAAAGTATTTGCATCATGGGCAAGCTATAGCAACAGTAAAGATGAATGGCACCTGCACAGAGGACAGGAGGAGGGCTTCCGAGCAGCATTCAACCTGATGGTATATCATAACAGTTGATAATGGAAGAACATGACCCCAACTTCCTTTGTAACTTGTGTGATTGTTTCTCTGGAGTGTGAAAAACAAGGTGTTGAGGAAGTCAGGTGGTAGTGGACAAAATGAAAGTGTACCAACAAATGACCTGAAAAAAAAAACAACAACAGCCCATTCCTCCTAACTATGCACTTCAGGCTTTAAAATTACTATTAAAGAAGATTCTGGGCAGAAGTCAAGAGTGAGCAACTATTACGAGTCAAAGGGCTCACACTAACCCCTAGTACACCTTGGAGGGATGCACCCACTTACAAAATACATTGGTTATGCTCCTCAGTGATTCCTGTGGACATGGGGGATTTGTTTCATCATATTTTGCTCCTTGTGAGTTACAATACACAGCCCAGGATGATAAGTACACAACTCAAAGGCTATACTTTGTCTACCCCAATAACGGGTAAATTGTCAGGGCACACAATCAGTTCATATTGAATGCTAGTCTCTCGTTTGACCAGTATAAATTGAATATGCGCACTAAAAAATAATACCTACCTGTTTTCAGAGTCCTCCACAGAATATAAGGTTGTAAATACACAGTGAAAGTGACAATCAGGAGAGGTTGGTAACCTATTTTTGAGGGAAGCTTACCAACCATCACTGATATTCATTCAGTGAGGAATAATAGGAATGGCACAACTATTGTTCCACACTAGTCTTCCCAACTCTGTATGTGTTGAATTATAACTTGTATCATCTCTACAGTTAAAGACCATGCTTTTTGAGCATTATGGGAGTTGCAGCATGAGATGAGGGCAGGTTGCCATAGACCAGTACAAAGTGAAATGAAGTTTGCACTGAGTTGACTGTAAATCCCCCTCCCCAGAACATAAAGACATACATTTATCTTTAAAGGCACATTACCTTCAGCACTGTAACTCCAATTAAAGGCAACCATTACGATTATATACCTTCAGTATCTGGTATTCTGAAGTTATGCCACCTCTTAAAATGTAGGTTTTAGAAAGAATATATTTGCTGGGTTAAGAGTCACTGAGACTGGGGAAAGGGTTAGAACTCTGTTGTAGAACACATGCCTGGTATGCAGAAGTTCCCAAGTTTGATCTCTGGTGCCTCCAAGTAGATCTGAGAAAGACACTTGACTGAAACTCAAATAAGTCATGCTAGTGGGCAGATTCTACAAGTTGTTGCCAGAAGGAGTTATATTTCAAAGGTTTCCTGCAGAGCCATGTGGCAGTTTCCTGTGATCCTTCTCTATGAAGCAATTTGGCCAAGATCTCTCTCTGATTACTTATTTCCAAGAGAGAGAAAACCTAGGAGTTGGCAGAAAACCAAGTCCAAGTTGCATTTGTAGCGCAGATAACTCACCTATGTCAGGCCGCAAAATGGACAGGAAAACAAGAAAAAGAACCACTCTCCTGAATAACACATTTTTATACAGAACTGAAATGGCATGATGTATTTGGCAAGATTACTCAATAGGACACTGTCTTGTTTCAGTTCTGTTCTTGCATTTTTTAAAATGTGAATTAATACAGTCTCATATCAAGAAGCAAGTAATGGTCAGATGGTCCTAGATATATGGATGAAGTACCACAAAGAAGTAAAAAGTAGCTACAGTTATTCATACACATTGGAGGCTGAGGTTTCACAACAGTGATGGAAGAATACATAAAATTGCCTCTACATATCCAGATTCTGTATCTACAGAAACAACCACGCACAGCTCTTTTTAAAAAATTCCAAACAGCAACCTTCTTTTTTGATATTTTATATAAGGGACACATCCAAATACACCATAGAATATAATGGGACTGGAGCATCCATGTATTTTGGTATCTATGGGGATGGGTATTCTGGAACCAAACTTCAGTAGATAACAAGGATCCATTGTACAACACATCACAGACGAAAACTGGTACATATCATGCTCAACAACATCTGTCTTTGGTCAAGATAGCAACAGATATTAATGAGGAATCGCAGACAAGCTAGGAGAAACTACAACATTTTGCTTTTGTCTGTACCTTCAGGGAAAGGCAAGCTTCATCTCCCTTCTCTTTCCCTGCTGAATTGATTTAATGCAAACTACTTCTGCACTTTGATCTAAGTTTGCAGCAACAGAAGTAAACTGAGGAGAAAGAGGGAAAAGGGGGGGGGGGTGAAACAGAGATATTCTAGACCTCACCGGGAATACTGTGCCCAATTCTGGTCACTGCAGTTGAAGGGAGATGTTGACAAGCTGGAATGTGTCCAGAAGAGGGCGACTAAAATGACCAAGGGTCTGGAGAACAAGCCCTATGAGAAGTGGCTTAAGGAGTTGGGCATGTTTAGCCTGCAGAAGAGAAGGCTGAGAGGAGACATGATGGCCATGTATAAATATGAGGGGAAGTCATAAGGAGGAGGGAGAAAGTTTGTTTTCTAATGCCCTGGAGATTAGGACGCGGAACAATGGCTTCAAGCTACAGGAAAGGAGTTTCCACTTGAACATGAGGAAGAACTTCCTGTGAGAGTTGTTCAGCAGTGGAACTCTCTGCCCCAGAGTGTGGTGGAGGCTCTTTCTTTGGAGGCTTTTAAACAGAGGATGGATGGCCATCTGTCAGGGGTACTTTTTGGCTAGGGGTTGAACTGGATGGCCCATGAGGTCTCTTCCAACTCTATGATTCTATGACATACAAAGCAACTGGAAAAATTGAACAACACATGATGAACTGGGATTGTTCCTGTTATATTGGGACAATTGGATAGTATGATAATATGCTCGGATACAAGTGTGCATAAGATTGCTGCCAAACTTGACTGAAAATAAGGCCAACTGAATTCAGTGGGATTTACATCTGAGTAGACAAGACTGTGTTGTTTGTTGTGTTTTAGATACACACTGAGATGAGAGAATGGGATCAGTAACCTCTGTGGCTCTGTTTCTTGCCGCTATTGCTTAGAGTGATAAGGTGTGACCAGGAAGCTTGTCCCGGAAATTCTAAATTGGATTTGCTGCCATTTATCACCACTTTTTTTGCAGTATCAACATGTATTATCCCACCTCTCTCCTTATGTTGCAACCCCTTTTCCTTGTTTCTTAATTATTATTTTAATAAGACTGTTCTTAACTTCACTGCTCTTCCCACAATAGCCCAAGGGCTACAACTGTTCATTAGACAGAATTTCTCTTTTAATTGCACTGACACAGATGCGTAGGTTATCTGAAAGAAATTACAAAAAAAGAACAGTGAAGAATAGATTCTTCTGTCTCTTCTCCCCACCCCCTTTTGAAGGATTTGTAAGTTGCCCTCCTCTCAAACCTTTTATAAGGGATTTCTCTTAACCTCGATTCTATTCTCAACCCAATTCTGAACTCAATTATCTCCCTGTAAGAACCATCCCTCACGAAAGACTGGATGGGTTTTTGACAACTTGGTAGGAACTTAAGAACTAGGGCCAGATCAAGCACCTGTCTATCTACCAGTCTGCTGCTAATAGTGGCCCTACAATGTCCCTTAGGATCATCAAGGGAGAAACACTTCTCAAAAAGGAAGTGCTTTGTTGCTATACTGCAATGGAAAATGTATTTTACTGTGTTTTTCCCCTCTCTTTTATTGCTTTTGTTTATTGCCATGGGATGTTATGGCTTAACTTTGTAATCCGCATTGACACAGGTTAAATAATACCTGAAACAAGAAGCAGACCTGTGTCTACCACTACTTTTCTTCTCCTGCGTTATATTTACCATCTCTCCTTGAAGAAGCTGCCAGGGGACAGCAGATGTAATCATGATGTATTTTGTGTCTTTTGTATGGGACAAATGTAAATAATGAGGGGCAGGGGAACAGGACCCCTGTGAAAGTGAAGTGTGTGTGTGTGTGTGTGTGTATTAACCTAAGTGAATACCTCTCTAGGAATTTCTCGGTCTTCCAGCATGACACTAGGGTTAACATTTACTTGAAACCGAACACAGAATTGCACTGTAGGACCTAGAGATTCCTAGCGAGGCATTCTTTCTAGAAGTCTCCATGTCCTCCAGCATGTTTGAAGGAGTTAACCATAGAGCAATGGTTCCCTACCTGTGGTCCATGGACCACCAGTGGTCCACAAGAACAAAAATATGGTCCGCAGCCTCACCATTACTACACCATTGACTCAAAAACATGCAGCAAGAAAAGTGAAACCATCTTATAGTGCATCTAGGATGTTAGGAAGGGAGAGGCTGACGACCTACGAAAGATTACTACTACCATATCAGCTCTAGATTATTAAATATGGTTTTCTATGGATGAGCAGATGGCAATTACTGGATGGTATATGTTCTGTAATAGAAACTGGACTTGAGGTGGTCTATCCAATGCAATTTTCTGAATCAGCATCTCAAATATCCAAACTGAATCTAAAGTTGACCAAAACCTGATTTGTAACCCTTTTGGTAGTAATGTTGGAGAGTGGTCCCTGGTCAAAATGGTCCCTAGTAAAAAAAAGAAGAAAAAAGGTTGGATACCACTGCCATAGAGCCTTTAGGAACCTAGAGATGACATTTTAGTAAAATCCATGTATAACCAAATCTGCAAAAGTCAAAAACACAAATGTGCAGAGACAATTGTACTTTGGAAGATTGAAGTAGGATCCTTACATTGCTTGACCCCCAAATATAACAGTCCCCTGTAATCAAATATTACGTGTAAATACAATTAATCTTGGTGTAGACATTTTGGCCAGATCTGAACATTTATTTATCGGCTTGATAGGTAAGATGTACATTCTATGCATTTTGGTGTGACGTACTTCCTAGCCAGCACGCTTAGCCTTGCAATCTTATTCTCTTGACAGCCCGCTCGATCAAGCAATGGAGTCAATGTGGATTTCAACAAGCAGAACAGATGGCCCCATCACAACAATTGCAAAAGTTGAAGGGAGGGGGTTGTTTGAATAAACAGAATACTGTTTGGAAAGGGGGGGGGATAAAACTTTTAATAATAAAGTAAACGCCTTACCATTTTAAAAAAGAATGAAGGAGAAAACCTACAGAAGCCAATGCATTGGCTGTGCTTTGTTGCTATGGGACTGACTCTAACAAAGATATTTAAAATTCTGCTAATGTGTTTCAACAACACCCCCTTCCCAAAAGACTGAACATCTTGTGTGTGGAACGCAGTAGACAGAAGAACATCAGTTGTACCCTTTTCTATGAGGCATGCCTTGCTTAGATTTGACTCCCATGTTTCAAGGGTGGGGATTTTTTAGAAATTATTTCTCAGTATCTTGGTCCTGGTTCCTATTTGGCAGCTTGCTTGAGACTTATTGGCATAGGCTAAAAGGTTTTTATTTAGACGGTGTCAGCTGAGAATCTGTGCATGTAAGAACTGGAGTGGGAGGAATTTTGAACGCATTTCAAAAGCACGTTTCTCTTTGGGAGCTGCCTTGGTAATTATAAAAATTGAGCACGCTTAAAAAGCGGGGTTTGCTCTCCGCGGACAAGTCCTGGTTTTATTTCCCAAGCCTAACCCTCTATTATGGGAACGCATCCAGGGCTCGGCAGAGAGAGAAATGGCTGGGAACACTACCCTAACCCCATGACCCCTGCGAACAAAAGGTAGAGAAAGCGTCTAGACCTCCAGTCTGAATGCAAGAGAAGGCAAGTATTGTATTATTGAGATACATGCTTTGCTTCAGAGAACAGAGGCTGGAATATACTGGTAGGGAGGGGAGAGGGAGGAAGCAGACACCACTTGGAAAGAAGCCTTGGAGTGGGGTGCAGGGAGGAAGACCAGGAAAAGGTAAAGAATGTGGCAATTGTAATATATTGGAAGAGGATTTCGCTGCACATATCATTTTAAGAAAGCCATGTGATGGGTTACTGTTTGCACTTGAACCATGCTGAGGTCCTGGAGCACACCGAAACAAAGCCAGACTGCAACATGCCAGACCTAACACCTTTAGTCACTGTTTCCTTCCTTCCTTCCTATTTATTTATTGTTTGTTTCTTCCCTGAAGAGTGGTGTGATATTGAAAATTGTTTTCTTCATTTTTGCCATTCTATGTGCACATTGATCCTGTTAAAATGGAAGTCCATGCAACTTACTTGAGAGGGAAAGTCCCACTGAGTTCGCTGGAAACTGCTCCTATGGCAAAGGAGGGCAAAGTGCGCCCTGGAGAAATATGTCCCCGGTCTCCCCTGGGCTAACTTGAATATCTCAAAACTCCCTTTTTCGTAGTCAAAAATCTTAAAATAGAACATTGCCTTCCCAAGAAACTCTCTATAGGTTGCAAGGGCTTATGTATGCATTGAAATCATAAACAAGCTATCTCTTTTCAGAGCATTAAGTGGATTGAATAAACATAATAACAAACATAATAATAATAATAATAATAATAATAACAACCACCATCATCCAGGCGACAGCAGGATTGAAGAGAAACAACTGGAAAAGCTGACACAATATGAGGTTTTAAAGACCGAACTGCAAAGACTCCGGCACAAACCAGTAAAGGTGGTCCCAGTGGTGATCGGCACACTGGGTGCAGTGCCTAAAGACCTTGGCCTGCACTTAAACCCAATTGGCACTGACAACATTATCATCTGACAGCTGCAAAAGGCCACCATACTCAGATCTACATGCATTATTCATCGATACATCACACAGTCCTAGACACTTGGAAAGGGTCTGACGTATGATCCAGTACAACAGCTAGCATAGTGATCTTGTTTGCTGTGTACCAATCTTGTTGTGTTTCTAATAATAATAATAATAATAATAATAATAATAATAATAATAGAAAGCCTATGCCTCCCACCATATTTACAGGTGAAAACCACAATATGTGTGGCCAAGCAACATAAGTGTGTGATCAAGAAAGAAAAAATATTAATGAGGAAGGACAGATAAACTATGAGATGTTGGAACCCAAGATTCTGCTCCTTGCTCTCAACTATCCCCTATTGAATTGACTGAATTCAAACTAATTTTCCACATGGACTCAAATCTGCAGAAACTGAAGTAAACTGAAGACAAGGGGGGAAATGGAAAAGTGGAGAGAGAAACTAGGACATTTTAAAAGCAGCTGAAAATTCAAATGATCGTCCTTGCCAAATCAAGATGGAAGTAATGGTAGTCTTTTAGGGTAGCCATTTAGGATATATGGGGGCGCTCAATTTGATTTTTGACATTTGGGGTGTCCGTAAGAACTCAAGAATCTAGGTACAGCAATATGGTCCCTAAGCTTACCACTTCTGTTTGAAGACTGGGATTTGCCATGCACTGGGGCATAGGGAACCCATCACCCGTCACCCTGGATTGCATTCCCTGTTACTCCATCTCATGGGAAGAAGCGTCCGCTGCCTGGCTTCCCCCCTGTTGTTGCCTATGCAATACAGGAAGCCTCCCATATTGCCGTGGCAGTGGCTTACAATGCTCCTTCTTCACTTGCACCATGGAGTCCCCTGGAAGTCGATCCATATCGTGTGATGGGAGCTGGCGGACTCTGTGCAGCAAATGAAGAGGGAGGTCTGATGAGGTAGTAAGTAAACATGAGTTGATGCACAGGTATCATTTCTCTGCCTGAATTCAGCAAATTGAAATAACTATTAACCTGCCTCCTTCCCTCCTGCACCCTGGTCATTAAATTGTAATATCTCTGAAAACTCTCTTAATGGGTGACTTGAGTTTCTTTCAGAGCAGCCTGTTGCAGGGCACAATACAGATTTTTATCTCTTCCTCCTCCCAAATAAAAAAGGTTGTAAACCTTATTAGGATCAATGGCATTTATGCTGATTACAATAAGCAAGCAAAACAAGCAAAGAATCTCTGTAAATGTAAATCACATTGCAGCAAAAGGTTACTCATCCACTTATTCAACTTGTGTTTCTTATTCACCAACTCCTATGTGAAAAATATCAAATCATAACTGGCAATTTCAAGTGAGACTGCTAACCATGCATTGCCAAATGGCCAGATATAATAGAAACTCCATTCAGGCTACCCACATTCGATTTGTCAGAACACATAACCTTCTTTGGGCCATTTGGGAGATCAAATGGTTCTCTGGATCTGGAAAGTTGGCAGCCTGTGAATTAGGGATGGGAGAGACATTGTCCGGCTGCAACTCCATAAGTTCCAGCCAGCAAGGCTGATGACAAAGTTTGGAAATGCTCACGTTTTGGTCTGTAACTCCCATAGTTCTAGGACCAGCATGGGCACTAATCCAGAAATAACTTATCCACTCTGTCCAGTGTTGAAGAATGATGGGACTTGCAGGTGAAGAACTGTGATATGTTTGCAAACTTTCCCCAAATCTGGCCCAGTTGAAATCTTACCATCTATAGCTGAAACCCACTGTCTGGTATCTCCTCCTTCTGCTATCTCCTCAACCAGACAGCCTCCTGAACATCCCATTGGCACCAATCAGTATGGCCAGTGAGAGTTGTAGTTCAACATGTCTTAGAGCATCACCATGCTATGGACTTCTCACTTTTGCACAAAGAAGAAGTAAAGAAAGTCTAAGCCACTGGTGTGCAATATGCTACCCTTGGAACCTTATCGTATAGACCTAAGTCCCCCTCAAACCCACAAATCACCCCAAACTGTTGAAAAAACATTCAGCCCCCAGATCCTCAAGTGAGTCTAACCTACTTCAAAAAGGCTTAGGTTTGCACAGCCCCCACCCTAACCCCCCATTATTAAGCCCTCCCCAAGGGAAGTGGGGACAAAGAATTGTCAAAATAAAAATGGGAAGTGACACTACTTTGGGGAATTAAAAGGTATGGGGAGGTTGAAGATTGAGGAGCAAATCACTCACAATCTGTAGCAATGTTGACCTTTCTTGAGGGAGTTGGGATACCCAAAAATATTTTTAGCAGGTCTATGCACTCTGATATGCCAGTATAATATAACTGGGGAGAAGAGATGTTTAATTTGGCCCCTACCCTTTCCACAGTGGCCCAACCCTGGATTAGGCAAACCTGCAACACCACTGTTGTCAAGCTACAGACTTTGTATTAAGTGGATGATAAAGTGGATGAGGAGTGGCGCTGTTACCATCTTCTGCAATACGTGTTCTGCGATGTTTAGCTCCCAGCCCCAAAAAGGAGTCAAAATGTTTTTTAAGCTTTAATTTTCATTCCAAGTGAGGTTTTCTGCACACACAAAATCGAATATATACCCTCACCTTTCTTGTGCTTATTCACCACTTCTTAAAATGGGCTTCACCTTTCATCATTGAGAGAAGACATGTTTTCTCCCCAGAGACACTTTTCCCCTCCCACCCTCCTTTTGTATGAGTGAGCAAGAGAGAGCAGGGGTGGAGATTTTGCCATAATATTTATACTTCCAGAATTCTCTTGAGAGGAAGAATAGGGGATGCATTAAACACAGGAGGTGCCATGGAAGCAACTACCAAACACATCTCCTGCCTCTACAATGGCGTGTGAGTGGGAAAGATTCAGGATTGACCAAATGACTCCTTTGTTCTTGTAGTCCATATCCTATATTCCCAAAAATGATGGCAAGGACGCCAAGTCACAAATCAGTCTTTGTGTATGGATGTGTGCAATCATCTTTACAAGGCAACCCATACAAAAATTAAAGAGAAAATCCTCTCATGGTAATATTTTTCTGAAAGAAGGTTAAAGACATTAAAGAGGAAGAACAGACAAGTCAGAAGAAAGTGCAGCAGTTTGCTTTTGCCTGAGTCTACTGGACAAAATTCTTCCCTTTGCTTCCTTCTCCCTTCTGCAGAGTTAGTTGGGTGCAAACTGTTTTTGAAGTTGAAACCATGCTGCAGCCTTGGAAGTAAATGGAGGACAATGGGGAGGACGTGGGGAAAATAAACTGGGGCATTTTAAGGCAGTTGAAATTATGGAGCAACCGTGGATTAACTGGGGACTGTTGCTGCATAAGTGGAGGGTATGTTGCTTCAGGCCTACACCTTTAGCATCATCTACTCCTTGGTTTCTTTTCTTAACTAGAAAGATTGAACCCAGGACCTTCTGGATGCAAAACAAGGCCCTCTATCAGCTCTCTTCCTTGCGGATCTTTGATGAAGTCCAAGTCTTGCTGTGCCACAGACCGAACTAGCATTCACACAGAAAGTAAAAAAAATGTCAACAATGTAGAATTTAATATGGACCTGTGATGAGGGCTGTTCCAGATGTTCAGGTGCTTCCCGCACATGAAGTAGTCTAAGCACTCCTAGGGATCATGCAGCCACATGGAGAAAGCAATCCTTGACCCAGCATAAACCTAACCACACTAGCTATTTTCCAGTGGCAGTTTGCATGAGTACAGTGATATATTTTTTAGCTGCCACACCAAGGCAGAACCTCCACAAGGAGAAGCAGCAGCTGGAAGCAGGGATGTGCTGGCTCAATTATTACTTCCTCAGCACAGATGTTTCCTGGGAAATACTTGTGCAGCAAGAAACTGAACTAGAGCTGTGGTTGGCTGTCAAGACCCACTAGGGATGAAAAGGAGAACAGCTTAAATACTGAACATCTCCTGTGGGTCAAGCTTTCTAATGAGACAAAGACCTTTTTATTTAGACAGACTTTCACCAACCAAATGGCTAATGAGAAAGTTTTTTTTAAAAAAACAAACAAACAAGCACTGAGTGCTTTTTTATTTTTCTAAAAAAACCCGATTAGTGCTTCTCAACCTATGGGTCCCCAGATGTTTTGGCCTTCAACTCCCTGAACAGCTAACAAACTGGCTGGGATTTCTGGGAGTTGTGGGTCAAAACATTTGTGGATCCACAGGTTGAGAACCACTGGTAAGGGTTCTCAACCTGTAGCACTGGACTAAGGAATCTGATCAATAATGGAAACCCACTGGGTGACTGTAGGCCAGTTATACTTCAAACCTCCTTTGAATAAACCTTGGCAAGAAAACTCTAGGATAGATTCACCAAAATTGGGAGTCAACTTGAACGCTACTCATGATAAATGGTTTGGCGTGCCACATTTAAATAAATAAAAAAAAACCAAATGCACACAGTCTAATATTCACATGCTACCTAGTGGAGATTTAGTATTTTGTTTTGTATGTCTTAGCAGATAGTGTTCTGGTGCATTCTGAACATGGAAAGCTTATTTGCAATGCGTCTGGTGGGCGGACATATTATTGGGTAAGTTAGAACATGTGTTCTAGTAAAGATACATGCAGTCATTAAGTTATCTTATAGCTAACCAGATCACCAATCAGTTTTATTCAGGACTGTTTGCACTGATTAGATTTGTCTAATCAATGCAATATCCTGTTAGTAGACTTTGCTAGTAGACAACCTTTAACTCAGGAGCGGGTAACTCGTAGCACTTTAGCTGTTGTTTGACAATAAATCCAATGAGCCCCAGCCAGCATAGCCAAAACCAAGCAATACCTTTTGTGCATTAATAACACTTGTTTTAAATGAAAACAGCCATGATGAGACTTTGGACTTCCTCCACACAAAGCATGTCCCTTTTCACCTGCTGATGTCACCTATTTTGGGAGTAAATAGAGGCCCTTGGGGTCTTTGAGCACAGAAAAAGGGGGAATCTGAAATCATGTCTCCTAGCATGCAAGTTGTCAATGACCACAAGGATGTTAACTGTACAAGTTCAATGTGTTGTCAAAGGCTTTCATGGCTGGAATCACTTGGTTGCTATAAGTTTTTCAGGTTGTATGGCCATGTTCCAGAAGCATTTTCTCCTGATGTTTCACCTACATCTATGGCAGGCATCCTCAGAGGTTGTGAGGTTCAGCTTGAATTGTAGAAAGTCTTTAGATAAGCCACCCTGGGTGGGCTCACCTTCTTGTCACTGTCATTTCTCATGCTTCGCAACTGGGCTCAATGGGTAACATATCCCAGAAGCCAAATGCAGGCTGCTGTTACCTCTCCATGTCCTTGCTACTTCTGTGAAGGGCAAAAACAAGGAGGAGGAGGAGGAGAATGGCTTTAGGGTTTAATACAAAGTCCTCTACTAGAGCATAAGCCTCAATCAGTGCCTAAAAACGCCAGCCTCACCACTACATCATGGCAGTTGTTACACCTGCAAGGAATACATAATGCCACAAAATGCAGAAAAGGTATCCTGTTGTATTTTGGAAATAGGTAGCACCGTCTCAGGGGAGGGAACTTGAAACCATATGGTAACACTGACAAAAGCTTGTGACTAGAAAAGCACTTTTGGATTTGAGAGTAGCTTTTCCTTTCTTCTGGCTGCAGCGAACAGGCAGACTGTAGCTACAGACCAGACCCAGACAACAAAGGCTCTGAGAATATCTATCTGATATAGGGAGGTCTGCCTTTTATTGAAATGCTCAGAGCTCTCTTCTTGTTTTGCTGTGCTGCGTACACCTTCCTCCCCTTTTCCTTCTAGCATTTCACAAAGCAATCTTTGTTAGAGGTTTTATTTAAACTACTCCTTGGATCACACATTTTGTTACCAATATATATCACATCCATTGTAGTGTTCTTGTGTGTGTGTGTGCATTCAAATTGTCTGTCTACTTATGGAGACCCCAGAGATTTCAGAGGACTTTCTTAAGCAAGGGATGCTCAGAGGTGGCTTTGCAAGTTCCTTCCTCTGATTGAACACCTCCTAACCTTGAAAGCCACAATGACCAAGGCTGTGTGTATTCAAAAAAAAGCCCCACAAGCACTGAAGGAAATATGCACTGCTAGCCAAGAACACAGAACCTGGACTTCTTAGCTGTTAAGGACAATCCTCAGCTTCTAGTGCGTGGGCAACACCCAGTGAAAATCACCCAACACTTCAAACAAGCTAAAGAAATCTTAAGTGTACTTATTGCTTGTGATATGTCTCAAGCACCTAGCAGTCCTCCCAGAAAGCGGCATGAATGGCACAAAAAGGAACTCTCATACCATTTTATGAGCTTCGCAATGGCAGCTCTTGGCAACATAGCGAGAAGCGTAACTACGGTAAATCCTGGCAGCTTCGGCAATACTGAGCGGAACCAGTTTACCTGGGAAAGTGTGGCCAGACATTCAGTGCCTGGAGACATTGGAATGAAAAGCAATTCACCTCTGAACAAGCTTGTCTGTCAGCACGCCTATCACTTCTGTCTCAGCAACCACACATGGAGCAACTCTTACACATGACTGCCAGATACCTCCCATGTCATAGGACATCTTGTTCTGGATTCTGAAACATGTGGGCGGAAAGAGGAGGGCAGGTGCAGAGAGTAAGTAAATATCCAATTTGCTAACACGAGGGAAAGGAGGCATATCCTGTTGTTGGATGCAGCACATTGTCTTCTTTGTCTAGCTGCCAAGCGAAAAAAGCTCACCTTTGTTATTCAGGACCATAGACAAAAAATGGCTGAAGTGAATGGAGTCCACCAAATAATAATTTTTCTCCCTCCCAATAATACTTGAAATGCATTCACGAACGAAAATGCCAAGTGCAGTGCAGCTTATTTGATTTGATTTTTAAAGTCATATAATCCAAAATTGAAAATTGCATCATCTGGCAATATTCAGAGCTGTAAATATTACGTTACTCATAAGCTTCTGCATTTGCCTGTAAATATTAGCAATATTTTACCTTAGAAAAGTCATCTCTATATAGTGGCATAGAGAACTCACTCATGCCCCATCAGGATAATATCTGTCAATGAGTGTTAGCTTTTAATACCCAAATTTCTCTTTCTACCCTGTAGGTTAACTCTGTTTTCTGCCATACATAAGCAGGCATCAGTAGATTTTGGCCAGACTGAATTACTTCCCTCAAAATAAGAGGTCACAATGTTAACATCTCCCTCTATGAACCTCTATGAATGCATCTCCCTCTATGAACCATCATGGAGGTTAAAATCTTCTGGGGAGGCCCTGATTTCGGTTCCACCACCTTCGCAGGTGTGACTGGTGAGGATGTAAGACAGGGCCTTCTCAGTGGTGGCCCCTCAGCTGTGGAACTCCCTTCCTAGTGGGATTAGATCAGCCCCTTCCCTCCTGTCATTTTGCAAACAAGTGAAAACTAGACTTGGAGAGCAAGCATTTGTCCCAGGATAATTATCTGTGCATTACAGTTGGAATTGGCTTTGAATTGATGAATATGATTATTTAGCTTAGGATCAATGCACAATAGTCGTCTAATGTTTAATATGTTGTTTTAATATTGTTTAAAATTGGGTTGTTGTAGGTTTTTTGGGCTGTATGGTCATGTTCTGGAAGCATTATCTCCTGAACATGGCCATACAACCTCTGAGGGTGCCTGCCATAGATGCAGGTGAAACGTCAGGAGAGAATGCTTCTAGAACATGGCCATACAGACCGAAAAACCTACAACAACCCAGTGATCCCGGCAATGAAAACCAAAAACAACACATTGTTTAAAATTGTTGTTTAATTGCTTTTAACTGTTGTTGTTGTTTGGGCATGGAATAATGTCACTCATGTAAGCCGCCCTGAATCCCCTTTGGGGTGAGACGGGCAGGATATCAGTGTTGTAAATAAATAAATAACATAGGTTTGAAAGAATTAAAGCATGGATGGAAAACATGGTTCTCCAGATGTTGACTGCAACTTCCATCTTTTCTCAGCATTGGCTATCCTTGTTACAGTGTTGCCTTTTGGCCTCATCTGAAATGCAGTAGAACTCAGTGTAGATGTTATACTTCTTACAAATGAACATATGAAAAAATGCTGTAATTCAGAACAGATGAAATATGTCAATCAATGGGCAGGTACTAGCGAACTCTTCAAAGTCTGCAAATTCCCAGAAATTTATAATTACATCTTACTATTTCATAGCTTTGTTTGAAGTTCAATCCACAACACTCGTGGTAATGATTTTAAGAACCAGTGGGGAAGAGAGACAAGTGTGCAATTTCTCCTAAGAAGTTCCATAATGAGAACAAGGTAACTTCCAAATTGATTTTTCACAATCAAAATTGGTCTGCATGATTTCACTTCTCTTGCTGACCCAAAACTCTATTCTTGCCAAAGTTCTCTGGAGTGAAGCATTCAGAGACCCAGTCCATTATGACTGAGCTATTCTGATTTTTTGTACTATAGACACTTAAATATACTCTCCCAAGCTCTTTGCTTTTATGAATAAACATCTCATCCACATTCTCCAACTTATCAGCCTAATCTACAGAACTGTGTGGAGTTTGGTTTCAAATAAGTTCACCCATCAGATGAATTGCAAATAGGCTTTTCATGTCCAAAACCCATTAGGACACTATCTGCTAGGGCATACAAAGCAAAGTACTGAACCTCCACTGGGCAGCATGTTAACATCAGCCTGTGCGCATCCGATAAATCTTTATTTAAATGTGGCACCTCAAACCATTTATCATGAGTAGCGACGGAAGTGAAAAATGCCACTAAGATCAATGCCAACAAGTTTATTACCATCCCTTGCCCTTGGTACCTTACTAATCAAAGGGGAAACAATCCATTTGTTTAAATGTTCTAATGCCAACAAAACCAAGAAAAACTGTGCATATATATTCCGTTGCAACCTGCGCAGACTATGTTAGAAACGAAGTGCATGCAAACCATATCTATATTGGGTTGGTGTGAGTTTTCCGGGCTGTATGGCCATGTTCCAGAAGCATTCTCTCCTGGCGTTTCACCCACATCTAGGGCAGGCATCCTCAGAGGTTGTGAGGCAAATGTAAATGTTGCAGTTGGCCACCTTTATGAACACTGAATGGATTTACAGCTTCAAAACCTGGCGGTGTCCTGCATGGAGGGATCCTTTGTTGGGAGGTGTTAGCTGGTCCTTATTGGTTTTTTTATGGAATTTTTGAGCCAGGCTTTGAAGCTGCAAGTCCATTCAGTGTTAATCAAGGTGGCCAACTGCAACATTCACACTTGCCTAAAACAGTGAAGAGTTCTTTCTCCCACCCTGGACATTCCACAGATATATAAACCCCACTTGCCTAGTTTTCAACAGACCTCACAGCCTCTGAGGACGCCTGCCAAAGATGTGGGTGAAACCTCAGGAGATAATGCTTCTGGAACATGGCCATACAGCCCAGAAAACTCACAGCAACTCAGTGATTCCAGCCATGAAAGCCTTCGATAACTCATATCTATATTAAGCAAGGACTATAACAATCTTACACAGGTTTATAGTGTAGGACGGTTGGGTGAATCACATCCTATTTTAAATAGATAAGTATTGTGAATTTTTAAATCGACATAGATATTCACAGGAAGAGTACACGAGAAGACTTTGGTGGAACTTTCAAGCTGGGGAAATAAAATAGATTTAAGTAAATCAAAGCTTGGAAGCTTGGAAGTTAAGTTATAAAAAAAACTACGTGATTATAATCAATTCCATTTTCCTAACTACATTATAACTATAACTTGAGTGGAGATAGCTTTCTGTCCTTTTGCAAATTAACTATGTTTTGTGTTCCTTTCCCCATTGCATGGGTGTGAACTCATAACTCCCAAATAGTGGAAGAGGAACACCTCATGGTTCAAGAACGGATTCATGCTGTGCAGCCCTGCTGTGAATGTTGAAGTGATGAGAGGAAGGATAAGAAAAGTAGAGGAACATCTGCTGAAGTGGGGTGCCCCAGGAGATCAGGAGGGCAATATGGGGCCTAAGTGACTGGGCCACCCATGATTATGTAGCCATCAAACTAGTTTAGGGGTGTATGGATATGTAAAAAAAAAAAGTGAGCCAGATCACGCATTGATTGCAAGGAACAGAGAACACCCACTTCAAGGAGCTTACAGCAACATGTTATCTTCATAATCACCCTGTGAAGTAAGAGAGACTAAGAAAACTGGTTTGCTCAAGGCTGCCCGTTCAATTTCATGACCAACTGGAGACTACATTTGGATTTTCAAGCCCATGTCCAACTAGCCACTGGGTATATATCATATAAGAAATCCATTCCAAGCTCTGACAGGAAAACAGACCTAGGCCAGTTGATGATGGATATTACTCTAATACAGAGAATCCATTTCTTCCAAAGCAATGCATGCTAACCGGATCGGCAAGTGTTTCACTCTGACACTGGAGAAATATCCAAGTTTCTAAGCTATAATGAGTCCCGCCCTAACAAAAAGGGGAAAATATGACATTGTGGCATGGATTTTAGATTTTCCAGATGAACTTTTATGGAAAATGAAGGGGGAAAAGGTGTGGCTAACCTTGCATAACATTCTACTGGAGCAATGAAATGGCTGACAATATGATCAAATGTGTTCCCCAGCATCTGAAAGCCATTTTTATTCTCTTTCTTACATTTGAAACCACCTCAAACCCAAGCTTCCTTCCCAGGAGATAAAAGCAACTTTAAGCATATTCTGTTAAAAGGGACAATCAAAGAGCAAAAATGTCCACACATCCTTTTTGTAATGTGAAAAATGAAACATCTTAAAACATTGGAAAACTATATTCTGATCCAAAAGACTGGTCATTATACCATTAGAGGAGCCCCCTTGTGCTGGCAGGATTGAAGACCAACAGGTCACAGGTTCAAATCCAGGGGGAGTGCAGATGAGCTCCCTCTGTCAGCTCCAGCTCCCCATGCAGGGAGATGAGAAAAGCCTCCCACAAGGATGGTAAAACATCCGGGCATCCCCTGGGCAACATCCCTGCAGACGGCCAATTCTCTCACACCAGAAGTGATTTGCAGTTTTTCAAGTCACTCCTGACTGACACATATACACACAAACATTATATCATTAGAGGATAAGGAGAATAAAAAGAAAATGTTGTTGTTTAAACAAAAAAATGGAAAAGGAGGAGAGGGCGAGCAGATGTTGTCTTCCTTAATCTAGTTCACATGGTAATCAGCACTATCTTTTCTGATCTTAAAAGTTTCCATCAAATATTTCCTAGATATGCATCACTGGGAGCAGTATCAGTGTGTAGACAAAGTGGCAAAACTAATCAATGATGAAAAACACACAAGCTAGGAGATGCTGTAACAGTTTGCTTTTGCCTAAACTTACTGAGAAGAGAAAGACTCCGTCCTTTCCTCTCCTCTCCTCTCCCCTCCTCTCCTCTCTTTGCTGCTGACTTGCCATATATATTCATGGCCATGTTTGAAACTTTCAGTCAAAAAATCAACCCCCCCCCCCAAAAAAAAACACCAGGTTGACTTATTCATGGGTCAGTTTTGTACTGTACCTTAACACTTACTTAAAAGGAGCCATCTGAGAAAAGTGGCAAAAGGCAAGAGGCTAGTTCAGGCATGAGCAAACGTCGACCCTCCTGGTGTTTTGGACTTCAATTTCCACAATTTCTAACAGCCTACTACCCAGAGGGCCAGAGTTTGCCCATGCCTAGGCTAGTCCATCCACAGCCAGGAAGAACTTCCTGACTGTGAGAGCCGTTCAGCAGTGGAACTCTCTACCCCGGAGTGTGGTGGAGGCTCCTTATTTGGAAGCTTTTAAACAGAGGCTGGATGGCCATCTGTCAGGGGTGATTTGAATGCAATATTCCTGCTTCTTGGCAGGGGATTGGACTGGATGGCCCATGAGGCCTCTTCCAACTCTTTGATTCTAGGATTCTCTGATCCTTGGAGAACCTCAAAGAAGCACTGCTCTCTCCACCATGGCACCACTTCTGGCCTTTTTGGAAAACTAGACAGAGAAATTGTGGTGGCTGCTCTTCTGAGATGGCATTGATGCTTTCCCCACTCCATGACTGATCTATGGGTCATATAAAAATCCATAATTTTGACCCTTAAACATACTCTCAACCTATGAACAAATGAATACAAACTACTTTTGTGCTCTGAACTCAGTTTGCAGAAACAAAAGTAATTGGGGGAGAGGGGAGGACTGCGACATTCTAACATGAGTTGCAAAAGTGGGACCACAGAGAATGAAACTGCTGTATCTCGCAAACTGACATAGTTGTAAGATATGTCGTCCTTCAAGCTTCTCAAAACTAAATAGCTCCACTAGCTGCCTGTCTGCTACTGAGCACAATTCAAAGTGCTGGCTTTAGCCTATAAAGCCTTAAATTGTTCCGGCCCAGTTTACCTGTCCGAATGTATCTCCCTCTACAAACCACCAAGGACATTGAAATCATCCAGGGGGACCTTGCTCTTAGTCCCACCTTCTTTGCAGGTGTGACAGGTGGGGAGGAGAGACAGAGTCTTCTCCGTAGTGGCCCCACGGCTGTGGAACACCCTCCCCAATGAAATTAGATCTGCCTCCTCCCTCCTGGCCTTTCGTAAAAAAAACCTTTATAACCTGGCTGTAGGATCAAGCATTTCAGCAGATGCAGCAACTAGGAAGAGATTATTCTAAGTGACCAACTATGTGATATTTTACTTGTATATTGCTGGCATCTAATGGTTGCCTTTTGTAAGCTGCCCTGAGTCCCCCTCCAGCATTGAGAATACTCAAAATAAATAAATAAATAATAAATAAATAAATAAAACAACAACACCCCCCACTGATCCATACTTTAATATATGAAGTTGTTTCCTGATGAATGTATTATGCAAAGCAACTACATTAATATTCTTTATATTGCCCTACTTTAAGCTATTGTGTTTATCAGCTTTGTGTTCTGCTTGGTGTGCAAATTCTAAACTTGATCTGCAGTTCACCTCATACAAAACATATCTTCTGGATCACACGCATGGCAGGCATTGCAAAACATTGTTTTTAATATGTTGTAAGTTGCTTTTGGTCCCTTTGTGGGGAAAAAGCAGGATACAACAACAACAACAACAACAACTAAAAACACTTGTTTGTGCTCAAAGAGGCTGGACCAGAGCTTTGTCTTGTTTGACCATCAAGGGTTTTTGCAAGCTCCTTTTGGTTAAAAGTTTTGGTAAACCCCTTTCTCTAAGTTAAATTTGCAGCAGTGCTGTCACCTCCCATGCTTGGCAAAGCTCGTCTTAACTGGCAATGCCCTTGCTTAAGAAACCACAACAAAGAAATAAACATACGTTGAGGAAGTTGACTAGGTTTAAAAAGAAAGCAAGTCTAGGGGCAGTAGAACGAGTTCAAAAGTGGCTGAGAGGAAGATAATCTCTGAGTCTACCACTCCAAAACCACTCTTGTTGACAGCTCTGTGGGAAGTGTTTGTTTTCCCCGGTGTTGCTAAGCCCAAGATTGAGATTCATTTTGTCCTAAAATGGATGGCATTCAAACCCTATCAGAGTGTCACTTGATCATGTGGAGAGTGGAAAGGGAAAGCTTTTATGCCAGGAGAAAATTCCCCCCTCTTTCCGCTCAAGGGAGCGGCAAAGAAAGCACCCCCCCCCCCCCCCGCAATCCCACCACATCCAAAAGGCTTAAATATCCTGAATCATTCCAACCACTTGAATATGCAGTACCTAACCAGACACAAAACAAAGCTTAAGTTGTTAGATTACAGCCAATGTTTTTGGAAACACAACAGCTGCACTAAGCTTCTTTGTAGGTTCACACCTGCATTTTTTCAAAAGCTGGCTTTATTGGCTATAGACAGATTACACATTACCTTAATAGGGCTGTACTATGGGGTGGGGTGAGGATATTGCTCTTAAATAAGAATTCTGACCCTGCCTGATGAATTTTTCCTCCAGTCCTCAAATTTCCAGCATTGCAGAAACCTAACATTTCAGCTGAACTTTGGGAAATGTAGTCTGAGCAACCAAAGAAAAGTAGAAGGCAAAGTTAACAAGGAGATGTGATTATGAATTCTAGCAATATCTCACTCTAGGTCAATGGTTCCCAACCTGTGGGTCACCAGTTGTTTTGGCCTACAACCCCCAGAAATCCCAGCCAGTTTGACAGCTGTTAAGATGGACAGGTTGAGAACCACTGCTCTAGGAAGGTTAAAAGGTTTTCTCCTGACATTAAGTCCAGTCATGTCCGACTCTGGGGGTTGGTGCTCGTCTCCATTTCTAAGCCAAAGAGCCGGTGTTGTCCATAGACACCCCCAAGGTCATGTGACAAACATGACTGAATGGAGCATCATTACCTTCCCGCCGGAGCGGTACCTATTGATCTACTCACATTTGCATGTTTTCGAACTGCTAGGTTGGCAGAAGCTAGGGCTAATAGTGAGAGCTCACTCCGCTCCCTGGATTTGAACCAGCAACCGTTCAGTCAGCAAGTTCAGCAGCTCAGAGGTTTAACCCACAGCCCACTGCTCTAGGTAGTGGAAAGTGAAGGATTCTTTTTTTTTTTTTTTTTTTTGGAAAGGAGGAATCTGATGCCTGGTTGAGGAGCCAGATGATATACTCATACATGGTTTCCACAGGACTTGATGAAAACCCCTGCTTCGTTTCTCGTAATTGAAAAGGAATGCTTTCCCTTCTTTTCAGAAAATGTGTTTTCTTTGCACTAAACAAGGGCATACATATCAATACAATTATTATTTAAATAAGAATTCCTTGCCGCTATCATCATTATTTAAGGAAAGCAAGAAAGGAGCCACCTTTGCCAGTTTCAAGTGAGAGTTCTGTTTGCACAAGGATGACTCTGTGGAAGATTTCAATACAAATTCCTAGACAGATAGTCAGGAAAAGCATACACACATTCTGACCCTGCCTAGAGCAAAATAGGAGATGACACATACTTCCTTCAAAAGCCTTTTGAGAATAAATAGAGCACATGTGCCTTGCCAAGCAATAAAACCCCTACAGTGCAGGAAAAAAGGTTCGCTCTGTCCTTTACCATGATTATGGCTATCATAATCATTGCATTCTGCTTGACTCGAAAGCCAAGGTGAAACTTTTGTTTGCAAAACTTAGGAGCCAGCTTAAAATAAGAGGTCGTCATCTCCTTGCTCCATGTGTCCAGAGTTCTCCCACATCTTTATTTCCAGCTGTATAGTTCTGAGACAAACCAGGACTTAAGTCTAACTAGAAAGCTTAGCCTCTGATACCAGAGTCCTTCCTTGAATGACTGCCTTCAATCAGGTAAAAGACCTCCATTCCTGAGTCACTGGACAGCCCAGGAGTCTGTCCTCTGTTGATCGGGATGCAGCAGACTGACATTCCCACTCCCTTCCCTCCAGCGATCTCTGTTGTGACAGCCATAAGAAGGAACTCTGTTGCAATCTCTCCTTGCTCAGGAGATTGCTAGAGGGAGGAGGATGGGAACATCTGTCTGCTGTGTCCTGAACAACATGAAGACAGATCGCTGTTGCTTGCAGCACCTGCTGCCTAGTAAGTCAGGACTGGAGGGAGGTGTCTGGCCAGGAGACAGTGTTTTGCTACATGACTAAGCTAAGTAGCTGATCTAGAATACTGGCCAAAATGTGTTGCTGGACAGAATCCATCCTATGCTAAATCATTATGAAAATTGCTGCTAATTTCAGAAGAGACAGAGAAATCGGAGTTGGGTGCCCAATGCTCTCAACCCTTCTAGTCAAACTGTCTGAGTACTTTGGCCCTGTGAGCTCTGATACTGCCATACCATTTTCAGTACATTTATATTCCCCACTTCTTTTGCACAGATTTCAAGGTACAGTAGAGTCTCGCTTATCCAGCGTAATGGCAGAATGTTGGATAAGCAAAATGTTGGATAATAAGGAGGGATTAAACATCAAAATACATTATGAATTTACAAATTAAGCACCAAAACACCATGTTTTACAACAAACCGACAGAAAAAGTTGTTCAATACATGGTAACATGATGTAGTAATTACTGTATTTACGAATTTAGCACCAAAACACTGCAATGTATTGAAACAGCAATGGATCCTGGCGGGAGGCAGACTGCGTTGGATAATACAGAACGTTGGATGAGCAAAAGTTGGATAAGTGAGACTTTACTGTATGTATATGTCGAATTCCAGGTCTTCTCCTATCCAGGCACTGCTGGGACTCAGCTATGCTTCAACTCAGGAAACTAACTATGTACAATAAAGCTTTGAAGAGAATGCCAATGTCCACACTGTAGAATTCATGCAGTTCAACCACTCCCTCTAACTCCATGCTGTGGAATCATGAGATCTGTAGGAGGCACCTACAAATCTCATAGAAAGAAAGGTTGTAAAACTCCAATAATTCCATACAATTGAGCCATGGCAGATAAAGCGGTGTCAAACTGCATTCATTCTACAGCATGATTTCTCAACCTGGGGGTCGGGACCCCTGGGGAGAATCGAAAGGGGGGGTGTCAGAGGGGTCGCCAAAGACCATCAGAAAACACAGTATTTTCTGTTGCTCATCGGGGTTCTGTGTGGGAAGTTTTGCGTAATTCTATTATTGATGGTGTTCAGAATGTTCTTTGAATGTAGGTGAACTATAAATCCCAGTAACTACAACTCCCAAATGTCAAGATCTATTTTCCCCAAACTCCACCAGTGTTCACATTTGGACATATCTCCTATCCAGGCACTGCTGGGACTCAGCTATGCTTCAACTCAGGAAACTGACTATGTACAATAATGCTGTGAAGAGAATGCCAATGTTTTTAATATCCAAAATGTAGATCTGAGTGGCTAAGACCATATTGCTGTGCAAATTCACAATGATAGCAAGATCTGAATTTATTAGAAGAAGCCCAACAAGTTGCACAAGGAACACATTTCTGTGTTGGTTGTACTCTTAGGAAAAACTGCCTGTATTTTCAAAAATTGCACAAAATCCCATGTTTCTGCTGTTTGCACATATTGAACAGGAATATAAAACCATAACCTTTTTTTTGAACACATGCATGTGTAAATAACTGTAACATTATATGTAATAGTTAACTATATATGTGTTGCAGGGGAAAACAAATCTATGAGTGTACAGATCAGCACAATGTGTGTAAATTATGTTGAATAGACATGTGAACCCCTTGTAGTTTTTATTTCAAGACATCAGTCTGAATGAAGGTCCTTGAAATAAGATTTCAATATAAGCTGAATAGGTAGAAATAGCTGAACCATTTATTCTGAAAATGTCACAACCACGTTAATGGGACTGAAGTGCAATGTAAAGGAAGCCCACCCATTGTTTGGGGCCTCGCCTTTGTCAGCACAGAGTAAAGGAATGTTTAGCAAAAAACCTAACAGCCAATGACTAAGCCAATGACTAACCGGTGGACACTCATAGGCATCTTGCCTCCTCTCCACCGCATGGTATGTGAAGCAGGCATAGCAGCCTGCGGACAGAAGAGGAGACTTTCAAGTATTTGTTTGAGTTCTTCAGAGATGTGTGTGTGTTTGGAGACTGTTTCTCCCTCCTTAAAAAGTATGAAATCTTCAGCATAGAACAAGGATTCCAAATCACAGCATTTAGATTTGAAGTGTAGTATAATGGTAAAGATAGAATATAGGTTGTGCTACCTTGCTCAGAAGATTACTTTCTAAAAGGAATTTCCCTTATAGTTACCGCTCCACTCACAAAGTAGTTAATTTTAGTTAATTTTACTATTACAATTGCTCATTTTTTAAAAAAAGCCTTGCTTGTCCCTTTCTTGAAAGCAACTAAAATGATTAAAGGTAAAGGTTTCCCCTGACATTAAGTCTAGCCGTGTCCAACTCTGGGGGTTGGCGCTCATCTCCATTTCTAAGATGAAGAGTCAGCGTTGTCCATAGACACCTCCAAGGTCATGTGGCTGGCATGACTGCATAGATCGCTGTTACCTTCCCATCAAAGTGGTACCTATTGATTTACTCACATTTGCTTGTTTTCAAACTGCTAGGTTGGCAGAAGCTGGGGCTAATGGCAGGAGCTCACCCTGCTCCTTAGATTCAAAACACCAACCTTTTGGTCAGCAAGTTCAGCAGCTCAGCAGTTTAACCAGCTGCACAACCAGGGTAACTAAAATGGTTACTTTTAAGAAATCTATACAAAATATACACCCCTCCCATTTTTCAATTTCTTTTGTTACAGTTTACTGTTATGGTGAATGAATCAGTGTCAAGATTAATACTACAAATTTCAACTACTAATGGAATTATCTTTTGTTTCTTTCCCAATAATATCATTGTAATTTTAATATCCATTACAAAAAAGATACATAAGTTAACAAAACGCTTATAAATATTATTCTCTGGAGAAGTAGGCTTTGGTGGGATATTAAAGGTTGAGGATCCCAGACACAACTGATATGAATAGTTAGCCAATAATGTCAACAGAAGCTACACAAAGAGGGGCCACAGTTAGTTTTAAACATCTGCTAACAGCATCTAGGGGAGCATTTTACCCTCCTTAGCATCCACTGCAATTGGCCTTTAGATGGTTGGCACGTCCAATGCTGTTCCATCAAGCTTTCCAAGATTAATACCATTCCTTGATTTTAAAGGGTTCTCCTGTTTTACTGGAATATAAGAATTTTATTCTGTTTTGCTTCCAGGTTTTTTTAAAGAGAAATAAGGAATGAAATTGCAGCAGTTAAGAGTTTTACAATAAAATCTACTCAATTGCTCACTGAGGGGAGAGTCAATGCTTATGTTTTTAAAAAACATAAACTACCTAACATTGGAAAATCATTTATTCCCAAAGCAACTCTGTGAGTGAAGTCCAAGCTACAAGAGCAAAAGACTAGGAATTCCAAAGTGAAAAAGAAAAAAACCCAAGAGCAATAAAGTTAATTACTGTGCCTAGATACCACCCCCCACCCCATCTCCAAAAGGTTGACACAATCAGATATCGCAATGCAAGTCCAAGTTGTAAAGATATTGGTATCTAAAAATACCTAAAATGTATTGTAACTGAGTGTCAGAACCATATACATATTTCTTGGAGCAAAACCAAATGAAAAATTAAATTTCACTATTGTTTGGCATTTTGTGAAAGATCCAGGCCGATTTGTACACGACATAGGATTCATGAACCTCACCTAAGTAGGTTTCCATGGAATGTTTAAATCATATAGTACTAAATTAGTAAATACTAATCACCCATGGTTTGGCCCATTGATAATGGGCTATTTAAATAAAGTTGTGGTGCTATAAAGGATAGATAAGGGCTTTTTTCCATTCTGAATCTTGTATACATCGCCTTGTGGCCTCCAAGACAGATACACACATTATATTTTAGATCAGCATTTCTCAACCTGGGAGGAAGGACTCCTGGGAGGGTCGCGAGGAGGTGTCAGAGGGGTCATCAAAGACCATCAGAAAACACATATTTCTGATAGTCTTAGGAACCCCTTTGGCAGAGAAGGCCAAAGATCTCTCTGCTTGTCCTTGTCTTCCTTTTTGGAAACAGATGGCAAATCCTCCCACCAAAAGCCCCCCTCCTGCTGTGATTGGCCAGCATCTCAGCCAGGCTCTCAGCCAAGAGGAGGGCTGTTTCTGAGACTCTAAGTGGGAGAGCGTGGTGAGCATGTGCAGGTGAGAAAGGGCATGTGAGATGGGAGGGAGGCTTGCACCAGCAATTCCCTTCATGGCATGGGGGTTCTGTGTGGGAAGTTTGGCCCAATTTTATTGCTGGTGGGGTTCAGAATGCTCTTTGATTGTAGGTGAACTATAAATCCAAGGAACTACAACCCCAAAATGTCAAAAACTATTTCCCCTAAACTCCATCAGTGTTCACATTTGGGCATATTGAGTATTCCTGCCAAATTTGGCCCAAAAAGCTCAAGGCCAATGCCCACCAAACCCAGTATTTTCTGTTGGCCATGGGAGTTCGGTGTGCCAAGTTTGGTTCAATTCCATTGTTGGTGAAGTTCAGAATGCTCTTTGATTGTAGGTGAACTATAAATCCCAGCAACTGCAACCCCCAAATGACCAAAACCAATACCCCCAACATCACCAGTATTCAAATTTGAGTGTATTGGGCATTTGTGCCAAATTTGGTCCAGTGAATGAAAATACATCCTGCATATCAGATATTTACATTACAATTCGTAACTGTAGCAACATTACAGCTATGAAGTAACAACAAAAATAATGTTATGTTTGGGGTTCACCACAACATGAGGAACTGTATTAAGGGGTCACAGCATTAGGGAGGCTGAGAAACACTTGTTTAGATAGTCGCCAACTCTGACTCCTAACAGTCAAGGCAAGTGCTTCAAATAGAATGGGAGGATTGGGTATTTCAATCAGCAACATTTTCTGTGGGTATGGTGAAGCTAGAGGTTCAGCTGTCTTTCAACAAAGTAATTATTCATAAACACTTAGGACAGCTATATGATTAAGCAGACATAATAGCATTTAAGAGTTGTCCTTTGTAAGGATCACTAGAAACATGGAGAAAAAGTGTTTTATATAACGTTGAGTTAACATTACCTAACTGGTTTATTCACAAAAGTAAGTGGCACCCATTCCACCATCGTTCATACACCCACCTCTTTCCCTGATGCCATAAATAGATCTGAAAAGTTTCTGCAGATGAGCATGACCCCATTTGTTTGTGCACTTAGCCATGTATGATTCATTCTTGGCTGGTAGCAGCTCTCTGGAATTACTGAAAGATAACTAGTCGACAGGCAAACCAATAAATGAATCACGCTTTCCATAAGACTATACCTTTGGCCTTCTGTAGACACCAATCAGAAAGTCAAAAGTGGGGAGGGGGAAAACAAAGATATTACTCATGTTCTTTACACAACACTAATCAAAGTTGATTCATGAGCTGTAGATTTATTACTAGAAATCATGTGGACGGTGGGGCAGGAGGCAGTGTAACAAGTCTGCAAATGGGAAGACGAAACCAATTCAAGAGTGTACGGTTCGGGTCACCCCATCGTAAAAGAGACCACAGAACGGAGGAAAAAGAAGATGATCAAGGGCTGGAGCATGTTACCTACAATGACTTTCTCAGGCATCTGAATCCTTGTAAATTAGGAGGTTAGGAGAGAAACCAGAGAAAACGAGGCTTATAAAATTATACACACTGGGTGGAAAAATGGAAAGAGGTACAATTTTCTCCCAACTTTATAGTACTATAATATTGAGTTGTACAACTGAACTGATTCTTGGTAGTGGACTAAGGATAAACAAGAGGAATACAGCATAGAATTAAATGCGGATGACAGCTACTCCCAAGTGCTTGAAAAATGCTACCTTTTTGAATGCAATTCCTAGAATCTACAATGTATTTCTTCCAGGCTTTAAACTGAATGGACTTTTTATTTAACTCACTAAGTCCTTTTCTCTTGCAATTATACTGTAGAGTCAATGCAGTTTGACACTACTTTAAGTGCCATGGCTCAATGCTATGGAATCCTAGGATCTGTAGTTTGATGAAGCACCAGCAGAGAAGGCTAAAGACTACAGTTCCCATAGTCTACAGCAGGCATAGAATTGTTAGGAATTGTGGGAGTTGAAGTCCAAGACACCTGGAAGGCCAAAGTTTACCCATGCCTGTTCTATAGGATCAAGCAATGGCAGTTAAAGTGGTTATGAACTGCATTAATTCTACTGTGTAGATGCGCCCTCAGTTTCTCAGTCTTAGTATAGCTATAGTATTATATTCAAATCATGGAGCATGCTTTGCACCATAGCATCAACTGAGATCTGAGGGTCACTGAATAAGGACTTTCCAATATACAATAAATTGTGGAGATGTCATATTTTAGCCCTAACTAATAATGGGTATGTTTTGGCTCACATTTGTTGACTATAATAGCATGAAATTATAGCATGTATGTGTGCACACGTTCATGCACAAGTGCATAAACCGGTCTGACACCTATCAAAACTTTCTGAAAACTGGATTTCAGAAGATGACGCTGGATTGTAGTAGATAGGGTGGTGAGCATGCTTAACATTTCTTCTACTAGCAGTGCAATGTATTCACAGCCTGCAGCTGTCTGGGCTACCATGAACAGAAATAAAATACATGGGATCTAAGCTATTAAACGTCATTAAAATGTTGTTGTTCCAGGGTATATTTCTAAATATATTTCTTTCTTGCCCCAGGACATATATCTTTGAAATGGGTGCATTTTTTCTGCCTTGACACCATTATCATCACATTTAAGAGAACTCTTTGTATGTTCGCCATATTAGTACCTAAGTTTAACAGTTGCAACATTTTTTTAAAAAAAATGAAAGATTTAATCACTAGAAACACATATATGTAATCAATAGCTCTTTGTTTGACTGAAGATAAGTTCTTATAACTAATACCCTTGTGTGGCCAAGGCACTTTGGCACAGCAAACAAAATATTAAGATGTTCCCATTGAACAGGAATTAAACATTTCACAAATAAATGCAATTATTGAAAAATTCAGCCAACGTTTACATTTTTAATAGGCTTGTAAATAGCTGTTCTAGCTTTTAAATTTTAACAGTCTCTAAACTCAGTAGGCTTGTTCACTATTTTATTCTATGGAAATAAATTATAATGATAACTAACCATTACACTTAACGTGTGGTAAATAATGACATGGGAGGATACAGATAACATTCCACACCATCTTCAACCAAACATCATAACACCTCCAAAGTGACTGGCTGAGAAATCAGGTTAGGATACAACCAAAACCTACAGAGCTACCCTTTCTAAGTTTAATTTTCAGGAAAGCCATCGATATTAAACCAGACTATAGTAACAGACCCTATCCTATAGAACAAGCATCTAATCAAACATTTACATAGCAGTGAGGCACCGGAATAGGACTGGTTGCAGAAGATAGTGCTGAGGAACTCCTGTTCGAACCCCTGGCCTTTATCCTGTGGGGTTCCTAAGGGGTCTGTCTTATTCCCCCATGCTCTTTAACATCTATATGAAGCCGCTGGGTGAGATCATTCAGAGTTTTGTAGTGTGGTGTCACCTCTACGCAGATGACACCCAACTCTACTATTCTTTTCCACCCAATTCCAATGAAGCCACTCTGAACGTAAACCAGTGCCTGGTGGCAGTAACAAACTGCATGAGGGCGAACAAACTGAAACTCAATCCTGACAAGACAGAGATCCTCCTAGTCAGTTGTAAGGCTGACCAAGGTATAGAGTTACAGCCTGTGTTAGACAGGGTTACAATCTCCCTGAAGATACAGATTCACAGTTTGGGTGTTCTCCTAGATCCATCACTGACCCTGGAACCTTAGGTGGTGGTGATGAGGGGAGCTTTCACACAATTAAAACGTGTGCGCCAACTGTGCCTGTAACCTTGTGAAGTCAGATCTGGCCATGGTGGTCCATGCCCTTGTCGCATCCAGACTGGATTACTGTAATGAGCTTTACATAAGGCTGTCCTTGAAGACCATTCAGAAGTTTCAGCTGGTTCAAAGATCTGCTGCCAGGCTGCTTACTGGAGTGCTGTACAGGGAGCAAACATCCCCCTGTTATGGCAGCTTCACTAGCTACAAGTTTGTTTCTGGGCGCAATTCAAGGTGTTGATTTTAACATTTAAAGCCCTAAATGGTTCAGGTCCAACCTATCTACCTTACTACATCTCTCGATATCAGTGTACCCAATCCCTACGATCGGCTGGTGAGGCCCTACTCTTGGTCCCATCCCTGTCTCAGGTGCTGTTGGTGGGAATGAGAGAGAGGGTCTTCTCAACAGTGGCTCCTCAACTCTGGAACTCCCTCCTGAAGGACATCAGAATGACTACCTCCCTGTTATCCTTCAGAAAATAAAGAAAAACCTTCCTTCGGAAGGAAGCCTTTGGGGAAGACAACGGCTAAGTTGAGTTAAGTGCAATGGGCATGGAATATGGCAATGGGAAAGTGGTGCCTTTAATTTTAATTATAGGCACTTGAATAATTGCCCTATCCTCTATTATTGTTTTTAGATTAGCTTGATAAATTTTATATGTATTTATTTGTATTTTGACTACTATGTAGTGTATGTTGAATGTCACCAAACAGCTGCCATATGTTAGCCGCTCTTAATTCCTCAACAAGGGAGAGAGGGTGGTATATAAAATAAAATAAATAAAGTAAATAGATAGGAATTGTACAAAAATCTACTGATACAGCATTGCTAATGTGGATAAGAGCCATGCTATATGTTTCAGGAGCCCCTTTCAGTGAATGCGACATAGTAGTTAAAGTGCTGGCTGGACCTGGACTTTGGGAAATCCACATCCAAATCTGTGTGGAACCATGACACTCACCACCTAAGCTCTGTCTGTTATGTGAGGACTGGAAGAGATACACGTATATTGTCTTAAACTAACTGGAGAAAGGTTAGGATATAAAAATAATGAACAAATAAACAAAATGGCAGTGGTAGGTTTGCTCACACATAACACGTACATTCCCTGAAATGTTCAGTGCTTGCACCACAGTTGAATATCTCATGCAATACTGAGGGGTGTGGATGGAGTATATGCAATGGTTTCTGTTTTACATATGCAAGTCATTACTTGTTGTTAACTAGCCCACAGTGTGAAGTGAAAACAAGCCATAGGATGAAGCTGTCTACTCTAAATTCTAACATGGGCAAATCAAAGACAGGGCATTTGATTACACTGGATGCTAAAGTTAAAATAAAAGGGTTTGAAATGGGAGGCACAAAGGTCAAGGGTAGAGCATGAACTTTCATGTGCAGAAGGTCTCGTGTATGGTCCTCATCATCTCCAAAAGTGAAATACCTTCTCTGTTATGTTAACCCTGTCATTAACAGTAGGTAATTTCAAACCTAGATGGACAAATATTCCTAGACATGGAACAAAGCAACCCACTGTATTTTGAGGATGAGATCTTACATTTGGATCAATTTTTGAGTGTAGTACCCTTGTGCTGAATAGCACTATTGCACACTCTATGTGAAACTGAATTTACAACCAAACACACAATCAAATATGCATCCACATAGGCAAAATTAGTGCATGCATAACTCTGCTCCCATGGTTTTGAACTGAATGAGGCCATTCCACACCAGATAAAAATTCTCAACCGCTTCCCAATGGGACTTACACAAGTGTAAGAGCACCAATAGGACTGCAATGTACATATTCCACCTGGAAGATCAGAAGTGCACAAGTCATGCTAAGAAGCAGAACAAAATGGCTAGAATAATAAACACAAAAAGAGAAGGGACTCTACAGTGGGTTTTTAGAATGTGGGCTTTGTGACATGCTGGAGAGGATTCACTTTGAGATCTATATCAGTGGAGGATTCAGAAAGACAAACATTAGATTTTTGGAACAACCCACCCCCTAAACTGTAATTTGGAGAACAGCACAGATTGATTATCTATCATTTGCCTAACAGCTTCTTGCATACACATGGCAATTAGACTTATAACCATCTAAGTAGCTCTCCATTTACACATTCTAACTTCCACTATGAGGGAGAAAATTCTAATAATGCCCCTGAAATGTACAAGGAGGAAGTTAACATTGTTCTTATGACGTAAGGCACTACAATCTTCCTATCAAGCTGTAGTGGTGCAGTAGACAAGGCTCACAGTAATGGCCAGTGGCATCACTAGGGTTGGTCACCCCCAAACGATTAGGTGGAATGGGGCAAAGGGAGGAAGGTGTTACCCCAAAAGAGAACTGAACCCGTTATTAAAGAGTTTAAGGCACAGCACAGCTGGCAGTATGGAAAAGTAAGTGCACATGACTTTGAGAGTCACCAAAAATGTACATATGGGAGAGGAGCCAAAAAGGAGGCCGGTCTGGCTGGACACGCCACCAGGGATATTTTTTTAATTAAAAAAAAACATTTCTGCTGATTTCCCCAGCACCAGCGGATTGTTGCATTCTGTCAGCAGTTGAAACATTAAGTGGTTTGGAGTGGCTTGGTCTTCAATGTGTAATTAGGGCCCATGCTGCAGGCAGAGGTGAAAGTACAGAAATTAGTTTGTTTATAAGGATACCTGCATTTTTTATTCCTCTTGGGGATTCCCATGATTACCTCTTCCATGTCAAAGTTTTGTTCTAGGCCTGTGGTTTTGAACCCTTGATCCCCTATCCTTTAACCAGTTTGCATAGTTCCCTCTCCCCCCCTCCAAAAATTAGTCTGCTGTTGCTTTGATGTTTGTTTATTACTGTTTGTGTTGATTTATGCTATTTTAACTGGTTATTGTTCTGTGCCCTGGGCTTGGCCCCATGTAAGCCACCCTGAGTCCTTTCGGGGAGATGGAGGCAGGGTAGAAAAATAAAGTTCTTCTTCTTCTTCTTTGGACTCACAGAAGCTCCAACCAATTTGGCCAACTGTCAGGAATTCTGGAAGCTGAAGTCCAAAACACCTGGAGGACCAGAGATTTGGAGCCATTGTTCTTGGCTATCACTCAAATATTGTAAGAACAAGCCCATCTGTATTATACCAGAAGATAATTTCCCGCAATGATTTAGTCCAAGTCCAATGAGTAATTTCTGAATGTGGAAAATATGAGCAAAATGAAGAGTGAACGTTTACTATTTGTTTTGCCAAAATAAATTCAACCTACAGACTGAAGATCCGTTAAATGGATTTTTATTCCTATGCGTATTTGTGGCATAGGCTGGAATGCATCCAATTTCTCAATACAGCTGTTTGCAGTAATATTGAGCTGTCTTTGACTTCCATGCTGTGAATGTCTGCTTTGGGATTCACTTCTGACCCAACTGTAGTCTATGTCAAATCCCTACAGATTTGGGTCGTCTGGACTGCTGGTATCTATATATATATGCCTCTTCACTACACATATGCCCGAAAGTTTATTCTAAGAAGACTTCAAGGTAAATACATATCAGGGGAACTTTTAATGTATCATGTTCTCTCTAAAAAGCACTCTGGGCCTATTCACCTCGACAAATCCCTTAGGTTAATAACCCTTTAACTTCCTGATAATCAAAAAGAGGCAAGGGGAACAAAGGTATAAAACACTGCTTGAGGTCTTAAGGAAAGAAATTAGTAGTTCACTAGAGAAAACAGAAACAAATGCTGGTGACTGCTCCAGGGCGGTTAATCCTATGCAATAGAAGCACTGCAGAGTAATGTAAACACAGATTGAAGTATATTTACACCAAGGACAAAGACCTTAAACCTTTACAACATCGCTTTGAAACAAAATGCCCCCTTAGAGTTTAAATAACACATCAATGTTATGTGAATAATTTCTGGGCTCAGGTACACCCCTTTCCTTCTGTGCAGCTGTAAGGATGAAATGTGAAGCTTTTGCACCCATTTTCAATTAACCATAGTTTAGTGTTCCACCTGAACCACAAAGTAAAGTTCAACTTAATTGTAGTTTATTGAATCAAGGCAACTTCATAAGCCATTGTTTGAAGGCTTGGTTCAGTCAATCATAGTTCAGATAGAGCACTGAAGTGTAATTAATTCAACAAGGAAGCAAATACATCAGATTTCAGCCTTGCAGCCATGAAAGAAGTGAGAGGGGGAGCACATAAGACGAAGATCTATTCACACCACACTTCTGCGACTAAACGAGAGTTTAGCCTTTCATCCAAATAAGGATGGTGACACAGCATTGAAACTGGTAAATGAACTGTTTAGTCAGACTTTGTTTACAACAGCCCCTTGTATTCAACAGAAGTGAACAAGTTTGTGGTCAGGACCACTATACGCATTATCGTGTTAACTGTACACTTAATAATAGAACTATGACTAGATGTTCTTGCTTTACGACATCAAATATGGATTTTTCTCAGATGAGCCACATGTATTTACTAAAAACATCATCTGAATAGGGTACTTTCTGGAATAGGTTTATATGATTTGTTGCTTAAGGTCTTAGAAAGGATGTAAGTCAGTGGTTCCCAACCTTTTTTGACCAGGGACCACTTGACCGTGGACTATTCTCCAACAGTAGTACCAAAAGGGAAGGGCTGGTTAGCTCTACAGAAAGGAGCAGAAATAAATAAAATAAAACAAACAAATGAATAAAGAGGGAGGTTTATGGACCGGATTTTCATTCTCGTGGCCCACTGCTGGGCCATGGCCTACAGATTGAGAACCACTGGTGTAAGTTATGCAATTGTTTGGAATAGCATTGTCTCTTCTGTCTTTATTAAAAGGGACAACCAAAATTAGATATTCTTTGGATGGTGAAATGTCAACCATTGATTGGTTGAGTTGGTGTTACCATATTGAACATTCAGTTGCTAATGGAAATAGAGAATATTAACAATTTGGAAAGAGAAACTCAGAGGTTGGAGACTGCAAAGAAGTTTCTAGCACCAGAACGTTTTAGGGAATCCTGTGGCAAAGAAGTTGGACGGAAAGCAAATAGAAAAAAGTCTGGAGTAAGAGCAAAAGAAATGGGAAACTAAAAGACAATGGGGACAAGCGAGAAGGCTCTGAAATAATATTGCAAGGCTTAAGATCAGATGGCATTCTACGGGTGAACAAGAAAGATCACTGTGGTGTGAATAAGAGGCTAGCTGGAGGAAAAATGACACGACACCGTGGTTACAAAAGCTAGATTAAATAAAAACAACACCAGAGGGGGAAAAGAAGGAGAAAAGTACCAAGACCTAAGTAGGATTGGGGTAAAGGACCACTTATAAGAAGGAAGTGGGCAGGGTAGGGGTAGGGCAGTGGTTCTCAACCTGTGGGTGGCCAGGTGTTTTAGCCTAAAAATACCAGTAATCCCAGCCAGTTTACCAGCTGTTAGGATTTCTGGGAGTTGAAGGCCAAAACATCTTGGGACCCACAGGTTGAGAACTACTGTGGTAGGGAGTAGAGACACAAAGGTGCAAGTTCCTGTGTACCCCCAACAAGAGAATCATCCCTTGTGAAAAATCTGTTTTCACTATGGTATTGCATTCGAGTAGAGTACATACGAGCACACATATACTTGTGTTTGTGTTTTGAGAGTATTAGGAACTGCATGTATTTGTAGGTGCCTTCAAATCGCCAGTCAATTTATGGTGAGCCTATGAATTTCATAGTGCTTTCATAGACAAGAAATAGGTGGTTTTGCCAGTTCCTTCTTTTGAAATATGCCCCCCCCCCTCAGCACATGCTTTCCAGTGGCAGTCTCCCATTCAAGTATTAACCAAGGCTGACCCTGCTGATTCTTCAACATTAGCCTTTAGGGTATTTATAGAACTTTGAATATTGATTCAAAACCACCCCACAGCTATATGACTGCATCATGTTACTTATTCTAGGTCGTATTGCTTATGGTACTCAAATACCCAAAGACTGATTTACGATTATCATGTTGGGTATGGTATGTTCCTTTCCACCTCAAGTGGGGACTGCCTGATTCTTTTGGATTTGTACCTGCCAACATCGTAGCTGCATGTAAAAGGAGTGCAGGAGCATCCACTATTGGTCGGGAATCATATATGCAGCTCCTCAAAAGTTCAATTCAGTGTCTTCAGAAAGCACTATTTCAAGAAGGAACCTTGATATCATAATTAGACATTATAAATTGGTGAATTTTGAATGTTATTGCATTTTAGTGTACAGCCAGCACAGCTATCCTTTGATACGTTTTCTGGATTTGAAAATACTGCATTTTAGCTGCAAAAGAGAGACCTAAAGAAGAGGGAGCCAATGGAGTGGGATTCAACTCTTTAAGGTTTCTACACCCAACAAAGTTTTTTTTTAGGGGTCCCCTGGCTGAACTTTTTGACCGAAAGGTTGGCAGTTCGAATCCAAGCAACGAGTGAACTCCCGCTATTAGCCCCAGCTTCGGCCAACCTAGCAGTTTGAAAACATGCAAATGTAATCAATAGGTACCACTTCTGTAGGAAAGTAACAATGCTCCATGCAGTCATGACTTTGAAGGTGTCTACGGACAATGCCGGCTCCTTGGTTTAGAAATAGAGATGAGCACCACTCCCTAGAGTCAGACATGAGTAGACTTAATGTCTGGGAAAACATTTACTTTACCTTTTTAAACATTGGGACTGCATTTTGTGAGTCTGACTTATACAGAACAACAAGGTTTTCCAGATGTAGAGATTTTATGAGAAATTACAGAGAAAATTACGAAGACTTTTTGAGAAATTCAATGTTCTCTGTCTAAGAAAGTGGTAGATATGCTAACCCAGGACAGAAACAGCCTAGAACTCAAAGCAAGTTGCTATTTTTCTTGCTAATGGGGTTACCTTTTTATTTCCTGGATTGTAAGACTCGGTCTGCCAGAGCTCACTTGACCAAAGAGAAGAGTGTCCAGTCAGGGATATCCTCTCCACATCATTTAAACTTTTTTTTTTTATGTCAGCAGCAATTTGAGAAACTGCAAATCGCTTTTCTACTACAAACCCCATAATTCTCCAGGAGGTAGAAACCAGATTTAAAGTGAATTCATTGTCTAGTGTGATTTTTTTTTCATGTCAGGAGCGACTTGAGAAACTGCAAGCCACTTCTGGTGTGAGAGAATTGGCCGTCTACAAGGACGTTGCCCAGAGGACGCCTGGATGTTTTACCATCCTGTGAGAGGCTTCTCTCATATCCCTGCATGAGAAGCTGGAGCTGACAGATGGGAGCTCACACCATCTCGCAGATTCGAACTGACGACCTTTCGGTCAGCAATCCTGCCGACACGAGGGTTTAACCCACTGCACCACATGGAGTCTCCTAACTTAGGCCTAACTAATACTATATCATACCATAATCTATACTGGCTTCATGTCAATATTGATATACAGAAAAAAACCCTTAATTTAATGTAATGTAGTTTTACTGTATTATAAAAATGACGTTATTGTATTATAAATATTTTTTTTTGTCGTGTCAGGAGCAACTTGAGAAACTGCAAGTCGCTTCTGGTGTGAGAGAATTGGCCGTCTGCAAGGAATTGTAAATAAATACTATGTATTATAAATAAATACACTGCATGATAAACTGATTTTATTTTATTTTTAATTTAAAGTATTATTTCTTTATTGGGGGCTTCTACCATCTTACCTGTTGTTGTTCATTCGTTCAGTCGTCTCCGACTCTTCGTGACCTCATGGACCAGCCTACGCCAGAGCTCCCTGTCGGCCGTTACCACCCCCAGCTCCCTCAAGGTCAGTCCAGTCACTTCAAGGATGCCATCCATCCATCTTGCCCTTGGTCGGCCCCTCTTCCTTTTGCCTTCCACTTTCCCCAGCATAATTGTCTTCTCTAGGCTTTCCTGTCTCCTCATGATGTGGCCAAAGTACTTCAACTTTGTCTCTAGTATCTTTCCCTCCAGTGAGCAGTCGGGCTTTATTTCCTGGAGGATGGACTGGTTGGATCTTCTCGCAGTCCAAGGCACTCTCAGCACTTTCCTCCAACACCACAGCTCAAAAGCATCGATCTTCCTTCGCTCAGCCTTCCCTAAGGTCCAGCTCTCACATCCGTAGGTTACTACAGGGAATACCATGGCTTTGACTAGGCGGATCTTTGTTGCCAGTCTGATGTCTCTACTCTTCACTATTTTATCGAGACTGGACATTGCTCTCCTCCCAAGAAGTAAGCGTCTTCTGATTTCCTGGCTACAGTCTGCATCTGCAGTAATCTTTGCACCTAGAAATACAAAGTCTGTCACGGCCTCCACGGTTTCTCCCTCTATTTTCCAGTTGTCAATCATTCTTGTTGCCATAATCTTGGTTTTTTTGACGTTTAGCTGCAACCCGGCTTTTGCGCTTTCTTCTTTCACCTTGATTAGAAGGCTCCTCAGCTCCTCCTCGCTTTCGGCCATCAGAGTGGTGTCATCTGCATATCTGAGGTTGTTAATGTTTCTTCCAGCAATTTTCACCCCAGCTTTGCATTCATCCAGCCCCGCACATCGCATGATGTGTTCTGCATACAAGTTAAAAAGGTTGGGTGAGAGGATGCAGCCTTGCCGTACGCCTTTCCCAATCTTGAACCAGTCTGTTGTTCCGTGGTCAGTCCTGACTGTTGCTACTTGGTCCTTGTACAGATTCCTCAGGAGAGAGACAAGGTGGCTTGGTATGCCCATCCCACCAAGAACTTGCCACAATTTATTATGATCCACACAGTCAAAGGCTTTAGAGTAGTCAATGAAGCAGAAGTAGATGTTTTTCTGAAACTCCCTGCCTTTCTCCATTATCCAGCGGATATTGGCAATCTGGTCTCTCGTTCCTCTGCCTTTTCTAAACCCAGCTTGAACATCTGGCAACTCTCGCTCCATGTATTGCTGGAGTCTTCCTTGCAGGATCTTGAGCATTACCTTACTGGCATGAGAAATAAGGGCCACTGTACGGAAGTTTGAGCAGTCTTTCGCATTTCCCTTTTTTGGTATGGGGATATAAGTTGATTTTTTCCAGTCTGATGGCCATTCTTGTGTTTTCCATATTTGCTGGCAAATGGCATGCATCACCTTGACAGCATCATCTTTTAAGATTTTAAACAGTTCAGCTGGGATCCCATCATCTCCTGCTGCCTTGTTGTTAGCAATGCTTCTTAAGGCCCATTCAACCTCACTCCTCAGGATGTCTGGTTCTAATTCATTCACCACACCGTCAAAGCTATCCTTGATATTATTATCCTTCCTATACAGATCTTCTGTATAGTCTCGCCACCTTCTCTTGATCTCTTCAGCTTCTGTTAGGTCCCTGCCATCTTTGTTTCTTATCATACCAATTTTTGCCTGAAATTTACCACCAATGTTTCTAATTTTCTGGAAGAGGTCTCTTGTCCTTCCTATTCTGTTGTCTTCTTCCACTTCCATGCATTGCTTATTTAAAAATAGTTCCTTATCTCTTCTGGCTAACCTCTGGAATTGCGCATTTAACTGGGCATATCTCCCCTTTTCACTGTTTCCTTTTGCTTTCCTCCTTTCTTGGGCTACTTCCAGTGTCTCAGCAGACAACCACTTTGCCTTCTTGGTTTTCTTTTTCTTTGGAACGTACTTTGTTGCCGCCTCCTGAACAATGTCGCGGACTTCTGTCCATAGTTCTTCTGGGACTCTGTTTACTAAATCTAGTCCTTCAAATCTGTTCTTCACTTCCACTGTATATTCGCTAGGAATGTTAGTGAGATCATATCTAACTGGTCTGTGTATTTTCCCTGATCTCTTTAGTTTTATTCTAAATTGGGCAATAAGAAGTTCGTGATCGGAGCTACAGTCAGCCCCAGGTCTTGTTTTCACCGACTGGATGGATGTCCGCCACCTTTGGCTGCAAAGGATGTAGTCAATCTGATTTCGGTGTTGACCATCTGGTGAGGTCCATGTATAAAGCCGTCTTTTAGGTTGTTGGAAGAGAGTATTCGTTATACACAGCGAGTTTTCCTGGCAGAATTCTATCAGCCTGCGTCCCGCTTCATTTTGTTCTCCCAGACCATGCTTGCCTGTGATCCCAGTTGTCATTTGACTTCCCACCTTGGCATTCCAGTCTCCTGTAATGAAAATAATGTCTCTTTTTGGTGTATTATCCAGTAGGTCCTGCAGATCCTCATAGAACTGATCTACTTCTGCTTCTTCAGCAGCTGTGGTTGGGGCGTATATTTGGATCACTGTGATGTTGAAAGGCTTTCCTTGCACTCGAATTGAGATCATTCTGTCATTTTTTGGGTTGTATCCAAGCACCGCTTTAGCGAATTTCTTATTAATTATGAAGGCTACTCCATTTCTTCGATGTTCCTCTTGTCCGCAGTAGTAGATCTGGTGGTCATCTGATGTGAAATGGCCCATTCCAGTCCATTTCAGTTCGCTGACCCCCAGAATGTCTATCTTTAGTCTTGACATCTCACCAATAACAACATCCAATTTGCCCTGGCTCATAGATCTTACATTCCAGGTTCCTATGGTGTGTTGATCTTTAGAACATCGGATTCGTCGTTCGCCTCCAGTACCGTCGGCCGCTAGCCTTCCTTTCGGCTTTGAGCTAGCTGCGTCATCACATCTGGGGCTAGTTGAACTTATCCTATGCTCCTCCCCAGTAGCATTTTGGCCATCTTCCGACCTGGGAGTCCCATCTTCCAATGGCATACCGACATATCTCTGGTTGTACTGGTCCATTTAGTTTTCTTGGCAAGGATACTGGAGTGGTTTGCCATTGCCTTCCCCAGGGATCACGCTTGGTCTGACCTCTCTGCCACAACCGTCCCGTCTTGGGTGGCCCTTCACGGTTTCGCTCATGACATCATTGAGGTGCTCAAGCTCCAGCGCCCCGACAAGGCGGTGATCCTTTGCTGGAGGATCACCATCTTTACCATCTTACCTAGCAACAAAAAAAAACACCTCCTCAACAAAATGTAAGCCTGTAACTCTAATATCATTTTTTAAGTTTATAAGATTTTTAATACCATTGACTGATAAAGAAGTCAGAGAGCTTTGAAAGCTTGCACCATGCATTTTATGCATTTTTAGTTGTCCCAGTAAATTATTGCTTTGCGGATTTTGGATGATAATTGTATTTTGCAGTATGGTCAACATAGCTTATGAAAAATTTGGAGTCTCCAATGTGGTCCTGATAAAACAAGGCACTACTAAGGGTGCCTTGCAGGAATATGCAAGAAGGCTAAGTAGTTAAAGATTTATAACTCTGCTTTCTGCACGTGAGGCTTAGATGTTCCCTGTTCTCTCAGTCTTAGACACAACATACTCTCTCTCACACACACACACACACCCCTCAGCAGGAAGTGTAACTTCGTTTGCCTTGAAACAAACTGCCCTCCGCTAAGAAACGGTGAACCCTGAACAAACAAACCCAATGACAAACAACTGCCGAAGAGAATCAACGTGCAGAATTAACTGTTTCAAGGAATGGCAGAAAGCGCAGTAGGTTAATGAAGGATGGAGCCATACTCAGCCAATCTGAATGATTTGTTATTTACAACCGCAGCCAACAGTGTGATCTGCCTTGACCTCATTTCACTTCATCTGTCTGATTAGGACCACATCAGAGATGTCTGGCTGCCTCGGAGGGCGTCGCAATGAATGGTTGCTACGGCGGGTCAGAGTACTTGCCAGTCTGTACAGTAGTCAAGACTTTGAACTTGGAGGGAGGGGGAAAGCGAGGGGCGGAAAAGGGCTGCTTTGGCAATCTTAATCCAAGAGCGCCGTTTAGCAACCGAGTGCTTCCTCTGTCTACAGGCGCTAATTGGAAATGAAGATCCCTCCCCACAAGTCTCCTCATTAACCTAAGTGCAAATTAACACACATGATAATATTTTTCAAAGGGTATTTATTTCCCCTTCTACAATATTTTTCTCACTAGTTTTTACATCGAGTAAGATTCACATTTTGTCTAGACTGAAATGCTTTTGCTTGTTCTTATATGTTTGCTAAAGCTTTATAGGGATTGGGTTGCTGCGAGTTTTCCGGGCTATATAGCCATGTTCCAGAAGCATTCCCTCCTGACATTTCACCCACATCTATGGCAGGGCATCTTCTGAGGTTGTCAAAGGCTTTTATGGCCAGAATCACTGGGTTGCTGTGAATTTTCTGGGCGATATGACCATGTTCCAGAACCATTCCCTCCTGCCGTTTCACCAACATCTATGGCAGGCCTCTTCAGAGGTTGTCAAAGGCTTTTATGGCCAGAATCATTGGGTTGCTGTGAATTTTCTGGGCGAAATGATCATGTTCTAGAAGCATTCTCCCCTGATGTTTCACCCACATCTATGGCAGGCATCTTCAGAGGCTGTCAAAGGCTTTCATGGCCAGAATCACTGGGCTGCTGTGAATTTTCTGGGCGATATGACCATGTTCCAGAAGCATTCTCTCCTGATGTTTCGCCCACATCTATGGCAGGCATTCTCAAAGGTTGTGAGGCCTGTTGGAAACTAGGCAAGTGGGGTTTATATATCTGTGGAATGTGCACAGTGGGAGAAATAATTCTTGTCTGTTTGAGGCAAGTGTGAATGTTGCAATTGATGACCTTGATTAGCATTGAATGTCTTTGCAGCTTCAAAGCCTGGCTGTTTCCTGCCTGGGGGAATCCTTCGTTGGGAGGTATTAGCTGGCCCTGACTATTTCTTAACTATAAGTCCCCAGATGTGGGTGAAAAATCAGGAGAGAATGCTTCTGGAACATGGCCATACAGTCCAAAAACCTCACAGCAATCCAGTAATTCCGGCCATGAAAGTCTTTGACAACACATTTATATGGATTATTCTTACACAAACACAACACCACTCAAGGCGGCTCAGTTACCCCTTAGCACACACCAACTCTCAGCCTTATTACATACAACCATTGTTTCAAATTGCGGAAAAGTGGACCTCTCCCCAGTTCTTGAAAAGAGCACAGTTAATAAGCCTAAATGGCAGTGGATAAGAAATAGGGGCTTGATCTATACTGTCATATATGGCAGTATGGAACTATGGCCAGTGTACACCCATGTAATGAACTTCAATGCAGGTAGACTGCATTATATGGGTCTATACTAGGCATGGGCAAACTTCAGCCCTCCAGGTGTTTTGGACTTCAACTCCCACAATTCCTAACAGCCTACTAGCTGTTAGGAATTGTGGGAGTTGAAGTCCAAAACACTTGGAGGGCACAAATTAACCCATGCCTGGTCTATACTGATCATATAATGTAGTTCCGAACAGCATTATATGGCATATAGATTCAGCCATGGATAGGGGAGGAATTGAGATTAATTAATCTAGACTTTATTGGGCACAAACGGGTACACATAGTAAACATCAAGTAGAAGGAAGAAAGCATTTTGAGTTTTTGCACCACAAGTGCCCCCCATCAGGATTGCTCTCACATCTCATGCCATTTGATGCTATTTTTAAGAAGTGCTAAAAGTTTTAAAGAGCTTGACCCACAGGTATTTCAATGTGTGTTTATTAAGCAACATAAATGATTCAATGCATAGACGGGCAACCTGAAACAAAACAAAGGGGCTTTGATAACCATGCTGGAGTCAACCAAAGTGTCTACGAGGTGGCAGCCATGAGCCAAAGAAAGTTCCAATTCTATGCGTGTTTCCTTAAAAAGTATGTTTCCACTGGTTTTTTTATTCAGCTTACTCTCAAGTAAATGGCACAGTACTTCAAAGAGAACATATTGTTCCTAAAGCAGAATATCTTCGTCTGTTCCATAGGATGTGCTGATTTCTGAATTTTTGCAATGCCTATCAAATCAAACAAAGATTTTTGAAAGATCTATGTGACAAAGACGAGCCCCCATTGGTGCAGTGAGTTAAACCACTGAGCTGCTGAACTTGCTGTCCGGAAGGTTGGTAGTTCGAATCTGGGGAGTGGACTGAGCTCCTGCTGTTATCCCCAGCTTCTGCAGACCTTGCAGTTTGAAAGCATGCAAATGTGAGTAGATCAATAGGTACCATTTCAGTGGGAAGGTAATGGCGCTCCATGCCATCATGCTGGCCACATGACCTTGGAGGCGTCTATGGACAATACCGGCTCTTTGGTTTAGAAATGGAGATAAGCACTGCCAGACACAATTAGACTTAATGCCAAAGGGAAACCTTTATCTTTACTATGGGACAGAGACTGATTCCAGTAACTACATGCCCTCTGTTGTCAAATGACACTGATGGTCTGTCACACAGCTATCTGCAGCATTATTATCGAGTTCTCTATCAAGCAACATCAAACAGAATAGAATTAGATTTAGTTATGGTATGTTAAAATAGTGTTGCAAATCTAGCTTTATGTATTATCTGGAAGAGATATGAAAATATTCATTTGTATACATATATGTAGGAAGGATTTAAGTTAAATTTGAATTTAATGTGCGGACAGACTAAACTGAAGAGCAAACTCAAAACTACATCTTCAAACTACAAAAATCCAGAATAATGCAGAATGGTTGTGAAATAGCTCAGAAAGTAGAATGAAGCCATTATGTTAGCCTTAATAGGCAGTGGCTCTATTGCGGCATCAAAGAGAACATTTGCTCCACACATATATGAACACACCTAGTGTAATATTCCTTGATACCAGATACTTGGAACTCAGTTGCACAGATTTAAATAAGAATGACTCTCAAGTAAGCACACAATGTTAAATTTCACCAACAACAAGGATGTATATAGAGTTAAAGAAAGAAATCAGCCTCTAGCTCAGGCCTGGGCAAACTTCGACCCTCCACATGTTTTGGACTCCAACTCCCACAATTCCTAACAGCTGGTAGGCTGTTAGGAATTGTGGGAGTTGAAGTCCAAAACACCTGAAGGGCCACAGTTTGCCCAGGCCTGAGCTAGCTCTTTAATTGTGTTGTTGCTTATTATAAGAAATCCCTGGAGCGCCCAGTGGCATAAAGGGTTGTACCACCAGGACTGACAGGTCTGAGCTTCGAGTCTGGAGAGGGCTCAGATGAGCTTCCTCTGTTAGCTCCAGCTCCCCATGCAGGGACATGAGAGAAGTCTCCCAACAAGGATGGTAAAACATCAAAATATCTGGGTGTCCCCTGGGCAATGTCAGGGTGTCCCCTGGGCCAGTTCTCTCACACCAGAAGTGACTTGCAGTTTCTCAAGTCGCTCCTGACAATAATAATGATAATAATTAAATAAGAAATCCCACACAAATGAAAGCACTGCATTTCTCAATAGTCACAAGACCATGGTTTTGAAAAGCATTTGTACACCACACACTTCTGTAGGGATTCATAGCATATATGAAAAGGACTTGGATGGTTCGATACCTTAAACAATGTAAAGAAAATATCTAAAGTTTTCGAAAACTCCCTCCTCCATTTCCCTTTTGTCTGGGATCACAGCAAAAGGTTGCATTTCTAAATACACAGTGAGAGAGGAAAAGAAAGGGGGGAAAGAGAAAGAGAGAATGCAGTTAGTACTAATGCTAACCTTGCAGGTCAAATTCCCCTGAGAACCACTTCATCAGAAGTGAGAAATGAAGTCTATTTGGAAGAGCAGACAACGAAATTAACAAGACTGCCTCTGTGTCAGCCAAAACATCATTAGGGCTGATTATCCTGGAGGAAAGGACTGAAAATAAAGGTGATGCATTTGAAAAGAAAAGCTGGAGGGAAAATGTGAAGACGGGGCTTGGAAGGCAGGGAGACAACGAACATTTGGAATTTCATTACACAGTGGGCAGAAGCTGCATATATATTTTTGTAAGCAAAGAAAATACTGTCATGTGTCTGGGATTCTCTGGTAGATAGGTATTCAAAAGCTACAGCCAAAACAGTTCAAGGGTTAGGGAGAGGAGAGAAAGATATTCTAATTTCTGCAGCATTGAGAGAAATCACATTTTCCATGGAGAGGGATTTTTAATTTGCACAATTTTGGGTGGAAGTAATTTGACACATACACCTTCAACCGGCAGGGGCAAGGGGAGAGACAGGCCCTCCCACAGGCGTTATTAGACCCCATGCGTCTAGCCATATAGCAATTACATCAAGGGCACTACTACACCAAGAATTAATGAGGAGATATATGCTTCCAATACCAGACCCTTTGCTTGTTCAATGTGAGTGTGAGGTGGAAACACTGAAAATCTGCTAAAATCATTAAACAACAGAACAACTATTAAAAATCTAAATATCTTCTAAAGCTTGCCTGTGCTTGAGATTTTTTTAAAAAAAGATGCATATCATATGCATAACATTACAGAAGAGTAAAGCAAGAACAGAGTGGAAATGTATCTGACTGCATGGATTGCAATGCTATACAGAAGGTAAGTCTAAGCACTTTATCACACAATGATGGTGCAATGGGTTAAACCCTTGTGCTGGCAAGTCTGAAGACTGACATGTCATAGGTTCGAATCTGGGGAGAGCATGGATGAGCTCCCTCTGTCAGCTCCAGCTCCCCATGCAGGGACATGAGAAAAGCCTCCCATAAGGATGGTAAATCATTAAAACAACCGGGCGTCCCCTGGGCAAGGACCTTGCAGACGGCCAATTCTCTCACACCAGAAGTGACTTGCAGTTTCTCAAGTTGCTCCTGACATGAAAAAAAAATCACACTAGAGAATGAATCCACTTTAAATCCAGTTTCTGCCTCCTGCAGAATTATGGGCTTTGTAGTTTAGTGAGGCTGTTAAAGGCTCCTCCCTGAACTACAAACCCCAGAATACTGCAGGAGGCAGCAACCGGATTTAAAGTGGATTCATTCTCTAGTGTGATGAGGTCCTAACTCAGGTAAGCAGGTAGAGAATGGCAGCCTGGGTTTAAAAATCACAGTTTCCCGGACCCTATGAAATGTATAAAGCTATTTAATCACCCATCTTGCTTTCATATAGCCCTACACATTTTATATATATCACATATCTATTACAGCCATAGGCCTGCATAAGATTTTTAGAAATATCCAGGGAATACAATGCTAAACATCTTCTCTTTGGTCTCTAGCACAATACATTGACTTAGCCAGTTTTATAGACACTCTCTCGCACACACAGGCAGAGGGAAAACAGCCAACTTTGTCTGACTTAGCCTTTCAGAAGGCTAGACAGAGCTGTAATCTACTTCTCAGACCTAGTGATTACTATTTATAGTCACAAATGCTGGTGTGCTGGACACAACATTCGCATTCTCAAGGTGCACATAAACAGACAAGACTCTTTGGTGAGGCAACTTCTTTGCTCAACTATTAGTCCCTTTCCCTCCTCAAGGTCTACTCGGATTTAACAAGAGCTCAGCAGGATCAATCCAAACCCATTTGATCCAGCATTCTGCTCTCCCAACATGTGCCATATGGCTTCCCTTGAAAACTTACAGAACACCAAATCCATAACACGTCCACCCCAATAGACCCTGATCATGGCTTTCCAAGGTGGGCTGCCTCTTGACCCTGAGGGCTCCCCTGTAACTATCATAGCAAATAACCTTGAGACAGTCCTAATGAATGCATGGAATCCTTTAATAATATGACTTCAGGAAGAAGGGCTGGGTAATTCAATAGCCGGGGGGGGGGGGCAGGGGAGATGGCAGAAAATCGAATTAAAGAGGGTATCTCCCCAAAAAATATATATCCTTTATATCTTATAATTCTGGATTATTACCGGTTCTTGCATTTCCCACCACAAAATGTATACATCCTTAATAGGATTGATTATTCCAAGAGTAAAGAAGTGTTATGAAATTTGCAGACAAACTTTAAGTGAAATCAGCAGCTCTCTACTTTGAGTATGCGTGGAATGCGCGGCTGCGCAGCAATGGGCAATTTGAACACTTTACATAAAACTGAAATTTAAGATAAGATTGTCCAACTCTGATTAAATCCTTATTCTAACTTTCTTCAATGTAAATGTGCTGATATATCCTTCCAATCATCACCATAGTTTATTGTAACTATAAATTTTGGGGGGAAATGCCGTGTGTGTGTGTGTGTGAATAAGGAAAAGTGGGAAAGACTGGTGGGGAAAGTGAGTGGGAAAGAAGGACTGGAAATGGGAAAAGATTGGAATGGGAAGTGGAGGTTGAAAAATTGGGAAAATGAGGTGGAAAAGGGGGCTGGAAAAGTAAGATAGATTGAGGTGGGAAGGGGGAAAGACAGATGTGAAAGGGGGGTTGGAAAATGGAAAAGGCTGGGATGGAAAGGGGGCTGGAAAAGTATGATAGATTGAGGCGGGAAGGGGCAACTGGGGAAAGGGAAAAGACAGGTGTGAAAGGGAAAGGTTGGGATGGAAAGGGGGCTGGAAAAGTGAGAAAGACCCCAGTCTAAAATGTGAAGGGGAAATTTGGGGTGGAAAGAGGGGCAGCTGGGAAAAGACTGGGATGGGGAAAGGAAGATAGCAAAATGAGCAAAATAATAATAATAACTTTATTTTTGTACTCTGCCTCCATCTCCCTGAAGAGACTCCGGGAGGCTCACATGGGGACGAGCCAAAAGAGAAGGGGCTGGAAAGGTGGAAAGATTGGGGTACGAAGGAGTAACTGGAGAAGTGGGAAAGACTGTGGCAGGGAAATTGATGGCTGGAAATTGGGGAATGTTGGGGTGGAAAGGGGTGCTGGAAAAGTGGGAAAGACCCCAGTCTAGGGTATGAAAGAGGAGACTGGAAAAAGCTAGGGAAACTGTGGTGAGAAACAGAGGCAGATAGAAATAGATTGGGATGGGGAAAGGAAGACTGCAAGAGCAAGATCGGGGTGTAAAAGGGGGTGGTGGAAAGACTGGCGTGGGAAGGGGGCAAGTGGAGAAGTGGGAAAGACAAGTGTGAAAGTGGGCTCAAAATTGGGGAAGGTTGGGATGGAAAGGGGGGGCTGGAAAAGTGGGAAAGGGTGGAGTGGGAAAGAGCGGCCAGGAAAGGGGGCGAAAGGGGGCAAGACTGGAGTGGGAAAGGGGGATTGGTATCTGGGAAAGATCAGGATGGAAAGGGGGACTGGAAAAGTGGGAAAGACTGGGGTGAGAAAGAAGGGCTGGGAAAGTGGGCAAGATTGGAGTGGGAAAGTGAGGCTGGAACCTGGGGAAGACTAGGATGGAAAGGGGGACTGGAAAAGTGGGAAAGACTGGGGTGAAAGAGGGGCTGGGAAAGGAGGCAAGACTGGAGTGGAAAAGTGGGGCTGGGAAAGACTAGGAGAGCCGTTCAGCAGTGGAACTCTCTGCCCCGGAGTGTGGTGGAGGCTCCTTCTTTGGAAGCTTTTAAACAGAGGCTGGATGGCCATCTGTCAGGGGTGATTTGAATGCAATATTCCTGCTTCTTGGCAGGAGGTTGGACTGGATGGCCCATGAGGTCTCTTCCAACTCTTTGATTCTATCATTCTAGGTTGGAAAGGGGGGGCTGGAAAAGTGGGAAAGACTGGGGTGAAAGAGGGGCTGGGAAAGAGGGAAACTGCGGTGGGAAAGGAGGCTAGACTGGAGTGGGAAAGTGGGGCTGGAACCTAGGAAAAGCTGGGATGGGGAGTGGAGCTGGGGATCAGTAAAGACTGGGGTGGGAAGGGGTAAACTTGAAAATGGGGAGACTAGGGATGGAAAAGTGGGGCTGGAAAAGTGGGGGAAACTGGGGTGGGAAATGAGGGGGGGGGGTTCTGCTCATCGGAAGGGGCTGCCTGGGAGAGCCTGCTGCTGCTGCTGGGGCTGCTGGAGAGCCCAGGGCTCCTGGCGCGGTTGCCTGCCTGCCTGCCTGCCTCTTCCTCCTCCTGCTGCTCCGGAGCGGGTGCTTTAAATAGCCCCAGCAGCCTGGGCCGCCGTCTGGCTCGGCCAAGAAGAGACAAAGCTCCGCGGGGCCAGGAGCAGAGCAGCCGCCTGGGGTCGCCTCCTCCCCCCCCCCCCCCCGCTCGTTCCTCCAGAAGGGAGACCCGGCCTCGGACTCCCCGAAAAAGGAGGAAGAGGAGGGGGGGGGAGAAAGGAGCCAGGAAAGGGAGCTCCTCCTGCTGCTGCTCCTGCTCCCGTTTGGAGGCTGGAAGGAAAACCCCAAGGCTGGTCCGGGAGATTGGCTTCTCCCCCTGCACCCCCCCCCATAATAATACAATAATAATAAATAATAAAAATAAAAACATAAATAATAAAAATAATATAAAATAATAGTAATAAATAATAATGATATAATAAATGGGAATAAGAATAAAATAATATAAAATAATAAAATAAATAACAATAAATAATAGGTAATAATATAATAAAGTATAATAAATAATTAAATAATGGTTAAAATAAAATGATAAACTAAAATAAAAATAATAGCAATAAATAATAATAATAATAAATGGTAATAAATAATTTAAAATAAAATAATAAAATAATAGTAATAAATAATAATAAATAATAAATATAAATAATTTAAAATAAAATAATTTAAAATAATATAAAATTTAAAAAAGAATAAATAGGTAATGATATAATAAATGATTATAAATAATAATTGAACCATAAATAATAATTAAAATAAAATGATAAAATAAAAATAGTAATAAATAATAATTAAATAATTATTTTATTTTAAGGAGGTGGGAGCAGAGTTCGAGTTGAAGTTCATCTCCCCCCTTCAAAAGCCAATCAAGCCTCAAACGGGGACACAGAGCGGGTTGGCTTTGGAGAAGAAGAAAAGTGTGTGTTTGCGTATATCTCTGTGTTTGTGTGCCTTTTGGGAAATGGGTCAAGAAACAAGCCTGGGTTCGTATTTCTCCGCCAAACGGCTAGAGTGATGGTTCTTAAGTAGAGGAAAGAAGGAAGGAAAGGGGGAAAAAGAGGGAGAGAGAGAGATGGGAGGACGGCTTGCAAACCCGCAGCAGAAGAAAACTTTTAGAGAAACTATAAAAGAGGGAAGTTTGGGAGAGCTGGAAGCCCTCCACGTCGGGAGTGGAGAAGAAGAAGAGGAGGAGGAGGAGGAGGAGGAGGAAGAGGAAGGAGCCCTTGTCCGAGCGAGACCCCCTTTCTACCGCCCCCCCCCCCGCAACGGAGCGCCCCTACTCACTGATCTCCATGCTCTGGAACAAAGAGCGCTTGCAGTTGCATGTGCAGGAGACATTGGGCTGGCTGGCTCCGCTGGTGCCGTTGAGCCCCATCAAGTGATACATGGAGGGCGGCGGGGCGGCCACGGAGCCCGGCGGCAAGGAGCACCCTCGGCGCACAACTCCGCCGGGATCACCATAAAGCCGGCGCCTCGCCTGGGCCCAGGAGGGCGAGCCGGGCAGGCGGGCGGAGAGCGAGGAAAGGGGCGCCCCGGTCCCCGCTTCTCAGGCAGGGAGGCAGCCCGCTCCGGTCGGGATGGCTCGACCCCTGGCTCTAGTCAAAGCCCAGCCGTCTCGGTCTCGGCTAACCCCATCTCCTCCTCCTCCTGCGAGTTCCCCTCCAGCCCTCGAAGTTGGCGCTGGCCGCGCTGCTGGGCGGAAAAGAGTCTTGCGACTTTGTTTCCCTCTCTTCCCTCTCTTTCTCTCTCTCCCAGGCGAGAGAGCTTCGCAACTCCCCCTTCCTTTCCTTTCCCCTCCTCCTCCTCCTCCTTCCCCCTCTTTCCCTTTCCTTTCCTCTCTCCTCCTCCTCCTCTTCCCTCCCTCCGTCCTTTGCTCCTCATTCAAGTCCAAGGAGATTCAGTTTCAGGAGGGAGAGAGGGAGGGAGGGAGGGGGCCGCGGCTGGGAGCAGACAGGCGGGGTGACGTCAGCGCTAGACTGGAACTGCCCTTTCCGACGGGAGGGGCGGCAGCAGCAGAGGGAGGGAGGGAAGGAGGGAGGGAAGGAGGGAGGGAGCGCGCCTCTGGAAGACATCCATAAGGGAAGGCGAAGAAGGGAGGAAGGAGGGAGGGAGCGAAGGAAGGGGAAGAAAGTGAATGGACGCCCCGGCTGCCCAATCACAGGTGGGTCGCCTCCCTCTGACTCCGCCCCCTTCCCTCCTCAGGAGCCCAACTCCTCTGCCCTGACTCTGAAAGGTGGCCAGAGCATTGCTTTGCCAAAGGAGGTGAGGGCCCAGCCCTCTAGCCCAGCATATCAAGGCAGGGAAGCCTTGTGGAAGGGGCCTGAGTCTACCCCACATTCTCTAGGGGTGGACTCAGGCCCCTTCCACAACACGGCTGAATAAAACCCCACCATTTCTGCTTTGAACTGGAACATATGGACTCAGATAACCCAGTGCAAAGCAGATATTGTGGGATTTTCTGCCTTGATATTCTGGGTTAAATGGCTGTGTGGAAGGGCCCTAAAATAACCCAGTTCAAAGCAGATATTCTGGGAAAAGAAGGAAGGAAAAAAAGAAGGGAAGGGAAGAAGAAGAAAAAAGGGAGGAAGGAAGAGAAGTCCCTAAAATAACCCAGTTCAAAGCAGATATTCTGGGTTAAATGGCAGTGTGGAAGGGCCCTAAGATAACACAGTTCAAAGCAGGTATTGTGGGGTTTTCTGCCTTGATATTCTCGGTTAAATGGCATTGTGGAAGGGCCCTAAGTTAACCCAGTTCAAAGCAGGTATTCTGGGATTTTCTGCCTTGATAATCTGGGTTAAATGGCTGTGTGGAAGGGCCCTAAGATAACCCAGTTCAAAGCAGATATTGTGGGATTTTCTGCCTTGATATTCTGGGATATAAGGCAGTCACAAACTCCAAACTCAAGAACGGGAAATTAATGGAGGAACTTGAGAAATGTCAGGAGGAACTTGAGAAACTAAAAGTCACTTCTGGTGTGAGAGAATTGACTGTCTGCAAGGGGACGCTCAGATGTTTTGATGTTTTACCATCCTTGTGGGAGGCTTCTCTTGTGTTCCCGCATGGGGAGCTGGAGCTGACAGAGGGAGCTCATCTACACTCTTCCTAGATTCAAACCTCCAACCTGCCTTTAGTCCTGCTGGCACAAGGGTTTAACCCATTGCACCACCAGGGGCTCCTAAAGAAGGGCTTAAAGGGCCCTTCCACACAGCCCTATATTATCCCAGATTATCAAGGCAGTAAATCCCACATTATCTGAGTGTGGACTCCGATAACCCAGTTCAAAGCAAATATTGAGAGAATTTCTGCCTTGGTATTCTGGGATATAGGGTTGTGTGTAAGGGCCCTAATCTGCTCCTCATAGGGCCTGTTCACCAGATCCTTGATCATTTGAGTCAAACTCCTCTGGACACATTCCAGCTTGTGGGATGTTCTGCCTTGATATTCTGGGATATAGGGCTGTGTGGACGGGCCTTAAAACTGTTGCATTGACACTGAGAGCTCAAAAGCTATTGCCTTTGAACACTAACGAGGTCATCTGTGGCCAGCAGTGCTGCATTATTCGAAATGAATGGAGGGCAAAGAGGAGAAATGTGCCAAGAAGAAAGCGCATCAAGCCAACCTTGACTAGGACTGCCTTCCACCTGGAAACCAATGTCCTCACGGCAGGAGAATGTGCAGATCAAGAATAGGACTCTATAGCCACCTATGGACCCACCGCCAAGACACTACACTTGGAGGACCATCATCCTCAGGCTACGAGGGATCGCCTAAGTAAGTAATAGGGCAGTGTAGAAGGCCCCTGAGATAGGCTCAAAGAAATCAATGCAAGGAGTGAAGTGGCCTCACAGAGATGGACTGCAAGGGGGTGTGACACCATAAAATCATAGAGTTGGAAGAGACCTTGTGGGCCATCCAGTCCAACCTCCTGCCAAGAAGCAGGAAAATCACATTCAAAGCAATATCTTGAGATGTCTTGGAGCCAAAGTGGTTCAGTATATTGAACAAGCTATGGTCCTGTCTATTTTGGGATGAAAATAACAAGGAAATATGCAAGGAGTGACCCTTTTCCTGAAGGGATCCAATGGCAGATGGAGTGATGAGTGCCTTTACCCTCCCGAATATTCCTCCCATTCAGAAGAGACATTCTCGTTTATGTTCTGAGAATCCTTCAGCCTTCCCCATTCTTGCGACTGGAAAGGAGAAATTATCCTCCAGGAATAAAAAGTTCCATAACATGGGTTTACAATTAAGTTGGAGTTACAAAATATTTTGTTTCCTACCTACCTAGTAATCAAATTAAAGCATTGATTCCAGTTCTTTTAATCCGAAGTTTTCTGTAAAATTAATGAAATTAAATCTAATTAAAAAAATATATAATGTGTACATTTTGGTCCATATGAAGCACCCCACCCCCAATTTCAGAGGTTTTTCACATCTGGAATGGAAAAGGAACTGAGTTGTTGGGAGTTTTCTGGGCTTTATGGCCATGTTCCAGAAGCATTTTCTCCTGACATTTCACCCACAACTATGGACGGCATCCTCAGAAAACAGTTCCTCAGGAAAAGGAACTGTTTCTGCCCTCAAATAAGGTGCATCCCTCATAATGAAGGTCACCCGGCACCTCCACTAGCTGTATCAACACAGAAAGTCTTGTGGCACCTTAAAGATAATTCATGTTTTATTTGGTGCAAACTTTCAGATACCAGAAGGCTTTTCTTCTCTCCCTCAGATAAACTAATATACCTGATCCCTAGGAAAGTTTTTACTGTGTTGTTGAAGGCTTTCATGGCTGGAATCACAGGGTGAATCACATGGCCACACACCCCAAAAAACTCACAGCAACCCAAGGTTTTTACTGCTAGGCAAAATTTGTAGCTAAATGCCCTTGGGAAGCTCAGAAGGAGGCCATGGAAGTAATGCTGTATTCCATCATAATTGCTTGTACCAGCATCTGATGTTCAAGTACATTGTGTCCTAACATGGATGTTGCCTTTATTTGGCTTGTAGGTCCCTATGGATCTCTTCACTATGTATTTTAAAAGAAAAGTGTGTTGGAGAGAGAGTGAGTCATTTCAGCTGATAGTATCATATCGTACCTGTGATTATAACTTAGCTCTGTACCTATATGTGTTGTTATCAGCACTTGTGTTATTTATTTAATGGTTTATTTATACTCTACCCTTCCTGGTGGTGTCTGAACTAAGATTTGGTGCAGTTCTCACTCAAAAGACGAGTTAAAATGCGGAATATAAATCCTCCAAATGAAAAAAGATATATAGCCAGAAGCAAAGCCAGTAACAGGCTTCCCACACTACTTGGTATTGTTTTGGAGACTCTTCCAAGAATTCCTAAAGTAAAAAAAAAGAAAAAAAAAAGAAGCAAAATGAAAGCCCTGGCACATCATTCAAAAAGAATCAGCAAACTCTGCCTCCCCCAAGGTGAACTGAACCACCTACACTGGGTTCCATAGGCCAATGGATACTCCACCACAGACATCAGAAGAGCTTCAAGACCGAGAACAAGCCACGAGAGTACAGACAAAGATCCACTCAAAGGATTGGATTTAGAACCTGCCTTTCCTCTAAAATGGGTGAAAAACTCTCAAAACCTTTCCTCAGCATCACATTGTTACAATTTTATGTGATTGTTTGTACTTATGTACCATTTTTTTACTTGCTGTATGTTATATATGCACCTTGGAGTGCTTTTGTAAGCCACCCCAAGTCCCTTCAGGGAGATGGCTGTGAGATATAAATAAAGTTTTTTATTTATTAATATTTTACTGACACAAAAGCACAGTATGTCACAGCAAATGAGACTTATATGCTGGATTTTGTATCACAAAATCACAAGCATCTAGGACTGTGATATATTTTCGAATGATGTGCGCAGATCCAAGTAAGGTGGCCTTTTGTCGTTGACAGATCATGACTTTGCCTTTTTTTTTTTTAAATTTTATTATTACTATTGTATAATACATAGAAACATTCCATCTTTGAAAATAACATTCAAAATTACTATTGTATAATACATAGAAACATTCCATCTTTGAAAATAACATTCAAAATACCAGTTTTTTCCCCAATCCCGCCACCAGCACACCCCCCCCCCCCCCGGGAACAAATAGATACTTTAACTGTGTTTATTACAATTGTTCAATCATGAGAATAGTTTTGTTCAACACCGTATATTTATCTTTCCCCTTTATTCTATATATGAGACCCTTCCATTTTGCTTTCCATGTCTTTTTGCTTTGACCCGTCATATAGTAACTTTTCCTTTCGCTAATATAATCTTGAAGAAGGTAATCTGCTAAATATTTGTACCAGGTTTTTGTATCCCATTTCTTGTGGTCTTTCCAGCCCAGGGCCACTGAGGCTTTAATTCCCTCTATCATATGTTTTATTATTTCCTCACTTTCCTTATATTCCTCTTTATTTTCGAATTTCTGAGTGAAAAATTGGGCCTTATTCCATTCTATCTTGATCCCTAATAGCTCCTCCATTTCTTTCCTGATTATTTCTTGGAACTTTTGGATTTTTTCACATTCCCACCACATGTGGGCATATGTTCCTATTTTACCACAGTTGTGCCAACATAATTTTGGGCACGTTTTTGTGATATGCGCCAGTTGCACAGGAGTTCTGTACCATTTTGTCAATATTTTTCGTTGCATTTCTTTAATCTTTAGGTGTTTTATTTTATTGATTGAATTAATCCAATTGTCTATTTCTCTCTCACTGCAACTTAATTCCTCCTTCCAGACTTCTATTAGGGTAGATTTTGTGTTGTATTGTATTTCGGTGATTGTGTTATATATAAATCCCATGATTCCTTTCTCCCTCTCTACTTTCCATTTTATTATTTTGTCGAGATTTGTTTCTGAGGTTTCCTTATTCTTCAATTCTATTAGCTTTTTAGACAGCCCTCCCCATTGTAACCAATTTCCATGCCCGCATTTATCTTTTATTTCCTCCCATTGAATTACAGTCCCGTCTGGTTTTAGTAAGTCCTCAATCTTTGTTATTCCGTTTTGTTCCAGTTTCTTTAGAATGTTGCGATATAGCTGGGGTTTTCTGTTGTCTAAGGAACCTATTGGGAGCTTGTCTATTTTATTTACTGGGAGTTTATTTTGCCATTTTCCCCAACAAGTCATTGTTAATGACAAGGGGCCTCCTTTTATGTTTTTTAGTTCTTTCCCCCCAATTTTCCCCATAATGCAAGATCCATATTCCCACCCGTTTGTTAATTTCTCTAACCTAACCCATCTTTTGGGCTCACCGATATCTAATTCAAGTAACCTAACCAATTGACAGGCTTCGTAATAGTTCTGGAGGCAAGGTGCTCCCCAACCTCCATTTTCTTGTGGAGTATAAAAAATTGAATTTGCAATTCTGGTTTTACTAGAGCCTACTACCCATGTTTTAATTGAGTTATCCCATTTCTTTATTATTTTGGGAGGAATGCTACATGGAAGGCATTGAAATAGGTACAAAAATTTGGGCAGTATCATCATTTTATATGTCTTCACCCTTGTTGTTATATCCCAATTCCATTTTTTCCAATTGTTAATCTGTTTGCTTATTTTCTTCCATAGTTGGTTATAATTTATCTGAATTATGTTATTTAGATTTTTAGGTATATACACTCCTAAGTATTTTAACTTCTTTTCCCCCAGTTTGACCCCTAGAATAGATTGGACTTCTTTCACCTCCTTCCAGTTCATGTTTTTAGGTAGGATTTCTGATTTTTCAATATTAATTGTTAAGCCTGAGATCTTTTCAAATTTTTTAATTTCTTTCGTTACTTCAATTACCGAATTCTCCATTGAACCTATGAGGACTACTGCGTCGTCTGCATACAAATTTATTTTTATTTCTTCTTTATCTATCTTATATCCTTTTATGTTTTTGTTTGATCTGATTAGATTAGCAAAAGGTTCTATCGCTAGTGCAAAGAGAAGGGGGGAAAGAGGGCAACCTTGTTTGGTTCCGCTTTTGATTTCAATAGTTCTAGAATTGGATCCGTTTACTATCACTTCAGCTAGATTATCTTTATACAGTTCCTTAATTACTCCACATATCTTTTTTCCTAAGTTACTCTCCTCGCATAAGTTAGCCAAATAATTATGATTTATTGTATCGAATGCTTTGTAAACATCTAATTTTATTAGGAGTAATTTTGTTTTCTCTCTAGTTGCATGGTCAATTATATTTATGATATTTCTAATTGGGTCCGCTATCTTTCTTTTTATAGTAAAGCCGTATTGATCTTCCTCAATTAGAGTGGGTATTACCTCTTTCAGCCTATTAGCTATTATTTTTGTGAAAATTTTGTAGTCCACGTTGCATAAAGTAATAGGCCTATATGAGTTGGGGTCAGTCCCCTCTTTGTTTGGTTTTAAAATTGTTGTAATTTCGGATTTTTTCCATGTTTCTGGAATTAGTTTATTTTCCATGATTTCATTATATAGTATTAGTAAATTAGGGGTGACTTCCTTTTGAAAAATTTTATAGAAATTTGTAGTGAGCCCATCGGGGCCTGGTGAAGAGTTTATTTTTAATTTCTTTATTACCTCCTCTATTTCATTGCTAGTGATGATCCTGTCCAGTGTTGCTTGGGATAGAGGGTCTAATTTTTTTTGGAGTAGTCCTTCCGATTTCACTGTATCCTTACTCGTGTACAGCTTTTCGTAGTAATTGGCCATAATTTCCTTTAGGTCCTCCTCACTTGTTTTTATTTGGCCCATCTCGTCTTTCAAATTAAAGATTTTTGTTTTCCCTTGTTTCTTTTTAAGGAAATTTGCTAATTTCTTTGTGTTATTTATGGAGTTTGTCTGAAAGTCGTTCTTGACCCAGATATATTTCTTTGTACTTTCAATTTCCTCCAGGTTTTCTAGTTGTTTATTTAACTCTATCCATCTCTTTTTCCCCCCCACTGTTTGGTCTTTTTGAAATGATTGGAACGCTTCTTCTACTTCAGACCTCAATTTCCTTAATCTTTCATTTTCTCTTTTATTTATTCCCTTCTCGATTGTTATACACTTTCCTCTAATTACTGCCTTGAAAGCATCCCAAACTATGTTTTCTTTCATTCCAGGGGTTCTGTTTAAGTTAAAATACTGAATAATTTGTTCATTTATCTCTTTCCTGTCTGACTCTTTATAAGCAACTTTTGGGTTAAATCTCCATTTTTTCACTTTGTTTATGGTATAATTTCCTAATTTTAAGTAGAGAGGTGCATGGTCTCCTGGCCAATAATTGCCCACCAAAAGTTCTTTTATTGGCATTGTGTTGTTGATACCCACCAGGAAATAGTCTATGGTAGAAAATGTTGAGTGCCTATGTGAGTAGTGTGTTGGGGTATCTGCTCTTTCCCCTATTCTATTGTTGGCCTCTATTAAGTTCCACTTACTGAAATTTATCTTACAATTTGTACCTGAATTTCCAGTTCTATTACTCTTCGTTTTTTTGTACAATTGTAAATTTAGGTCCCCACCGACTATTATATCTCCTATTGCATGCTTTTCTATTTTTGAGCAAGTTTTGTTTATAAATTTTACTTGTTTCTGATTTGGGGCATAGACACTTGCTATTGATACCTGAGTATTGTTAATTTTACCTATTATCATTATGAATCTACCTTCAGTATCTTTAATGACCTTTTCCAACACAAAGTTTAGATTATCCTTTATTAGTATGACTTTGTCAATGTTTATTGTTTTCAAATGCCGGCTGAGATCTTTTGGCACGGCACCCAGTGTGCCAATGACCACTGGGACCACCTGGACTGGTTTATGCCAGAGCCTTTGCAGTTCGATTTTGAGGTCTTGATAATGGCTGAGTTTTTCTTGTTGTTTTTCCTCAATGCAACTCTCACCCAGTATGGTGACATCAAGAATCTAAACTTTTTTCTTTTCCACAATTGCGATGTCTGGCGTATTGTGTTCCAAAACTTATTATTATTATTATTATTATTATTATTAATTTAAGTGACTTGATTTTTTTTCCTGCCGGCTTTTTTCACTGTTCAGCTTTCACAATCATCCATAGCAATCAGAAATACTATGACATGGATGCAGTTGATGATATATCATGACAGCTCTATAGCTGGAGGTCAGCTGTGACCAGCACTGCTATGGAATTTGAAGAGGCACAAATAGAGGGCGAAAGGGAGAAATGTGCCAAGAGGAAGGCACATCAAGTCAGCTCTGACCAGAACCGCCTTCCACCTGGAAACTGATGCCCTCACTGTGGAAGAACATGCGGATCAAGAATAGCACCAGTCACCTACGAATCCACCGCCAAGACCCTACACTTGGAAGGCCATCATACTCGAACAACAAGGAATCGCCTAAACATATTGCAACACTAGTTCCTTACATCTGTACAGTCAAACCAATGAACTCAATGAGGTCTACATCTAAGGAGAATTGTACAGAATTTTTTTGTTAATGGAAGGCATGCACAAAATTGCAGTCTCACCAGCAACCTGTGCAATTTTGAAATGCTGCAGCCCTGAATTCAATTATCAAGTCATTGTCCATAAAGTTTGGGAAGCTCATAGGGAGGGTCAATGAGATGGTAGCAGCATCACCCCCTCCCCTATTTTAAGACAGATCTTAGTGTGGAAAGGAGCTGCACCATAAATAATCTATATTTTGAGGCTAGACATTGCCAGTTTCCAGGAATTCTTGAACATTTTTTTTTTCAGCCAGTTATTCATCCTCCAGTGTAAAATTTCCCTTTTCCTGCCAAAAAGCTTTCAAATGTCTGGACATGAGATACAATGAAAGGGACAAGGAGGGAGAAGAAGTAAAAAAAGAAAGGTCACACTCAGATCTTAAAACAATTCGATGCAAACAATTGCTGTTAGGTGATAATTATAAGAAACCAAAAGACTGGAGAGAGGCACCAGATTGTCCATGATGGCCAGGGAATTCTGGAAATTATAGTGTCTCTTCCTCCACCCCACCTATTAATGTTTTTATGCTCTTAGGAGTGCGCATTTTCAACTTTCAATGCAGCCGCCTACATAGAGTGAATTGTGGTTCATGTACCCTCTGGAGAGACCTGTGGAAGATAAGCTAGAAAAGTGCCACCACACTCTCCAAGGGGGAGATGACTAGGTTCATCATTCGCAGCTTGCTGTCACTGTGAAGAAGTGTGTGCCTTGTGAAAGACCTGCATGTAAGCCATTGAACACCACAGGTTAACAAGCTCATGCAAAGTCTCACTGGAGCAATTCAGAGTATGTACAAGCATTAGTCAGGTATGCCATTACTGGAGTCTTGGAAGAGTTTGGCTTTTGGATGCCTGCCTTTGAGCGAGCCTACAGATCTCAGTTTCCTGCCGTGCTTCCAGCGATGTTTGCTGGGTTAGTGGGTGTTTAATTTTGGCATCTCTGGAAATTAGGTCAGCAGAGAGAGGTCCCCATTTTAGCTTGTCAGACAAACCAGCAATTGTTAGCATCGGCTTTTCAAAATCCGGATGTTGCTTTATGCAAATGTTATCTACAAAAGAAGTAAATTTGTCACACATGCTTTTGCCTCCATAAGGACTAAGCAAGCTCCACAGATTATATTGCACGAGGTAGCCAAGTTTGCCAGCAATACTAAATAATTTAATTTAGAACAAAAACAGATTGAGTATAGAGCACAAAAAGGATCTGCCTAAGCTAGGCAAATGTATATTAAGATGGCAAAGGATATTCTGTCTAAGCAAATGTAAAGTGATACTTATTGAGAAAAAATAAAATAAAATAGTTCCCAACTTGTCATATTCACTGACGCTACTGAACTACTGGCAATTCACCAAGAAAGGGATTTTGGAATTGTGGTGGAAAGCTGGTTAATATGCCAATTGGGTTGCTATGAGTTTTCTGGGTTGTATGGTCATGTTCCAGAAGCATTCTCTCCTGACATTTCACTCACATCTACGGCAGGCATCCTCAGAGGTTGTGAGATCTGTTGGAAACCTGGCAAGTGAGGTTTATATATTTGTGGAATGTCCAGGGTGGGAGAAAGAACTCTTGTCTGTTTAAAGCAAGTGTGAATTTTGCAATTGGCCACCTTGATTAGCACTGAATGATCTTGCAGCTTCAAAGCCTGTCTGCTTCCTGTCTAGGGGAATCCTTTGTTGGAAGATGTTAGCTGGCCCTGATTGTGCACCTGCATTAAAAAAAAAAACAAATTATGTGTAATAATTTCTAAAGGAATCAAATATATTACTGCGGCTGCCAGTATCATCCTGCTCTTATTCAGATTTATAGTGTAACTTTACTTGGATTGCTGGTTACAAGACAAGTCATCCTCTGTGAAAAAGGGATACTCTGGAGCTAGAAAAGGCAACAGAAAAGAGCAACCACTATAATCAAGGGAGTGAAACAATTGCCCTGCAAGACAAAATTATAACATGTTGACTATTTTAACTTAGTACAAGGCAAGTAAGGGATACCATAGAGATGTATAAAATTACACATGATGTGGCAATACTAAATCTTTCATAATATCACAACCAATGGTTATCTTCTGAAGTTAAATGTAGGAGATGCTGAACAGGGAACAGGAGATGCTTCTGCAGTCAGCTCAGAATCAAAATATGGAATCCATCACCAAAAGGTAGAGTGGCGGCTGCCAATTTGAGTGGCTTTAAAAAAGGACTTCATCCTGGACTGCCAAAAAGACAAATAAATGGATTTGAGAGCAAATCAAGCCTTAATGCTCCCTAGGAGCCAAGATGACTAGACTGAGGCTATCATACTTCGAGATGACGTGATACAATGGAAAAGACGATAAGGGTTGGTAAAGTGAAAGGCAGTAGGACAAGAGGAAGATTGCATTACAGTTGTATAGACTTAATCAGGAAAACTTGCAAGACTGTAACAGGGCTACTAATAATTACAGTGTCTTGGGGTGCATCTGCCCTGTAGAATTAATGCAGTTTGACACCACTCTAATTGCCATGGCTAAATGCTATGGAACCACGGGAGCTGTAATTGTACAAGATATTTAGCCTTCTCTTCCACAGAATGCAGATGCCTCACCAAACTACAACTCCATTGATTCCAGAGCATTGAGCCATGGCAGTTAAAGTAGTGTCAAACTGCATTAATTATACAGTTTAGATTTATCTATATTTTATTTATTGTATCAGAAGCGAATCTAGGGTACAGTTGTAATAACACAACATTTAAAAAACTTGGCATTATATTAAATGACCTTTGACCAGTAGCTGGCCACTTGGAGTGCCTCTGGTGTTGCTATCAGAAGGTCCTCCATTGTGCCTGTTTCAGGGCTCAGACTGCATTGTAATAGGTGGTCTGTGGTTTGCTCTTCTCCACACTTGCATGTTGTGGACTCCATTTTGTGGCCACAGTTTAGATGCACCCTTGGAGATCTCTAATTCACAAGGTTGTCATGAGTCAAAGCCAACTTGGTGGCAATTAGCATCAAACAAAAACAGGTAAAAAGCTACCAATGGCTTCTAGTCAGGATGGATGGATGTCTCCTCATATTTGTTGTGTCTTCATTGCTGTATTCACAAATAAAATGTGGATGCTGTGTACTTGTGTACACCTATGTGGAAGTGTCTGAAGGTAGTGGGCTGCATCTACATGAATATTTGAGGATGTACTTGGATAAAGAGCTGATCAAATGGTGATAGTGTTTGCAGCATAATATATGATGCTACCCTCGTTTCAGGGAACAATGGAAGACAAATGACTATAATGAAGTCAAAGGGGATCCACAACTTAAAGTCTGTCAATTGGGGATTTGCAAGAAATGGCTCAAGCGAGAAGACAATGCAAGTGCCAGATGATAATTACAGTCATTATCTAAAGGCCTCTTATGCAAAGGGGCATCCTTTCTTTTAAAAGGGTTGTTTTATTCTAGCCCATCTACTTGCAATTGGACTTACAAATACTTCCCCAAATAATCCACTAAGTCAATGACAAAGTTATGGAACTTTTGAGAACCAGACACTTCTTTTGGGCAAAAGTATATCTTTTTCAAACATTTGGATCCCATAGTCATTGAGGACTTGAAAAATGCTTGTTTTTAGAACAGCAATTTAAATTTAGACCAGGTAGTAGAACAAGATTTTACCTTATCACCAGTGTGAAATTAAACCACCTGCCCAGTGGGAAAATTAAATCACCAGTCCAGTTTATCTTATGTACATAGAATGAGAGCACATATTGTCTACTGTCCCAAGTTGTAAAATGCCTAACCTTTAAATATTTCAAAAGCTAATTTCAAATAAGACAAAGGTTTTACTCTCTGCTGTCCAGTAAGCAAGCCAACTAGTGTCAGACTGTACAAAGGCAGAATCCAGGTGAATATTAGGAAGGATATATTGATCTTGACACAAGTTCAAAGGGGAACCAATAACCTTAGAGGGGTACTGAAATCTTGAAACCAAAACTGGAGAGCCACCTGATGGAGGTGCTCAAATGGGCCATAGGGTTTACAAGATTCACTTACATCCTGAGATTCTGTGGTTCCCATCTGATTTTGGAAATGACCAATAAAGTCTTGAGAAAGGGACTTCAAAGCTCTGAATGGGAACTAAGGCTCTTCATATTATATTGCTATGTATTTACATGTTTTATTTTATTATGATGTTGCTGTTAACTGTTTGCGTTTTCAGTTGTGTTTTGGTTTTATTTTTATTGTATTTGTTGTTTGGGCTTGGCCTCATGTAAGCCGCTCCGAGTCTCCATCGGGGAGATGGTGGTGGGATACAAATAAAGGTTGTTGTTGTTGTTGTTGTTGTTGTTGTTAATTCATCGTGATGTTTTGGATCATGTTGCTTATTGACAAGGAGCTAAGTCTAATCATTAGTCACATTGAGGTTTGCTCTTCTCCACACTCGAGGGAAGGCCAACAGAACGCATGCATGTACGCACTATGAGCCAGACACAGTGAAGACATCTGCCCTTGCACTTTGCTACTTGCTGCTAAATATGCATGCCCAGTGTGGAAAAAATCTCACCAGGTTAAAACAGTGGATGTGGCTCTTAATGAGACATGCTGCATTATCACAAGATGTCTATGCCCCACACCACTGAAGAAATTACACTGTTTAGCTGGTATTGCACCACCTGACATCCACCGGGAACTAGCAGCCAGCAATGAAAGAACCTCTGTTTGGATATCAACCAGCATGCCAATGCCTTAAATCGAGAAACAGCTTCCTAAGATCTACAGAGATACTTGCAGGAACACCTCAGCAATAAGAGTCCAAAAGTGGCAGGATAAAACCCAGCACCTCAATTAGTGGCTGAGACCTGATGAGAAACTCCATCCTGGGCACACAGAATAGTGGATGACCTGGAAGGCACTGAACAGGCTACGCTCTGGCACCACAAGATGCAGAGCTAACCATAAGAAATGGGGCTACAAAGTGGAAACCACAAAATGTGATTGCGGAGAAGAGCAAACCACAAACTACCTGCTACAATGTGACTTGAGTCCTGCCACATGCACAATGGAGGACCTTCTCGCAGTGACACCAGAGGCACTCCAAGTGTACAGCTTCTGGTCAAAGGACATTTAGCATAATGCCAAATTCGTTTTTTAAAAAACTTTGTGGTATTTAAATGCATTTTAACAGTACTCTCAACTCACTTCTAACACAATAAATAAATAAAAAATGAGTCAATTGGACTTAATATAAGTGTTGACACAACAAATCCAATTGATTCAATATACTGTTTGAGACTAAGAAATGGATTTAGCCCAAGGGCAAACCTGTTAAGGATTCTATCTCTTTGCTAGCTTTTGCCAACACCTTTGTGATTTGAAGGTCTGATGCATTACATACACTTGCATATGAAAGAAAGGACATGGGGCACCATCAAATACATTGATAGGCAGTGGGTTGTTGTTTGTTTTCCAAGCTGTATGGCCATGTTCCAGAAGCATTTTCTCCTGACGTTTCGCCTGCACCTATGGCAGCACCCTCAGAGGTTGTGAGGTCTCTTAAAATAGGCATCTTGTAACTTTTGGAAAATCTCATAGTGGTAGCAACAGTACTGGCAGCATTAGTAGACACTATTGTTATTTCAGTTTATTAGATACCCCCTTTAAAAATCATTTTAAAGTTTAGTTTTTTATTACTGAATGCTGAGGGGGGAGGGGGTCAGTCTTAAACCCATGCCCCACTTTGCACCAAGATTTAGTCCATTTTTTCCCTCCTAAGCAGAGAAATAAACCTGTGTGAAGAAAGGAATTTTTAATACAAAATGCTGATGCAAGCTTAACCATAGCAGTGTGAACAAGCTGCTAAAATACTTGGTGAATCCTGTTACTCAGAGATAAAGACAGCTTTGGGTTATCTTGTAAAAAAGGAATGTTCCCCCCATAATTCTTGATAGCTATGATTTACTACTTCAAGTTAGTTAAAGGCTCTTTATCTTGCCCCTCCACTCCCTGGGGAAGAAACAATGCCAAATGTGTTAATATAAGGGAAATGTGTGTGTATCTTTGCATAGAAAGAGATGGGAGGGGGATGTGCAATGAAAGGACATGTAGAACCAAAAGCACTTGCAAGCCGATGAAAATAATGAAGCACCAACCATGTTTCTCCCCCTCTTAACGGCAAATGTGAACTTTTATTGCCTTCCATGGAAAATGGGATTTAAAAATAGTATTAAATAAGCTTTTACAGTCTCCCGAGTCTGTTTGGAAACCATTTCTCTCTCTCTCTGATGAAAAGGCTTTTTTGAACAGAAACAGACTCCCATAAGGTTGTTTAATCTTCACACTTTTGCCACCTGACAGTCTGTGCCCAGCTTCAACAATACTTGTTAATCCATTGGGAATAAGAAGGAAAGTCTTGTATTGCAGAGGACAAATGTGATTTTGGAAGTTAAGCAGCTGAAAGGTTGTGAATTATCATAGGGCTGGAGACAAAAAGAGAAAGCTTACTAGGCCACTTCAGCCAGTTCTAAGGTGAGCAGGAGCCCGATGGATTCAAAAAGTATTTGCTTAGATAAAAGTGGCACTCAGATGAAGAAATATTTTTCCATTATTTCCTATTTTCAATCAGTGGGAGTTAAGAGGGCATGCCTGAAACAGGTCGGAGGTATAAAGCTAGTACTCCTGATATGCTTGTTTTGAATTCAAAGCTGGAATGACAAAACAGGTGATTTTAAGAGATAGTTTGTGCACACATAAATATAAAATCTATACAGCAAAATATACCTCTATTAACAAAGCAGGTGTGTTCCTAGCCTAATTTTCTTTACAGAAAATTTAGGAGCAGAAATAACATGGAAAGAGAAGTGATAGGTTCTTAATGCTGTAATAGAAAAGAGTAGTTCAGCATAATTTAAGAAACCTTTTAGTCTAAAGTAATAAAATACATATGTGAAATGAAACAACCAGGTCAGATGTGCCTTATATATGGAAACAAAAACATTTTGAACTTTTTGGAGACGAATGAAACTTCTTTTCAGGATGATTTTATCTTTTATCAGCCTTTTATTACCACATTTATTTGAGTATTATCTGCCATCGATTGTAATGCACATCTCAATTTTGAAGTTGTGTATTGCAAAAAAAAAAAAGTTGTTGTCCAATGTAATGCACAGCTTCCCTTTGCCTGCTGGCCTTTCAGCCCGAATCAGAATGGCTGAAAGGCAAGAGGAATCCATACTACTTTCAACGAAGGCCTCATTCATAAGGCCTTCAAAACCTCCCTTTGGTTTTGAAGGCCTTGTGAATGAGGCCAGTTGGGAAGCTGCACCCCTCCATCAGGCTGAGGCTGGCATGCCAGCCTCGCCCTGATAGAGGGGCGCAGGTGTGTTTACATGTGCAACTCTAATGCGCCATTAAATTTAATGCGCACCTCACTTTTGGCTATGCAATTCAGACAAAAAAGTGAGCATTAGATTCAAGGAAATATGGTATTTCCATTTCAGAGGCCAAACTTGTATTGCATTTTTAATATTCTGTTGGGAGTTGGTAAGACTGACTTAGGACCTTATCCCTTGCAGCCTTCTCTGCATCTTCTCCCCATTTCTCTGCATTGCCAAAATAGAGTCCTACCAAGCCTATAATGTGATGCAGGACAACTTCTGGTGGGTCCCTGTGGGGCTCCGTTTCAGGAGCGTGGAGAAACAGAGCCAGCCCAGAGTGGCTTTGCAGAAGTCGAGTGTTACCCAACTCCAATTGAAGAACATGAAGAGGAAGCATGGAAAGGACGGGAAACCATGTGGGCCACGGTGGTACACGCTCTTGTCACATCCCGCCTAGACTACTGCAACGCTCTCTACGTGGGACTGCCCCTGAAGACGGCCCGGAAGCTGCAACTAGTCCAATGCGCGGCAGCCATGATTCTAACAGGAGCGGAGCGCAGGGAGCACACAACCCCCCTGTTGCACCAGCTCCACTGGCTGCCGATTTGCTACCGGGCCCAATTCAAGGTGTTGGTACTGGCCTATAAAGCCCTAAACGGTTCCGGCCCAAGATACCTAGCGGACCGCATCTCGGCCTATGAACCCACCCGGACTTTGAGATCTTCCGGGGAGGCCCTGCTCTTGATCCCGCCAGCCTCTCAAGCACGGCTGGCGGGGACGAGAGATAGGGCCTTCTCGGTGGTGGCTCCTCGGCTGTGGAACGTCCTTCCTGCAGATGTTAGGCCGGCCCCATCTCTAATGACATTCCGTAGAAAGTTGAAGACCTGGATGTTTGTGCAGGCGTTTGAGTAAATTCAGTGCAATTTAGGTAATTTGAACATAGGAACGGAACAATGGACGACGAATTTGGATCACGTTTTGGATGATGAGGCAATCGGGGGTGGGTTTTCTGTGATAACTGTGTATTGATGTTGTTTATTGCTAGTAATAGAATTGTGTAGTTTAATTGTCATGGTATATTGATTGCTGCTGTTTTTATTGTCTTTACTGTCTGGAAACCGCTGTGAGTTGCCCTCGGGCTTGAGATACGGCGGTATACAAGAATAGTAAATAAATAAATGGAAGGCCATCCCTTAAAACATTAAGGAACGAAGGAGGATGGTTCCCTTTTTTCCCCATTCCCATCTGATGAGGTCCTTGTTATCTCCTTGCTTTCCAGTCTAACTATTTGCACATGCTCAGTCAGGAATTCTGACCACAGCTGCTCTTTAACATGTCTTTTGCAGCTAGGGACACACAGTCATCTACTTTAGGAATAGCTAGAATACAATCCCATTTTTCCCAGCTGAAACTATATGCAATGTTTACTATGAACATGCTGCTACAATGCAGCACCAAAAGCCTGTGCTTCTTCAGGTTTATTTTGTCTTTTTCCTAGTGCTGATGCTAACAAAGTATCTTCCAGATCAATGGAGGGAAAGAGGAAGAAGGAGATATAAGAAGACTTTGTAAAAATGGACTTTGTCCGTCGCTTTGTTAATTGAGGCATACCGGCTTGAGAGTTACATGAACATTTTACAAAACATGAAAAGGTTGATACATTATGTTACAAGTTACATTACAGATTGAGTATCCCGTATTCAAAATGCTTGGGACCAGAAGTGTTCCATATTTAATTTTATATTTTAGAACATTTGCATATACATCTTTGAGATGAGATGGGACACAATTCTAAACATGGAATTCAAATTACATACATAGCCTGAATGTAATTTTGTACACACTGTTTTTTTAATAATTTTGTGCCTGAAACAAAGTTTGTGTACATTACACTATGAGAAAGCAAATATGTTACAATCTCAGCCACCCATGTGGATAATTTTGAACTTTGGACTATTTTGGATTTTGAAATTCCAGTCAAGGCATACTCAATGTTTTAAAATTTTAATTTCCATTATATCAAAAGGAGCACTTTTTAAGAATACTGGTAATTTTGCTATTTAAAGTTATTTTACATAAAATGACAATGAAAAATCACATCCGTCATTTTACCCCTCTCATTTTGTGTTGAGTTTAAAGCTGTGGCTTCCTAATGTTTGCGGGTTTTTAACTTCTATTACTAGTCAGATAGTCTATAGCAGTGGTTTCCAACCTTTTTTGACCAGGGACCACTTTGACAAAGGACCACTTGAACAGGGACCAATTTGACCAGGGACCACTTTCCAACATTAGCACCAAAAGCTTTTGGTCAACTTTAGATTCGGTTTGGTTATTTGGGGTGCTGATTCAGAAAATTGCATTGGATAGACCACATCAGCTCTTATTTCTGATACAGAACATATGCCATCCGGTAGCTGTCATTTGCTCACCCACAGAAAACCATATTTAATAATCTAGACCTGATGTGGTAGTAGTAATCTTTCATGGGTAGTCCGCCTCTCCCCTCCCCACATCCTCATTGCCTCGGCAGTATAAGAAGGTTTCATGAGACCAGTCATTTTAGTTACCTCGTGGTTTCAAGGCAACAGTGTAGTAATGGTGAGATCGTGGACCATATGTTTGTTCTTGCGGACCACTGGTGGTCCATGGACCACAGGTTGGAAACTATTGGTTTAAAGAGTATGTAACTTTGTGAATTGTTGAAAACATCACTTGTCATCCAGTGCATCAAACAATCTATTGATTTGTAAAATTTCTTGGGACCTCAGCATTATCTTTCATTTATTTAGTTAAATGGCTTAATTAATAACTTAATTCTGCATAAATATTTTTGCTGAAATTCCCATGTGTTTTTCAAAAATAATTTCTCCCCTTTTCTTTTGCCCGTTTTTCAACTTAATTCATAACTCAATAGATTTTAGTTGGTTTTATCATTGCCATTTTATATATACTTAGTCACAAGTAGGCATTTAAATATAGTTCTTTATAGAAATGCAAATCACAAGTAACAGCAAAGCAGGAAAATTAAGCAGATTGGTCTGCTTTATTGACATTTATGAAGAATGATGTTTTTCTTTTTAAAACTTTATTTCCCTTTTTGCTATAATGCTAGAACATCAGAATTAATAACTTTACATGACAATTCTACTTGATGTAATATTTTTAATAACATTTTTACATTGAAGGGATCAAATTAATAGAAAAATAATAGCTTAGCACAAAAGATGAAAACATAAGTTGTATTTATTTCATTAATGATATCCCAATCACATATATATCACATTCACACCCCACATGGGTTATATTAATAATTATAACCATAGACACCCACCCACACATGTATGCATATAGAGTCAGATTTAAAAACCCAACCAGGATCCATAAATAAATTTGATACAAACAGTACTGAAGGTATGAAATAATACCTATCATTAATCCTTGCTCTTGTGTGTGCAATCTAATTGAGACAAAAACACAAATGTAATGGAAATTTATGTTAAGGGCCTAGATGAGTCTGTGAATGAGTGCCAATTGAATCTTCCTTCCTGAATAGTAGTTTAAAGGGATTTATATGATTTTCATGGCACATAGGTGGGAAAAGGCATTAACCAGCACCTTAACCTGGCTATAGGGTCCCAATCCTGCTCAGACTCCAGCTAATATTTTAAAATATGCAAACTATTAAATCTATTTGCGGAGAGCCAGATACAAAGACAACTTGACTGGAGAATAGTGGGCTAGTTTTCCATTTTTAGCTGTCAGGATTTAACCAAGATCAAACTTTTATTTCAAAGGAGCTTTTAAAAATCCCAGGTGTTTTTTTCATAGGCGGGTTTGTGTTCCAGTTGGTGCATTGTTTCTTTTTCCCTTTTCCTTAAGTCTTATTCCTCTAAGTCAGTGGATCTCTATCTTCCTAACACCACGACCCCTTAATACAGTTCCTCATGTTGTGGTGACCCCCAACCATAAAATTACTTTTGTAGATACTTCATAACTCTAATTTTGCTACTGTTATGAATCGTAATGTAAATATCTGACATGCAGTTTGTATTGTCATTCACTGGACCAAATTTGGCACAACTATCTAATACACCCAAATTTGAATACTGGTGGGGTTGAGGGGGGGGGGGTTGATTTTGTCATTTGAGAGTTGTAGTTTCTGGGATTTATCATTAACCTACAATCAAAGAGGATTCTGAACTCCAACAATGATGGATTTGAAACTCTCTTGGCTCACAGAACTCCCATGACCAACAAAAAATATTGGGTGGGTTTGGTGGGCATTGACCTTGAGTTCACCTACATTTGGATAGCACTGTGGACTCAAACCATGATGGATATGGTCCAAACTTGACATGAATTCTCAATATGCCCAAATGTGAACACTGGTGGAGTTGGGGGAGCACCTTGAACCCTACTCATGATAGAATTGGGCCAAACTTCCCATACATAATTCCTGTGACCAACAGAAAATATTTGAGGGATTTGGGAGGAATTGACAGTGATTTAGGGGAGATGTATTTCACCTACATCAGGAGAGCACTGTGAACCCAAACCATGATGGTTCTGGACCAAATTTGGCACAAATACCAGATACGCTGAAATTTGGATACCAGTGGGATTGTGGTGGTAAGAAGGATGGTGGTGGTGGTTGATTTTGTCATTTGGGAATTGTAGCTGTTTGGATTTATAGTTGACATACAAACGTCTGCTCTCCCCTCCCTGCTTGGAGTCTCAAGTGAGAAGATTCACCATCTGTTTCCAAAAAGGAAGAGAAGGACAGGTGAAGAGATCTTCAGCCTTTTCTGCCAAAAGAGTTTCTAAGACCATCAGAAATATGTGTTTCCTGATGGTCTTTGGCAATCCCTCTGAAACCCCCTTTGCAACCTTCCCAGGGGTCCCGACACCCAGGTTGAGAAATGCTGCTCTAGGCAGTGCAGAAAAGCTGTAGTGCGGGTGGGGAAAGGAAAAGGACCACTTAGTAAAGGAGATGTTCTACTGTTCTACTGTTCAGCGGAGGAACATTTCATCTGCAGATACACCTAGGTTCTCTCCAATTCCACCCCTTTCATCCTTAGCAATGCAACCTGAGCCCTGCTACATGCACAATGGAGGACTTCCTTGTGGCAACACCAGAGGCACTCCAAGTGGCCAGATACTGGTCAAAGGACATTTAATCAACTACCAAGTTTGCAAACTTTGTGTTTTTTTATCTATTTGTTTGTTTTGTTCTGTTAGAAAAGTAATACAATGGTCTGGTTGCCCCTGACACGATAAATAAAATCCTTAGCTTTGTAACCCAGCATCTCACCTGTAGACAGTGTTTATAATTTAAGCAAATGGTACGGTTTCAGTGACGTCCAGCAACTGGAACCTGAGACTGAGTTTTGGAGTTAAATCCAAACTATACATATATAACTAATGCACATCTTCACACTTGCCGAATGGGGCTGAGTCATAAATAAGTCACTGTGTTAGCAAGACACATTTGCTCATGTTTCGTCGGAAACCATTAAACAGTGACCTACTTATGCTAACTTTATAATTAACCATTGAGGAGCTGTCTGTGTGCTGTCTGAGCCCTTTGTTGCTGAACAAATATGAGTAATACACTTTTATGCAGCCATTTTACTATTTTTTTCTAGAACATCTAGTACACTGCAGAAGATAAGGAATCAGGACAGGTAGCAATTTTACTCAGCTAGTGTGTCTTGGAGTACATTTTGCTTCACCTAGATGGATTTTCAAAAATGCAGATGAAATATCCTTGAGAAGTTGCCATTTTAGTTCAATCTGTATAATTCAAACTCTTCTCAGTGCTTTTAAAAAAATTATTTGAAAGATGAATATAATTATTTGAGTAATAGGACCTGAAAGAGAGCAGTTTCAGATAGCTTGCTTGTCTAGGGGTAACAAAACCAAACTTTGTATTGGAGAAAAGACTTTTGGGACTACAGTACAGCAGTGTATCTACTATCTATACTTCTAGCTTGCGGTGGGCAAATATGTTTCTGGACTTCATGAGAACTGTATGTGTGTGCCTTCAAGTTGTTTGTTTGTGGACTTCTGGTTGTCCCAGAGAATTCTCTCTCTGTGTGTGTGTGTGCCTTCAAGTCACATGCCAACTTATGGCGACACTATGATTTCCATAGTGTTTTCATAGGCAAATAATACACAGAGGTGGGTTTGCCAGTTTCCTCCTCTGAAATACAGCCTACAGATTCTGTTATTTGTTGGCAATCTCCCATCTAAGTACTAACCAGGGTTGGTTCTGCTTATCTTCCAACAAGATCTGTTGCCTTTATGCTTATATCCTGCCTTTTCTTGAGAAATGGGACTCTATAAGCTTATAGATGCAAAGAAATACTGCAAGGTTAAAATAATAAAACGGCGGCTTTCACTAAAAACAATTTCAAACATAGAATTGAAATGTTAAAAAGCAGTTTAAAAAGCAGTACAAGCAAAACAATGCAGCTTAATCTTAAAAGCCTTGCTTCTACAAATAAAATAATAATCAATCCTCAAAAACCTGTTAGAATAAAATAAGTTTTTGTGTGGGGACAGAAGGCTCATAAGGAGTCTCTTTAGGAAGGAAGTTTAAGGGGCAACCACTGAGAAGACCCTACAAGTCGGCCTATTGAAATTAGTAGAACTTAGGAGGGTAATGGCTATCCTACTGATTTGTGTGGATCTACTTGGATAATTAGATTTTTAAAAAATGCAGTGGTATTGTGTTCGTTCTTACAATTATTTCACTCCACATCATGCTTTCTAGAAATCTGGGATAATAATAATAAAAAAGTTTATTTCTGGGTTGCTGTGAGTTTTCCAGGCTGTATGGCCATGTTCCAGAAGCATTCTCTCCTGACATTTTGCCCACATCCATGGCAGACATCCTCAGAGGTTGAGGATGTCTGTCATAAATGTGGGTGAAACGACAAGAGGGAATGCTTCTGGAACATGGCCATACAGCCTGGAAAACTCACTGCAACCCAGTGATTCCAGCCATGAAAACCTTTGACAACACAACATTTATTTCTATCTTGCTTCTTCTCCCCAGGGGACTCGGGGCAACACTATGATATCCATAGTGTTTTCATGAACTTTTCCTGTACCTACTACCTGCAGTTTTGTTTTTTAAATATTTTATGTGATATTGTTTTATACTCATGTATCATTTATGTTATATACTGTACTGCAGTGTCTTGTTAGCCGCCCCGAGTCCCTTTTGGGAGATGGCAGTGAGATATTAATAAAGTTTATTATTTATTATTATTTATTTTCTGTGTTCCCCTCTCTTGTTATTCTTTCTGGGTACCTTCAACTTATTTCTAACTTCTGGGCACCCCTAAGGTGATCCTATCATGGGATTTTCTGATACTTAGAACATGTGGTTTGGCCAAAATCACCCAATTGGTTTTCATGGGCCAAGTGGGGATTTGAACTGTGGTCTCCAAAGTTGTAGTCCAACACTCAAATGACCATACAATGTAGACTCTGTTTCTTTATTACTCCTCCTCTCTATTTTGATTGCACAGCCTCAAAGCACAATGTGTACCTCCTTATGGGCTTCAAATGTTTAATGTATGAATTTTTAACTGGCTTCAATTGCCGATTGCTAGAGCAACATGTATTTCTGTAACCCTTCCCAATATTTGTAGCTGCTTTGTGTAGCCACCAAGAGCCATTTGCTGAAAAATGGTGCTTCCCACTTCAACTGCCTACAAAATGCAGGGTTTAACATTACCACTCTTTAAAACGAAAGTGCTAGATCTAGCCTTTAGATCCACTAACCCATCTGTACCACAAATTAACAATGAATATTTAAAGCCACTCTCAAGATGCATCTTGTGAAGCTATAAAACCCATCAGAGGATCTTGAATGATTCATTACAATCATTGTCATACTTCTTATTTCTTGCCCTCTGAAGACACTGCTGCAGTCTTTCCTATGATCCAGTAGGTTGGGCAAAGCAATGTAGCAGGAACTTGGGTCCTGAGAGTGAGTTTTAAAAAGGGATTTGTAGCATACATTTGGCAATAGTCCAGTTGCCAGAATCTTGTTTTTTTATGTTTAACTGCAACCCAGCTTTTGCACTTTCTTCTTTCACCTTGATAAGAAGGCTCCTCAGCTTCTCTCTCCTCACTGTCGGCCATCAAAGTGGTATCATTTGCATATCTAAGGTTGTTAATGTTTCTTCCAGCAATTTTAACCCCAGACTTGCATTTTTCAACCCCCACACATTGCATGATGTGTTCTGCTTACAAGTTGAGTAGGTTGGGTGAGAGTATACAACCCTGCCGTACACCTTTCCCAGTCTTGAACCAGTCTGTTGTTCCATGACTGTTGTTCCATGGTCAATTCTTACTGTTGCTACTTGGTCCTTGTACAGATTCCTCAGGAGACAGACAAGGTGATTTGGTATCCCCATACCACCAAGAACTTGCCACAATTTATTATGATCCACAGTCAAAGACTTTAAAATAGTCAATAAAACACAAATAGATGTTTTTCTGCAACTCCCTGCCTTTCTCCATTGTCCAACGGATATTGGCAATTTGGTCTCTTGTTCCTCTGCCTTTTCTGAACCCAGCTTGTACATCTGGCAACTCTCTCTCCATGTATTGCTGGAGTCTTCCTTGCAGGATCTTGAGCATTACCTTACTGGCATGTGAAAAACAATATAAGGAACAAGCATCAGGAACAACCACCAATAGTTTAATTGAAGTCTCACTGTAGGAGGACAGTCTGGTGCAAAGCAAGTTAAAGGTATTTACTAATGAGTAAAGTGCATAAGTGGTAAAGCAGCAAAAGGATAAGAGCAATTACAACTAGATAATTAAGACTTTGGATAGAAAAGCGGTAAGGTGCAAGGACAAGACTTGGGTTATAGTTAAAGCCAGTTGTCCAGGGAATTGTCTAATCAAATGCACAACGGAACAGAACACATAGTGAGTTGTTTAGAGTCTTGGGCAACAAGCAGGATTATGAGGAGGGAAAGGTTGAGTGTTCTTTCCTCAGGTCCTTCCTCTTTAACACTGAAGCAAAAAATTATTTATCTATTTATTTCAGATATTTGTACCTCACCCTTCTCAACCCCAGCTACAATGATTCGATGCTTCCATGTACACATAATAATATACATAATAAAATCCAATAATTACATACAGTTAAAAACATTAAGTCAATTCAATTAAAAATCTGTTTAAATATAACAGCCTGGTGACCTTATCTAAGCCGAATTTTGTGGTTAGAGACTCCATCAAGCTTGTCTGTAGTCCATTTCCATGGCGATTGTCATCATTGTCCTTGTCATTGTCAGTATGAATACCCGAAGGCCTGGTCCCACATCGACTTCTTTCTGAAAGAAAAGAAGGGACATAGATAACCTAATTTCACCGGGGAGCGAATTCCACAGGCGGGGGGCCACCACCAAGAAGGCCCTGTCCCTTGTCTCCGCCAAGCGTGATTGTGACAGAGGCGGGGTTGAGTGCAGGGCCTCCCTAGAAGATCCTAAACTCTGAGGTGGGACGTAGATGGAGATATGTTCAGACAGGTACACTGGGCCGGAACCGTATAGGTTTTTATAGGTCAAGACCAGCACTTTAAATTGTGCTCAGAAATGGACAAAGATGTAAAGCACATTTATAGCCTTTATTGTAGCATACATATTTAAAGGAAAACTGCTTTTGGACTCCACAGAGGATGGAGGTTCTGGGAGTTGTCATTCACAGAGGTGACTATACCATCTTGCAAGCAATGGCCGGCACATCATTTTCTTTTGATGTTTAACAGCTATAACAAAAGAAAAGGGGATTTCTATGTATTCTGTTGGCAGCAGCAGAAGTAGGGTTGTGCATACAACAATGATGCATATTGCAGTTGTGCATTCTACATTTGAGCTGTGCATTGTGATTGTTTTTGAATGTGCACATTGGAATTGCACATCACAGAGCGGCACCCAATCATTGTGTAATATTCTGTATGGAGGATCTTTAGTGTTGGGGAATCATATCCCTACATGCAGATATTTATGCTACTCTGAGATAATGTTGGATTGCAGCCTGTATCCACACTATAAGTAAGTAAGTAAGTAATGTCAGCTTCATAACTGTCATGACTTCCTCATATAAAAAATCATATAGCTGAACTGCTACAGAACTTTAGTGTGTATCTAAGCTGAAGTCTCTTATCAAATTATAAATCCCTGAATTCCATAGTATGAAGGCATGGCATTTAGTCCCATTAGACTAGTATAACTGTTATCCAGGCATCTGTTTCTTGTTTTTGCCATTATATTCTTGTTTATTCTTAGAGCAAACAAATTAGATACGCACACAAGCTTACTCCATGTATGCCAAAATGGGTGACATTTACATAATTATTCTAATACGTTGCAAATAATGTGCCTTGTTCCCAGCTAATAATGGCTACCCTCCAAAGAGTGTGCACGCGCCTTTTCATGTGCACCCGAGAGTAGTGTGTCTGACTCTTTATTTCTCTTGCTGTTTGCGTTGCTTAGCAAACTGGTTTTGATACTCCCCTAAAGGTTCAAAGAGCAGCTTATGCAGCAGTATGTGGGGCTGCTGTTTATGGGGCCAGGGTTTAAAATACATGATATCCACGAAGTTCACTGTGTACCATTCCAGGGATCTTGTTCTAATGTTCTGCCCAAGCAAGGACTGCTTCTTCTTAGCTCTTCTAACTAGCACTTTACAAAATAGTTACCAATCTTTCTGTAGAATGCGGCAAGGCTGGTGCCAGTTGCAAGAGTAAATGTTTTGCCGTTCCTTGCATCCCTTCAACTGTTCGAATCATTGACACTCAAGTGCATTAAGGGATTTTTGCACTGATGGCAAAACCACTGGAAAGGATTGGCTGAGCAGTTTTGAGGTCAGAGTAGGACAGAGAAGAAAGCTCCGCAATGTTTTGATCTCAGCTGAACTACTGCACCCTCCAACATGTGACAGATGAAATCTGGGACCAAACAACTTCAGTGTGTGTTCAATATGGTTAAGCATGTTTATGATAAAGACAAATGGATTAGCAGAGTTGCAGTAGTTTGCTTTTTCCTGAGTTTACTAGGAAGGGCAAGAAACCTCTCTTGTCTCCTCTCCTCTTTGCAGAGTTTTGCAAACTGTTTTTGTACTACTCAATTTGTAGAAGTTGAAGTAAGGCTGGCTAAAGGGGGGAGATGGGAGAAGGAGTGATAAACTAGGGTATTTTAAAAGCAGCCAGAAGAAGTGGGGTGATGAAGAAGGATCAATCAAGACTAACCCAGTCAAACTGGGACAGTTGTAGGGTATCATTTACTGAATCTGTGCAAGTGGTAGAGGTTTCAGTCACTACCTGTATACATCACCACTTCACAAAAATGCTTTCTTCTTAGAAAATTTCTTCTTTTGATAGGAGTAGCTTTCCTGGGAAAAGGCTATGCCATGGTTTGGGATGTCTGCCACCTAGTGACTGAACTGAGTACTCATCAGATGCATTTGAATTAATCAGTTTGCCAGCTAGTTGTTTTAAAAATATTGCACACTCAGAAGGATGGTGATTTGATTAAAATGGAAATGGATGTGTTTTGAAAAATTAATCACTCAAGGGTGCACACTTCTAAAATTTCCTGAGTATCTATACCAAGTTTCAGTTCTTTAGGCCTCACTGTGGTGGCGACATACAGATACACATACATTTTTATTTATTTATTTATTTTTGTGTCAGGAACGACTTGAGAAACTGCAAGTCACTTCTGATGAGAGAAAATTGGCTGTCTGCAAGGATGTTGCCTAGGGGATGCCTGGATGTTTTACCATCCTGTGGGAGGCTTCTCTTATGTCCCCACATGAGAAGTTGAAGCTGACAGACAGGAGCTCACCCCGCTCCCGGGATTTGAACCACTTGCCTTTCGGTCAGCAGTTCTGCCAGCACAAATGTTTAACCCCTTGCACCACCAGAGGCTCGTTTTTATTATAATAGATGACCAAATGGCAAGAGATGACAGGAAATATTTCTCTCTGCAAAATGCAGAGGGTCCCAATTTCAGTGCCTAGCCACTCAAGTTTTCTTCTCTTTTTTGATGCTCCTTTTAGAAAAAAATCAGCTGCAAAAACCTATTCCAGTTTTTAATGCACCTGTACTACTTCTGCCCTTTCTTGTCCCTTTTCTAAGCTAAACGGCCCCCAATGAATGTTGTATAAGAACAGCATGATATTGGCACTATTTTTCACAACAGGTGCACTCTGGGCTGGGGAGCTGGAGCTGACAGAGGGAGCTTTTTGGATTCGAACCTCTGACCTGTCCGTCATCAGTCTTGCCGGCACAAGGTTTAACTCATTGTGCCACCGGGGGCTCAGCAACATCTGAGTACTGCATATTTAGAGTCATTTGGGGTGAACTGTAGAGGTGGTGCAGATATTTGATCTGGATCAGGACCTTGTTAACAGCTTGTTTATTTTAACATGTTGTACTGTGGGTTGTACGCTGTATGTGTATGTGTTAAATGTGTTTGTCAAATGTTTTGATATGGCCAAAGGGCTAATCAATCAACACATTACTAACGATTTCCCACTTCCTCTCCTTTAAATAGTTTTGATCCGGAGGAGGACTCTTATTCCAGGGAAAAGTTTAGTGAGGAATTTTTGGTTTGGAACTTGAAAAGGGCTTTAGGAGTCCAAGTAGATGTTGCACACACACACATGTTGTTGGATCCCTCCTATTCATACATTTATTGATCTTCCAAAGGTAACTGAGGGTGCATCTACACGGCAGGATTAATGCAGTTTTGACACCACGTTAACTACCATGGCTCAATACTATGGAATCCTGGGAGTTTGGTGACGCACCAGCAGGTCAAAGACGACTGTATAAAACTACAACTCCCCTGATCACATAGCATTGAGCCATGGCAGTGTGGCCAAAGTGCATTAATTCTAAATGTATACTTGGACAGAGTTTACAATTTCAGAATCGGGTTGCTGCTTCTGCAGGACTTGCCCTTTTGTATCTCTGATGATTTCACTCTGAATATCTTTCCTTCAGTTGTCTGTAATACACATTAAGCCAATTGGGCCATTGTTTTCCTGGATTCCTTTCTAAGAAGGAATATTTCGTAGGCAAACCTCCAGCCCTCTGATACAGAGGCTTTTTTTCCATGCCAGGAGTGACTTGAGAAACTGCAAGTCACTTTTGGTGTGAGAGAATTGGCCGTCTGCAAGGATGTTGCCCAGGGGATGCCCGGATGTTTTGATATTTTATCATCCTTGTGGGAGGCTTCTCTCATGTCCCCACACAAGTTGCTGGAGCTGATAGAAGGAGCTCATCCACTCTCTTCCCGGATTCGAACCTGTGAATACAGAGGCTGATTTTAGGGACATGCATTCGTGAATTTTATGTAGGCGACCAGCAACTTCGCTCTTGAGTTCTTGGGTAGGTTAGGTGTTCTTTATGGAGCCCCCAGTGGTGCAGTGGGTTAAAGCGCTGAGCTGCTGAACATGCTGACCGAAAGGTCGCAGGTTTGAATCCCAGTAGCGGTGTGAGCTCCCGCTGTTAGCCCCAGCTTCTGCCAACCTAGCAGTTCGAAAACATGCAAATGTGAGCAGATCAATAGGTACTGCTCTAGAGGGAAGGTCACAGCGCTCCATGCAGTCATGCTGGCCACATGACCTTGGAGGTGTCTACGGACAACGCCGGCTCTTTGGTTTGGAAATGGAGATGAGTGCCAACCCCCAGAGTCAGACACGACTGGACTTATTGTCAGGGGAAAACCTTTACCTTTACCTTGGGTGGTCTTTAAGTACCAACATAAATAACTGACAGTTGGGGAATATGACGGCAAATCTATATAAAGTCTTGTTGTCCCACAGCACTTTGGAACAAGACAAAAAAAAGCTGTGGCACATCTGAGTCACTTCCATTTAGGAACATTAAAATGCACAGCACTATAGCTATTTTGAACAGGGTCCCATTATCACGGTAGGTAGGCTGCTCTTCCCCCTTTCAGCTGTGAAAGTTGCTTTAATTTTATTTATTTTTTGAAAGGAGAAAGGAAGAAATGAGATCCCAGATTAGCAACAGGTACTTGTCACACCTTCTCCCCTGCCTTAATTAACATTTTGTGCTTTGCAAAGAAAGGAAAAAGAAGGGAGAAAAAACCATCTTGGCTTGTTCTCCTTTTCACCTGTCAGGAGGCTGGCAGCTTCTGAGCAAATACATCTCCAGCCACCTTCTTCTTTTTGAGTATTCATTTAACCCGAAGACAACAAGAAGGGAAGGTCGCAACGGTGAAATTCAGTTTATAATAGTGTTGCCAGGTTTTCAAAACAGCAATAAAAGGCAGTCAAAATTCATGACTTTCAAAGCTGACAGTCAGGCAGGCGCTATAAACAAGTTCGTGTTTTACCAACATGCCAAGAGTGTATCTACATTGCAGAATTAATGCAGTTTGACACCACTTCCACTGCCATGGCTGAATGCTAGAGAATAATGGAAGTTGTAGTTTTGCAAGGTATTTACCCTTCTCTGCCACAGAGTGCTGGTGCCTCACCAAACTACAAATCCCAGCATTGAATCCACATCAAATGAAAGTATACATTTCACTTCATATAGCCTTATTATGACAAATGTCCTTTGACCAGAAGCTGGCCACTTGGAGTGCCTCTGGTGTCGCTGTGAGCAGGTCCTCCTTTGTGCATGTGGCAGGGCTCAGGTTGCATTGTAGGAGGTCTGTGGTTTGCTCTACTCCACACTCGCGTGTTGTGGACTCCACTTTGTAGCCCCATTTCTTAAGGTTAGCTTTGCATCCCGTGGTGTCAGAGCTCAGTCTGTTCAGCACCTTCCAGATCAATGCCAAGTTTTTAAAGTTTAATGTATTGTTGAAGGCTTTTATGGCCAAAATCACTGGGTTGCTGTATATTTTTTGGGCTGTATGGCCATGTTCCAGAAGCATTCAGTCCTGACGTTTCACCTGCATCAATGGCAGACATCCTCAGAGGTTGTGAGGTCTGAAAACAAACTTTTAAAAGTTTGTTTGTGTTTTTAAATACATGTTAACTGTACCCCCAACTTGCTTCTGACATGAGAGTTAAGTAAATAACTTCATATAGTCAAGTAGTAAAGGTAAAGGTTTCCCCTTGACATGAAGTCTAATTGAGTCCAACTCTGAGAGGTGATGCTCATCCCCATTTCTAAGCTGTTGTCAATAGATGCCTCCAAGGTCATGTGGCCAGCATGACTGCATGGAGTGCCGTTACCTTCCCGCCAGAACGGTACCAATTGATTTACTCACATTTACATGTCTTCAAACTGCTAGGTTTCTAGAAGCTGGGGCTAACAGCAGCAGCTCACCTTGCTTCCCGGATTTGAACCACCAACCTTTCGGTCAGCAAGTTCAGCTGCTCAGCTGTTTAACCCGCTGCGCCACTGGGGGCTCAAAATATTACACAAGTATTTCTCTGTAAAACCAACATATTGCCAACATTCCTAAGTTTCTGCCTTTATAAAAGGTCCACATGTCAAAATACTGTATAGGATTTTTTTTTTTTGGGGGGGGGGGGCGGTGACATCTTTTTAGTTTATATTAAAAGAATCTCAAAATAGGGGACTTTCCCCCTAATAAGGGAGATCTACTCATCTTATAAGGAGCAAACCTTCTGGTCTCTGGGCCTGGGTGCATCTACATAGTAAAATTGATTCGGTTTGATACCACTTTAACTGCTGTGGCTCAATGATATCGAATCATGGGAGCTTTAATTTGGCGAGGCACCAGCAATCTTTGGCAGATTAAGACTAAATGTCTTGTAAAACTGCAACTGTCAGGATTCCATAGTAATGAACCATGACAGCTGAAGTGATGTCAAACTGGATTAATTCTGCAGTGTAGATGCACCCAATTATATGGATGTTTTCCCAGTTTATTTCCAGAATCAAGCTACATTTCCTCGTCACTTTTTTTTGCAGTTGACATCCTAGCTCCAAGGCATGCACAGAGTTCCTTCTGTCCTCCCAAGAAAACAAATTAATGTATGTGTATGTAAGGTAGTTTAATGGGTATCTGTATAGCTTTTTAAACCGTACTCAAGATGTATTGTCGAAGGCTTTCATGGCCGGAGTCACTGGGTTGTTGTAGGTTTTTCCGGGCTATATGGCCATGTTCTAGAGGCATTTTCTCCTGATGTTTTGCCTGCATCTATGGCAAGCATCCTCAGATGTAGTGAGGTCTGTTGGAACTAGGAAAAAAGGGTTTATATATCTGTGGAATGACCAGGGTGGGACAAAGGACTCTTGTCTGCTGGAGCTAGGTGTGAATGTTTCAACTGACCACCTTAATTAGCATTTGATGGCTTGGCAGTGCCTGGGGGAATCTTTTGTTGAGAGGTGATTAGATGTGCCTGATTGTTTACACTCTGTTGTTTTGCTGTTGTAATTTTAGAGTTTTTAAATATTGGTAGCCAGATTTTGTTCATTTTCATGATTTCCTCCTTTCTGTTGAAATTGTCCACATGCTTGTGGATTTCAATGGCTTCTCTGAGTAGTCTGACATGGTGGTTGTGAGAGTGGTCCAGCATTTCTGTGTTCTCGAGATGCTGTTTCGTTTTGAAAGACTTAAAAGGATTTATTTATTTATCGTGTCATCAGCAACCATTGTATCACAATTTTAACAGAGCAAAACAAACACACAAATTAAAAAGAAAAAGGAAAAAAAACACACAGATTTTGCAAATTTGGTATTTGGTTAAATGTCCTTTGACCAGTATCTGGCCACTTGGAGTGCCTCTGGTGTTGCTATAAGAAGGTCCTCCATCGTGCATGTGGCAGGGCTCAGGGTGCATTGCAGCAGGTGGTCAGTGGTTTGCTCTTTTCCGCACTCACATGCCGTGGATTCCACCCTGTAGCCCCATTTCTCAAGGTTGGCTCTGCATCTCGTGGTGCCAGAGCGCAGTCTGTTCAGCGCCTTCCAAGTCGCCCAGTCTTCTGAGTGCCCGGGGGGGGGGGGGGGAGTCTCTCATCGGGTATCACCCATGAATTGAGGTGCTGGGTTTGGGCCTGCCACTTTTGGACTCTCGCTTGCTGGGGTGTTCCAGCGAGTGTCTCTGTAGATCTAAGAAAACTATGTCTTGATTTGAGTCGTTGACGTGCTGGCTGATACCCAAACAGGGGATGAGCTGGAGATGTCTCTGCCTTGGTCCTTTCACTATTGGCTGCTACTTCCCGGCGGATGACAGGTGGTGCAATACCGGCTAAGCAGTGTAATTTCTCCAGTGGTGTGGGGCGCAGACACCCTGTGATAATGCGGCATGTCTCATTAAGAGCCACACCTACTGTTTTGGTGTGGTGAGATGTGTTCCACACTGGGCATGCATACTCAGCAGCAGAGTAGCATAGCGCAAGGGCAGATATTTTCACTGTGTCTGGTTGTGATCCCCAGGTTGTGCCAGTCAGCTTTCGTATGATGTTGTTTCTAGTGCCCACTTTTTGTTTGATGTTCAGGCAGTGCTTCTTGTAGGTCAGAGCACGGTCCAAAGTGACTCCCAGGTATTTGGGTGCGCTGCAATGCTCTAGTGGGATTCCTTCCCAGGTAATCCTCAGAGCTCGGGATGCTTGTCTGTTGTTAAAGTGAAAGGCGCATGTCTGTGTTTTAGATGGATTAGGGATCAGTTGTTCCCTAATCTTAAAAGGAAACCCACACAGATACATTCTTATCTTCTGTTTATGTTCATCCAACCCCGACGAGCTGTCCCTTTAAGAAAAGGGCCTGTCCCTTTAAGACAAGGTTTCGCTCTCCCAGCCAGGACTTTCCCCGTCTCGCTTGTCAAGGATACCTTTCAGTCCGCCGGCCCGCCCTCCGCGCCTTGGCCGGCCAATCCAAAGTTCGAATTCTTCAGGTGGAAGCTTCCCATTGGCGGCGAGGGGAGCTCATTAGCATGAGGCGCGGGAGAAAGGCTGGGCTCAGCTGCCTGTGTGCGCGGAGGGGGAAAAGGGAGCAAGTCACGTGGTGCGGTGTCTGCAAAGGCAGACGCAGTTCATTAGCCAGGCAATCAGCGTGGCTGGAGGGAGGGAGGGGGGCTAGGGTTGGTGGGGGGCGGCTGCTGACCTTAAGTTGACCCGATGCTATCACAAAAGCACAAACAGCTTCTCCTTCTGTCTCTCTCTTTCTCTCTCCCTCCCCCCGCCCCATTTAAAGGGACAGACCTAGCATTTGTTCCATGGGGGCTGCATTCAGACTTTTGTCTATTCAGCAAAGAGGGGGGAGTTTGGGGGGTTGGGGGTTGGAAAGGCAATTCCCCTCTAAACATCCTTTGTTTCCCAGGCAGGGCTCTGAAGTTCACGGGTGGGTCTTAGGTTCTCACTTTATTTAATGCGAAAGGGTGCCATTTGGCCTGGCTGCCCCCCCCCCTGCAAATACAGAAATATAGGTAATTTCTCTACCTGTAATTCATTAAGGTGCAGATGCATTGCCCCAATTAATCCCCCCCAAAAAGTTGAGGGGTGGTTTTTTTGCATTTTTTTTTTGCAATTTTTGTAATATTGCCTTGGTATAGGACATCCCAGTGGATATTAAAATTCATGGATGATCAAGTCCCATTATTTGCAATACAGTAACAAAATAGTGTCTCATATTCAAAATAGCAAAATCAAAGTTTGTTGCCTGGAAAAAAATAATTGGGAATAATCCCATTAGTGTCTCATATCTAAAATAACAAAATCAAAGTTTGATGTATTGTCGAAGGCTTTCATGGCCGGAATCACTCAGTTCTTGTGGGTTTTTCGGGCTATATGGCCATGTTCTAGAGGCATTTCTCCTGACGTTTCGCCTGCATCTATGGCAAGCTTCCTCAGAGGTGAGGTCACCTCTGAGGAAGCTTGCCATAGATGCAGGCGAAACGTCAGGAGAAATGCCTCTAGAACATGGCCATATAGCCCGAAAAAACCCACAAGAACTGAGAGAAAATCAAAGTTTGTTGCCTGGAAAAAAAATAATTGTGAATAATCCCACTAGTGTCCCATACATAAAATAGCAAAATCAAAGTTTGTTGCCTGGAAAAAAATTGGGAATAATCCCACTGGAGCATTGCAGCACATCCAAATATCTGGGAGTTACCTTGGACCATTCTCTGACCTACAAGAAGCACTGCTTAAATATCAAGCAAAAAGTGAGCACTAGAAACAATATCATACAAAAGTTGACTGGCACAACCTGGGGATCACAACCAGACACAGTGAAGACATCTGTCTTTGTGCTTTGTTACTCTGCTGCTGAGTACGCATGCTGAAGTGTGGAACACATCTCGTCACGCTAAAAAGTGGATGTGGGTTACCATTAAACAGTGACATGTTGCATTATCACAGGATGTATGCACCCTACACCACTGGAGAAATTACACTGTTTAGACAGTATTGCACCTCCTAACATCTGCTGGGAAGTAGCAGCCAATAATGAAAGGACCAAGGCAGTGACATCTCCAGCACATCATCTGTTCGGATATTAGCCAGCATGCCAATGCCTTAAATTGAGAAATAGTTTTCTAAGATCTACAGAGATAACTTGCAGGAACATCTCAGCAAGCAAGAGACCAAAAGTGGCAGACAAAAACCCGGAACCTCAATCTATGGCTGATACCAAATGAGAGACTCTCTCCTGGGCACACAAAAGACTGGGCAACTTGGAAGGTGCTGAACAGACTGCACTCTGGCACCACGAGATGCAGAGCCAACCTTAAGAAATGGGGCTGCAAAGTGAAACCCATGACATGCGCTTGCAAAGAGCAAACCACAGATCACCTATTACAATGCCCTGCCATATGCACAATGGAGGACCTTCTTATAGCAACACCAGAGGCACTCCAAGTGGCCAGCTACTAGTCAAAGGACATTTAATATAATGCTAAGTTTCTAAACTTTGTGATTTTTGAAATACATTACAACTGTACTCTTGGTTCGTTCCTGATATGATAAAATAAATAAATAAATAGGGAATACTTTCAAGCCATTAATGGTTGAATCTGCGTATCTATAATTAAGATGTGAATAAGATGTGCAGGTGAAATGTTCCAATTAACACTCCCCAACAAGTTCTGAGCTGCTGAAATTGCTGAACGGAAGGTTGGTGGTTCGAAAACATGAGTAGATAAATAGGAATCACTCTGGGAGGAAGGTAATGGCACTCCCTGCAGTCATGCCGGCCACATGACCTTGGAGGTGTCTACAGACAATGCTGGCTCTTTGGCTTGGAAATGGAGATGAGCACCCCCACCCCCTTCACAGAGTCAGACACAACTAGACTTAATGTCAAGGGGAAACCTTTACCTTTAGAGTAGATTCGCATTTAACCAGAACTCAAGCAACTGGCAAAAAATTGAAGAAATAATTAAATAAAAATTCAAATAAAAACAATTATATCATGCAGTGTATTTATTTATAATACAATAACATTTTTATAATATAGTAAGGCTTTGTTAAATTAAGTTGTCTTTTCTCTATTTCAATATTGACATGAAGGCAATACAGATTATGGTATGATATAATCTAAGTTAGGAGACCCTGTGTGGTGCAGTGGGTTAAACCCTTGTGTCAGCAGGACTGCAGACCAAAAGGTCGGTGGTTCGAATCCAGGGAGCAGGGTGAACTCCCATTTGTCAGCTCCAGCTTCTCATGCAGAGACATGAGAGAAGCCTCCCACAGGATGGTAAAACATCCAGGCGTTCCCTGAGAAACGTCCTTGCAGGCGGCTAATTCTCTCACACTAGAAGTGACTTGCAGTTTCTCAAGTTACTCCTTAGATGAAAAAAAGGTTAGGTCTATTTTTAATGGTAATTCTCAAGCAACCAGAAACTGAATATGGACTTGCAAAAGTTGCCTACTTTGACTATGTGGTGACTAGAAATTCTGTAGATGCACATATGTTGTTGAACTACTGGTAGATCTAGCCCGCATGAAGAGTGATGAGGTATAATGCTAACAGTAGTTCAACAGCATCCAGAATGCCAAAGGTCCCCTGGCCTCTCTTATAGACGTCATATAATATTAGGTTTTTTTTACTCTGCCTTTCAAATTAAAAAAATATCAGCAAGGACAAGATCTTCAGTTTAGAACAGCAAAATCCCTGGTTAGAAACACCACCTCCCCCTGGAACCACTCCAAGGGGCCATGACTCAGTTTGACCCATCTACCTCCCTCCACTCAAGATTCCCTTGTGTAGATTTCATTTCTTATGCTGAAGAGATCCTGGAACTGAGATGACTATTTTATAATAAGATGCTTCAAGGGCAGGAAACTTGCTCAGTGGCAGAATGCCAGGTGCAGAAGTATGCCAGATGCTGAATGCCAGTGGTATGGATGCCAGATGCAGAAGATCCAAGATCCAGTCCTTTGCATCTCCAGTTGAAACAATCAGTTGATAAGTGATGTCAAAGACCTTTGTCTGAGAACTCAGACAGTGCCTGCCAGTCAGAGAACAACTGACAAATGGTCTAACTTTGTATAAGGCACCTTTCCAATTCCAAAGCTGAAGCATTAATGATTTATTAAAGAAAGCTGTTCATATTTTATATAGATGAGTAAAAGCTTCTGACCTTAAAACCAACTGTTCTTATTCAAGGTATATACTACCTGTGCAAAGAGATTTAGACCAAAGGGTTTCACACACGTTTGGGACACAGTGTTGTAGGTGTAAGGTAAAGGTAAAGGTTTTCCCCTGACATTAAGTCCAGTTGTGTCCGACTCTGGGGTGTGGTGCTCATCTCCATTTCTAAGCCAAAGAGCTGGTGTTGTCCGTAGACACCTCCAAGGTCATGTGGCTGGCATGACTGCATTGAGCGCCGTTACCCTTCCACTGGAGCAGTACCTATTGATCTACTCACATTTGCATGTTTTCAAACTGCTAAGTTGGCAGAAGCTGGGGCTGACAGCGGGAGCTCAAGCTGCTCCCTGGATTCGAACCTGCAACCTTTCAGTCAACGGGTTCAGCAGCTCAGCGCTTTAACCCACTGTACCACTTGGGGGCTCCCTGTTGTGGGTGTAGCAGACAGCTAATGTGGAATTGTAATTTGCATGTTGCTGTAGGTAAAGGTTCAAATTCCTGGTTGGCCAACTGAGCAATCCTAGAATCATAGAGATCTCGTGGGCCATCCAGTCCAACCCCCTTCTTGAAGATAGGGACCACATTGGCCCTACTCCGATCTGGTGGGACTTCTCCTGTTCTCCAAGAACTCTCAAAGATGATTTCCAGTGGTTCCGAAATGATTTCCGCTAGTTCCTTCAGCACTCTTGGGTGTAGTTGATCTGACCCTGGGGACTTGAATTCATTTAGAACCCAACTGCCACTTGAGTTCAGACCCAGGAAGCAAACACTCACTCCACAATCACTCACTAATTGATGACCTGAAACTGCCAATCACTGCTGGCTGACTAATTTAGCCCCACCTTCAGAACAAAACAAACACTCAGAGCTGCTAGCCTTAAACTACAGGAGTCAAGCACACACTCAGATTTCTAATGCACTCTAAGACAAGGCTTACCTGAAGCAGAGGGAGCAAAGATGACTTCTTTCTTCCTCAACCTTTGTGGGAACCCAACTGCCACTTGAGTCCAGAACCTGGCTTATACAGCTTCAACAGGAAGCAAGCACTCACTCCACAATCACTCACTACTTGCTGACCTGGAACTGTCAATCACTGCTGACTGACAATTTTAGACTCGCCTTCAAAACAAAAGCAAATCCTGAGCAAATCATATTCTCCCAACACCAAAAAATTGTGATTGGAGTCCGTTGGAGTCACCATAACTTGGAAATAACTTGAAAGCACACAAGCTGCAAATGCCATCATGAAATAGTCTCCAAGTAGGTGTACCTATTTATGCAATGGTTGTTTCAAGGTTGTTTCGCACCTAGACAGGACTCTCTTTTGAGTTTCCGCCTTTGGATATTGTATAGAAAAGAATACAGTTTTCCTGAACAGTTTGCCCTAATGTTTTGGAGGAGAAACATATATATCGTATTGAAATGAGTGACTGTATGTTTCAGTATTCAGAACCAGTCCCCACCTTGAGCAAGTTGCTTATGTTTTAGCCTCCTCAATTTCCCAGTGAAATAGCCATTGTACATAGAGCCAATGTGGTCTAGTGGTATGAATATTGGTCTAGGACAGTGGTTATCAACTTTTGGGTCCCTAGGTATTTTGACCTACAACTCCCAGAAATACCAGCCAGTTTACCTGTTGTTAGGATTTATGAGTTGAGGGCAAAAACATCTGGGGACTCATGGGTTGAGGACCACTGGTCTAGGACTCTGGAGGACCAGGTCAAATCCTTGCTCAGGCATGGAAAGCCACTGGGCAAGTTACAATCACATAAACTCAATTGAAGGCCATGACAAATCTTGTCAAGATAAGTTCACCTTAGGGTCCCATAAGTTGAAAACAACAAAAAAGGCACACAATAACAATAAACTTGGGGCATTAAAACTGGAACTTTGGGGGATGTAGCTTAGCTATGTACTGCACACCTTTCAAGCAATTTAAAATCCTTTCTCTTTTCCTTATACTTTATGTCACATAAAGTCTATAGCAATATAAATCTTCTCTTAGAGAAATTTTGCAACTTCCCCTATGTTCTATAATTTATAGGTGGTCCATCACTAATTATTAAACAGATAGTCAAAGATGATGTAAGGTAGGTTTCATAGAATCATACAGTTGGAAGAGAAATATGGGCCATCAAATCTAACTCACTGCTCAATAAAGGATCTCCAGCTATGGTATTCCCAGCAGATAGTTCTCCCAACTCTTTTTGAAGACACCTAGATAAGGATTTCCCATCACTCTCTAGACCAGTGGTTCCTAGCCTTTGGTCCTCCAGTTGTTTTGGACTTCAACTCCCAGAAATCCCAGTCAGCTAACCAGCTGTTAGGAATTGTGGAAGCTGAAGTCCAAAACTCCTGGAAGAGCACAGGTTGAGAACCTCTACTCTAGACAATCAATTCCGTTGTGTATTCCTTTTGTTGTCAAGCAGATTCTTCTAATGTTCAGTTGAAACCTATCCTCCAGTAACATGAAAACATTAGCTCCGGTTTTAACCTCTGAGACAGCAGAGCACAACTGTGCTATTCCAGAATTTTAACAAAAAACACACAAAAGGCAAACATATCTATAAAATATAAAATATAAGAAAAATGCCATCTTGGGAATAGAGAGGGGAAAGATGGAAAGGAATCTCACCCCCTGGCTTCACTTTATTGCCAGCATGCTGCCAAAGAAGTGGGAGGACTCATTGCACTAAGGTAGGGAATGGTAATGTCACGTGTTTGCCACTTATTGATAGATTTTAACCATTAATACCTAGGGAATGGAGGTTTACTGAGAAGAGGCAGACCTCTCCGTTGTGCGATAGGTGATGATCCATCTGAAATGCCAATTTGCTTGCTTTATGTGATAAAATTCATGCCCCCCCCCCTCCTTTGACTTTTTTGAAGAGATAGACAATGCTCACTCTTCTCCAATCCTCTGGAACCTCACTCATTCTGAAAAAAATATCCAAAATGATGATAAGTGGTTCTGCAAGTTTCTACAGTACCTGGGATGCAGTTCATTTCAGCCTGCAAATTTGAACACAGTTAGGTTAAATTGGTGACTAAATCCTTATCAACCTTGATTTAGAACTTGGATTCCTTTGCAAGGCTTCTGCTGATGGAAGCACACAGTCTTCTTTTTAGGGGAAAAATGAAGCGAAATAGGGATTGAGCATTTCATTGTGATCTGTTAGCATTTACCATGCTTACTGAGGTGACGTCCCACCATCTCCATCATTCTCTTGCTTTGAACATATTTGAAAATCCCCTTTTCGTTGCCCCTTTTTTGTCCAACCAAGCTCAGCTCATTCTGAGCTTTAGCTTTCCTTGCTCTGTTCCTGGATGCTTCGGCTACATGTTTGTGTTCTTACTTGGTGATGTGTCCTTCCTTCCATTCTTTGTACCTATTTTTCATTTTGATGTTCTCCTTGAGTTCACTGTGCAGTCACATGGCTTTTTCAAGTGTTTCTTCTTCATAGACCAGGCTGTAGCACAGCTAGTTAGTAGCCAGCTGCATTAAATCACTACTGACCAAGAGGTCATGAGTTTGAAGCCAGCCTGGGTCGGAGTGAGCTCCTGACATTAATAGTCTAGCTTGCTGTTGATGTATGCAGCCTGAAAGACAGTTGCATCTGTCAAGTAGGACATTTAGGTACCACGTTATGTGGGGAGGCTGATTTAACTAATTTGCAACACCATAAAACCTCCCAGCAGTGTAAGAATGAGGAAGTTCTCCATCAAGGACTCGGTGTCATAAGTGGACAGTGAAATGATAGCTCCCCATGTGGCTGGAATCGAGCATACCCTCATGAAGCCAGAAAGCTGGAATGTTAAATTGCCTCTGTGTCTGTCTATATATGTTGTATGTCTAATGGCATTGAATGTTTGCCATGTATATGTGCATTGTAATCCACCCTGAGTTTGCTGCAGGGTGAGAAGGGCGGAATATAAATACTGTTAATTAATTAATTAATTAATTAATAGAATCACAGAGTTGGAAGAGAGACCACACGGGCCATCTAGTCCAACCTCCTGCCACGCAGAAAAGTACAATCAAAGCACCCCAACAGATATCCATCCAGCCTTTGTTTAAAAGCCTCCAAGGAAGGAGCTTCCACCACCTTTCAAGGCAGAGAGTTCCACTGTTGAACAGGTTCAATTGTACTTTTAGCAGTTCCTTCTTCATGAAATCCCACCCATGGTGGGTGTTTTTTCTTTAGCATCTCTAGCCATGGAATTCTGTCAAGTATTTCCCTGAACTTGGTAACATAAGCTTTCCCAAAATCCAAGGTTCATGTTTCCATTCAAAGTGAACAGATGCAACATATGAGCCTAATTATCTTGGGGGCTTGAAAGTGGAGGTGAACACCTGAGGCACGTCCCTTTAATTAATAAAAGGGATATCATTTGGAGCGGCACATGCTCAGCAATTTATTTTTGTTTAGAGGGCTTCTAAGTATCATCGTCACTTTGGAGTTGTTGCTATGGTGATTAGGTTTGGCTGGAAGAACTGAAATTTAAACCTGGAGCGCCTTGGTTTCCTTAAGTTATATATTCCTAAATTAAACGGGAAGACAAGAGTTTCTTTGCTTGTTCGGTAATAATATTGCCGCCTTGACACATAACGATATGGCAGGATTCTTGGTTCATTGATCTTGCTGTTCTATCTTGTGATTCTATTATTACAATAGCATAACTGGCTACCACTCCCTTAACCATTCAAAATATTAGTATATGTACTGTGGAACAGACTTTCACCAGTCTGTCTGAAAGAAACCATATAATTCTAAGGGATATAAGATCTTACTGGCCCATCTCTCAGTGATTTGGCACCATTGGGGACATATTTGGTAGGAACATCAAGACTTTGGAAGACTCCATCTCTGCTGTCCTTTCTCTAAGGCTGAATCAACACTATAATCCAGTTTCAGAATGTGGATTATCTGCTTTAAAGTGGATTATATGAGTCTACACAAACAGGAGGGCGGCATTTTTGGCTTTTGGAAGTGGATTTCACACCTTTAGGAAGGAAAATATTTTGACTATTTGGCAAACTGAGGAAACAGACTGCACCCTCACACCCCAATATTACCCTCCAGGCCCGTAGCCAGGATTTCGTTTTGGGGGGGGGGGGGAGCTAAAAAGTTTTCGGGGGGGGGGGGCTAAGTTTTGGGGGGGGGCTGAGTCTGAGTGAAAGAGGGTCTACCCTAGCAAACCTTTTGTATCATTACCCCAATACCCCCATGCATATGGGATATATTGAGTATGGTGATCAGATCATGATATGAATAAACATAACAGTTTAAATAATGCACCAGTAAGGCCTTTTCGCGAACCACCATGAGAATTTCGGGGGGGGGGGGGGGCTGAAGCCCCTCAAGCCCCCCCCCCCCCCCCCGGCTACATGCCTGTTACCCTCCCACGCATCGCCACCCATCCCAAACCCCAACAGCAAAAACACACAAGTGGCTACAAGGCAACCAGCCAGGCAGGCAACAGCCCTTCTCCCGGTCCTGGTCCTCTGCTGCCCCTGCTCTTCTTCCACACCAAAAGCAACAACACACAAGCAGCTGCAAGGCAGGCAGGCGACAGCCCTGCTCCCAGCCCTTCTCGTCCAACCACTCTTCTTCCAACCTCCCTTCACAACCTCCCTTCCCTTTCTTTTTCCCCTACCCTTCCCGGGCTCACAATGAGCCTCTGAGCCATATGCTGCCCTTTATATAGTGCAATAGCGGCTGTACTGAAACCCTGCCCCTCCCCTCCCCAAAACTTCTCCCCTCATTGGCTGGGAGGCAAGCATTCCAGCAGGCAAGCGGCTTGCCTCCAAACGCTTCCTGAGTCGGAACACTTCCTGAGTCAGAAGAAAACTGGCGAGAGAAGCTTTGGGAGGGCAAAGGGACTTCTGGTTTCCGTAAAAACTTCAAAATTGCTTCAAAAGGTATTTTTTCCGACTTTATTCCGAATTTCGAAGATTCTGATGGTACCTAACCATGCCTAGTAATTAGCTCAAAGTCACCTAGTCTCTTGTGTGTAGGTGCCATCAAGTTGCTTGTTGACTTACAGTGACCCCAAAAATTACATAGGGTTTTCTTAGGCAAGGAATACCAAGAGGTTAGGTTACCAGTTCCTTCCTCTAGCATTATAGCCTATAGCACTTGAGGTTCATTGGCAGTCTCCCATCCAAATACTAACCAAGGCTGATCTTGCTTAGCTTCCAAGATCAAACAAGATGGTATTTAGGTCTGCAAATAGCCTCGCCTTGGTTTTCTCAGTCCTAGCCCAATATCCTTGATTCTTGTTTGCTGTGTGAATTGTCAATGACTCAGCTGGAATGGACTTGCTCACACACATGACTGTTACGCAGAGGACCAATTTCTCTTTTTCTTGGAAGCCACAAAACTAAAACGTTCACATCAGTGCAGGCATGTGATTGGAATAGACAGAGAACTGAAGACAGTGTATGTGATTCTGATGTAAACTGACTACTACATCAAGTCTGAAAAACAAATAAATATTGTCTTCTAGTTTATTTAATTATTTAAAAAAGAAACATTGTTTGAAAAAAATAAGACTGATCGCCCCGCTGAAGTTGTGTCCAGACTTTTGCCATTATTGTGGTAAATTAACCATTGCCAAAAGTAACACAAAAAAGATGAGAAAGTCAAGAACATAAATGCCATGTTCACTTTAATAAAATCACAAGTTATTGTAATGCTGATACATTAAGGTAAAGGTAAAGGTTTCCCCTGACATTGTCCGACTCTGGGGGGTGGTGCTCATCTCCATTTCTAAGCCAAAGAGCCAGCATTGTCCGTAGACACCTCCATAGTCATGTGGCCAGCTTTACCTACTTAAGCGATCCCGCGTAGCTAAAGGATGATCTCTTTCCCTGTCCTCCAACATTCCATTTTCCATTCTTGAGTTCGGAGTAGAGCATCTGCTTTGGGAGATGGTGATCAGGCATTCGGACAACTTGGCCAGTCCAGCAGAGCTGATGGCGGAGGACCATCGCTCCGATGCTGGTGGTCTTTGTTTCTTCCAGCATTTGTCTGCCTGCCTTCCCAAGAGATTTGCAGGATTTTTCGGAGGCCACACTGATGGAATCGTTTTATGAGTTGCATGTGATGTCTGTAGATAGTCCACGTTTCGCAGGCATATAGCAGGGTTGGGAGGACAATAGCTTTATAAACAAGTACCTTGGTATCCCTACAGATGTCCTGGCTCTCAAACACTCTGTTCATTCGGAAAAATGCTGGACTCGCAGAGCTCAGGTGGTGTTGTATTTAAGTGTCAATACTGACTTTTGTGAAGAGGTGGCTGCCTAGCATGTGGCCAGCATGACTGCATGGAGCGCTGTTACCTTCCCACAGAAGTGGTACTTATTGATCTACTCACATTTCCATATTTTCGAACTGTTAGGTTGGCAGAAGCTGGGGCTAACAGCAGGAGCTCACTCCACTCCCCAGATTCGAACCACCAACCTTTCAGTCAGTACGTTCAGCAGCTCAGCGGTTTAACCTGCTGCACCACCATTAGATAGGCGAAAACCTAACATTTTGCAAAACCTGGGGAAATTTGCTCGGAGTCTATAGAACTAAAACAAGTAATTTTTCTGGTCATGTTTAAAGAAAACTTTAGTATCAAGAACTTTACATTTTAAAATCATTTTTCAGTTTAATAAGAACGAGGAATGTTTGTGGGGGAGTATGCGACTTCATCCTAGAAGGCACACATTCATTTGATTTTGAAAAACAGAAAGAGCCCTAACAAAATCTGAAGCGAGAAGTCTTTTCTTTCTGCATTTTTTTTGTAGAGTTGATACATCTAATACATTGCCAATGTTTCCAAGGAAACTAATATGCCCCTGTACTTTCTCAAAGCCCATGTTAAAACAATTCAGAACTTTATCTTGAGTTCTGTTTTTTTGGAGGAAGGTTTCATCTGACAGAGTTTAATTAAAATTATTGTTCTGATACACACACACTACACATATATGCTAGAGTTGTATCTGATGTCTCACCAAATAAATCTGAGTGGATTATTTTAATTACAAAGTAAATGCGTTTTTGCAGCATTGCAAGGGGATGGTGGAAAATGTGCTATTAAATCTTTATGGCAAAGTGAGTCCTCTGTATCCGCTGGGTTCGGTTTCCAGAATCTTCCTGTGGATGCTAAAATCTGTGGATGCTCAAGCCCATTATATAAAATGGTGGTGCAAAAAGTTGCATTATATAAAATGGCAAAAAAAACCCTAATGAATGCAGAAGAGAGCCAGGGAATCTTTGAAATGATGGGGGACTATAGCAGCCAGGGCATGTCTACCTATTAGCACAATGCTCTTAACATCCAGAACTACAGTAGCCCATTCCATATTCAATCTGGCAATGCAAACATACGCCTCATGATTGATGGGAAAAGTCTCTAGAAGAATGCTAACCGCCTTCCAGTGATCATGATTAGAAAGCTCCATATAACTTAAACGATATAAGTAAATGGGGCAAAAGCAGAATGCATGCAACTGGCCTCCTTCACACTTTGAAGTTTTCAACACTTGTGCAGGATTTACATCTCCCTAGTCTTGCCACTTTTAAATGTCTGTGTGTGAAGTCTTGGCACTGCCTTCTCCTCTCCTCTCCTCTGCTTTAGTTCCCCCTGCTTATAGGCCTTCCCGATAGTGCAGAGACATTCCTTTATATTAGTTTTTGGGTGGAGCTTAAAGTCCCCCCACAGGCCAGTCTTAGTTGGTCTATTCCATTTAGCTGTATAGAGCTCTTTTGCTGGATTCCTCCCTTTTCTACAATCACTAGAGGCTTGGAGCATTGTCTGTTAATCATAGGCCAAGCAATCAAAAAACAAGCATTCTTAGCACCTGTGCATTTAGCAGTATTATTATACCAAGAATCCAAAGGACATCAGAAGCTTTTGGCCAGCCTAAGCTTCACAGGAGAGAAGATTAAGACAGTTTGTAAGCAACAGCTTATAATCCATCACTTTGCACCAGAAACAAGAAAGACTTTCAGAGACCCCAGAAAGATGACTGCAACCAGCAAAATCTCATTTTGTAATGTATTGTTTTAAGCTACCTTAAGTTGTAATATATTGTTTTAAGTTACCTTATGATAGTTCCGGGTGGAGTTAACCCTTTATTAATCTTGTTTCAGTAAACTCATTTTGGTTTTTCACCATGCCTAAAGTGCCTCTGTCTACTAAGGATCTTCATCTTAACAGAAGGTATACAGATAGCCCCCGAGTAACGCCAGACAATATAGTTTTCCCCAATGGCTCGGGCGTGCCATCACAATGTGTGTGAGAGTAGGTTCATAAGAATGCACAAACAAGGAAGCTGTGAAGCACTTGGCAGACCTTAGACACATGGGTGGTGACGTCAGGTTGCCAAGTGTCCCATATTGCAGAGTTGTCCTTTATTTCAAGGCCGGAAAAACGTGTCCTGCATGAATGCCAAAATCTGATATTTTGGAGTATTGGTTGAATGTGTGGCTCTCAAATTGCGCACAAAATGCTGGGAGTGGTAGTGCCCATTTTTACCTCTACAAGTTGAGCCTAATACTGGTATGATTCTGCTTGTTTGCTAACATGATATTTCTGGGAGGGTTGGGGGTATCCCATGGGATCTGATATCTCACAGGAGCCCAGAACTCTTTCATGAGTTTAGATCAGCTTTCTACAGGTCTGACCCCTGGGTCATTGTTGCTCTTTTGAAAATGTGGCAAGGTTCTTTGGCAAACTGACCTACAATATCAATTCATGAAACAAATAGCTGAGTAAGATGGGGAGAAAGCATCTCAAATGTACCCAACTACCCATCGATATTTCAATGATGAAAAGCATGGCATGTGTGACCAAGCAACAGCACAGTGTGGTCAGGGGTGGCAAAAATAATTAGGGAGAAACGATACACAAGATGGGAGATGCTGTGGCCTCCTTGGCTGATCAAAGAGCCTGGGCAGGCTTGTACAAGGAGATGCGGTTTTCCAAAGCAGTTGAAATAAGCTGAGGATAAAGGAAGAAACTAGTGGTAGGGAGAAAAACTGGGGCAGTTTAAAAATAGCAGAAAAAGGGGGACAACAAACATTTAGTCACAATTGTTCCTGCCAAATTGGGGAAGTTGGAGAATATGGCATGTAATTAAATGTATTTCTTCTCATCATGCCAGAAGTGACCCCAATGTTTGCCTCTATCAGTGGTGTATGTACATGGTGGGGTACACAAGGAAAAATATCCAGGGAAATCAGTGGCCCAGAGAAGGCAGGTGGCTGCTGGTGTGTGTTATGCATACTTTGTTGTTACTGCATGCCTTCAAGTCATTTCCAACTTATGGTAGCCTTAAGGTGAGCCTATCACAGGTTTTATGGTGCGGAGAGTGTATCAGTCACCCAAGGTCACCCAGCTTCCATGGCTGAGCAGGGAATTGAACCCTTGGTCTCCAGAGTCATTGTACAACACTCAAACCTCTGTCTGTCTTTTTATGTGCAATACAAATCCCCAATGGTACTGTGAAGAAACGGCAACCTACATAACATCTCTTGTGGAAAATAATTGAATTAAATACCCAGTGAGATGGAGATTGTCCCTTGGAAGAAAATACAAGAGAATATAGCAAAATTGTCTTGCAAACCTGGCTCCCTTTTCTCAACAGATTACAAAATGTATGGGTTGGGAAAGATGGGGTCCAGCACTTGGAGAACTTCCATTCAACTGGAAAGATCTGTGGGAGGAGCATCAGTAAAATCCTGAATGGACACACTGCTCTCACAGGGATGGATCCACCAGCCACTCCCTGCAAAGTTGTAGTAACTTACTTTTCAAGACCTGAGTTTGCTTTGCTTGCTTCTGTTACTGTAAGAGTAAGAGATGACAGGTCCATATCTAGAACCTGACTACTTCTGTTTTGGCAATGCAAACAGAAGTCTTATAGGATGATGTCTTGCCTCTGCCTTCATTTCCCCTAGGAGCATCACTGTTAACATCTGTTCCAGCTGTGAGGTTAAAACTCCAAAAGGGGATATTAAAGGAATGAAATGCATCAAATTGAAGGTACCTCGGCTTCCCTTCCCTTGTTTTCTCTCTCATTTGGGAATACAGTTTGCAAAATTCTTTTCCACCATCTGCCTCGCCAGCACTCTGAAATATTTGGAATTCATTTGAATCCCCTAATGAACATGCCATCGTGGGCCCACATCAGACAAGAGAGAGCAAATCTTTCTAATGAACAACAAATGTTCTCTGCTGCTTCAGCTACTGTTGCCTGGAGCACTGGCAGGATGGATACAGACAAAAGGAACGAGGTGTTTCCATCATTTGCCAAGGGCAGCACAGAGCACATGTGGAATAATCCAAGGTAGACTTCCTTGAAATCCAGATATCCAGACTAGAGTGTGTACTTTGGGAGTAAGAGCAGTATACTGGAAAAAAAAGCATAACTCTTTGGCAGAATGCATATTTTTTGAAGGCACTAAATCTTGTTTCAGTTTCTGGCATCTCTGTGGTTGTATACATATTTTACAAATATAATAGTACTTTGTACTTTAACTGTTGTAACTCCATCTTATAGGATTCTAGTACTTGCATTTTGTTAGTGTACATAGTATTCTGTGCTAGAAAACTCCGATCTGTTCCCATGACTGCAGTACCTTACCAAACTACAAATCCCAGGATTCCAGAGAACAGAGCCATGTCACATAAAGTGATACCAAAGTCCTGTAAGTATGTAGATAAACCCTGTTTAAAACCATGGTGAGGAGCATATTCATCCCTCTATGTTTTCTATCACTATAGGCCAGTGGTTCTTAACCTGTGGGCTATGGACCACGAGAATGAAAATCTGGTCCGTGAACCTTCTTTCTCTTTATTATTTTATTTTATTCCCTCTCCTTTTGCATCACCTGCCACTGCTTCCCTGTCGCTGACCAGCCCTGGCCCCTTGGGTAGACGACATCAGCTCTTGATTATTAAATATGATTTTCTGTGGGCAAGCAGATGGCAACTACTGAATGGCAAATGTTCTGTATCAGAAACTAGAGCTGATATGATATTTTCAAAAATTTAAACATGGCTGTCATACCTCCTTTTAACCTTCTCTTCAGGCTCAACATGCCTCATCTCAGAGGGCATGGTTTTCAGCCTTTCTAGGTGTAAGTGTAAGGTTGTTTTTTTTTTTTGTCGTGTTAGGAGTGACTCCTGGTGTGAGAGAATTGGCCATCTGCAAGGATGTTGCCCAGGGGACACTAGGATGATTTGATGTTTTTATCATCCTTGTGGGATGCTTCTCTCATGTGCCCGCATGAGTAGCTGGAGCTGATAGAGGGAGCTCATCCGCCTCTCCCCAGATTCGAACCTGCAACCTGTCGGTCTTCAGTCCTGCCGGCACAGTGCTTTAACCCACTGTGCCACCGGGGTAACTTCGTGTTATAGGTTGTTGTTATACTTGGCAAAGAAGAAATTTCTCATACAACAACCTTCCTTAACCACATGCTCACTGTAGCCTCTTCCTGAATGACTCCACTATTCTACATCCTCCACTTTTTTATCTTTCCACAAATTCCGCAGCTACAATAAAATATGGATGTGTCAGAGCGAAAACATGTTTTCATATTTATTTATTGGATATCTGGATTATCTGACTCAGAGCTTTGGAACAGCTAACCGTAGTTCACTAACCAAATATAAAATATTCAGTTAACTGAAGTAAAACAGCAGAAATAATCAGACATGCATAGCTTATACACTGCAGTAAAAATGGGTTCATGGATCTTGGGGTGGGGGAATTTGATTACTTCAGGAGAACCAATGAAAACTCTCACAAATGCAAGAATGTGTAAGAATCTCCATGTGTAAATTGGACCCCTCTTTTTTTCTTCTGATAGAATCTCATTCAACCATGTATAAAGCCATTCCACAAAAATTTTCATAGTTATGGGGACAGTTTGTTAAATAATACTGGGAGAGGCCCTCCTAACCTTTACCAGAGGTCGTGTGAAGCTTCACCATCCACTCTAGCTTGGCTGGGCATATAAAAATCTCAATAATTTTAAATGGAAGCTCTCCTAGTGCTGGACCCCATCTTCCCCAACCCATACATTTTGAAATCTGTTGAGAAAAGGGAGCCAGGTTTGCAAGACGATTTTGCAAACTTTATTTTAATATAGAAGAGGCTGTCTCACCTGCACAACCTTTTACTAGATTCCTCTTCCTTTGTGGATTATATGAATGGCTACCAAAGACTCTTCTTTATTGGCTATGACGTCTATGGCTGGCGTTGGCAATCTTGTTTTGTTAAAAATTGCTGTTATATTTTTGTCATTCACTCAGGAAATAGTAAAGTTGAAGGACAGAACTGAAGCTTTCCAAATAAATAAACGCTATAAGAAGGCAGCAGAAGGGGGGAGGGTTGGCTCACATTTCCCAAAATGGGTTGAATTTTTGTGATAGAATCAAAGGCACATTAGCATTCATGACATAAATCGGTTTGCTTCAGATTGAAATGCGGAGATCTGTCATGTTCTCTTAGCTTAAGGGGGGAAAATAACAGAAAGACATAACTTCTTGCAAGAGAATTTCCTCAGAGCTTTGTTACGGAGTCTTAAAACAGCTTTGGCTTCAAGGAATACAGCAATAGGCCCAAAGAGAAGAGACTTTAAGTGAGCAATTTTGTACTCTTAGTATGTTGGGGGATGCATTGGAAGACATGTTACTGTTAGGCTGGTTGAAGGGCTGCTGTATCTAATTCAAGTTTGGAGAAAGTTATGCTTTGGGGGCTGGAATCTAGTTGATGTACACCAAACATGTCAGATTCCATTCCACATGAAATTGTCACAGAAAGGATGCAGTGGCAGCCAGAGAAGGCTGCAGACCACATGCCACCTGTTTCTTGAATGCCAAGGCATTCTGGAAGAGTTAGCTAAGTACTGTCCATGCCACAAGAACAAACCATTCCTAGCCATTAATACTAAGTTATCCGATCTGGAATGATATGGCTTCAAGACCCTCCTTGCCCTAGAAGTCAGGCATTCAGGAAATATGTGGCCGTCTCCTGCGACTCGCCTTTTCCTCCCTTTACTTACTGCCAATGCATGCACAGCTTTTTCTCTTCTGTCCACTGACATCTTCATTACCATCTCAACATTTCCACCAGCAACAGGGCCAACAGACTTCTGGCCTTGGGTTACAAATCTAGTTCTCCAAGTTGTACTCTGAAACCTCTAATATAATGTGTATATCAACCCAGAATGAGAGGGGAAAAGTAGAAAGCAGAAATTGTGTAAAAATGACAGATATTCCCACCAGACATCCCTGGAAATATTGTTATATACACACACTTACTGGGATGGAATGAAAGAGAAGATACGCAGCACACAATGTTTTTAATGTGATTTTCACTTAATGTTCTATTTACTGTTTTAAACTGTTGTTATATTTGTTTATATTTGTATTATCTTGTGGCATCGAATTGTTGCCGGTGTAAACCGCCCTGAGTCCCCCTTCAGGGGTTGAGAAGGGTGAATTAGAAATGTGGGAAATAAATAAACATGACCCACAAAACTCATTGGCCTTGAGAACCAGGAAAGGTTACTTTTTGAATAACTACTTCCACAGTTCTTAAAAACCATACTAACTTGAGAAGTCTTGTCCAAAAAGAAATTTTCTGAGCTCTGGATTTAAGACGATCCACACAGAGGAAGATTTCCTTTAGTGAAAGGAAGAGTCATAATGAACTGTGGCAGCCACCAGCAGTTTGCTATACTGACCTGTGGATGGGAGGGTTGCAAGATATGACTCCCACTATGAAAAAGTTAGGAAAGATGTCATTGCTCAAAAATGCCAGTGGCCAAAGAGCGAGTAAAAGAGCTTCCAAGTCTGGAAGATGCATCAATAATGGATTGTACTAGATGACCTTTACATATTATTTATTAATTTACGACACGTGTACCCCACCCTTCTCACCCCGAAAGGGACTCAGGGTGGCCTTACAAAGGGAACAAAGAAATGCATTAAAATCCAAACCAATTAAAAACATAAACATTAAAATATCAGTTAAAATCACACAATCCAGGTTATATTCCAGGGCCAGTCAGAGTTGTCATTCTGTTATTTTATAGTCTCATATTGCACTGCTCCCATTTCCTGACCAAAAGCTTGGTCCCAGAGCCATGTTTTTAGTTTTTCCTGAAGGTCAGGAGTGAGAGGGCCAATCTAATTTAACTGGAGAGGGAGTTCCATAGATAAGGGGCCACGACTGAGAAGGCGTTTGCACGGGGGGAGGGGGGGCAAGAGCAGGGTCTTCCCCAGTTATCTTAGCCTCTGAGGTGGATCATAGAGGGAGATATGTAAGCCAGGCAAGAACCGTCTGGGATTTATAGGCCCAAGCCAACACTTTGACTTTTGCTCGGTAGCAGACTGGCAGCCAGTGGAGCTGACACAACAGGGGGGTTGTATGCTCCCTGTACACCGTTCCAGTGAACAATCTGGCTGCTGCCCATTGGACCATTTTAATTTTCTGAACAGTCTTCAAAGGCAACCCCACATAGAGCGAGTTGCAGTAGTTGATCAAGATGTAACGAGAGCATGGACCACCATGGACAAGTCTGACTTCCCAAGGTATGAGCGCAACTGGCACGCAAGTTTTAATTGTGCAAAAGCTTCCTGGCCACCACCGAAACCTGAGCTTCCAGGCTCAACAATGAGTCCAGGATCATTCCCTGCATCTTCAGGGAGAGTGTACCCCATCCAACATAGGCTGCAACTCTATACCTTGTTCGGCCTTTTGACTGATTCAATTTCAATTTGTTCACCCTCATCCAGAACGTCACCGCTGCTGAAATCAAGATTTGCTACATTCACAGCATTCCCTGCATCTACCAAGCTTGTAACTCTATTTAAAAAAGAGATACGATTAGTCTGGCATGACTGTTTCAGTCAGGACCTGAACATCCTCCTTAGTAGCAGATGGAAAGGAGTAATAGAGTTGAAAGTCATCTGCGTACAGATGACATTGAACTCCAAAACTCTAGTTAATCTCTCCCAGCAGCTTCATGTAGATGTTAAACAACATCTGAACCTTGCGGGACCCCACAGAGCAAAGGCCGTGAGGCTGAGCAGGTATCAGCCCAACAACACCTTCTGAGAATGATCCTTCAAGAAGGACCAGAGCCACTGCAAAACAGTACCTCGAAGCCCCATTCCTGCGAGGCATCCCAGAAGGATACTGTGGTCTATGGTATCGAAAGCCACTCAGAGGTCGAGGAGAACCAACAGGGACACATTCCCCTTGCCATGTTCCTTGCCATTTTCCCTACACAGATCATCCACGAAGGAGGAGGGAGAGAAGAGCTAGAATCTTGGAAAACTAAATACCTGCCTTGTGTGTTTTTCTGTATCAGTAGCTTTTGCGAGCTGCAGAAAGAATCCTAGCAGAATGGAACATCACATCTATTATCTGTAGAGAATTATCAGCCAGCAGTAGAAAGTGATATGGGCCTCCCCTGACTTGAGGCATGCCTGAGTGAGGTAAGAGGAATGCAGCATGGGCCAACAGGTTGAAATCTGCACAAGCCAATCAGTCTTTTTGTCTCTTTCAGTAGCATCTATGATCAGTTGACTTATTTCCCACTTCTTTGCCCAATAGACTGACTCTGCAAGGTGGAATTCCAGAATTACCTTTACCTTCCATAATAGCTCAAGGTGATGGCCTCATTCTCAGCCACCCTGAAAGGACTTCTCCTTCACTGTACAAAGCATCTATGAGGAGCAGCTTATCCTGCAGAAGGTTTGGAGGAGACACAATAATCATATTTAAATATTTGAAGAGGTGTCATAAGGAAGAGGGAGCAGGCTTGTTTTCTGCTGCCCTAGAGACTAGGACTCTGAGTAATGGGTTCAAATTACAGAACTGACTGTAAGAGCTGTTCAGCAGTGGAGCTCTTTGCCTTGGAGTGCGGTTGAAGCTCCGTCCTCTAAGGCTTTTAAACAGAGGCTGGATAGCCATCCGTCAGAGGTGCTTTGATTGTGCTTTTCCTGCATGGCAGAGGGTTGGATTAGATGGCCCATGTGGTCTCTTCCAACCCTATTATTCTATGATTCTGTGATTCTATCCAATTGAGCAGAATACAGTAGATCTACTTGACCAGATCCAGTGTACATCTGGAAATGCCAAGATAATCTTCTAGGAAAGATAATATCAGAGAAGGAATTAATTATGTCTGGGTTTTAATCCACACTTTAAGAGAACTATCAAAGGTATTACACACTCTCATCAAACAAGGTTCAACACCTTACATGCCTTTAAATTTGAACTAAAATCCAGAGCAGGTGCACTGCTTTTCTGGTACTGGAGTCATATCATGGGCATGGTTTCTCTCAATGTGAAGAGAAAATGTTTTTGTGGTGGCAGCCACCCATGTGTATGTGTGTGTGGGCCCACAAGGTGTATAGTAACAGCTCCTGATCCCCATATCAATGCAACTGTGAATTGACTCTAATCTGACTCTAATCTGAAGCTACTGTATTTTGAGGGAAAGAGTTCAGCACATTGGACTGCTCTTCTCTAATTCAGACTAAAATTCAGCACAAATTCACTATTTTGCTGATATGGGAAACAAAAGATGTGTCCACACGACTATTGTCCAGCCCTGAAACAGGAAATGCTGTCCTAGGTAAAGCAAAAAGGAAAAAGATCTGGAGATGTGAATGTTCTCTGGTGGAGATCCTGAGGAGTTGTTGTCAGGCAGACCAAGTACGCTGAGCTTAACAGACATTGTTCTGATCTGGCATGTGGCAGCTTCCTATGTTCCTCTGACAACTGAGCTACGCAACTTAAACGTAAGCAACTCCTTAGATTTCCCTTTATATCTGTGTATATTTGTATACGCTGCTCGACTTTCGTATTGGCCCATCTCAAACATGGTCAGTATTTCACCGGTGCTATTATGCTGTCAGTGACTTGATCATACAAAGCAGAAGTTGCAAAACACATCTGCAAGAGGGGCTGTTTTCACAAAACACAATTTCATCCCAGCCATAAGACTAACATAAGCCTAATGTGTGTGGAGGACAGCAGGAAGAAGGAGGAGAGAAAGGGATGAGGGAAGGAGAAGATAAAAACCGTAACATATGTGGGGCAATCACAGCCTGTCATTATTAGCTAAATCTGTTCCTCCAAGAACATAGTGGCATTCTATCACACTGTCAGTATTTTATGCATTTATTCGGTACCAATCACCAGGCTCGGGCCCCAAATGCTTAATATATACACATATGTATATATACAAACCCTTGATCAGCAAGGAAGAATTCAACCTCTCTTCTCCACCAATAATTGTCAATCTTATCTCTAAAATAGTCTGAGGTGCAACAAGACTACTCTGCTCTTTCGTGTTACTTTATCAAATGCTAACAAGCATGTGGGAGTAGGCCATCACAAGCATAACCCTGCAAATAGCATTTTCCCATCACCTGTCACACAGGTGATCTCTTTTCAAGAGATCTCGGTTCACACAGGACTTTATCACACCAAGTTGCTATTCCATTGCAATAACACAAGCAATGACATATTGGTATGATTGACCTCATTATCACATCTCTCTATGGTCACACAATTGTGCTGATTTGCTTATCCTGATCCTGGTGCCGTATTTCTGCATACATTCCCTGAATTCCTGCTCTTCTTTTGCTCTGTAATGTTTTTTTAGTTATCTTTAAAGACCATTTTGCAGTTACAGCAGTGGTTAATTTTTTGACAAGCAAAAATTACTGTACAGAGAGCTCAGGAATAGTAAGAAACAGGGAGAGCGGGAGAGGGGGGGAATCCCACCTAATGTACTACCAGCATGCAGCACAGAAACAGAATGGCTCCATTGCACAAAACAGGTGATGGGAATGTTGCAGAACTAAATTTATCAACAGCTTTTGCCTGTCAATAGCAGATGGCAGTTTAATTATGGGAAGGAGGCAGACCAGCAATGTTACCACATTATTTTGCCTCCCTCGTGCGATAAAGTCCACTGTCAATTGTCAGTCATCCACTGTGCATTAATTAAGTGCAGAAGCATCCAACCATCTTAATACATGGGTGGGGAACATGTGGATGCTGTCACACTGCCACTCCCACCACCTCTAGCCACCACATCAAGGGCAAGGGGACAGATGTTGCAGCCAGAGCCTCGGTTCATCTAGCTCAATGGTTCTCATACTGTGGGTCTTCTTGTGTTTTGGCCTACAACTCCCAGAAATCCCAGCCAGTTTACCAGCTGTTAGGAGTTGAAGGCCAAAACATCTGGGGACCCATAGGTTGAGAACCACTGATGTGGTCAGCTTTAACACCTAACTGCTCCCCAGAGTTTCAGTCAGGATCTTTCCTTAGAACTACCTTGAAATTTCTGATATCCCTTAGTGGTCTGATGTTGTATAGCTTCCCACATCAGATGAAATTTGTGGGAATGTGGTATGGATCTATACTCCAATAATACCTGGAGCGTTACATATTCTCCACCTGTGTGTTAAAGTATTTGTGACCCAGAATATGAAAAGTAGTGTAAACCAGATCCATGAGGACATGGTGAAGTGGTTTGACTATTGGCGAACTGTTTTAATGTACTACCTCTGAGGATGCTTGCCATAGATGCAGGCGAAACGTCAGGAGAAATGCCTCTGGAACATGGCCCTATAGCCCGAAAAAACCCACAAGAACCTAGTGATTCCAGCCATGAAAGCCTTCGGCAATACAATGTTTTAATGTATATTTATAACTGTTTTTAATGTATGCTATTTGTATTTTATGTTATTATATTGTGTCAGCATCGAACATTGCCTGTTGGAAGCCGTCCTGAGTCCCTCTTTGGAGGTCAAGAAGGACAGGGTAAAATGTTCTAAATAAATAAATAAATGTTTCAAATTCAGTTCATAGGTCATCTTAGTTGGGAAGAGGATTCCTCAGTATTCCCTTTTGTACCATCCCAAACTGGGAAACATAATGCTTCCCTTCCTTTCTTGCTCTGATAATCACTTTTCTTTAGCTTCTGTCTTCCTTCAGTACTGCAGCAACATTGGACTGAGAAACCAGCAAGAGATCCTTCAAAACCTGTAGTCATTCTCCATCCAGAGTGGAGGCAGTGAGTGAACAGAGCCTGGAAGTTTATATAATGCCCAGGTTGTTAGCAATCCTTTCTTGAGACAGTATCTTTCTCTAGCTCAGGAAACAGAACAATGTAAACTATCCACGGTTCTGGCTGCCTAAATCACTCAAGAGCAAGGTGAAGGTTAACACACTTGCCTGGGCTTGCCTTGACCCAACTGTTGTGAAGCTTACTGACCTTAATCTGATGCATCAAGATTGAACCTGACTCACAGTGAACTAACAGAATCGGATCTCCCTGTCCCTAACTGATTTCACCTGGAATTGCTGAGTGTAATTTACATCTGCCCAAGTCCTGTCAGTAGACATTTGTATCACATTTACATGAGCACCACAAAGCACCTCAAACAGAATGTTGAACTAAAAAGATGTAAAATATACTGCATTTTGCTAGTGTGTTGTCTTTTGGGATCTTCTTTTTTGCAGGGGAGCTCTTTTTTATTATCAGAGTCTTGCCAATTCCTTTTTCTAATAACTTTTTTTTTCTCCCAGAAGGCCTCAGGAGGTATTCTAGGAAGGAAAAATGATATTTTAGGGGCTGGAAGCCAGGCAGTGCATTGAAAAAATAATACAGAAATTTTAGGAGCGCAAAGGAAGGAGAGAATGGGCATCCAGATCTCTTGATTCAGTATATTTGTGTCACCCATTATCCCTAATCCAAGGTGGCCATTGTTGGTTGTTGTGTAATCTGACCCATAAATAGTGGTCTAAATTATGCTTAGTTTGCAGGAGTCTTTAAAAAAACTTGTTTGTGGAATAAGGGCTACTCATAGTTTTGATTTTTTTTGCCATAATTCCAATACTTCTTTTTCATGATTTATTTTGATAGATAGAAATATAATTAAAACCACAAATGACCATGATGGTCCATAATCTGGTTACATTGAAAATAGACTACTGCAATGCGCTGTACATGGGGTTGCCTTTGAAGACTGTTTGGAAGCTTCAAGTGGTCCAATGGGCAACAGCCAGATTTCTCACCGGAATGGGGTACAGGGAGCATACAACTCCTCTATTATGTCAGCTCCACTAGCTGCCAGTCTGCTACTGAGCACAATTCAAAGTTCTGGCTTTAGCCTATAAAGCCCTAAATGGTTTCAGCATACTTTACCTGTTTGAATGTATCTCCCTCTATGAGCCTGCTAGGAGGGTAAGATAGTCTGGGGAGACCCTGCTCTCGGTCCCACCTCCTTCGCTCTTGGGGTTGGTGCAGACGCAAGACAGGGTTTTCTTAGTGGTGGCCCCTCAGCTATGGAACTCCCTCCCTAATGAAATTAGATTAGCCCCCTCCCTCCTGCCCTTCAAGAAAAAGTCTAAAAACGTGGATGTGGGATCAAGCATTCGGTCAGTAACCCACTAGAGAATATGGAATAGTGCAATGACAATTTGGAATGGCCATGGATTACGATTTTGAATAATGTGATTTTTAATAAGTGTTTTAAGGTTTGATTTGTTTTTAATAACTGTTTTAATGTATATATTTTACTATGTATGTATGTTTACATGGCATCTAGTAGTTGCCTATATATGTAAGCCGCCTTGAGTCCCCTGTGAGGTTGAGAAAGGCAGGGTATAAATATGGTAAATAAATAAATAAATAAATATCCACATTACAGGAATATCTTGTGTGAAGGTCGTCTATGAAAGAAAGGATATAACATAGATGCTTGTCAGATAGGGACATAATGAAAAAGAATTAAGGCAATTAGAGGCAGAGTGATTAGGGAGAGAAGAATTGATAAGATCACGGTCTGTTTTCATTTAAGCATTGAAAGGCAGAACTGGTAACACTTTTTCACAATACACCCACTGGGCAACACATTCACTTGTGATGCCACTAATGTAGCCCAAGCATTGGAACTGAGAGGCCAGCCTAGTAAGTAGGGATTCCATCACTGTCTATCATGCCATTTGAAGTTGGTTCCATGTGCTAGCATTAGAAGTGTCCATTATGTCACTATTTTTTTTAATGTATGAATCAGGTCACAAGCGGAGCCCCTGGTGGCGCAGTGGGTTAAAGCCCTGTGCCGGCAGGACTGAAGACCGACAGGTCACAGGTTTGAATCCGGAGAGAGGCGGATGAGCTCCCTCCATCAGCTCCAGCTCCTCATGCAGGGACATGAGAGAAGCCTCCCACAAGGATGATAAAACATCAAATCATCCGGGCGTCCCCAGGGCAATGCCCTTGCAGACAGCCAATTCTCTCACAACAGGAGCGACTTGCAGTTTCTCAGGTCGCTCCTGACACAACAAAAAAAAATCAGGTCACAAAATAATTTGTACAATTTTTTTAATTAATATAAAATGAAATTTCAAATTCTAGCTTCTCCATCTGTTATAGCAATGTCAAGTCGATGCCTTGTTGCTGACATGTGCAAACAAGGTTCCTTTCTCTTTTTTGAGGCTAATGTAAGCTCTTAGTGCTTAAAACTGCTTCAACCATGCAGTTTCCCATCACTTGGGTAACTCAATTCAGCATAGAATATCTGACATGTGTGAATGGATGTCACCAAAAATACCTTGGATCCTGTATGGGGAGAAAGGCAGGATATAAATAAAACAAACAAACAAACAAATAAATGTCTGAGATGACATGAAAACTATATCTGTGAAATTTGGCCTGTGAAATCCTGAAAGTGGTGAACATGAAAAGTGGTGATCCACCCTGTTGATGTGATGATGATGTGATGTTTCCATCGTTCCATGTGAGATCTGGGAGCAGGGTTGCCTTTCTAAGCCTCCATTAAAGTTAAAAGAAATGGTGTATCATTTGTTTGAAAGGGCAGACAGACAAAGAACTCTGAGAAGTCCTGTCTTGGTCATTTATGCTGGAGTGGAAGATCATTAAAGAAACGCTACTCATTTATGAAGTTTGAAAAAAGTGCTAAGTTGGCTTCTAGTATCAAGGCTGATAATGCCATATAAGAACAACAATAAGGGCAATGCAATACAAGAGCAATATAAACACAATTTGTTGTTATTGTCAGGTTGACTTCAACTTATGGTGGTCATATGAACTGGGGATCTTCAAGTCACTTGGTCATCTACAGCACTGCTAAGGTCTGGCAAACATAGGGATGTGGCCTCCTCGATTAAGTCTATCCAGCTGTAAAGTAGTCTTCTTTCATTACTGCTGTCATTCACCTTACCAATCATTATTACCTTTTCTAATTAGTCTCATTTTTATGATACATCAATAGCCTTAGTTTAGGCATTTTGGCATCTAGGGAGAGCTCAGATCTGATTTGCTCCAAGACTGAATCCTTTGTCTTGTGGTCATAAACTCCTCACTAGCACCACATTTGAAATGAATCAGAACAACACAATAAAAGTGCTGCTATGAAAGTAAAACAGGAGATGCAGCAATGAAAACTAACTAATAAAATCCCATATTGGATACAACTAGAGTCAATACTAATTTATATGTTGAATTTCCTGGTCAAATATATTTACCTGACATGAAAATTACATCAGAATTGTTGAAAATAAGCATGTCTGTGGAGGGCATATGATACCCTGTGTGACAAACAGAGAATGGTGCCTGCCGATTTGGAGACAGAGGGGTTTAAAAAATATTTCTGCACTCCTAATGAAAAGCACACAAATATTTACTGGTCAAAATATGTTGGATTTAGGTTTTCTTTCTCTGTGTGTGAAGGGGATAAACCTACATTTTTATGCATTTTGTGATTTTTTCTTTTATGTTGGGATCCATTTGATGCTTCCAGTTTTGTTGTTGTTGTGGTGGTGGTGTTGTTGTTAAAATATACAAATGATCAACATTAAAATGAACTGAGCTATTTGCAGTATTAAAACAATGTAATAGTAGATCCTATGATTCAATCAAAGGCCTGAAGAAATTATCGTTATGACGTATAAGGTTCCAGATATCTGACACACCATGTCTCCCTTTGGGAACCTGCCCAGACCCTGAGATCCTCGGAGAGCCCTTCTTTCAGTCTTGCCATCTTCACAGGTACAGTTAATGGATTTTGGATATAGGGCCTTTTCATTGGCTGTGTCCAGACTCTGGAACTCTCTCCCAGGGAGGCCAAAATGGTTCCCTCCTTGCAGTTCTTTCTTCAGCAAGCCCTTCCACACAGCCTTTTATCCCAAAATATCAAGGCAGAAAATCCCACAATATCTACTTTGAACTGGGTTATCTGAGTCCATTCTCAGATAATGTGGGATTTTCTGCCTTGACATTCTGGGATATAGGGCTGTGTGGAAGGGCCCCCAGAAAGCATATTCCACTGTTGAACAGCTGTAACAATCAGGATGTTCTTCCTAATGTTCCGGTGTCTTTTTTTCCTGCTGTTTGAATGTATTGTTCCATGTTCTAATCTCCAAAGCAACAGAAAAACAAGCCTCCTTGTAAATCGCCTAGAGCAGGGGTCCTCAAACTAAGGCCCGGGGGCCGGATACGGCCCTCCAAGGTCATTTACCCGGCCCTCGCTCAGGGTCAACCTAAGTCTGAAACGACTTGAAAGCACACAACAACAATAACAATCCTATCTCATCAGCCAAAAGCAGGCTCACACGTCCCATTGAAATACTGAGTTTATATTTGTTAAAATTGTTCTTCATTTTAATTATTGTATTGTATTGGTTTTTTTTTGCACTACAAATAAGATATGTGCAGTGTGCATTGGAATTCATTCATGTTTTTTTCAAATTATAATCCGGCCCTTCAACAGTTTGAGGGACTGTGACCCAGCCCTCTGTTTAAAATGTTTGAGGACCCCTGGCCTAGAGCATCTTGGATGGAGGGCGATTAATAAGTAATTAATTAATTGATGATGATGATGATGATGATGATGATCAATATGACATATTTTCAAATATTTAAACATGGCCACCATGTCTCACTTTCCGGAGTAATCATACCTAGCTCCCCAAACTGGTCCTGAGTTTGGCTTCCAGTCCTTTTACCATTAGATTGCCCTTCTCTGGACACGTTCTAGCTTGCCAATATCTTTCTTGAAATGTGTCTAAATTGGATACAGTATTCCAGGTGAGATCTGAAATAGAGTGGACTAATAGTTGTCTTGATGTAGATACTATACTTCTTTTGATGGTGTCTAGAATCACATTGACTTTTTAGCTGCTGAATCACACTACTGACTCATGTCCAGCTTGTGGTCTGCCAGGTGTCACCCATTCTACATCTCTGCATTTCATTTCATTCTGCCAAAGTGAAGTTCCATACATTTCTCCCTGTAGAAATTCAGTTTTTTAATTTGGGAATAGCTCCTTAATCTGTGGAAGTTATTTTGGATTCTGACTCTGTCCTCTGAGATATTAGCTATCCCATCCAAGTTGGTGTTATCTGCAAATTTGATAAGCATGCCGGCTAATCTGTCTACCAGGTCATTGATCAAGATGGAATCCAGGACAGACCTCTGTGGCACCGCACTGGTCACGTCTCTCCAAGATGAAGAGGAGCTATTGAGAGGAGCACTGTGTAGTCCACATTTTACTAGCTGGAAAGCCAATAACCAAAACAGTCCTCTCACCAACTGCTTAATGATGAGGAATGAGGGGAGCAGAGGAGGTCTTCAGTAGATCAAAACGAAGCTTCAGCACATGTATAAAAACATCTACTTTAACTTGGCAATCGCCTTATCAAACTATACTAATCAAAATGCATGCTTTGGGGCTAAATTCTCCAGCCAGTATGTCACTGGTTATGGTGGCAGGGTATAAAAATAAAATTGTTGTTGTTGTTGTTGTTATTATTATTATTATTATTATTGTCATTGGTCTTGCTGACTAGGAGCTTCTGAAGATTGGAGTTAAAAACAAAAACAAAATCTTTCCAAAGTTCTGCTTGCATCCATACCTATTGAAAGCCTTCCATCAGCCTTCCCCACAGGTTAAACCCCTGTGCCAGCAGGTCTGAAGGCTGACAGGTCACAGGTTCGAATCCGGGGAGAGCGCGGATGAACTCCCTCTATCAGCTCCAGCTCCTCATGCGGGGACATGAGAGAAGCCTCCCACAAGGATGGTAAAACGTCAAAACGTCCAGGCATCACCGGGCAACGTCCTTGCAGACGGCCAATTCTCTCACACCAGAAGTGACTTGCAGTTTCACAAGTTGCTCCTGACACGACTAAAAAAAAAAAGCCTTCCCCAACCTGGTGCCTTCTAGAGGTGCTGGATGCCAACTTCAATGGATCCAGCACACGATGAATCCATCACACGTGGAAGGCACCAGAGCTGGGAAGGCAGACCAGCATCACTAAAAATCTCATCCATTTCTTCATACATATTTACAGACTTTAATAGCATTTTGTTTTCAAGCCATTCTTGTGATAGTACAAAAAGAAGGGGAACTGGCACTCACCCAGACATGATAGACAATTGCTGCAGGTGGGAGTAACTTATGCTGTCAGTGTTCAATTAGCACTGAGTTAAACTAAATGTCTTGTGAATATTTCATAACAATCTGGCCGCCTCCTATGTGAACTTTCTGGCTTTTACCAAGCCTTTTCTTTCCAAAAGTGACGTGATGCAGAATTAAGTGGCGATGAAGGGCAAGTCAGGCATATTTGATTATCTGTTTTTGGTATCAAGCATTACTTCTGTCAATCAGCTGAACATCTTAGAACTCTTCTATAACTGTGCCATCATCATCATCAGTCACCACCATCATCATATCATCACTACATAATGTGTCAATTGTAATGCTAGTATTAGATTTATCTTCTGTTATTTTCCTACAAAGTGTTTTCTCAGTCCAGATTAACATTCAACAGCATTCTGCAGATTAGGTGTCTCCAAAGAAACATTGGGCCAGATTGTCCTGTTCTGTGGTTGCAAGTATTCATTGAAATTGGAAATCTAACTATTTCATTGATGTCTTAATTAGTTAAATACAATATTTTGATCCTGCCCTCTATCATGAGATCTGAGGGGGACATACAATTGAAATAATAGGAACAGTGGCCTGTTGTAGGTTTTTCGGACTGTATGGCCATGTTCTAGAAGCATTCTCTCCTGATATTTCACCAGCATCAGTGGCAGGCATCCTCAGAGGTTGTGAGGTCTGTTGGAAACTAGGAAGATTGGGTTTATATATCTATGGAAAGTCCAGGGTGGGAGAAAGAACTGTTGTCTGTTAGAGCTAGGTGTGAATGTTTCAATTGGCCATCTTGATTAGCATTTGATGGCCTGACAGTTTTTAGGTGTGGCTTGTTACTGCCTGGGAGAATCCTTTGTTGAGAAATGATTAGGTATTTCTGATTGTTTCTTATCTGGAGTTCCCCTGTGTTTGAGTTTTGTTATTTACTGTTATAATTTTAGAGTTTTTTTTAATACTGGTCAGTATTAAACATCAGGAGAGAATGCTTCTAGAACATGGCCACACAGCACGAAAAACCTACAACCCAGTGATTCAGGCCATGAAAGCCTTCAACAATGCAATGATAGGAACGGTTTGAAACCATTCTAGAAGAAAACAATATAATAATTTAATTTAAAAATAAAAACATGTTTTAAAAAACCACCAGGATGAGAATGAAGAAAAAAGGATCAAAGACTTAAAATGGACATGTAGTAAAAGTAATATGAGTAGGAACCGAAGTCTATAATAAAAAGACATGTTTAACTTGGCACCAAAAAGAGATCAAGCTGGTGCCACCTGGGCCTTCAAGGGGAGCACATAGTAGGGGCTGGACTGGATGCCCTGTGCAATGAAGCAGGTGCCACAAAAGAAAAGGACCCTTCCCATGTTCCTGCATTATGTATCCAGCCTCTGTTTAAAACCCTCCAGAGGAGGAGACTCCATCACATTCCATGGCAATATATTTCAAAATTTGAAGAGCTCTTACCATCAAGACGTTCTTCCTAATGTTTAGCGGGAATAGCTTCTCCTATAGTTTGACTCCATTGCTCCATGCCCTTGTCTCCAGAGCAGCAGAAAACCAGCTGGCTCTGTCTTCAATATGACATCTTTTCAAATATCTAAACATGGCTATCATATTTCCTGTTCTTTTCTCTTCCCCTGGCCAAACATAAATAGCTCCCTAAACTGTTCCTCACAGGGCATGGAAATCTGAAACAAAATAAGGAAAAGCTTGGAAACCATGAAATGGTGGTGGTATGAGAAGGGGAAAGAAAAGGTTTGGGCTTCTGTATCCATTTGAATTGGATGATAGACACATTTCTGTAACAGCTATAAAAGCTATCAGGCTGCAGTAGTTAGGAGCTATTGAACCTTGGGTAAATGAACCTGAAGAAGCTGCTTTCTACAGTGATTACAGCCCATAGAGTGGGCAAGAATATTTTTGATTTTGCTATACTCTGATGGAAATGGAAGTTCACAGATAGAGTTAAAAGCACACTCTGAAGAAATGGAAAACATGTGGATGTACTACAAAGCTGAAATAGGACACGAACTGTATTTTGCAAGAAGCTAGATTCCTTACATGGATTACAGTATGATCAATGATGAAATATACTACAGTTACGATGTACCATATGATAGAAACCCAAATGGCAAATCTGAATGATTGCTTTCCAATGTATCTTGATAAGTATAAGGCAAAGAACATTCAATGTATTTGAAATGAGATGGGGGGCAGGACCATGCCTCTTTCAATGTAACTACCTGAGAGTATTTGCAGAAGTAAGAGTTGAAGTTTTCTCCCTCCACTTATGAAAGCTGAATAACATGAGTTTTAAATAAGCATTAGAGAATCTTTGTGCGTGATATGTTTTATTGGTTTTTAAACAGACATACAAGAGTACAAAACATTAAATATTCAGAAGTAAAAACACATAAAATGAGAGGAAAAGAAAATTCAAGCTCATATATTTTATACATACATATAATTGACTACAATTAAAACTGAGCAAATACTAGACTAAGACTATTACACCTTTAAAAAGGGAAAGGTTTCCCCTGACATTAAGTCTAAACATGTCCGACTGAGGGGTGGTGCTCATCTCCATTTCTAAGCCAAAGAGCCAGCGTTTTCTATAGACACCTCCAAGGTCATGTGGCCAGCATGACTACATGGAGCACTGTTACCTCCAGGGGCGGCTCGTCCATTACGCGAAGTAAGCGGTCGCAGAACACTTTTTTTTGCCAGGGGCGCAGAGGCGCCTCTGTAAATGCCCCTCGACCTCCACTTGAGGAGCGCCCCTCAGCTCACAACAGCCCTAGCAGTCCGGGGGAATCCTCGGCTTTCTTGCCTCGCTGCCTGGCAATCCTCTTCCCAAAGGGGGCGGGCCCTTGAGCCTCGCCTAGCCCCTCCCGTTCCTTCTCTACCCGGCCACCAGGTGCGCGAGCAGAGCCGGCGCTCAATCGTTCTCTGCATTCGATCCCTTCCCCATGAGCGGCTCCCTTTCCCGATCCCCCGGCGCTCCACCCGCCTCCTCTCCTCTCCCCAATCCGTGGGTGGGACAAGGGGCGGAGCTGCCACGCCTGGCCCTCTTCAGGCCCGGAGGTGTGTCTGAAGACCCCAGCGTGTGCACCAAAAGTCGCCTCTTCTCCTGACTTTCTCTTCAGCCATTGGAACCAAGAGAGAGAGAGAGAGAGCCCCTCCAGCTGGAGGTATCTCCCATCTCCGCTCCCTCCTTTGTTTTTGCGCCTACCTTCAGGAAAGGTGGGCATCTCCACCTCTGTCTCTCTCTCTCTCTTGGTCCCAATGGCTGAGGAGAAAGTCAGGAGAAGAGGTGACTTTTGGTGCACACGCCGGGGTCTTCAGGCACGCCTTGGGACCCAAAGCAGGCCAGGCAAGGGAGCAAGTGCGGCAAGTGTAGTTACCGGGATGTATAGTTCACCTACAATCAAAGAGCATTCTGAACTCCACCAATGATGGAATTGAACCAAATATGGCACACAGAACTCCCACGACGAACAGAAAATATATATCAATGATTGGTTTGGGGGGGGGGGGGCGCCAAAATACTGTTTACTTACCATTGAAAATTACCTAGGGCCGCCTCTGGTTACCTCCCCGCCATAGTGGTAACTATTGATCTACTCACATTTGCATGTTTTTGAACTGCTAGGTTAGCAGAAGCTGGGCCTAACAGCAAGAGCTCACCCCGCTCCTGGATTTGAACCACCAACCTTTCAGTCAGCAAGTTCAGCAGTTCAGTGACTTAACCTGCTACGTCACTAATATACTAAATTAGACTATAAATCTCAGACAACACAATTACTGGCCATGCTGGCTGGGGGTTTTGAGAAACTATAGTCCAAAAAAGAAAGAAGGCATTTCATTCTCCATCTTTTATCCAATGACTGTTTTGTAAGCAGGTAGCTTTGCAACAGAGCTTGGGAAAGTTACTTTTTCAGACTATACTGTACTTCCCAGAGAATAATTCCCAGAATACTCTTGCCAGACATTGAAAATTGTGTAACTATCCCCAAATGCTACTTGCCAATGCTATATCTGGATCCTGTGTGAGGTACTGAGAGAATACTACATTTGCAGTGAGAAAGTGCTATCTGGAATACTCTCTCAGCATGCCCATTCTAGTAGAACAAGTCTCCTGTTAATGACGTTAATCATTTATACCTGGCACTGTGGCCCATAATGTTTCTGTCTCTTTTGAGAACTGCCATGGAAACTGGAACTCTCTCCCTCTTCGAACAGAAGCCAGATTGCATTACTGAGAAAGACATTATGAGGACATTTTGTAATCTAATATTTAGTATGGATGATATGCTGTTCTGAATTCCACTGTAGATCATATGCGTTAACCTCTTTTATAACCGTAACATGAAAGTCATGAAAGTTCCTTGTCTTTCTAGATCCCAGAATTGGAATTACTCTTTTCTACATTAGACTTCTATCAAGAACTGATAGAATTCTACCAAGGCATGGATACCAGGTGCAGTATTTCCCCTAGTGTCAATATTTTCCTGTCCGAAAGACTTCTAAGGTTTTCAGAATTTCTCCAAGTGAAAGACAATAAAAAATTACCCCCATGAAGGAACAGTGCTGGTGGTTGTTATGTACTTTCAAGTAGACTCGAAATTATGGCGACTCTATCTAAAGGCTTTCTTGACCAGATTTCTTCAGATGAGATTGCGATAAGTTGTAGTTTTACAAGGTCTTTAGCCGACTCTCCCTAAGATTGCTAGTGCATCACTAAACTATACCTTCCATAGGGTGTTGTAGGTTTTTCGTGCTGTATGGCCATGTTCAGGAAGCATTCTCTCCTGACGTTTCACCTGCATCGATGGCAGACATCCTCAGAGGTTGTGAGGACCTCACAACCACTGAGGATGCCTGCCATAGATGCAGGTAAAACATCAGGGAGAATGCTTCTGGAACATGGCCATACAGCCCGAAAAACCTACAACAACCCAGTGATTCCAGCCATGAAAGCCTTCGACAATACATATACCTCCATGATTCCATATAGTGTTTAGCCATGGCAGTTAAATTGCATTAATTCTACACTGGCAATGCACCTTGAGAGGAAGGTCAAAATGTTCCCTCTAGGGAAGAATTGACATAAAGGGAAATGCCTGGGAAGCCCTCATTACACTTAGAAACACTGGAAATGCTAAAAATTGAAAGCGAGACCTTCATACAAAGGTCTTGCCTCCCATGCCGAACCAACGTGGCCTCTCCCACAGAGTCAAACATCTATTTGCTCAGACACAGTAGCTCTTGGAAAGCAATGGAGATTAATAGGGGCAAGTTCATTTTAAAAAGGCAGAACCTTTGCGATTTCCCTTTCTTCCCCTTTATTGAGTCCTATGTTGGTAAAAGTAATCAAAAATTACCATTTTAAGCTCCATGCATGCGTGTGTGTGCATGGCTTTACAATTCACCTGGTGCCTGCAGGTTCCTCTGAGATATTTTATTACCATCATGTTGTCAAATGTGTGGCATTTTGGAAGGGGGGGGGGAGAGGGAAAGTCATGGGGTTGTTGTTAATGCCAATTTAATGGTGTTAAAATGATTAAGCGTGGCAGGTTTTTAAATAATGAGGTATCGAAAAGGTGTTAATAACCTCTTAAGAGCTTTCATAATATTCTAGGCTATCATAAAATGTTAGTAATTGGGCCTCTTTAACTTTCATCTGCCATAAAGTAATGAGAAGGGGAGGAGGAAACCTTTAATGGTACAGCCCAGCAACTGGCAATTTTATTTGAATATTAAAGGAAGAAAGGGTGGGGAGGAAAGAGTAGCATTGTAACTTGGCACTACTTGGTGCAGAACAAAATGCAGAAGTGAACTCCAAGGTACAGCTGAATGGGATTCAGTGTTTTCAAGAGCAACCTTTATGAGGAGAAACAAAGGAGGTGACAGAAGAAACTACAGAACAAGCAGCACAGAGTCGGTTGCTTGTTATTCATTCTCCCTGAAAGGAATGAATAAATGCCAAATTTTAGACTTAATTGTTTATTTGTTAACACAGGGCCCTTTCACATTTTCCATTTTATCAGCCATCGCAACTTCCTGTAAAATCTTGGGATTTGCCATTTAAGGTAAGCTATTTAAAATTCTCATCCTGAGAACTCAAGTGAAAACCACAAACCCCAAGACTCTATACGATGTTGCCATGGAAGTTAATGTAGAAACACGGCATGGTAATTGTGGGGTGTGAGGCGGCCCATAGTGACCTGAAGCAAGTTATTACGCTTGTAACAAATATCACATTTCAGAGTAACATAGGGAATGTGCTATTGCCCCTTTATTGGTGTATTGCTGGTGTGGACAAAGTGCATCACTCTAGGTGTTGTTGGGCAACAGCTTTCATGAGCCCTAGTCAAGACAACCAATGGAGAGAAATGGCTGGAGTTGTAGTTCAAGAACACCTGGGGGTTCAGATTTGCCTTTCTATCCACTTAACAAGTTATTATTAAAGACATTTTGGTTTAAATTACTTAAGTTTTATTCTTTTTTTAATTCCTAAAGGTTCTTTCCTGCAAAAGTAACCAAATCATGCAACTATAGCAAAAGGCAACACCAAATTCCTTTTCAGTGTTGTAACGAGATAAAGCATTTAAATGCTATGGTCAGTAAGGTTATTTTACTGCATTTTTAAAGTAACTTCCCAAGCTCTGCTATACAAAGTGCTGGTTGTTACCTATAAAGCCCTAAAAGATTTGGGTCCAGGCTATTTGTCCAATTGCATCTCCCTATATAGACTATCTCATGTACTGTGGTCAGCGGAGGAGGTCCTCCTCTTGGTCCCATCCCCATCACAAGTGTGGTTGGTGGGAACGAGAAAGAGGTCTTCCCCGTGATAGCTTCCCATCTCTGGAACTCCTTCCCCAAAGAAATAAAAATGGCACCCACCCGCCTCTCCTTTAAAAAGCTCTTGAAAACACACTTGTGCACTTTGGCATTTGGAGAGGAGGAAGATTAGGACATTTCAGTTCCACTGGAATGCTGGCTAACTTATTTGTATTCCACTACTGCTATGGTACATGAGAAGAACAACCTTCATAGTCATTTTAATGGATTTTAATTGCCTTTTCTGGGCTTTATGTCTCAATGGTTAATGTATGTTATTAATATAATTAGGTTTATTTGTTTATTCATATTTGGTTCTCATGTTGATGTTAATTTCTCTTTTATCACAAGTTTATGGTAATTATTTTTGTATTCTGTTTATTTTAATATGTTTGTATTTGAGTTAAGCATTGAATATTTTCCTTTTGTGTGTGTAAACCTCCCTGAATCCCTTTGGGGAGAGAGGGTGGTCTATAAATTATTATTATTATTATTATTATTATTATTATTATTGATGATGAGGCAATTTGTTCCATGTATAAATTTCACAGTTTTAAGAATGTGTTCATTTTAAAATGGTATATTTAAGGAATATATTGGTGGGTGATAGCTCCCATGGCTGGGAGGTAGTGAATCCACTTCATTTTTTGGTTTATTATTAAATACATCAGGCAGCCCCTTTAAAGACCAGTCCGAAATATAGTTTGCATTCCCACACCTTTGTCAGTTCTTGGGATGGATATTTCCATGACCAAAACAAGTCAAGAAACCATATTTGATGCTCCTTTGAGGTCTCTTCCATCTCAATTTTGGTATCCTCCCATCACTCGTTCCTTGGCTTACCTGACACAGGGTAGTCAGTTTGTGGTTGAGGCCAAGTTGAAATAGCTGGCTTTTCCAGTTTGTACTATCAGCCACTGACTACATTGGTTCTCAAAGGGTTGCAATCCAAATACTACCAGTTTTGGGATTTCAAGGAATTTCACAGCAATGTTTGGCTGCTCCTCTTTCATACATTGTGCTTGGCACTGAAAGAGGGAGGGAGGAAGAGAGAGAAAGAAACAAAGATATCAACAGAGGACTGGCGAAACTGCTTTTTTTGTTTTCACATTTATAGCAACCCGCCCGTCTGTGCCGCTCACCTTCTAGTCCCAGTCTATTTGTGGAGAGCATAACCAATGTGTGTACTTTGGAGTCTGACATTGAGCCACCGAGAAGTTTGCTCACGTTCCTTGACATGCGAGATATATGGAGTTTAATTAAAAATTGTTCTCTCTTCGACAGGTTTGTTTTACTGCAAAATGTCAGGGAAGTAAGGCTGTTCAGATTCTGTTGCCAACCATGCTGTACAGACTCCATTAAAAGCAACTCTTTCTTTCTCTCTGAGTGAAGCCTTGGTCTATCTTTTCCCCTTGTAGTAATTTGATGAACAGAAAGTAGGGTCTCATTGTTTTTTTTTTAAAAGTAAAACTTATGCTTCTTTTGGCCAGCCAAAGCTTTGAAAAATCACAGTTTTGGAGTACAACCCTGAGAATCCCTCAGCTGACTGGGAAGTTCTGAAGCTGTATTTCCAAAACAAGAAAGTTTTTCCCACTGACAGTCTTCCTGGTTATATATGGACCACAATGAGTGAGAGTACTTTCAGATAATACTTTTTAGCACATCCTCATTCTGCTTCATTGACTACATTTTACACAGTTTCAGCCTCTATTTGCCATACTTTCCTTATTTTTCCAGCGCTTCTTCCATCTTTTTTCCCTCATTAGAGAGAAAAAGATACAATAGCTGTAAAGAGTCTTCTATTGACTACAGGTCAAGTATCCCTTATCCTAAATCCTAGTTTAGAAGTGTTTTGGATTTTGGGGGTGGGTGGTGGGAGGAGGTTTGGAATACCTGTGTTTGCATATTCATACATAATGAGATATCTTGGAGATGGGATCCAAGTCTAAACAAAATTCATTTATGCTGCAAATATAGCCTATAAACATAGACTGAAGGCAATTTTATACAATAAAAATAAAAATAATTGCATGCATGAAATGTGCCGTGGCGCCTGGGGGCTATAACTCTTAATGAAGGAGGCATGGACGTGGCATCTTTCCCCAGGGAATTGCTTCTTGCCCTCCTATAGAAAACTGGTTAAGGTGAAGAAATATTTTGAAAAGATCCGGAGGTTGGAGTGGAAGTCATTTTAGAATAGTTTGAGTAGTTGTTTTGTATGTATTAGATGTTAGTTAGATATGTTGGGTTTTTTTTTTGTTTTTTTTTCTGTGTGTACCTATCCCTTTCCTACTGATCTATCTTCTTGTTTTTTGTTCCCCCTCTTTCCTTGTGTGGATTGTGAAAAACTTAATAAAAATCATTAAAAAAAAAAAAAGGAAAATATTCGTTACAGTCACAGTTAGTCCTGGGTCCAAGGTGTTTGAAGCTGAGAAGCCTTTCCAAGTTTCCTCTTTCCTCAATGGCTGTGAATGCTGGAGAAAACCACAACCCCAGTTCAGATGGCCTATGTTTGAAGACTCAGGATCTTCCTCTGGTGCCAAAAGAACTGGTTTGAAGGCACTCAAGACTTCCAACGTCGTTCAGGTTGGTCTGAACATGAAGCACAAGTCTCAAGGGTAAAAAACCTCAGAACTGGTGCTGAGAGGTAATTTAAATAAGGGTCTTTTAGAGTCAAGTCTCTTACTCACGTCCATCTGGTAGAAACTCTGATGGCAGAATAAAAAGAAAGGAAGTACTCCCTTCCTGCAGGAAGAGGTGGAGCCAAACAGTACTGATTTACAGCTATAAGTAACCAATCCATCCAGCTATACATAAGCAGGGTAAAAAGGCAGGATTAAGCATGATACAACAGTTTAAATCTTGCAACTAACAGTTCTGTACATAGGTGGCGCCCCTCGCGCCGTCACATGAAATACAGTACATTGAAAGGTATCCCTGTGTCAGCCATCCAAGTGGACAGTTTTGGATTTGGGAATAATTTAGATTACATGTAAGGAATGCTCAACCTGTACCACAAGGAGCCCTCTTTCTTGAATTGCTCTGGCAATGACTTTTCATAGTTCTAAACAGAGCTCTTTCCAGCTATACCTGGGGCTTATTCACAATACAAAAATACAGCACTTTGATATGACTTTAATTTCCATAGTGGCATGGTCCCCCATTTTAAATAGGTTGGGAAACACCGCTTTAGACTTCAGGTTTCTTGGGTTTTGGTTTTTTAAAATTAGAACCTCAGGAATCAAATACAACAGAGCGGCTCGGGGTAAATGTACAACTAGTAGAATTAAAGGAAAGTGTGTCTCTGAGAATATGGCTCCGGCCATAAATTGTGTTCCATGTCATAACTGAACTTGTGATGCTTTTATAAAACTATCTACACTTTGCTCTTCTTTGCTACAACAGCTCCCTTCATTTTTGCAGTGGAGAATGATGGGTTTGTGTGCGTGTTGTTATTGATCTGATAAACACTACAGAGAACCCTGCAAATTGTTCTTGTTGTTTGCCATGAAATCATTATAGCTAGACTTCCAAGGCACCCTATTCTTTGCAGTCCTGCTAAGGTCTTGTGAACCATGGCTTCTTTGATTGAGTCTGTGAAACAGTCTTCCTCTTTTCCCACTGCCTTGCACTAATATTAATATCTCTTCCACTTTTGTCACTTCATTTCACAATATGTCCAGGATATAATAGCTCAATTTTAGTCATTTTGGTACTGTCACTGGCAAACAATCATTGCCGATCTGCAACAAATCACACAGACCCCTAACTGGGTTTCTGGATACATCATCTTCTTCACCTTGGTCAGAATGCGACATCAGCTACTTTGTTATAGTATACTAAATAAACTCTTCTCAGGTGAGAAGGTCACTTGACCTTACCTCCTCAAACTTGATGGAAATGTCATTCACTCATGCTCCAATGGCCAGAAGAATGGATCTTCTCCCCATGCAACTGATGCCTAGTTAAAAGGGGGGGGGGGGTATTAAGTTGTGCCAATAGCATCACAAATGTGACTAAGTAGCAATAATGATTACAGAACAGCTACCTGGATCTACTCATCCATAACTGTTCTGTATTCATGATAGCTATTGTGACATTATTACCTTGATTGTAACTCCACCCCCCTCATATTTTACAGGGTGTCAGCTACATGTAAAAAAGGTCTATTTTGCTGGAGAACAAAGCATGAATGAATAATGTTTCTTTCCATCAGAATTGTGAGTGATGAGCCAAGACAGTCTGCAAAGGCTATGTCCACACTGTGAGATTGTAGCACTGCAATACCACTTTAGCATCCATCTGTCTGTCTTATGCAATACTGGGATTTGTAGATTGGAGATGCACTTCGACTTCTTTGTCAGTATAATGGGTATAATGTTGAAGAATTTGTATTGACTTGCCAAGCTACAAATTCCAGAATCCCATAAGCCAGAGACAAAGCTGTTATTTTTATTATTTTATTTTATTGCAGTTACTTATACCCCGCCCTTCACACCCCCGAGGGGGGGCATCAAACCACTGCAATTGTGTAGTGTGAATACAGTTCTGTATCAGTTTAACTAAGCTGATATGGAACACTGACCCTTGTCCTTTAGCACCTTCTGGGTATGGATTGTGCTTTTGGGACTTGCCTTTGAAACCTTTTCTTTCTTTATTCCCCTGTTCCCTGGTGGCAAAGCAGGGCATTCGGAATATATAATTGATTCTGGCTTAAAGGGAGGAAAGAGAGGGAAGGAGAAAGAAAGTGAGAGAAGAAAAGTTGTTCTTAAGATTTAGAATAGCCATCATGTGGTTCATTTAGAAAAGGCTTCTTCCTATCCTTGTCTTTAAGGTTGGTATATTTAGCCATGACCTAGAAAGACCATCCTTTTGAGGGCTGAAATTGTCATTCACACAGTCTGCTGACTAGCTTAGACGTGATCCTCCTGCCTGAGCAGAGACTTGCAATGGTGCCAAATTGCAGCTGATGGCAAAAGGTGGGATAAAATGGAGAAAAAATAGCAGACCTAAGCAAATGTGTTGGGGTGAAGCACCGGCACCAATAAGTAACGTGACTGAAGATGCTTACGAGATATATTTATGTGCAGTGGAGATTGCCCATTTACCACAAAAATCTATGCAATCATATCAGGATAATGATTCAGCAGTTATAGCCTATATTCATGCTGTCCTTTCCAGGGCACTCTGTATGCTCTGTAACACCAGAAGCTCTTGCAAAAGGCAAAAAGGAAATACTGCAGGCTTGTGGACATAAATAAACATATTTATGTGGATAAATATATCATATTTATCCACATAAATATGACCAAGTATATGTTACAGAGGAGTAGCAGGAAAAAAACGGAGGGCAAAAGCAATATTAGCATATCTCACATCTCAAAAGCTACCCTTTGTCAGCTTCCTAGAAGAGTGGGTTGTGATGCGTGTTTGGGCCCTTTGAGAATCTGATGAAAGCTTTACATAATCACCATCACCATCATGTTGTTGTTGTTGTTGTTGTTGTTGTTGTTGTTGTTGTTGTTTATTCATTCAGTTGCTTCTGACTCTCCATGACCTCATGGACCAGCCCATGCCAGAGTTCCCTATCAGCCATGGCCACCCCCAGCTTCTTCAAGGTCAAGCCAGCCACTTCAAGGATACCATCCATCCATCTTGCCCTTGGTCTGCCTCACCATAATTTCCATTTCCCCATGATCATCATCATCATCACCACCTACTTTCTATGGAAACAAGAGGACTCAATACAGCTACATTTTTATTAAAAATAAAAGTATAAACATAAAGTTATCCAGAAAGTAGTTAAACAATGTATCAGGTCAAAACATTAAAAACATTAAAATGCTCTTTACAGAACATAAAACATAAAAAGCACAGCATATCATTAACAGCCCATCCCGATTGATATTTTAAAGCCTAGTAGCACAAGAATGTTTTCTGTTCCTAGCAGAAGGAGAGCATCATGGGAGGGAAGGAGGGAATTCCAAAGACTGGGAGCAACCACCAAGATCCTCTTCTTTGCTTCCACCAAAAGAGCCTGAGAATAGAAAGAAGGGCCTCTCCAGAGGATCTTGAACTTCTACAAGGGAGACATGGTCCCTCAAACAGGCTGGACCCAAATCACTTGGGACTTTATACATCATCATCAGAAATTTGCATTGTTCATGGAAATGGACTGGGAGTTAGTAGAGCTGTTGCAAACTAGGATCAGTTTGTCCAAAGAACTATTGATTGATAAGATTAGAATTCAAAATGATTTTAACAGATTAGAAACCTGGGCCAAAACTAACAAAAGTTCAACAGGGACAAATGCAAGATACTCCACTTAGATAGAAAAAAACAAAATGCAAAGATACAGAATGGGGGATGATGCCTGGCTCGATAGCAGTACATGTAAAAAAAAAGATATTGGAATCTCGTGGACAACAAGTTAAGCATGAGCCAACAATATGATGGGGTGGCTTAAAAGCCAATGGGATTTTGGCCTGCATCAATAGGATCCAGGGAAGTCATGCTACCCCGCTATTCTGCCTTTCTCAGACCACACCTGGAATACTGTGTCCAATTCTGGGCACCGTAATTGAAGGGAGATGTTGACAAAGGAGGGTGACTAAAATGATCAAGGGTCCAGAGAACAAGCCCTATGAAAAGTGGCTTAAAGAGCTGGGAATGTTTAATCTGCAGAAGAGAAGGCAGAGAGGAGACATGTTGGCTGTGTATAAATATGTGAGGGGAAGTCATAGGGAGGAGGGAGCAGGCTTGTTTTCTGCTGCCCTGGAGACTAGGACATGGCACAGGCTTCAAACTGCAGGGAAGGAGATTCCACCTGAACACTAGGAAGAACTTCCTGGCTATAAGAGCTGTTAAGCAGTGGAACTCTCTGCCCAGAGTGTGGTGGAGGCTCCTTCTTTGAAGGCTTTTAAAGAGAGGCTGATGGCCATCTACCAGGAGTGCTTTGAATGCAGCTTTCCTGGTTCTTGGCAGGGGGTTGGACTGGATAGCTCATGAGATCTTGTCCAACTCTATGTTTTTATGATAACTGGGCTTGCTCTCTGTCACCAACCCCAGTTAGCAACCTGACCATAGCTCATTGGATCACATGAAATTTATCAGCACTTTTCAAAGGAAGATCCATATAGACTGCATTGCAGTAATTAAAATGAGAGGTAACCAAGCCATGTGTTAAATCTCTTCAGAAATCAAATATAAATACTGCATATGCACTCAATTTTTTTAACATACAATGCATTGCATTGCATTGGGAACTGGTTTTCTTTACTGGACCTGGAAAAATGCAATAAACATTTGAAAGCACTACATTTTTAACTTAAAATCTGCTGTGATGTGAAGAAATCAAAGCAACAAGAAGGGAATGAAAAAGGAAAAACAACATTGGGACCCATTTCATGGACTTCCTGTAAACTATGAATGGGCACTAGGTTAAGAATCCCCATCTTAGAAACTCTTCCAAGACCTCAAATGCAAACCTTTCACTTGACAGGTACTCTTTATTTCCACATTCTTATTCTTCACAAAATGGCAGTTTATGATCCACATAGGCTGTGTTACTGTCAGAAACCTTTTCAGAACTTGAGTAGGGGCACTGGATAATTTAACAAGCTATTACAGTGCATAGCAGTTTGCTTGTAACCGAGAAAAAGAAAGAGAACTTAGAGCAGGCCTGTAACCAGCATCCTTCCACACTACACAATATTAGTACAATGATCCCACTTGATATGTCTGCATCACGTGGAATCTTGGAATTTGCAGTTTGGTGAGGCACTAATGCTCTCCGGCAGAAAGCTCTAAGTGCATCCTCCTGAACTGAATATAGAGATCATTGTGGCAGTTAATATGGAACTTGGCATCATAATTATGACCAGTCACTGCCAGAAGGGACAGAGAGTTTCATCTATGCAAATGATCGTGCCATTACCGCTCAAACAGGGAGCTTTGAGATGGTTGAACAGAAGCTCTCTGAAGTTCTAGGTGCTCTTACTGCCAGGGAAAACCAGCTGATCCCTAAGCCATCTAAAACACAGACATGGGCTTTTCATCTTAAGAACAGACAAGCATCCCAAGCTCTGAGGATCACCTGGGAAGGAATACCACTGGAGCATTGCAGCACACCTAAATATCTGGGAGTCACTCTGGACCGTGCTCTGACCTACAAGATGCACTGCCTGAATATCAAGCAAAAAGTGGGCGCTAGAAATAATACAAAAGCTGAATATGCATGCCCAGTGTGGAACACATCTCACCATGCTAAAACAGTAGATGTGGCTCTTAATGAGACATGCCGCATTATCACGGGGTGTCTGCACCTTACACCACTGGAGAAATTACACTGTTTAGCTGGTATTGCACCACCTGACATCCGCTGGGAAGTAGCAACCAATAGTGAAAGGACCAAGGCTGTGACATCTCCAGCTCATCCCCTTTTTGGATATCAGCCAGCACGTCAACGACTTAAATCAAGAAATAGTTTTCTAAGATCTACAGAGACACTCGCTGGAACACCTCAGCAAGCGAGAGTCCAAAAGTTGCAGGCTCAAACCCAGAACCTCATTCAATGGCTGATACCAAATGAGAGACTCCCCCCTGGGCACACAGAAAACTGGGCGACTTGGAAGACGCTGAACAGACTGCGCTCTGGCACCACGAGCTGCAGAGCCAACCTTAAGAAATATCAAAAGTATTGTCAAAGGCTTTCATGGCTGGAATCACTGGGTTGTTGTAGGTTTTTCGGACTATATGGCCATATTCTAGAAGCATTCTCTCCTACCGTTTCAGCTTTTTAGTTTTTAGGTGTGCAGACTACTTCAACCAGAGAAGTCAGCCATAGTAGAGTACCTGATGAACCAACCTGGGCATAGAAGAACCAAGGGGTAGAACCAATGGGTTCCAATAAAAAGAAATGCTCTAACAACTACCACTCTAACAACTACCATGTCAGGCTACACAGAGAAGCCATTGAAATCCACAAGCTAATCACCTCTCAACAAAAGATTCCCCCAGGCACTAATAAGGCACACCTAAAAACTGTCAGGCCATTAAATACTAATCAAGGTGGCCAATTGAAACTTTCTCACCTACCTTCAACAGACAACAGTTCTTTCTTCCACCCTAGACATTCCACAGATATATAAACCCAATTTTCCTAATTTCCAACAGACCTCACAACCTCTGAGGATGCCTGCCATAGATGCAGGCAAAATGTCAGGAGAAAATGCTTCTAGAATATCGCCCTATAACCCGAAAAAACCTGCAACAACCTACTAAATCCCTACTTGGCCATGACAAGTTATACTAAGCCTAAGAATAAGTCAGTGGTTTACCGCTTCTGAACGAATCTTAGTTTGAAAACTATATGCTGTGTTTACCTTAGGGTTGCCTTAAGTTGGAAATTACTTGAATAACTTGAAGGAACACAACAATAACAATAGAAATGAGAGAAGCCTCCCACAAGGCTAAAAACATCAAATCATCTGGGCGTCCCCTGGGCAACGTCCTTGCAGACGGCCAATTCTCTCACACCAGAAGCGACTTGCAGTTTCTCAAGTCACTCCTGACACAACAACAACAACAAAAATTGACAAGGAAGCCATCAACCAACAATATTTGTTGGGAAAAATGCTTATTCTCCCACTTTTCCTCCTCATATCTCTTTTCTGTTGTGCCATGGCAAGCACTACGAGATGCAGAGCCAACCTTAAGAAATGGGACCACAAAGTGGAGTCCACGACATGTGAATGTGGAGAAGAGCAAACCACAAACCACCTATTACAATGCAGTCTGAGCCCTGCCACATGCACAATGGAGGACCTTCTTATAGGGGTACTCAAAGTGGCCAGCTACTGGTCAAAGGACATTTAATATAATGCCAAGTTTCTAAACTTTGTGTTTTTTTAAAAAATACATTACAACTGTACCCTTGGTTTGCTCCTGATTCAATAAATAAATAAAGTAGACTTCCAAGTAAATATGAAATGTTTTGCAGATTATATGGAAGACTCTTTAGGAGCCCTATTTAACAAAGAAGCAGGACCAAAATATTTAACATCAATAAATAAACAATAATAATAATAATAATAAAAGGAATAATCCTATAAACACTAAACTCCTTTAGAGATAGGATGGGAGATGTACTGCATATGGAAATCATTTTCTTTTCTTTTTTGCTGCTTCCTTTTGTCCTGCTCAATAATCCTGTTCTTGTGTTATGCTTTACCATGAGTGTCATGTATAAGAATTGTCTCATATATAGACACACCCTTAAATTGGCATTTGAGGATATGTTCTGGCCAGCTCCTTGTCAAATATCAGCCAAGAAAATGCTCTTTATTTCCATTTCTCCTTTCTTTCTTTCATTGCTTTCCTCCTTCCTTCTTTAATTCCATCTCAACAGAGTTACAAAGTCTTGCCCACATGCAAAAGATAACAAATTCCACCCCCTACCCCACCCCCCAAATCAATCAGTATTCTGATTGATGGATGATGCTCACCCACTCCCTCAAATCCTCTGAATTTGGATTTTCAGTCTGAGATCTCCCTTCATCTCTTTGATTTTGCTAGGCACTGAGCCACAAGAACTGAGTGTAGCCAGACAGCTGGTTGGACTCCAATCAGGCCTCCAAAGGTGAAATCTTATCTGAAAAAAACCAGGAGGGGATGCAGATGGTGTCTACAAACTGTCCTAGTAATAAAGTCAAAGAGTTTAAGTCGGAAAAAGCCAGCCTAAATCCAGTCTGGAGGAGTATGCATATGAGATTTGAGACACAGGTTTAACAAATAATTGCAGGTTCTTTAGATGGGTGAGGGTTTGTAATCCTCGCCACCCACTTAAAAATAACAACCTTAATGTTCTTGAGGAATCAGAAGGGAAAGGCTTGTGTTTATCAGGCCTGTTATGCGACGTACAGATAGTTTCCATGGATCTTACATATCTTAGCTGATACTGTATTTCATAGAAGAGTAACAATATTATTGCTCTCCAACCTACTTCTTTTCCTGCATAACAGTCTGCCAGTGTCATTTACATGAGACCTTGCTTCGATTGAATTTAATGATATTGCAGGTTTCTTAAGCTTCAGTCACATGGCCCTTGCTGACATTCAAGCCCAGTTCTTGACATCCACACATGCCTGGTAGCTGTCCTCACTCATAGATGATTTGGGAACTTGTCACTGCATTTTAAGGGGAGGAAATTACCAAGGGTTTCTTAAGGCTGGAACATCAATGTGACCCTGGGTCTATTAACATTATGGAATTATGGCACTATGATTCCACTTTAGCTGTCATATGTCCATTAGGCTTGGGTAACTACGGAAAAATTTGGTTCTAAACTCGTTTCGTTTTTAGGGGGGCCCATGCGTTTCGTTTTTTTTAATAATTCCGAAATTTACCTTTAAAAATTTTTGAAATTTACGAAATTTCGTAAAATTACGAATTGATTCGTTAATGGCAGACGCGATTGCGCAATATGCTAAAAAACCCTCCAAATGGGACAGGGGGAACTTCTGAAGCTTCCCTCTCCCTCTGTTGTTGACTGTTGGTGTGATAATTTATTTTTTATCACTGACAAAACAAACAACAACTATAAAACTTGCACCAGACATACGGAAATAATTACGAAACAATTACGAAACAATACGAAATAAATTGGAAAAATTGTTTCGATTTTTAATTACTCCTCACAGTAGTCCTGCATGGCTCAATATTGGATCGTAAGCTAATTTAAATACGAATTAATAACGAATTACGAAATTAACGAACGAAACCGCCCAAGCCTAATGTCTATCCTATGGAATCCTGGATTTTGTAGGCTAGTGAGGTATAAGAACCCCCTGCCTGAGAACTGTTAAATGCTTCTTCTCTAAATTGCAAATAGTAATTTATTTATTATTTATTTACTGCATTTGTATACCGCCCTTCTCACGTGGAAAGGGACTCAGAGCATTCTCACAGATAGGCAGCAATTCTTGTGTCATCAAGTTTCCAGACCTCAATGAGTAGCTAGGCTAGAGACAGAGCTAAGCTGAGGGATTACTTTCCCCCACTTTTCTATGCATGTTCCCCAAAAGGGCTTTGTCTTTCCTGCTCCTGGTAGCCACTGCCCCCCCCCCCCCAAATGATATAGCGATGGAGACTTCCTCTTTAAATTTTATTGTCTTGGGCTGGTCATGTGGCCATTTGCCATTTTTCAGTTTTTCCTTCTGCTTGTCTTTCTACCTATGAGGATGCACATTTTGCCTCTCTCTAGGCAAAATGTGGCTGCATGGACTTTTTACCCTTTTACCTCTTTAAAATATGAGATTTTGTAAGCTTCTTTTCTATCAAGAATGTATTTCTTTTACTTCAATATATATTTTTGAACCTAAAGTTCTGACTCTGCAATCCTGTGCCATCCTACAGAGGAAAAGCTTATTCTAGCTCACCACATGCAAGTTTCTGCTGGTTATGGAGTTTACTTCTGATACTCTGCTATATTTATGGTGGAATCACCCCAACTGAGGCTTATTTTGAGCCTAACAGCTATGATTTCCCAACAGTAAAATAACATATCAATTAAAACAAGAATCAAAAACATATTAACATTAAAACAATTATTAAAAAGCATGCAGTCCAAACTCGTAAGCCAAGGCCATTCCGGTCATCTTTGCACTAATCTATATTCACTTATTGCCCTAGAAGATTATTGTCCAAAGGTTTGATTCAATCATTATGTTTTTATTTTCTTCCTGAAGGAAAGGGGTTGTTCTAGTTTTGCAGGAAAGGGAGTTCCATAAGCAGGTTTCATGCAATGGAACCATAGCACTATAATTCCATGGTGTGGACATCCAGACTGGTACTCATCTTTACTCCTCTACCTTTTTAAGAGCTCCTGAAGATCTTCTAAATTCCACAGGAGCTTATTAGAACATTGTTGCTTATCTCTAAGGTTGGAAGTCTTCATTTTTGGACTAAAAATTCCACAATTCCGTAGCCACCATTACTGAGGGATTTAGAGTTGGTATTCTGTAATTTGTGGCTGGTTCACAGTAGCATATTCCCCATAAACACTCCCATTTATGAAATCATGTTAAATATATTTTATTTTATAATATTATGTATGTATATGCCCTTGAGTCACCTGTTGCATTATGATAAGCCCATGAATTTCATAGGTTTTCTTAGGCAAGGAATGCTCAGAGGTAATTTTGCCAGTTCCTCGATCTGAAATATAGCCTAGGGGAAGGTAAAATTTTTCCCCTGACATTAAGTCCAGTCGTGTCTGACTCTGGGGGTTGGTGCTCATCTCCATTTCTAAACCAAAGAGCTGGCGTTGTCCGTAGACACTTCCAAGGACATGTGGCCAGCATGACTGCATGGAGTGCCATTACCTTCCCGCCGGAGCAGTACCTATTGATCTACTCTCATTGCATGTTTTCAAAATGCTGGGTTGGCAGAAGCTGGGGCTAACAGCGGAAGCTCACGCTGTTCTCCAGATTCAAACCTGAGACCTTTCATTCAACAAGTTTAGCAGCTCAGCAGTTTAACCCACTGTGCCACCGGGGGCTCCGAAATACAGCCTACAGCATCTGATATTAGTTGGCAGCCTCCCATGCAAATACCAACCAGGGCTGACCTTCTTAGATTCAAAGACCAGATGGGATCTGGTGTCATCAAAGTATTTAGGCTCTTTTCTATCTCTCTGTGATCCTAAGCAGCAATTGGATTTATATGAACACATGAGTACATGTTGCAATATATCAAATGACTGTACTGAGTCATATTGGGTTATATCCAATGTGTATTTCCCACCAACTGGAAATCCTTCTGCTCATCCAAAATTGGGCATCTTATTTCTGCCAATCCATTTGCAACCTCCTGTGCTACCTGTAATTCTGCTCCTTAGAGCGAAGGGACCATCTGAAACGGAATGCACCGTACGTCGCAGTGACAAATATAGGGTAGCCAGCATTGTATGAGCAGAAGCACATAACACTAAGGCAAAGCTGTCATTGGATACAACATCTTGTTCTTGTTGTCACTTCTCCTCTAGGAGCAATAGATAACAAAGATAATTGCCTCCCACCTTTGTGAGTGATGACTGCTGCCATGCAAATGAGAGTGGGGGGAATAGTCCATCCAGGTTTAAACTGCAGATCTGCCTTTCTTTGGAGAGCAGTTATAGGTACAATTCACTTTAGCCCTCTGTTGACGTGTTTAAGCTGTGTCTCCAACCTCTCCTTGTCCTTGTAAATAAACACACATACTAGAAAAACTGCCAAAAAGCCTTTGCTTATCTATTTTAAAAGGAAATCATAAACCTGGGGTACGTGCTGGATCATAATCCTTCTCCCTAGTCAGAGAAATGGAGTAAGCCTGACAAAATAATATTAACATTTTATTCCATCTTCTCACTTGATTGTAATCTCGAATGCTCTCTCTGTTTCTATAGTTTATACAAGAAAGATGATACTAAATGCAAGAGCCAGTAAATATTCCAGAAGCTATTGCTAAAGTGAAATTTCCTCCTCCTCCTCTTCCCTTCAGAGCAATAAGTATTAAACACTTTGAAGACCAATGTTCCTGGCAAGTAATGGAAGTTTCCCTTATTCCCTTCCAACAGGATTCAAGTGTGGGAAGAAGGAACAGGATCTCCACACTCCATGTGTTTCATGTATATTGATTTATTGCTGTGTTTATGTAGCTGCCCCATGACAGAGGTTCTCTGGGAAGCTCACAAGTGGATGTAATTGGCTTTCTCTCTGCTGAAAGCGGCCTCTTTTCTGAGGTTAAAAATTCCATGTACTGACTTTTGATCATTAAGCAGTACAAAACTCAGTTGGGAAAGAGGCGACATGATAGCTGTTTCCTGATGCTCGAAGAGCAGTTATATGGGCAATAGAGGAAAATTCTGTGGCTCCAGAGGGTAGACCCAATGGATTCCAATATAAAGACAGAGAATTTCAATTAACTAGTAGGAAAACTATTAGGAAGACAAAGTATTGTCAGTAGTACAGTTTGTCTTGGCAAGTGATGTATCCTCCACCCATTGAAGTTCTTTTTAGCAGGGGGTGATTGGCCATGTATTGGAAGTTCTACAGCAGATTAGCAACTTTGGCAGGTGCCCATAATATCTTCTCTTTTTTTTGCAATTTGGGTTTATAATTGCATTATAAATGTAATGATCTGTAGGTTATTAACTGGTGCAGAAATATGTATTCATTACAGGATACATATCATTCTTGACTTTTCAAGGGCAAGTCAAACAAATGTCTCTCTTTCAAACTGTTATAAAAAAGCAGCCACTGAGAGCCTGCATCACAGGCATAGAGACAAATGCATAACTATATATTGGTCCTTACCTGACTCCCAGCAAGATGTAGTGTGACAATGATTGAGAGCAGGGCCTCCCCAGATGATCTTACATTTCTAGAAGCTTCATAGGGAGAGATGCGTTCAGATAGGTAAGCCGGGCTGGAACTCTTTAGGGCTTTATAGGCTAAAGCCAGCATTTTGAATTGTGCCTGGTAGCAAACTGAAAGTCAGTGGAGCTGATGCAACAGTGAAGTTGTATGCTCCCTGAGCACTGCTCCTGTTAGTAACCTGGCTGCCACGCATTGGGACATTTGAAGCTTCTGAACAGTTTTCAAAGGCAACCCCACGTAGAGCACGTTGCAGTAGTCTATACAGGATGTAACCAGAGCGTGGACTACAGTGGCCAAGTCAGACTTCCCAAGGTACGGGTGCAGCTGGTGCACAAGCTATTAGGTATTACTGCCATGGTGGATGGGATAAAGAAAATGAGGCTCTCAAATTTGGACCACGTGACTTATTGGACAAGATGACAATGTTTGCTAAAGTGAAAGACAGTAGGAAAAGAAGGACACTGCACTACAGGTGGGTTGATTCAACCAAGGAAGCCATGATCTTGACTTTGAATGACCTGAGCAATACAGTTGAGCAATACCAGGCATTTAGGAGGTCTTTCATTCGTAGGGTCACCACATGTCCATGCAAACTTGATGGCAAATAACAACCACCATCACAAATATCTCCTTGAACCTAAAGACTGCCAGCTACATGACATACCTAACTGCAACAAGCATGACTTTAAACAGTTTTAAAGAAGGGCAAGGAATCTTGTGGCATTTCTCAAGCTGCCATGCAGACAGTTGGTGATTTGCGGTGCTTCTTTATTTATCATATCAGAAGCGAACTGAGGATACAGTTGCAATGTATTTAAGAACAAGTTTAGAAACTAAATGTAGCTGGCCACTTGGAGTGGCTCTGGTGTTGCTATCTGAAGGTCCTCCATTGTGCATGAGGCAGGCTTCAGACTGCTTTGTAATAGGTGGTCTGTTGTTTGCTCTTTTCCACATTCGCATGTTGTGGGCTCCACTTTGTGACCCCATTTTTTAAGGTTGGCTCTGTATCTCCTGGTGCCAGAGCGCAGTCTGTTCAGCACCTTCCAAGTTGCCCAGTCTTCTGGGTCTCTCATTCAGTATCAGCCATGGTTTGAGGTTCCGGTTTATAGCCTGCCACATTTGTGACGAGATATAGAAAGTCCTACCTTATTTTCTTACAATCAGCACAGATCCATCTCTTTCACGGTGCCCACGCCCAACACTTCTGCTTCTTCTCCTCCTTCAATCCTCACCAGACATTTGCCCACATTTGAGCCAGCAGGGAAATTTGTTCTTGACATTCATAAGAGCATTGTGAAATGATTGTAATTGCGAGTAATTCTCTAGTGTGTCCTGGTGAAAGAAGAATGGGAGCAGATAAGTGTGGTCTAATGAGAGGTCATTTATTCCCAAGGCCATTTTCCAACCGAAGCTGAGATTTTAATGAATAAAGAGTTAAAAAACAAAACAAAATTAAAAACAAGCAAACAAATTAAAAAAGAAAAATCCCCCCAGATTTACAATAATTCTTGCCAAGGCTACCTTTAAAAAACCTTCAAGAAAGACAGATGGATACTTTCAAATCATGGCAGTCAGATGTTACTTTCCTCTCTCCCTCTGCCCCTTTGGCTCACTATATATTTTCACCCATGTTCATGAAACTAGAATTAGCGACACTAATAATGACAAATCAAGAGGCTAGTGTTGTTTGACCTTGTTAAAGTGTGTTATTACATTTCTATGTCCCCACAGTTTAAATGCTGATTTGCTTAGACATATGTTTTGCTATCTGTTTATTCTTTATGAACCAGAAATGAATCAGCTGCTGGAGCTAAGTGCTGCCTCTAGGTTTGCTTCTTGCATTTAGTATTTTCAGAAATGGTGATGAGGAGCAGGATGGGGTGTGAGGTCTGGTTGCATGCCAATAGAGTCTGGGCTGACAGTAACTAAATCTTTGGGAACCTACTGTTAATGCTCCAGGATTTATTCTTTTGCCATTTCATCTTCACCTTGGTATCTGTCATCTCAAATTGTACTTCTTGTTGCTTTGTGTATCCAGGTCATTTCTGACAGATGGTGACTTAAAGCCTCTTCTACACTGCCATATAAAATTCATATTAACTGCTTTGAACTGGATTATATGAAAAAGTAAAGGTTTCCCTTTGAAATTAAGTCTAGTCGTATCCGACTCTGGGAGGTGGTACTCATCTCAGTTTCTAAGCTGAAGAGCCAGTGTTATCCATAGACGCCTCTAAGGTTATGTGGCTGGCATGACTGCATAGAGCACTGTTACCTTCCTGTAGAAGTGGTACCTATTGATCTACTCATACTTGCATGTTTTCAACCTGCTAGGTTAGCAGAATTTGGGGCTAACAACAGGAGCTCATCCTGTTCCTTCGATTTGAATTGCTGAACTTCCAGTCAGCAAGTTCAGCAGCTCAGTGGTTTAACCCACTGCGACATTGTAGACTCCATATGGCAGTGTAGGCTCATATAATCCAATTCAAAGCTGATAAAATTGATTATCTGCTTTGATAATATGGATTATATGGCAGTGTAGAAGGAGCCTAAAATGAAATTATCACAAACTATCCCATTGCTCCGTGTTCAGTATCAGTGCAGAGTTTCATTTTCTTGATTGGGTTGCTGGGCACACACACACACACACACACACACGCCTCTTGAGAATTTTATCATATAAGCTCGCTGTCTCATGGCAATCACATTGTTTGTGCAAATTGAAAGATACTATTATTGGAACAATCACTGGGTGATGCAAATTATTATGATTGATCTTCTACACTGCATTACTTCCTACCCATGCCCACCCTATGTTATTTAGCCACAAAGTTTGCAAAAACTCATGGATTAGTTGGGGGAGGCAAGATGTTGTTGTTGTTGTTGTTTTAAAATCAATTTTCAAGAAATGGCCAGAGCACCAGTGTGTTGGGGCTTGGTAGCAGAATTGATGTCATTCTATTAGGTAGCAGACATCAAGCGGAAGACCCATCTCTATTTTTCCACCCAAAGGAAATCCATACACCATGATATTGACAGTGACTCTTTTTCTGAAGATCATATTATAGGTCATATTACTGAAGACTGTATTGTGAAAGTTATGTCTGCAGGTGCTCTGTGAATCCATGTCTAGACACTCCTCCTGTTTTATGAATGTATTATTCATTCAATCAGGCTCTCCTAGGTTTTAGGCTACTTCACAGACATGTTGCCATTTCAGATTTCTTATCCACCTGCTCTCTTGCTCAGTCTCCTGTACCACCAGCTGCTTCTGCTCTTCTGTGTGCAGACAAAGCTCTCTGATTAAGGTAGTTTATTTCCTTGATCCCTTCCAAACAACACACCAGAGTGATTATCTGCAGAGAAATCAACTTCGGCTGGATCAATAAGAATTCACCTAGAATGCCCCCAGCACCCCATGGAGTCTCACTGGGCCTTTAATATCCAATCTAGACAGAAGTGCTCAGAAAAATTGATGCAGGGCTATTAATGATTCGTTCTTTTATTCAGTTTATTAAAATATTTCTATCCTATCCCCATTCAAAAGATCTTAGGGTGACATTTTATTTGTTTATTTATTTACTATGCTACTTACTTATTTACTTAGGCGATCCCTCGTTGGACGAGTAAGATGGTCTTCCATGACGGGTTTCCTTGTGGATTCGTAGGTGGCTGTGGAGCCCTATTCTTGACCCGCATCTTCTCCCACAGTGAAGGCATTGGTCTCCAGGTGGAAGGCGATCCCGGTCAGGGTTGGCTTGATGCGCCTTCCTCCTGGCACGTTTCTCTCTTTCACCCTCCACTCGTGCCTCCTTGAATTCTGCAGCACTGCTGGTCACAGCTGACCTACTATGCTTCTATACCGCCATTCTCAGCCCGAGGGCAACTCATGGCGGTTTACAAAGCGGCACAATTCAATGCCCACAGCAGTACAAAGATAATTTAAACATTAAAAAATTTAATGTGGATAAAAATTCGTTACAAATAACATTAATAAACATAATAAAAAACCATAAGTCCTCCGCATTTCATTACCAATCATTATCCAGTCGCGTTGTCCAACTGTTCCAAGATCAGAGTTTAACAGCTACACTGCGTTTGGGAAAGCCTGCTCATATAGCCAGGTTTTAACTTTTTTGCGAAATGTTAAGAGGGTGGGGGCCGATCTAATGTCCCTGGGGAGGGCATTCCACAACCGAGGAGCCACCGCTGAGAAGGCCCTATCTCCCCGCCAGTCGGGCCTGTGAAGATGACAGGACCAAGATCAGGGCCTCCCCAGAAGATCTTAAATTCCTAGAGGGTTCATAAGGAGAGATATGTTCGGACAGGTAAGCAGGGCCGGAACTGTTTAGGGTGTTATAGGCTAAAGCCAGCACTTTGAATTGTGCTCGGTAGCAGATTGGCTGCCAGTGGAGCTGACACAACAGAGGAGTTGTATGCTCCCTGGGCGCCGCTCCTGTTAGCAACCTGGCTGCCACCCATTGGACCATTTGAAGCTTCCGAACAGTCTTCAAAGGCAACCCCAAGTAGAGAGTGTTGCAGTAGTCTATACGGAATGCAACCAGACATACAAGTATAATCAATGCAAGCTACTTAAAACAACCCAAGATAACCCAAATAATTGAAACAGACTAAAAATGGATGAAACATGGACAAGTTAAAACAGGTTTAAACAATGAAAAAAAATGTTTAAAATATCGTGCACGTAATCATCTTCAGATAAATGAGACTAGATTAAAAATAATAACAAACAGCTATGTTTTTACTTAGTGCCTACATGAAAAGCTTGGAATACCTCAAGATCTTCCATGCTTTGGCTCAGAATTAATCCATTAATCACAATGGAGTCAAGAAATCAGAAGTCTAAGACAGGGGTCCTCAAACATTTTAAACAAAGGGCCAGGTCACAGGCCCTCAAACTGTTGGAGGGCCGGATTATTATTATTATTATTATTTTTTAAATGAACGAATTCCTATGCACACTGCACATAACTTATTTGTAGTGCAAAAACATTTAAAAACAATACAATAATTAAAATCAAGATCAATTTTAACAAATATAAACTTATTGTAAGCCACACCCTGAAAATAAGACATAGTGATAGGCATGGCTGGCTCCCCATCAGGTCCCAGTTGTTCTGTGTGTGCTGCAAGCTGAGCCACAGAGGGAGACACAGACAGTGAAAGCAAAAGTCTCCTCAGTAACGTGAGGAGCAGGATGCTCTGCTTGAGGTATTGTGTGTCCTCAGGGGGAAGAAGTAAAGCTGTGGTTGACATTTTACTCAGCACTGTGGGTCTCTCTCCCCAGCACCAAGCAGCAACAGTCTGTGGGCCTCTCTCACCCCCCCCCCCCCAAAATACCAATAAAGCTGCTTCTCCCCAGCACTGACCATTAACAGTCTGTGGGTCTCTCTCACCCCACACAAACACCAGGAGATAGGGGGAAAGCTTCAGCAAACAGTCTGCTACAGTGAGCCCAGAGAGATCATCCCATAAATGCAGATTGTATAATTATTATTATTATTATTATGAAATTTTTATATCCTTCCACCATCTCCCCAAGGCGACTCAGGGCAGCTTACATGAGGACAAGCCCAAGAATCAAGATAAAAACAACAGCATTAAAATCAATCAAATAAAAACACAACACAATCAGAACAACAATAACATTAAAACAATATCATGGATGAAAAACAGAATCGGGCTGAGTCTAGGCTCGGAATTTGATTGCAATATTCCTGCTTCTTGGCAGGGGGTTGGACTGGATGGCCCATGAGGTCTCTTCCAACTCTTTGATTCTATGATTCTAAGTAATGCAATGAATTCTTAAGTAGAGCCAAGGGAAGGTGCAAAAATTCAAGTGTGCCAATCTACAGAGAATACCTTGGTGATAAAGTGTTGATATACCTTGGCGATAAAGGGCACCACAATTCAAGAGAGATATTGACAAGCTGGAATGTGTCCAGAGGAGGGTGACTAAAATTATCAAGGGTCTGGAGAACAAGCCCTATGAGGAGCGGCTTAAGGAGCTGGGCATATTTAGCTTGAAGAAGAGAAAGCTGAGAGGAGGTATGATAGCCATGTATAAATATGTGAGAGGAAGTCACGGGGAGGAGGGAGCAACCTTGTTTTCTGCTTCCTGGAGACTAGGACGTGGAACAATGGCTTCAAACTACAAGAAAGGAGATTCCATCTGAACATGAGGAAGAACTTCCTGACTGTGAGAGCCATTCAGCAGTGGGACTCTCTGCCCGGAGTGTGGTGGAGGCTATTTCTTTGGAAGCTTTTAAACAGAGGCTGGATGGCCATCTGTCAGGGGTGATTTGAATGCAATATTCCTGCTTCTTGGCAGGGGGTTGGACTGGATGGCCCATGAGGTCTCTTCCAACTCTTCGATTCTATGAGTCTATGAGACTGGTGGGGTAGGCCGAACTAAAGTGCAGGAGCATAGATAGGGTCAAGTCAATTCTCTGGTGAACTGCTAAATCAAAGGCACAATGGAACACCCAGGTTTTTAAGTCCTTACAGAAGGTAGACAAGGTGGGTGCTTGTTTGATCTCCTTAGGGAGGGAGTTCCAGAGCCGGGGGACCATCACCGAGAAGGCCCTCTCCTCTTCCCCACCAACCACGCATGAGATGGTAGTAGAAGTGAGAGAAGGGCCTCTCTGGATGATCTTAGGGTACGTACTGGTTCTAAGGAGATGATGTGATTGTTGTACCATACTTACTAAAAATAAGACATTCCCTGAAAATAAGCCATAGTATGTTTTCTTGAGGAAAAATAAATATAAGACAGTGTCTTATTTTTGAGGAAACATGGTAAGATGGCTTATTGTTACGGGGCCTCCAGTTGCAATGGCTTGTTTGCAGCTGACAACATGTTCTCTTAAGTGCTCAACTTTCTACTTTTCTGTGCAAAGACTCTGATGGAATGTGTGACCTGACACAGAGCAAGATAGAATACTTGAGTGATTCCCTGCTTAGTTAAAAGCTTGCCTCAAGCTTTCAAAACATTGTTGCCCAGAGGGATGATGTGGAGGGAAAAAAGGGGGGGGAACAAAAATAGAGAAGAAAGCCCTGTTCACTCAGTCAATACATTCATTTTATTTAAACCCAATGTTCTGTTTTTTCATTCTCTCATTTACGTAGTGCCCGCTTTAACCACGTATTCAAGAATAAGGTGAAACAAGAGTCCCTGACCTTTCCTCCATACTTGCAATCCAGATTCAGAATCAACAGCAAAGCAAAATAACACCACTGCAAGTATAAAAAAACAAAGAAGCTGCTCTTGAGCACTTGCCCCCCCCCCAAAAAAATGCCATTTTATTTTTTAACAAACATGGAAAACACAAAATAGGTTTTGATTTGTGGAATGACAATTCTGTGTGAAAGGATCCCCCCTCCCTCTTTAGAAAACATTAAAATAGAGGATGTCTTATTTGCTTCTTGACCAGTGAATCAGTCCGAGGTCAGGCATAGTTTTGTAACAATTCCTTTTACCCTTACCACTGAGTCAGCGCAAGGCACTTTGATCACAAGCCTTTTGTTTTGACTCTGCCTTGGCAATGTTGTGTCTTTCAAAAGCGGAATGAAAGCCAACACACAGTCATTCCAAAAGGTCTCATTTCACTTCATTCTGGAGATTCTCTAAATCAGGGACAGCTACATTATTTCTTGCTTTTGTATCCTCCCGGGACCAGAAACTCAGTTGGAACATAATATTTTGACCAAATTTTTTTTCAGTGCTTGAGTTGTATAAGGCTCTTCAAGAATGTTTATGTAGAGTGGTGGTGCTGCTTGAACTTGCTGTCTCCTCTGCCACCCTCCTCACCACCCACCTGCACCCACACCATAATGCTAATGATGCTCTTTGTTGGTGGGAACTGGAAGATGAATGGTGACAAGAAGATCTTGGGCAGTCGTTCTCAACCTGTGGGTCCCCAGATGTTTTGGCCTTCAACTCCCAGAAATCCTAACAGCTGGTAAACTAGCTGGGATTTGTGGGATTTGTAGGCCAAAACACCTGGGGACCCACAGTTTGAGAACCACTGATCTTGGGGGAGCCCATCCAGACAGGCAAAAGGGCCACAGCCTCTGCAGAAGTAAAGGTTATTTGTGGTGCTCCCTCCATCTACTTTGCTCACCAGAAGCTTGATGCCATGTTTGGTGTGACTGCACAGAATTTTTTTTAAGATGGTCAAGGCAGCTTTCACAGGAGAAATAAGTCCTGCCATGATAAAGGATATTGGAGCTACTTGGGTGATCTTGGGACACACTGAGAGATGACAAGTCTTTGGTGAGTTAGATGAGCCCATTGGGCACAAGGTGGCCCATGCCTTGGATGAGGGTATTGATATCCTTGCTCACATTGGAGAAAAACTGAATGGGGGAAGAGACTAGCATCACAGGAAAGGTGGTGGTTGAACAAACTAAAGCTACTGCTGATAATGTGGACTGGAGTAAAGTAGTTCTTGCTGATCAGCCAATGTGGGCCATCGGAGTTGGTGCCAATATATCTCAGCTAATGAAGGCTCTGATAAAGAAGTTGCTCATTTATATTTCAAATGGAATATAGCGGGAGTACACCATTTGGTTTCTTTTAAAGGGCCTTTACAGAGAACTTTGGGTAGGAATTTAAAGTTTTATATCATTCTTTTACTGACAATTAGGATTTTTTAGGAGTGAGGTTGAATGGGCTGAGAGTGGCGGTTAACAAGTGCAAATAATAAATAATAATAAATAAATTAAAAAGCATTGCTAACAACAAGGCAGCAGGAGACGACGGGATCCCAGCTGAACTGTTTAAAATCTTAAAAGATGATGCTGTCAAGGTGATGCATGCCATATGCCAGCAAATATGGAAAACACAAGAATGGCCATCAGACTGGAAAAAATCAACTTATATCCCCATACCAAAAAAGGAAAATGCGAAAGACTGCTCAAACCTCCGTACAGTGGCCCTTATTTCTGGGGACACATTCACACTGTCTGCTTAGGTCAGGAAACAATTCCATTGGGCAGATGGTTACATGTAAAGTGCTGAAACAGGTTTTAGTACGGAAAGGTGCTTATATGTACCCAGGCCTGTAGCGAGGGGGGGGGGGGTTAGGGGTTCAACCCCCTCCCCCCGAAATATTTCAGATTTTTTTTAAAAAACTGGTTTACTCATGAATTTTAACTGGTTAACCAAATCCCCATGCTAAGTCTATGAGATGCAAAAAATTAAGAGTCCCTCCAGAACTGCAAGCACTGTCTCAAGCAAATATTGGCAATTTATTCACACTGTCATTACTTGCAGCAATAGCCGATGTAGTTGTTCTGGTACAGCTGTACCAGGAGCTCCAACTTAATTTGCTTTATATTAAATGTTTGCTTGCAGTCCTAGGTTTCAGGGACTCTGCAGATAGGTGGCTTCTTTGGTTGCAGTCATAGGGCAAGTCACCTGTCCATCATTGTTAAGTTTTGGTCCCACCCCTTGCTCAGGGCAATTGGGAAGGGAGCCATTTTTAGTTAGTCTCAGCAAGGTAAACTTATATATAGGATGTGTGCAAGCTTCCCCTGTACAAAAGCTTCAACCCTTAAGACCTTAAGAAAGGTCTTAAGAGTCTCCAAAGAATTTCCAGGAAAACAGCCCTAAAGACCAAAGAACTCCAGCTGGAAAACATCTACTGCCTTGCTGGTAGGTCAACTCGACGTTCGAGACGCAGTTCGACCCGGTAGCGGAGTCCACATCAGTAAGGGTTAGATTACAGTCAGCCTAGGAGAAGTTAAAACGGGGATTTTCCTTTAAAAAAGAAGTTATTGAAGACAGTTGCCTGTTCTTCGTGGGCAAGATTAGGAATTTACCAGTTGCCTAAAAGCTTGGAATCATTTGCTTAACTTTACTGAAGACAAGAGAAGTTTCTGTTTGATTGTTCATTAATAAAATACTTTGTTGTACTTCTCAAGCCATCTAAAGACTGTTTGTGGTGGAAACCTCTGAGAACTTCTCTTTAGGCCCCCTGGCTTCCCGCTGGGCAAAAGTTGCACATCCTGTTCTAAAGACAATTATTTACAGGCCCAGCTCCCGACAGAACAGTAGTGATGCAACCAAGTTCGGGTGGGGGATGTTGAATGCTCTCATTAAGGAGGCCAGACTTGGTGGGGGTGGTTGACAAGGGCGGAGCTGCAGGCTATTGAAGGCTGCTCTGTCTCCTGCTGTGCTCTTTGCTTCAGCGTGAGCTAGGAGGCAGGTTTCAACCCCCCCGGTGAAATTTTCAACCCCCCCCCCCCCCCCGAAAATTTCAACCCCTCCCGAAATTTTTTTCTGGCTACGGCCCTGTATGTACCACACAGCCTAGTGGTAAATGGACCGTAGGATTCACAGTATCTCTCTCTATGAAGGCATCCCTATGAACCATCGTGGAGATTAAGATCCTCCAGGGAGGCCCTGCTTTCCATCCTGCCATTGTTACAGGCACGATTGGTGGGGATGAGAGACAGGGCCTTCTCGGTGATTGCTCCCCGGCTATGGAACTCCCTTCCTGGTGAGATCAGGTCAATCCCCTCTCTCCTGTCCTTTAGAAGGATGGTAAAAACTTGGCTTTGTGACCAAGCTTTCAGGACAGGGTAATAAAGCAGCAATAGGAAAGATTACCATGGATGACTAGGACAGTTTTAAATGGTGTATTTTAATATTTTGATAAATGTTTTTAATGTTTATGCATGTATATATATAAGAATTTGTGTCCCGGCATTGAATGTTTGCCATATATATGCTGTGCTCCGCCCTGAGTCCCCTTCGGGGTGAGAAGGGCGGAATATAAATGTTTTTTTTAAAAATAAATAAATAAATAAATAGCTTCACTGGAGGAATCAATTTATTTATTCATGTTATTTTCCATCTCCGCTTCCGTCCCCTCAACGGAACACTCATCCCTTAATTAGTTTCACCATGCTAATTAATATACATTAATATACACTCTATTTCAGAGTGTTCCACAACTTTGCTTATCCCAATTTAACAGTCCTTAATGCTATTGCTGCCCAGGTCTACACTTTGCATCATCTAAACATTGCACTGTCAAGCTGCTTTCAAACTGCATTAAGCCACTCCCTATGAGGGAGAGAGGGAGGGATATAAAACAAAGTGAATAAAATAAATTAAAATAAGTGATCGGTGTGGATGTGCCCAGTGATGGCCAGTGAGTTTCATGACTTAACCATAACAACATAACAGCTTTAAAAATACGATAAAGTAGCAGGAACAAATTATTATGGTTGACTGTTATCTCGGCTATTTAGGCAAATTAGCTAAATAATCTCCCATGACCTGATAAAAACATCATTCATCCATACCACAACTGCTAGCAGAATGGATTTCCTTCTGCCCAATAAGACAGGTTGCATGATGTCACAGCAATAATGTCAGAAGTATGATTAAACAATTATCATGAATGCAAAACAGCTATGGACATGTAAATCTAAGCTGCCTTAAGTGATTGAAGTCTTTTCTGATAATGATTGAGAAACTGCTAGATGTGGTTTTCAACCTCTCCAATGATCTCTAATGAAATGAGAAGTTGCCATAGGAATTCTGCTGGAAACATCATCCTACTGTACCCTAACTACATCATCTGATGCAGTTGCTGGCTGTCAAGATAAGTTTGGAGAGCTCATGACAATAGTGCCACAATTGTAAATGTCAATACTGAACATATACAACTACAGCTCAGGATGCCAGTCGTATCCTTTAAAAAGATCATCCTGATCAACCTTTGGTATTCCTGATTGTTCTGGTAGCAACTGGTGTATCTAAAAACATGGATAAAACAATAATTTCAATCTTCAACATTGAGGATTCATTAATGACCATTGTAAATTTAATGGGCACTTGAAGTAGGCAAATGAATATATTCAAAGGGGAGGGGGGAATCCTCAGCAAGGAGGGGGGATACATGCATTGGTCCTAAAAAAAATTCAGTGGTGTTTCCTCTACATACAGGTGTGTAAGATTAGCCACATACCTTGAACAAGTAGCATTTGGCAAATACATTATCTTTAGAACTTTGTTCTCATTATGCATGTTACGGAAGCATGACGGGAGTTGCCATAACAACCCTGAGTTGATAGGTACCTATAGAAATATGGGCCCTGTCAAAAAAAAAAAAAAAAAAAAGAGGGAAAATGGGAGTGAAGACTTCTCAATTTCTCAGTCTGCCTTATTTGTGTCATTTGCCAGAATTGCTCTCCACCTACATTTGATTAGATGAGGATTGGTGAGTGGTTTTGTCCATGTATTGATCTTCTCCACTTCCATACTTCCTAGCCTGTGAGTCCTCAGAGGAGGTTGATCTATAACTAGCAGAATCTTTCACCATTGGGCATATTGGCCGGGAGTCTAGCAACAACTGAGAACCCAACATTTGGTAAGGAAGCAAGGCCAAGGAGACAAGGAACCTATTTTGTATTTGAATTAGTACCAGGGTCTGTCTATTCCTGTGTCTGGGTTCCTACAGTAGCTTGATTCAGTGAAGCCCAATCTGGGTGGGAACAGGGTGAAAAGGATGACATTCTGGCAGACCTTAAACATGAGGAAGCCAGCATTTGGAACCATTCCTTTGTTGCTACTCAATCATTTCCCAAGAGGTAGGAACAGGGATGACTGTAAGGAGAAAATATTCACATATATCCTCCTTGTGATCTCCCTACCATTGCTGAAAATATAAATAAGCAGTGGTGAAGGAAAAAGCTACATTGCCAGCCCATTCAGCTGTCTAAGACAAGAGAGAGTCTGCATCTTCAATCTTTATGGAACCTATCAGGTTAGCAAAGCACAAGCACAGCGATCTGTTTTGTCAGTTGTGTGTAGCAGTTTTATGTTGAATAGATGGATGTAAGGATGGATGGACAGATGCATGATTGAATTAGTGTCTGAGATTAAGAGAAGAAGGTGAATGTGTGAGAATGAATAGAAGTGCAGATGAGATTGGATGGGTAGGAGTGGATGGTGGTGAGAGGGGAGCACTGATCATGTGCTGAGCTTTGGGAGAAAAACGTTTTGGATAACACCTCCCAAAATCCCCAGTTAGTCGGTTGCACCACATTTCCCCCACCTGTTTGGTTCTGGGAGATGCTGGTGAAGAAAAATAATGATTTCACAGATCTGGGTTCTGCTCATCTGCTTTTACATTTGTCCCCTCGGCAGAAAAGCTTCACCATCCATGCCTTAGAGAGGAATAGATTCTGACCTAGTCTTTAACCTCTGGTTGTCCTTGTGTATATTGACTATGATACACACTCCTTCGTGTCATACAGTGAGTAATTTAAATCATGTTGTGAGAGAAAGTTTTCAGTGAATCAGCCCAAAGTGAAGCAGCCTCCTTCTCTGCCTCTTTTGTGATCTCTCGGGACTGAGTGTCCAAATTATTTATGACATCAAATTATTTTTTCAAGGACAAGAGAGTTTGAGTCGCTGATGAAAGTAAGATACTGGGACAGGAATGCAAAGTTGGGCCCTGAGGAATGAGGGCAGCTATTCAGACCAGTTTAGGAAACAAGTGTAGCCCCTTTAATCCGTTCCTCTGTTCCTCCACTAACCAAATTTCTCTGGAGTACGCCCTGCTCACTGTATTAAATATTTCATCACACAACATTATCTAGTTTTCCTGCAGGCTTGGTGATAAGCAAAGCTATTCATCATCACAATTGACTTCATCATAGCAACAACTGCTGTTCTCTTGCTGTGTTACTCCTACATATTGGGATCAGTTTTGAATTAGGGCTCAGTATGTGGCTCAGCCCCATAATGTATTCAGGTTGCCTGGAAGACTCTGTGTGGTTTATACAAACTGATAACAGAAACAGGGGTTCGACTGCTATGTGGTGTCTGCTTCCATTTTATCACAGCAGACATTTGTAATGTATCATTTTCAATAGTTGGATTTTGCAATATTTACAATTTGTAATTTTAATGGGTGTTTTCATGTAGATAGCTAGCTGCCTTAAGTTACAAATTCTTCACAAGGAGCTTCTTTCAGAGTGATCCACCTGTGTTTTTCTCTGGTATGATATGTCAGAGTTCAAACAGTTTAAAGAAACTAAGAATTGGTGCTACTCTATGTTGTTTCGTAAGGAGTGGTCACCTTGTAGCTTGTGGTCACCATCCTCTTCACAACTCATATGAGATGTGTCATGTCACGTCCTCAACCTATGCTTGGGCCACGCTAGCTATGGATTAGGGGCACAGTGATTGAAAAGGTAACTTTTCCAAGTTCTGCAATTCAACAGCCAACCCCCTTCCAAGTGTTCCATACAAGACCTGGCTGCATCAACATGGTTACCTGAACTTTTTCCTTCTTGCTAAAAATATATATTATTTGCAATTTTCCACAAGTGTGCTTATTGATAGGTGACAGATAGGTAGATGAGTAGACTGACTGACTGACTGAAGAAAAGGCAGCATCTCAAAATGAAAGGATCAAATGGCAATAGCTATGAAGGAACCAGCTTGGGAGAGAGAGAGAGAAAGAGAGAGAGAGCAATTTTCATACACTTATAGGGCAAATGAAATCTTTCAATTAAGGTTCTATTTCTCACTAGATATTAAGTGCTGCTCTGCCAAAGACTGTTATGTTTTTGTATTAACATACTCTTACATGCTTCATACATCCTGAAGTGATGAGGAATGTTGGGGACTTTTTGTTTTGTATTGGAGATTGAATGGTGTTTTTCTAAACCTGCTTTATCTATACAGGTTAAGCATTCCATAGCTGAAATGTGTGCAACTAGAAATATGATGGATTTTTTAAAAACTTTGGAACAGCTGTATTTGCATATCGTATGCACAAAATGAGATATCTTGGAGATGAATTCCAAGTATAAACATGACATTCATTTATGTTTCTTATATACCTTATAAACACAGCATAAAGGTGTATTGTCAAAGGCTTTCATGGCCAGAATCACTGGGTTGTTGTAGGTTTTTTGGGCTATATGGCCGTGTTCTAGAAGCATTCTCTCCTGACGTTTCTCCTGCATCTATGGCAGGCATCCTCATAGGTTGTTAGATTTGTTGGAAACTAGGAAAATTTGTATATCTGTGGAATGTCCAGGGTGGGAGAAAGAACTCTTGTCTGTTAGAGCTAGTCTGCAGTGCCTTTCATGTTCCTTGATTCACCACCAAATGCAGGGAACTCCAGACAAGAAACAATTAGAAATACCCAATCACCTCTCAACAAAGGATTCTCCTAGGCAGTAAAAAGCCACACCTAAAAACTATCAGGCCATCAAATGCTCATCAAGGTGGCCAGTTGAAACATTGAGACCTAACTCTAATGGACAAGAGTTCTTTCTCCCACCCTGGACAGATATATAAACCCAATTTTCGTAGTTTCCAACAGACCTCACAATCTCTGAGGATGCCTGCCATAGATGCTGGCAAAATGTCAGGAGAGAATGCTTCTAGACCATGGCCATAAAGCTCGAAAAACCTACAGCAACCCAGCCTAAAGGTGATTCATGAAAAATCGGTGTACATTGAACCACCTGAAAGCCACCCATACAGCCAATTTTGAATTTCAGATAAAGGACGCTCAAGCCATACTACATAAAGCTTGGTGAAATACCTCTTCTCCACACACACTTTCCAAAGAAACCCGATCCTTTCTGAAAGTTGAGGTGTGTTTGTGTGTGTGCATGGGATTCTGTGACTCTCAGCAGTTTGGATAATTCTAAGAAGGGAAGAGGGTGATCTTGCCTGTAAGCCTGAGACAGTCAAGTGCCCATCTTTATTCTCTTTAAAAGAAAACAAGCTGTGTACAGCTTACGCCACTTTCAAGTAATGACTCGTCTGGTCTCACAGCTCCACAGCTTGCTTTCTTGGGACACAATGCTCCTGTCAATGTTGCTGCGGTATTGGGCATAATGAGATGAATTCAGCTTGCTGGGTGATAATATATACATCTCAATCATTCCCCCCATTTTCAACCGAAAGGTTGAATTCATATATCACCTCTCCATGCCAACTCCCAGACCCAGACAAATTGCTCAATTTTCTCAGGTAGAATATATGCAATTCTGGAATAGTTCACGGGGGTGTTTGAAGGCAGTAGATGAAGCTCACTGTATGATCCCCATGCACTCACCCACACTTTACTTCTACAAATACCTCTAAAGATTTTATTTCCCATCATTTAGCTGAACAGCAGGACTTAAAAGTCAACAGCAACTCAGAAAATAATCAGGGGCATGCTATCAGATTTCCCGTCACTTCACAAAAATTATTGTGAAGGTTGAGGATGTCTTAGTATCCTTATGCTTTTATTAGCTGTTTAGCTGAGGACATGGTATGCAGCTGTATTTATCACTTGTTTATTCCCCCCTGTGTTTTTCAGCACTAGAATCAATTGGAAGGATAAAAAAGAAAGAGAATACATGAAAGCAAAAAAGAGCATTAAGCCCATTGTTTTATCAGTTATGAATTCACCAGATAAGTCATAACAAAGCTACTATGCCTACATTCTTAAAGTATATCATCTGATGAATAATAATATCATTGCAACTTTTTGGTTTGTTGTTGTTCATTCGTTCAGTCATCTCCGACTCTTCGTGACCTCATGGACCAGCCCACGCCAGAGCTCCCTGTCGGCCGTCACCACGCCCAGCTCCTTCAAGGTCAGCCCAGTCACTTCAAGGATGCCATCCATCCATCTTGCCCTTGGTCGGCCCCTCTTCCTTTTACCTTCCACTTTCCCCAGCATAATTGTCTTCTCTAGGCTTTGCTGTCTCCTCATGATGTGGCCAAAGTACTTCAACTTTGTCTCTAGTATCCTTCCCTCCAATGAGCAGCCAGGCTTTATTTCCTGGAGGATGGACTGGTTGGATCTTCTCGTAGTCCAAGGCACTCTCAAAACTTTTCTCCAATATCACAGTTCAAAAGCATCTATCTTCCTTCACTCAGCCTTCCCTAAGGTCAAGCTCTCACATCTGTAGATTACTACAGGGAATACCATGGCTTTGACTATGTGGGCAACTTTTTGGAAGAGGGCCTTATTGGTGCTGGTACTCTGGCTCTAACTTTTCCTCTCCCGTTCTGTCCATTGGGGAACCTTCCTATGATTGTGGTGTTTAAACTCAGAGGGCTTTTCCTGTTCTGAAATGCAACAATGAGTTTGAAGTCAGCCCGGGTCATTGAGCTATTGACATTGAGCTATTGACATTGAGCATTGACTATTAATAATTTAGCTTGCCTATGCAGCCCGAAAGACACTTGTATCTGTCAAGTAGGAAATTTAGGTACCGCCTTACGCGGAGAGGCTAATTTAACTAATTTACAACACCATAAAAACTTCCAGCAGTGTGTGGAAGAATGAGGAAGTACTCTATCAAGGACTTGATGTCACAAGTGGACGGTGAAGCGGCAGCTCCCCCCGTGGCCAGAATCGAGCATACCATCATGAAGCCAGAAAGCTGGAATGTTAAATTGCCTCTGTGTCTGTCTATATATGTTGTATGTCTAATGGCATTGAATGTTTGCCATGTATATGTGCATTGTAATCTGCTTTGAGTCAGGGTGAGAAAGGCAGAATATAAATATTGTAAATAAATAAATATTAACTTACATTTACATTTTATTGGTATGAATTATTTTAATGTGTTTAATCTTAGGTCTATGTCTTTCAATGTATGTGCTTTTATATATTTTTATCTATGGCATTTTTATTGTGCTGTATCCCGTGTTGAGCCTTGAGGAGAGGCACGTAACAAATAAAATGTGTTATTATTATTTATTAGAGATAATGAAAATAACATATTGTATATGCAGCATGAAACTGAACAAGCATAAGTAAAGATCCACTTCGGCTTCCTGCTTCCACAGTTCCTTGATACAACCCCTAATAACATCTGGCATTTTGCTAGTTAATAATAAACTTTGCCTCTTTTCTGCTTTAAGTCATGTGTTGGTTGTTTTGCTGCAGGGAAGCACACAGCTGGAGTTATTACAGCTCTCTTAAATCTCAGAAGGGAGCCCTTCAAATGTGAAACTTTTATTGATGGGACACGGTGTGGCAGTGGGGTGAATCCAGCGAGTCTGATGTCGGTGGCTCTATTAGGATTTCACCCACGCGGGTTGCCTGACTGCAAACCCTCTTCTTCTCCAGAACAGCAGGGGAGGTCTAGACAGAAACTGCTGGTTTTATTTATTGTCTTGCCAGTTCCACGTAGAGCAGCTACACAGAGCAAGCTGGAGTCTTCCTGTTCCCAGCTCAGAAGGCTGGTAACTTTTCCACTGCATTGCTGAATCCTTGCCAGCTCTGGTACTCCGGACTTTCCCAAGCAGAAAATGCAAAGGCTGGAGCACCTGCCTTTGCAGGGGAAAGGGAGGTGACTGCGTCAGGAGGAGCCATTGAAGAAAAAGGGATTCCTACAAAGCCCTTTAGTTTTAAGGGGAAAGAAGAGTTCTACAAATTGATTGAACTTAAACGATAGTGGCGCCAAGGAAAGAAAATGCTTAGCGTCTCTTTATGTACCTTATCATGTATTTCTTGCAATGCATGTTGCAGTGCAGAGGGCTCCTGTTGAAGCCAGCCATCTTTTTCTCAAGGTTACTCTATTCCATATCACAACATCGTTTTCATGTTTTACTTACAAGAGATGCTCAATGCTCTTTGAACATTCAGCATATCCGGATCTCACCAAACCTTCCTGGAATGTTCCTCTAGGCCAGTGTTTCTCAACCTGGGGGTCAAGACCCATGGCGGGCTGCCAAAAACCATCAGAAAGCACAATATTTTATGTTGATCATGGGGGTTCTGTGTGAGATGTTTGGCCCAATTCTATTGTTGGTGGGGTTCAGAATGCTCTTTGGTTGTAAGTGAACTATAAATCTCAGCAACTACAACTCCCAAATGTCATGGTCTATTTTCTGCAAACTCCTGTGTTCACATTTCAGCATATTGAGAATTCATGCAAAGTTTGGTTCAGATCCAGCATTTCTTGAGTCCACAATGCTCTCTGGATGTAGGTGAACTACAACTCCAAAATCAAGGTCATTATTCACCAAATTCTTCCAGTATCTTCTGTTGGTCATGGGAGTTCTGTGTGCCAAGCTTGGTTCAATTCCATCGTTGGTGGGGTTCAGAATGCTCTTTGATTGTATGTGAACTATAAATTAAGGGCAGTATACAAACACCACAAACAAACAAACAAATAATAGCTCTTTTGTATTCTGTTTCCATAGTAAGTTCAGGGACGTGTGGATACAGGGATCAAGATGTATTTCAATTGGTATTCATTGGTTATTTAAAAAACGTTTGACCCATGTGAATTGTGAGATGACAAATGAAATTCCTTCAATAAATAAATAAATAAATAAATAAATAAATAATAGACACATTATATATATATATATACACACACACACACACACACACACATATATATATAGGTGAACTCTTCTGCATGTTAGGAATGGCTTTACTAATTGAGTTCAGCTTGTGTGGGAATTTCATTTGATACGTTTGCTTAAAAATGGCTCTGAGTATATACCATTTTTTCCCTATAGGCAAATTTAAAAACTTAAAAAAAAAAAAACTTTATTGAAAGTTTTCATTGAAATCATTAAAATTAAAAGCAAAAATAAAACTAAATAAGTGTGGAGATATATATATATATATATATATATATATATATATATATATATATATATAAGATAGAGATAGAAGAAAGAAAAGATGAAAAAGAAGGAAGAGGGAGAGAATAGAGGAAAGAAAAGAGAAAAAAGGAGAATAGAAAAATATAAAATATATAAAAATTGTATTTCTTGAGTCCTGGGTATCTTCTTTGAGGTTTCTGCCTTTTCCTTCTTTCCCTCTTGCTCTTTGTTCTTTCCCCCTCCCTTCTTTTCTTTTTTATGTCCTGGTATATGTTCTTTTCTTCCTCATATAAGTATTTTCTTTAGGTTTTGTTTTAAGTATTCCACAACTTGGTTCCAGTCAGTTTTTTTTCCTGGGATTACCCTTATTTTTGGAGATCAGGAATGTGAAAAACTTTGATAATTTATTTTTTAATTGAATTGAATTGATCTGTCCGTCCCAACTGCTGGATTGCTCACCCTTGCTTTTCCTAGAATCCCCCTTTCCCAGCCCAAAGTGAACTTAGAAAGAAGAAAGGGGCAAATCTATAGTTAACAGGTTTCTGAAAGCTTTGGGTATAGACAAATGAGAAGGGAGAGAAGATGTCCTTCCCAAAGACACTTTTGCAAAACCAAGATGACTTTGCACGAACAATTTCTGTGTGATGTTTTCTTCTGAAATGGGTGTCATGTTTTCTCTCTTTCATAAACAACAACAATTCAGTCTGACAATAGCCAATGTTTTATCATGCTTGAGGTAACGGAGTGCTGAAAATAACAAAATATGTCCTTTCCCCCCACTTTCTTTTCTTCTTCTCCTCTTTCTCTCTTTTGAAAAGAAAAGCAGGAGAAGGAAGTCACAGCTCCCTTGTGAGAGTGATGCTGCATGACACAAACACAGAGCTGTTATGTTCGGGTTTTATTTTCAACTTTTCTTTGAAAGTAAGGTGTGTGTGTATGTACTGACAGGGAATGATGATGGGCAGAATGGGAAGAATGCAAGTGAAACCTAAAGGATATTACAACAATAAAAAGGTTTGGTAATGCTGGTTCTTTTAAATGTTTGGATCCAGGGAAAAGACACCTCTGCCCTGAAAGCTGCCCAATAAAGAAATTGGCAAACTATAGGGGTTTTTTTTTGGCGTGTCAGGAGAGAGACTTGAGAAACTGCAAGTCGCTTCTGGTGTGAGAGAATTGGCCATCTGCAAGGATGTTGCCCAGGGGACGCCCGGATGTTTTGATGTTTTATCATCCTTGTGGGAGGCTTCTCTCATGTCCCCACTTGAGGAGCTGGAGCTGGTAGGGGGAGCTCATCCGCCTCTCCCAGGATTCGAACCTGCGACCTGTCGGTCTTCAGTCCTGCCGGCACAGGGGTTTAACCCACTGCACCACCGGGGGCTCCACCATAGGGGGTTTATTTATATGTATTTATGAAGAAATAAATTTATTTTGTAAGCATCTTGTTAACATAATGACTATTAAAATGTACAGCTGACCTCCAACTAGAGCACTCAAGGGCCAGGGCTTCCCAATTCTCTGTGTCTATGCCACAGTTTTTAAGGTTCACATTGAGCCTGTCTTTAAATCTCTTTTCCTGTCCTCCAACCTTCCTTTCCCCGTTCTTGAGCTCGGAGTAGAGCAACTGCTTTGGGAGACAGTGGTTGGGCATTCGGACAACGTGGCTGGTCCAGTGGAGTTGATGGTGGAGGAACATCGCTTCAATGTTGGTGGTCTTTGCTTGTTTGAGCATGCTGACATTTGTCCATTTGTCTTTCTGGGAGATTTGCAGGATTCCAACGCTGATGGAATCTTTCCAGGAATTGCATATGATGTCTGTAGATGGTTTGTGTTTTGTAGGCACATGGCATGATTGGGAGGACAATAGCTTTATAAACAAGCACCTTGGTATCCCTATGGATTTTTGTAGAGAGGTTGCTGGCCAGCAGTGCTGTGGAATTTGAAGAGGCATAAATGGAGGGTGAAAGAGAGAAATGTGCCAAGAGGAAGGTGCGTCAAGCCAACCCAGACCAGGACCGCTTTCCATCTTGAAACTGATGCCCTCACTGCGGAAGAACATACAGGTCAAGAATAGGGCTTCACAGTCACCTATGGAGTCTCTGCCAGTACACCGAATCTGGAAGACAATCTTACTCAGTCAAGAAGGGATTGCCTAAGTAAGTAAGTAAGTAAGTAAGTATGCATGTAAGTATTAAAATGTAATGGCCAAGATCCTATATCAAGGAGATGGAGTATAACTTTATGTGTATAGGATAATGCAGCAGTTATGCACTCCTACCTCACTAGAGAATTACAACATTGCATAAATAAATGTGCAAATCTTCCTCTCCCTTTCTCAGATTGAGTTCAGTACAAACTACTTTTGCACTTTGAACTCACTTTGTAGCAATTGAAGTCAATTAAGGAGGCAAAGTAGGGTTAAAGGGGGCAGGATTGGGACAAAATGAGAAAGTGGGAATCAAAAGGAGTAATAGGGAGATGGAAGGTATGTGCCTCAGTGTACAACCATGCACAATGAGCATGCACATGGATTCACAATGAGCAACCATGTACGGTAGCACCACATGCTTCACTCCACTTCCTTTAACTAAATATTGAAGTTTGGCATCAGAAACAAATATTGATTTACTTCCATAGTGGAACTTGCACATACGTAAGGCACCAACGGTATATTTTATGATAGCTATACATATGAATAATTAAAATCAGGCAAAGACCTGGTGAGGAAAAGAACTTATTTTCATAAATTTCATTAAATAGGATTTCAGAGGCCAACTTTCATCTATCTCCTTCATCAACTTCCTAAAGTGTGATGCTTAGCACAGGATTGAGTACAAGGGCTCATCAAAGCAGAATACAGTGCTACTATTATTTCACTTGATCTGGACATTACAATGCTGTTGAGCCAACCTAGAATTATATTGGCCATTTTTGCTGCATCGTAGTATTGACACATTACTAGTTGGTGATCTACAAAGACCTCTAGATCATTTCCAAACATATTTATTTATTTACTTACTGTATTTATATACCACCTTTCTCACCCCTGGGGGGACTCAAGGCAATTTAAAACATACTAATGGCAAAAAATTCAATGTCAATATATAGAACACAAAGAAATAATAATAACTAATTACTACATATAACTATGAACTATCAATTATAAACCATTAAAATAAGACATACATAAAATTTATATGCCACCAAACATATACAAATTTTCTCCAGGACTAATTATTCTTTCCACTTCTCTCTCTCTCTCTTTTTTTTGGTAATGTGCAAGTGTTCTGTTGACCCTACACTAAAACCTCAGGTCCTGTCTGATCTTGAAAGCTAATCGGGGACATGTCTAGTTAGTACTTGGTTGGCCAATGAATCTCAAATGCTGTAGGCTATATTTTAGAGGAAGGAACTGGCCAAACTACCTCTAAGTATCCCTTACATAAGCAAACCCAATAAAATGCATGGGGTCACCATAAGTTGTAAGGTGACTTGAAGATACATACTTGCACATGTGTTGACCTTATCTTTCTGATACGATGGGGTGGGGGAGAGACTAATCTATACCCAGGATTGATATGAAAATAAGTATGAAAACAGATCCATCATCATATTTTCTGCTTTATCTGTTTTCTCCCAATAATAAAACAGATAAAGGCACAACATCCCAATAAGGGGATATTGTGTCTTCCTCCTCCTCCTTTTCTTGATTTTCTTCCCACCTTTCATTCAATAAAGTGACTCAAGGCAGCTAATCGAAAGAGCAAAGTAATACTAAGGGTGAAAAGAGCACAAAATCTACCTCCTCATAGTTTTTTCTTGCATGCATTTTTATTGCTTTGTGTGACTACTTGTTTTTTATATATACATATATTCTAAGAATACTCTGTTGGCAAAGGTTATTCAGAATAGTACCAGCTTTTAAAAAATGTCTTCCATCCCACTACATTTCAGCTATTTGAGTCAGATGTTACTGTGCTGAAAGCAGCTGCTATTGTGACGATAAATCTGTGCCTTTCTATTTGGGGAGCGTACTAAAGTCCGACTTCCATAATGATGCGTGGAAACACATTCAGCGCTAGAAAACACAAAAATAAATTTAGTAATCCTTGCACCACGCTGCTTCATAATGAAAAGAACCGCAGCGTTCTTTCTCCCACTCCTCCTCTTTCTCCCCCTCTACTGCTTTGTCCTTTTTTCTCTCCATGACTCACACCTTCAAAATGCTTTTTTTTAAAAAATAGGCTGAATATTCCCTCCCTTCTGGACATCACTGTGATTTCTCTTCTCACAATACCTAACTTGGCAATATAAATCATATAGCACCACCTTATACATGCCGAAACACAAAAATGTACTTTTATGGTCCAGCTTACCTGTCCGAATGTATTTCTCTTTATTATCCAGTGAAACTATTAAGATCTTCTAGGGAGGCCCTGGTCTTGGTCCTGCCTTCATTGCAGGTATGGTTGGCGGAAATGAGAGACAGGGCCTTCTCAGTGGTGGCCCCGTAGCTGTGGAACTCCTTCCACAGTGACATCGGAACAGCCCCCTTGCTCGTACGCTTCAGGAAGAATCTTAAGACCTGATTATTTAAGCAAGCCTTTGGGGATTAATATGATCCATAAGTATGACATAGAACGGCAAAGCAATTGGTTCAATTTTACAAAGCTCAGTTGGTGCTAGCCTATGTTTGATATGTTTAATTGTTTGAAAGACTATTCTAATTTATATATATATAATTATTTTTTTATAATATTGTGTTTCACTGATATTGCTATTGTCTGAATTTGGCATTGAATTATTGCCATAGTTTATAAGCTGCCCTGATTCCCTTTTTGGGGTGAGAAGGATGGGGTATAAGTACAGTAAATACATAAATGCATATGGTGCTTTTCCTGCCTGGAAAGGGGTTGGCCTAGATGGCCCATGCAGTCTCTTCCAACTCCATGATTCCATTCTTTTTGTATAACCCACCCTATCTCCCCAAGATGACTTAGGGCCTTTCTATGATTCTATGTTGCCCCAAAAGTACATCCTATTGTGTTCAATGGAATGTGCAGCCTGGCAAGTCTGAACAGCATTAGGAATTTATGTCTTGCTTTTGATGCATTGGTTCCTCCTTGGAAAACAGCCATTGGGCAGTCAGGAGAGAAGTTTCCAGGTTTAGGAAACACAGACCCACAGATTTGACTACCAACCACCCCCTTTGGTGTCTTCCTGAGGCTGCAAAAACAGAGAGGTTAGGTAGAACAGTGATGGCTGGAGGTTTCCATGTTAGTGGAATGATGAATACACTTTGAGTTTTAGTCTGAAAGAACTATCCAACAGGTTGTTTCTTGTTACGTGCCTTGCAGTCATTTCTGACTTTTCACAACTGTAAGGTGACCCTATTATGGGATTTTCTGAGGCTGAGAGTGTGTCACTTGCCCAAAAATCATCTGGGTTTTCATGGCTAACTGGGGATTCCAACACTGGTATTTCAGAGTTGTAGTCCAACACTCAAACCACTCATCAAAATGTGCAAACACTTGTGACTGAGGGTGATTGTTTTCCAGAGATAGAGTAATGGTGGTGGAGCCATAAGTGACTGTGAAAGCCTATTCTGGATCCAAACAATCGGTCTCATTGAGGATATAGATTTCCAGATGGAAGGCAGTCATGACAAGCATCTGCTTGACACACCTTCCTCCTTCTCCCTTTCACCTTGTTTCCCTCCTCTTCAAACTCCATGAGCACCAGCATTATTTCAATGCTGGTGGTATTTGCTTCCTCTAGAACTTTGAAGTTTGTCCATCTGTCTTCCCAAAAGATTTGAATGATTTTTTTGAAGGCAACACTGTTGGAATCAAACCACTAGGAACAATCTGAACTTATTTTGAAGTCAGGTTTCAGCATGTCAAAGGAGTAGTATAGCTTAAGAGAACCTTGGATAGTACCTTTAAAATTAATATTAAACCTATAAAAGATTTATCACCATGCTGATGTGCCATTACACGGGTACAGAGTGTACCATCCCACAGTGTCAGAAATGATAAAGAGTTTACAATACCACTCCATTGTAATTCATGTTGATTAAGATGGGACAGGTAAGATGGAAGTCAATTTTTATCTTATTTTTTTTTCTTTTTTTTTCTTTCGGTTTTTTTCTTTTCTTTTTGGTGTCTTTTATATTTTTGTATTCTCTGGTGGACTTGGGGGTAGGGGGATGTACCTCTTACTTTTTTCCTACTTTCCTATCATCTTTTTTAATATTCTCCCTCTTTCAATGTTATTCTTAAAATCTTAATAAAAAACTATTATAAAAAAAAGATGGGACAGGTAAAATCTCTATGCCATTATTTCAGAATAATCTCAGTTTGTGTTGTCTTGTAGTAGAGTGGATAAATTAGTCTATAGCAGTGGTTCCCAACCTGTGGTCTGTGGACCACCAGTGGTCTGCAAGAGCTAAAATATGGTCCACTACCTCACCATTAGTAAATCATTACAACAAGAATGACTGGTCTCACGAAACCCTCTTATAGCGCCGAGATTTATTAAATATGGTTTTCTGTGGGCGAGCAGATGGTGACTACTGAATTACATATGTTCTGTATCAGAAACTAGAACTGTTGTGGTCTATCCAATGCAATTTTTTAAATCAGTACCCCAAATAACCAAACCAAATCTAAAGTTGACCAAAAACTCTTTTGGTACTAATGTTGGAGAGTGCTCCCTGGTCAAAAAAAGGCTCTGAACCACTGATCTATAGTATGACTCTCTGGGTATCAATTTTCAGACTTTGCATGGACTTGTAAAACCATAGATATCAGTGAACCCTGAAAGGGATAACAGTGCACCAGTGAAATGAAGGACCTCTGGTCCAAGAAACACAGAGTCACTGGAAAACATAGGAAATGCATAGAAAAAATACATACATATTTTGTCAGATATGGATAAATAAAACCACAGATACTAATCCCATAGTTATGGGGAGTTGTACTGTATTAATATTTTACATGCTGAGCCATATGTGTAGAAAGTATCTGTGTATTCAGTCACATGTTCAAGTCCATCACTTTACTCTTTTAAAAATCTGCATATACAACCACATTTTCATGTCTAATTTGCATTTAATTATGCATTTTGTACCCAATGTTTTGTAACACACTTCACCCTGAAACACACCTCTGTGTATCTATTTTCCTCTAAAGTATACAACTTATGGGCATTTTAAAAAATGCCAAGAGATGCATTCTGACCTTTGGAGTGAAAAAAGTGAAAATGGAAATATAAGAGTGTTCCTGTTTGGGTATTTGTATGGAAAGTGCAAGTTAGATCAGTTCCATTAAATCCAACTCATAGAAGTGATTTTCTATCACTTAGAATCCCAGTTCCATCCAGAAGAATGAATTATGAAGTGTTGTAATATATATGAGACAGGGGGTATCTGCCCATCCTCCATTCTTTAATTAATCCTTGTTCTGAGAAGGAACCATAAAAGGAACAAAATACTTCTCTTGGTGCACCAACAGTTATAGGACATTTTGGGCTCTTCTGTTTCTGGATCTAAACTTATAATGGTTACTCCATCCAGTGAAATGTAGTGGTTTCCATGCTGAACTACCGCTCAACCTTTGAAACCCTTTGGATGAGCCTGGGCAAGTTCTGGCCCAGTTTACCTGTCTCTCCTTATGAACCATCTAGGAACTTAAGATTGTCTGGGGAGGTCCTGCTCTTGATCCTGCCTTCTTGACAGGCGCGTTTGGCAGGGATGAGAGACAGGGCCTTCTCAGTGGTGGCCCCTTGGCTGTGGAACTCCCTCCATAGGGATATTAGATCGGTCCTCTCCCTCCTGACCTTCCGGAAAAAAGTAAAGACCTGGCTCTTCAAAGCTTTTGGAAACACAGCATAATAGATAAGTATGATACTATTAAAGAGTGAACATGGAACGGCTTAGAGGATACTAATGGAAATTGAGTTTAATTGGAAGGCATTGGTGATTGTATGTTTTTAATGGTTTTTATATGGATTTTATATGGATTTTTGTCTGTCATGTTAAATGTTTTAATTGTATTTATGACTGTTGTGGCATCAAATTGCTACCAAATTGTAAGCCGCCTTGAGTCGCTTTTAGGCTGAGAACGGCAAGATAGAAATACTGTAAATAAATAAATAATGTCACACTCTCTCCACTTTAGAGGAAGGGCTCCTGTTGGTGCATCAACAGCTATGTGAAATGGGAGCTTCTGCTTCCTGATTCCATGCCTTGTTACAGCCACTGAAGGTCTATTGGCAATGTTCACTCCGACACATCATCAACAGGACTACCCACAATCATAGAATCATAGAGTTGTAAGAGACCTTGTGGGCCATCCAATCCAACCTCTGCCAAGAAGCAGGAAAATCACATTCAAAGCACCCCCGACAAATAGCTATCCAGCCTCTGCTTAAAAGCCTCCAAAGAAGCCTCCGCTACACTCCGGGACAGAGAGTTCCACTGCTGAACAGCTCTCACAGTTTGGAAATTATTCCTAATGTTCAGGTGGACTCTCCTTTCCTGTAATTTGAAGACATTGTTCTGTGTCCTAGTTTCCAAGGCAGCAGAAAACAAGCTTGCTCCCTCCGCCCTATGACTTTCCCTCACATATTTATATACGGCCATCATGATTGTGAAGATGTGTTCATAGAACAAGGATGCATAATTTTTAGTTACTCCTTGTTCCAGGTCTAGTTACACCTGTTTTCTGTATGTATCCACTACTAACTGGTTAGAGAACATTTTCTTGATAGTGATTTCTGCAGTGAGATGGGGAGACCACAACTGCATCCGTGCAGGCATGGCCTTCTGGGCCACCATAACAAAAAAAAAAAAAAAGATTCAACATTATGTAATCTAACTGAAACGATGTTCTGAACTATGGTTTAGTAATTTAGCTTGTGTCTATTTGCACCTCATATCCTATTAGTAAAATACTTTTTACAGGCCTAAATGGGTGGAAATTGAAAAGTTTTCCGGGACTCCAAATTTGTCAAAAGGTATTATCATGAGACATAACTTGGAACCAATTGTTCTTATGTTTTGAACTGAATTTTTTTAGGACGGCACTAACTAATTTTAAGTGTATTTTTGGCCTTTGTTTTGCAGTCATGAATCTGGAATAATCACGCAGCAGTCCACAGAGCTAGCTGGGAATTTAATGGATTTAAACAGTATCACGCAGGCTCTAGAATGCACTGTTTTTTACATTAGAAATTGGGCACAGTTCCCTGTTGATTTACATCTGCAACTCTAATAAAACCATGAAACATAACAGCTTGTCATGTCTGTTTGATATATGGAAAACACCCTTAAAAAGAGAAAACAAAGAAGGAATGGAAAAGGGGGCGGTGGAAGAAAGAACAGAAGGGGGAAATGTGTTTTGCTTGGCTCTGAATGCCATGGCCTGCAAAAGAAGAAGAAGGAGCAAAAGGAGGAGGAGGAGGAGGAGAGAAAGAAGAAGTGGATTTCACTTTAGCAGCAGCTTTTGAAATATTTACTGGCTCTTGCATTTAACATAATCTTTCTTGTATAAACTATAGAAACAGACAGAACACCCAAGATTACAATTGAGTGTGAGAAGAGAATGAAAATTTAATATAGTTGTGTCAGGCTTAGTCCAAATCTCTGAGTGATGAAAAATTCTTTTGAATGTGATCATGAAGTTCCAACAGATACATTGTCTACAAGCATACAGGATGGGCAGTGGCCAGAAGCATAGCCTAAATACACTATATACTCAAATCTATGCCTAGAAATATTAGTCAAAAATCAACCCCAAAATCCTGGGTTGACTTATCCACAGGTCAATGTGAGTGCTGTACCTTAGGGGTAAAGGTAAAGGCTTCCCCTGACATTGAGTCTAGTCGTGACCGACTCTGGGGGGTGGTGCGCATCTCCATTTCTAAGCCGAAGAGCCGATGTTGTTCATAGACATCTCCAAGGTCATGTTGCCAGCATGACTGCCTAGAGCGCCGTTACCATCCCACAAAAGCGGTACCTATTGATCTACTCACACTTGCCTGCTTTCAAACTGCTAATTTGGCAGAAACTGGGCTTAACAGCAGGCGCTCCCCTCGCTCCCTAGATTTAATCCTCCAACCTTTCGGTCAGCAAGTTCAGCAGCTCAGTGGTTTAACGTGCTGCACCATCAGGGGGTCCTACCTTAGTTCTTATCAAAATAAAGGAATAATTGTTTTCCACGTAGATTGTCAAAAGGTAAAAATCCACCCTAGGAGATCCTAAAACAAGTATCCATACCCTCTGCTATCCATGTCTTCATGCTGATTCTGTCGTTTTTGAATGCCTGGGTGGGAAAATGGTAGTGGTGACCAGGGGTGGCTGGATTTCTAAGGAGGCACCTGTACATTCTTCTTTCTGTGGAATGGCCTTTTATTTACAATGGCTCATATCAAAATCTGTCATGTTGGCTGAAAAGCCTGCTTATACATGAGGTTGACAAACCACCTCATCACATGCACCGATTTTAGCCCCAGTCACCCATGGAGCTGCTGGCCCCATCATATGATGCTGTGGCGGCTCTGTGGGTGAAGGAGGACAGAGCCAGCGCATGCTGCCGGTAGGGCAACACAGGAGAGCTCCCGTATTGTCATACAATCTATGAAGGGAAGTTGCGTGCACCATGCATGCTTCCCCCATGTGATCACCCTCATTTTGATCCAGGTGATGCAGGGCACGGATTCCCCATGCCCCTGAATCATTATACACTAGCATATATAGTATGTCAACAGAAAGCCAATGTGAAAGGTCATCATATCTCTTCTCCTGCAATAGTCCACTTGTTCAGCTCCAATTCCATTTTTCTAAATATTGCACCCACCTATCTGCACTCTTATTCTCATGGGACCATTCATCCCTCACAAAGATGGAAGATTATTCAGTGGAAGTGGAGGGAAGAGAACAATACTCAGATTGGGATACAAGATGGGGGAATTGCTGTAGGTTTTTCGGGCTATACAGCCATGTTCTAGAAGCATTCTGAATGCTTCTAGAATATGGCCCTAAAGCCCAAAAAACCTACAACAACCCAGTGATTCTGGCCATGAAAGCCTTCGACAATACAAGATGGGGGAAGGTTATATCCTTGTGTCCATATAGTCGCAGCTGCTTACATTTTAGCTGCCATCTGTAGAATTCTGAAATTCATAGTTTTGTATTTAGAATTTTCTGCTAGAGAACTGTAACCCACTCACCTGGACTATAGCACTAGAGCCCTATAAGGAAAAATATCCAGAAGCCATGTTTCTATGACTGCATCAAACTATAAATACAGAATAGAGCAGGAGACGCAGTGAGCAGAATCCTGCTGGTATCTTATTGTTGTGTGCTGTGTCAAGTCATTTCCGACTTATCAAAGGCAACCTTTTCATGGTGTTTTCTTGGCAATATTTGTTCATGGGAGTTTGCTTTGCTTTCCACTGAGAGTGTGACTTGCACAAAGTCACCCAGTGGGCTACCATGGTTTAGCAGGGATTCAGATCCTGGTCTCCAAAGTCATAGTTCAGTGTTCAACCCACTACATCACACCAGCCCTGTTGGTTTCTTATGAATGCAAAAGTTTCCTTGTGGAAGTTACAGTGTTGTGTAACTTGTTGTGTTTATGTTTTGTCCAACATAAACAGCCATATTCAGGTCCAGGCTGCAAAGGTAGGGTTGTTCCTATGATGACGTTGCGCATGGATGCACAGAAACATGCAAGCACATTTGATTGTGCATTTGGCAGTGCAACACAATTCATTCATATTGAAACTGCCACTTAATGCGAGAAATGTAAATTTATCCTTCATTTCCTTAGGGAATGAAAGGTCTTGGCCCATGACAGCTAAAGTATGATCACGTTGTTAGGACTACAGTATACAGTGATATATATATACTCTCTTCCTCTTATATTTATTGCTGCTGTGTGCCTTCAAGTGCTCTCCAATATTGTGACACTAACACAAACATACCGTGGGCCTTTCTGGAGCTGAGAATGTGTGACTCCCTCAAAGTTGCTCAGGGGGTTGTGATGCCCAAGCATGGAATCAATGCCTGGTCTCCAGACTTGTAGTCCAATGCTCAAACCACACTTGATCTCTCTATCTCTTATGGGGGTAGATAAATGCTCTCACTGGGACCCCTGGTTGTACAACAGGTTAAACCGCTGAGCTGCTGAAATTGCTGACCGAAAGGTTGGCAGTTTGAATCTGGGGAGCGAGGTGAGCTCCAGCTATTTGCCCCAGCTTCTGCCAACCTAGCTGTTCGAAAACCTGCAAATATGAGTAGATCAATAGATCTACTCACTTCTGCAGGAAGGTAATGGTGCTCCATGCAATCATGCTGACCACATGACCTTGGAGGCCTCTACGGACAATGCCAGCTCTTCGGCTTAGAAATGGAGATGAGCACCACCCCTCAGAGTCAGAATTGATTAGACTTAATAACTGAGGAAACTTTTAACTTTACCTTTAAATGCTCTCACTTTCTCAGGGTAGAATAGAACTAACAAACTTTCAAGTGTTGGGCAGAGGATGGAGTCTTCCATAAATGGAATAGTTTTGTAACATAGAAATGTCCTTGCTGTTCTCAATGGGTTTTTTTGTTGCCATAATGACAAGCACTGCAGCAGTAAGTGCCATTTTTAATAGAATAGTACACTCTCCTTTCTGGATTATGGCTCATCTCTGCCCCATGCAATTGCAATTTACATCTCTTTTTTAGTCATATATCCTCCCTTACCCCTCCTTCCATGTATACTGTAATACATTTGCGCACCTCCGGCGGCGAGTTTGCATTTTGTTAAGCAAACATTTGCAACCCAAATATCATTACCTTAATCTCAGATGGAGCTTGCTCTCAAAAGCATTCCTCCCCACCGCTCTTGGAAAGTCATTGGAACGAGCATGACTGAATACTTATGACTCTGTGAAGCTCCATACTATTTTAGAACTAGCAAAAATGCCAGTCAGGTTTGATGGGCAGGAGATGGTGTGGGAGACAGAAATCAGTCCTTTTACTCAACCCCACTCACTGCCTTTCCATCAATCATTTCCCCAAATTGAACACAGCCCCCAGACACTGAGAAATGCTCCCCCTCTCTATCCAGTAACTAGCTGTGTCGGGGGTGGGTGGGTGGGAGGGAAATGCAGTGTTTTAACATATCAGGAGCACTGAATGAACCAAATTGCTACAGCACAGGACTTGGAGGAAGGAGTCTAGGGCCTCATTGACACTTCAGAACCATAGCACATTTATTCCACTTTAAATGTCATAATGTATCCCATGATGAATTTTGGCCTGTTGAATTTGGTGAGCAGTAAGAACCTCCAGGTGCTTGAGACGTCAACTCCCAGAAACCCCAACCAACTTGGTCAATTGTCAGGAATTCTGGGAAATGGTTCAAAATACCTGGAGGGCCAATGTTTGGGCATCACTGTATTAGAGAGCACTGGCAAAGAATTCTCTCACCAGAGTACAAATACCCCAATTAATATAGTTTGATAACGGTTTAACTACTATGGCTTCATGGGAGTTATAATTTTACAAGGTTTTTCATTTTCTCTGCCAAAGAGTCCCGAGACCTCACTAAACCATAGACATGCTGCTGCATTATCACAGGATGTCTATGCCCCACACCATAGCTGATATTGCACCACCCGACATCCACCAGGAAGTAGCAGCCAATAATGAAAGGACTAAGGTCCATCCCCTGTTTGGATATCAGCCAGCATGCCAATGTTTTAAACTGAGAAATAGTTTTCTAAGATCTATAGAGATACATGCAGAAACACCTCAGCAAGCGAGAGTCAAAAACTGGCAGGCTAAAACCTGAAACTTCAAGCCATGGCTGATACCGAATGAGAGATTCCCTCCTGGGCACACAAAACACTAAGCAACTTGGAAGGCACTGAACAGACTGCACTCTCGTACCATGTGATGCAGAGCCAACCTTAAGAAATGGAGCCACAAAGTGGAGTCCACAACATCCGAGTGTGGAGAAGAGCAAACCACAGACCACCTACTACAATGCAGCCTGAGCCCTGCCACATGCACAATTGAAGACCTTCTTACAGCAACCCCAGAGGCACTCCAAGTGGCCAGCTACTGGTCAAAGGACATTTAGCATAATGCCAAGTTTTTTAACTTTGTGTTCTTAAATACATCACAACTCAGTTCACTTCTGATATGATAAATAAAAATACTAAACTACAAACACCTGCAGTGAGCCATGGCAGTTAAAGCGATATCAAACTGCATTCATTCTACTGTGTAGATAATATACCCTAAATCTGGCTTCCTGTGCTGCTTCTGGCACGACTGGCTTGGTGGGAACTCACAGGGATTTCTAGGGCACAGATCAATTTGCACCAGGATGCCCTCATTTTGTCCTCGCACGTTGTTCAACTATGCCATGTGGTGAGAATGAATGTGACAAGGATTTTACAACACTTTTTTTAAAACTAGCACCATCACTATTCAAAAAAAGTTAAATGCTATCATATACTTAAGAACAAATCACTGGGGTCCAGATCTTAAATAGTCAAAAGATGATTGTTTGATGATGACGTTAAACTGGCATGAAAGTGTAAGAATCTGTAAGAGGGTTTCTTGTCAATGACAATTCCCCTTTGAGCTGTAAGCTTTTCAAAGGCTAAAAACTTTTCTTCTCTGTCTGCCTTCTTTGCAGTTCACCTTGGAAAATGTTCTCCCTGAGTGGCCGTCATAATTGCTGATGAAGGGATGTGTGTGCGTGAAAAAATACTGCAGTCCTCCTCAATCAAACCTCCCTGTTACTTTTTAAATATCCATGCCATGTGGCTGGTGCACATACTGAATTATAAAGCAGACCTTTGGCTCTACATATTGATATATGTATCCCTTATGACTCTGGAAACCAGGGGTGGGTTCCCAGCTTGACCATGGAAGCCCACTGGGGGACTTTGGTCAAGTCAAACACTCTCATCTCCAGAAAACCCAGTGATAGATTTGCCTTAGGGTTGCCATAAGTCAGAAATGTCTTAAAAGTGAACACTGTCAATGTTCTAGTTTAGGGGTAGGCAACCTTAACAGATCGGTGGCCCAATTTTCCCTGTCAGGACCTCTTATGAGATGAATGTGAGTTTCCTCATATTTGGGAGTTCTCCTGGACTCATAGCTGAGTCTGGATTTCCAGGTCTCAGCAGTGGCCAGGGGAGCATTTGCACAGTTAAAACTAGTGCGCCAGCTGTGCCCATACCTTGGGAAGTCTGACCTGGCCATGGTGTTCCATGCCCTTGTTACATTCCGAATAGATTACTGCAATGCACTCTATGTGGGGTTGCCTTTGAAGACTCTTTGGAAACTCCAACTAGTCCAATGAGTGGCAGCCAAATTACTAAGTGGAGTGACATGCAGGGAGCATACCACCCCTATTGTGTCAGCCCTACTGGCTGGTGGTTCAATTCAAAGTGCTGGTTTTGACCTATAAAACCCTATACCAGTGGTTCTCAATCTTCCTAATGCCACCACCACTTAACACAGTTCCTCATGTTGTGGTGAACCCCCCCCCCCCAAAAAAAAAAACCCCAATAAAATTATCTTTGTTGCTATTCCACAACTTTAATTTGGCTATTGTTATGAATCGTAATAGAAATATCTGATATGCAGGATGTATTTTCATTCACTGGACAAAATTTGGCACAAATATCCAATACCCCCAAATTTGAATACTGGTGGGGTTGGGAAAGGGCTGATATTGTTATTTGGGAGTTGTAGTTGCTGGAATTAATAGTTTACCTACAATCAAAGAGCATACTGAACTCCATCAACTATGGAATTGAACCAAACTTGGCACACAGAACTCCCCTGACCAACAGAAAATACTGGAAGGATTTGGTGGCACTGACCTTGAGTTTTGGAGTTGCAGTTGACCTTCACCCAGAGAGCACTGTGGACTCAAAACAATGATGGATCTGCACCAAACTTGGCATGAATACTCAATATGTCCAAATGTAAACACTGGTGGAGTTTGAGGAAAAATGACCTTGACATTTGGGAGTTGTAGCTGCTGGGATTTATAGTTCACCTACAATCAAACAGTATTCTGAACCCCACCAACAATAGAGTTGGACCAAACTTCCCACACAGAACCCCCATGACCAACAGAAAACACTGTATTTCTTGATGGTCTTTGGCAATCCCTCTGAAACCCTCTTGCGACCTCCTCAGGGGTCCTGACCCCCAGGTTGAGAAATGCAGACCTGGGGCATTTAGATAGCATTTAGACCTGGAGACTAGGACGCGAAACAATGGCTTCAAACTACAAGAAAGGAGATTCCATCTGAACATGAGGAAGAACTTCCTGACTGTGAGAGCCGTTCAGCAGTGGAACTCTCTGCCCCGGAGTCTGGTGGAGGCTCCTTCTGTGGAAGCTTTTAAACAGAGGCTGGATGGCCATCTGTCGGGGGTGATTTGAATGCAATATTCCTGCATCTTGGCAGGGTGTTGGACTGAATGGCCCATGAGGTCTCTTCCAACTCTTTGATTCTATGATTCTATGATAGCATATGCATTTTTTTTTTTACAAATCTGTATTCTTTTTTTGTTCTTCTTCCTCCACCTCCTCCACTGCCATCAATGCATCTGCAGCCACCTTTCTCTTGTGGCAATGAGATTCATTCTGCTCAAAGGAAAAGGGCCTCATCTGCAAATGGGTAATTCTTACTCTTTCACACTCCGAAAATAAACCTTTTTTTGGTGTTAAGAACGAAGCGTTCCTTCAATTTTAATTCAGAAAAAAAGATGGGAAATGCTGCTCTAATATATTCTAGGCTAAGTCTGGGTTGTTAAAATCCACACTCTTTGCTTTGCCTGTGATTCTTTCTTCTCCTTTTTAAAAACTATGCCTCTTTCATTTGCACAGTCATTTCACACACCAGCTTTTTCCCTAGCTAGGTGGTCTATAAAATATTTCTATTGCTGGTTTCAGCCACCAAAACATTTCCAACTCTAGCCCATAATGACAAAGTACTGCCAGTCTCGACTTCCTGAGATTTGTACCTTGAGACTGAGGCTAGCACGTCCTCCATCTCCTCTCTCCCACTCCCTCCCCCCTTTCTCCAATCATCTAAACAAGTTGCTATTCTTGCACATTAGAAGAGCCAAGCTCTCACAAGGAAAGTTCTCTGGACAGCCTGCAGCTTGCCAAAATGCAGAACATAGCACACGGAGGTACTGCTGCAGTCCTACACACTCAAGGAAGCTTGCAGCACCCAGTTGTTTACCAGGCAAAGGGGCAAACTGCCTGTCTCTTAGGAAATTCTGGTAGTATGCTTTATACACGAGTAAACCCAATGTTTTTTTCCATGTCTGTTCATTCTTACTGCTATTCTAGGGATTAGCTTGTTAATCAACCACTCTAGCTGGGACATGTTGCAGACTGCACCAGTCCCATGATATATGTTTATTGGAAAATGCTAGTGTGAACATCCCTAAAAGAATTTTGGAAAATGTTAGAGGTGATTCCACAGGAGTCTAACAACCTCATCTTGGGGATAGAGCCCCATGTCAGATATCACACGACATCATATGATTTCCGGTGGAGGTCACACCCCCAACTGGGGTAAAAGCATTGTTGGACTCTTCCCCCACAACATGTTGTGCTGGCTCCAATGGAACCAGTGGGGCCTTGCCAGGAGGGCAACACTTCCCACATGTGATGGGGAAAGCATTACTCAGAGGGAGATGTATGCAGGGCAACAGATTTGCCTCTCTTTTCTTGGCAAAGTGGGACACCTCGCCAGGCCTTTCTGATGAGGCCCTTAGTGACCTTAGAAGCAAAGAATCATAGAATCATAGAGTTGGAAGAAACCTCGTGAGCCATCCGGTCCAACCCCCTTCCAAGAAGCAGGAAAATCACATTCAAAGCACCGCTGACAGATGGCCATCCAGACTCTGCTTAAAAGTCTCAAAGGAAGGAGCATCCACTACACTTTGGGGCAGAGAGTTCCACCAGAATAAGTGACACAGGCATGGAATAAACTAAGGGCAACTTTATTGAATATTACCTTATTAAACTTTGAAACTTTATTTCCTCTGAACCTAATGTGAGATAAGAATTTGGTGAGGGTAAAGCCAAGGTATTGTTTTTCCTGATCGACCCCTCAGCTGAAATTGGGTGAAACACCAGGTCCTCGGGTGATGTTATCCTGGATGACCTTGCAGAGAAACGTAATAGATAATTCTGCCCCAAGGAAATTGAGGTCAGAATCTCCCATTCCTAGGCCATTTGCATATGCCCTCACCTAGGTTATAAGAACCACAGGCAGGCCTGTAGCGAGGGGGTGGTTTTAGGGGTTCAACCCCCCCCCCCGAAATGTTTCAGATTTTTTTTTAAAGAACTGGTTTACTCATGAATTTTAACTGGTTAACCAAATCCCCATGCTAAGTCTATGAGATGCAAAAAATTAAGAGTCCCTCCAGAACTGTAAGAACTATCTCAAGCAAATATTGACAATTTATTCACACTGTCATTACTTGCAGCAATAGCCGATGTAGTGAAGCAACCAAGTTGAGGGTGTGTGTGTTGAATGCTCTCATTAAGGAGGCCAGACTTGATGGAGGTGGCTGACAGGGGTGGAGCCGCAGGCTATTGAAGATTGCTCTGCCGACCTGCTGTGCTCTTTGCTTCAGCGTGAGCTAGGAGGCAGGTTTCAACCCCCCCCTCCGAAATTTTCAACCCTCCCCAAAATTTTCAACCCCCCCCCCCCCGCCGAAATTGTCAACCCTCCCCGAATTTTTTTTCTGGCTACGGCCCTGAGTTCACAGGTGAGGGTTTCTGCTCCATACCTACAACGAAGGGTGTCTTGGGTGTACGCCAAAATATGCCATTACCCTCTAATTTCAATAGCCTATTTAAGGACACCAAGACTCCCAATTTGCCTTTAAACAGTGTAGGGTAGGCAGAAAAAAACCCCTAGAACATGGGGGGAGGAAATTCCTACCCGGCTCCTATTGGCAACCTGGAATTATGCTGTTAGTGGTGAGAGGGTGAGTCGAAGTCTTCTCTGAAATTGAAGCAAGAGGGGACGGAAGCGGGCTCCCCAGCTTTGCCCCCTCTGGAAAGTATATCTTCCCCGGGGGAGGAGCCAAATCTCCTTCCCAACCCCAGCTGTGCGGGGGTTGGGAAGTCCTGCTCTCACAATTAAGAAGTTCTTCCTAATGTTCAGGTGGGATCTCCTTTCCTGTAGTTTTCCAAGACAGGAACTGACTAAGCTTCCTTCAGTACTTATACATGTTTACCCCACATTCAGGATTTGTTCTTTCTGAGTATGTTACATTACTGAGGATGAAGGAGGCACACCGGCATTGAAGCAGAACCTTCAAGTTTTGGTAATGCCTTGGTGCTGTGCCACCTTCCCATGATCAACCTATTCCTCCATTATTGATGGGACAACTCATCATCCGCCACAGATCACACTACATTACTATCACTTACTTGGTATAATGAGGCCATTCTGCTTCAGTACCAACATGCTAGCACTGAAGAGATGACAGAGATCAGGATTTTCCACCTCTCCAACTTTCCCCTACTCCTTCTCATTCTCCCCAAGGCAGTAATTCTTTCATTTGAAGTTTTATTTTTAATGTTTTCATAAATTTTGCTGTAATTGTAAATAATATATATATATATATATATATATATATATATATATATAAGAAGTATTACAGAGCAGCAGAACTGTGGGAAGGTTGAGTTAGGAGGCTAACTGGCAGCATGGCTGCTGGAGCTTGGATCGGTGAACTGGCACAGTGGCGCAAATGCAGAGAGGCTTGATAGGAAGTTTGTTCATCACAATATATTGCTGTTATCAGTGATTGTGTGCCTGCTGTGAGATAGTTCCAGGTTTCTTTTAGCAATGCCCTTTAAAAATGATTGCAGTAAACCAGGCAGAATGTATTTGTAAATTAATTTTTAACATTGGTATTGTTCAGGGATTTCATTGCATGTGATTTACTTGTGTCTAAGTATTAAAAAGTCAGCATGGTGCAGAGGTTTGAATGCTGGACTAGGCTCTTGGAGACCAGGGTTTAAATCCCCACTCAGAACTTTATCACACATTCCTGCTGTTCTGCAGCAATTGTGTCATTTAAATGAAAGAAAACATACGGGGTGGAACAATCCGTATCTCCCTTCTCTCTCTTTTTTTTTGTTTGTTTCAGGAGCAATGTGAGAAACTGCAAGTTGCTTCTAGTGTAAGAGAATTGGCCATTGCAAGGACGTTGCCCAGGGGATGCCCAGGTATTTTACCATCCTGTGGGAGGCTTTTCTCATGTCCCCACATGGGAAGCTGGAGCTTACAGACATGAGTTCAACCCACTCCCCGGATTCAAAATGTTACCTTTTGGTCAGCAGTCCTGCCAGCACAAGGATATTGCACTACAGTGCTGCTTTGGCAATGCAGGGTCTTGCAACCATCTCACTAACTTTGCTTGTTTTACTTTTTTACTTCCCTCACTTTCACTTGGACAATGCTAATGCTCCTTCCTTCTCCCCACTGAGCTCAATCTGTTTAGGTGATTAAAATAGGGTTGCAGACCCCATTAACTTCACCTCATTTCCTAGTAAACAAAAGGAGGAGCCAGGCAGCTTTGCCAGTGCAGCCCAGTCAAATACTGGCCTTAAAGCCCCTCTGTGTGAATCTATCTTTCCCTTCTCTCCTTCATGTCCAAAGCTAAATATTTTGGGCAGTTTTGACAAGATGAATCAAAGCTTGTTTCTCACCCTGCTTGGGAATAGTGAAGAGGAGAAGAGGGGAATCATGCTCTTTCGTAATACATGACTGCAGAAATATCACAACGGCAGTGAAAGGGACCCTTCACACCAGAGGCAGTAATAGAACAGCAGAAATATTGGGAATCACTGATGGGTTATTCTATCTGTGAAAAGAAGTGTCCCACTAATGCAGTGTTTCTCAACCTTCCTAATGCCATGGCCCCTTAATACAGTTCCTCATGTTGTGGTCACCCACAGCCATAAAATTATTTTCGTTGCTATTTCATAACTGTAATTTTGATACTCATATGAATCGTAATGTAAATATCTGATATGCAGGATGTATTTTCATTCACCGGGTCAAATTTGGCACAAATACTCGATACACCCAAATTGGAATACTGGCGAGGCTGGGGAGATTGATTTTGTCATTTGGGAGTTGTAGTTTATGGGATTTATAGTTCACCTACAATCAAAGAGCATTCTGAACCCCACCAACAATTGAATTGGGCCAAACTTTCCACAGAAAACCCCCATTATTTGATGGTCTTTGGTGACCCTTCTGACCCCTCCCCCATCCTGACCCCCCAGGGTCCTGACCCCCAGGTTGAGAAACATATTAATGATTGTAATGTAAAGCAGCTACAGGATAGATGTGCAATAAATATTGGCCAAACATGCTATCCTGATGTACTTCCATTTTACCAGCTTTGTGTGATAAAGTCGATAGCCAGGGAAACCCACTGAGTAAGTCACAATCTGTCAGAGGAAGGCAAAGACAACCCCACCTCATGCTAAGAAAACCCCATGCTAGGGTTGCCTTAGGGGAGTCAAAAGTCAGAAATGTCTTGAAATTAGTACGGATTCCACTGTGTAACACAATTTTCATTCTTGGGTTATAAATGTTATTTCCTAATTGATTCTATCACAAAAACATGGGGAAAGCGTATTAAACTACAAAAACCTTTGTTTTTGTGAGACATCCTGCAGCACATTTTGCTATAGTTTTTCAATATCTCATAGAGACTCAACCAATTCAAAATAGTTTGTGGCAGCCACAAAAACAAAGCTTCTGGAGTATAACAACAACCTTCAAAGTAAGTACCACACAATTAAACAGGAAATGACATTTTCAAACCAGATTGTTTTTCATATTTTGTTACATAGTGTTATGGACAGATTTTGACTAAAAGGAAAGGCAGTGATTATTACAGCTGACAATGTTTAAAGCTGTCCAGGTATTCCAGTCATGTCTTCTTTTTCTTATAGTGTTCAGGTAAATCGTGTTCAGGTAAACATGTTTTCCCCATGTTTTGTGGTAGATGTCTGTATTTGACAGACATCTGTGTGTGGCAGGACATACAGTCAAAATAGGTTCAAGATTATAGACTTCAAGACCTGGGAATTAACTAGTGGATGTCTAACAAAAATGGAAAATGTCATTACATTTTAAATTTGAGGTATAGATTTAAGTGACAATTTGACATTAACAAATTCTATAATGTAGCCTGCCAGTTAATTAATTAAGTTAAAGAGGGTGCAAAAGAGCCAACAAATTTTACATTTCCCAGCTGGTTCTTCAGCTAAAATGATTTATCTTGAATTTTGTAAAAACCCATTCCTCTTGATTTTTGTTATCCCCCAGGTTTGGGAAATTGCCATGCTTAGCTCACAAATCCTAACCTCTTGCTTTGGTATATTATTAGATTATGATAGTTTAGAAAAGATAAGGTTAGTTGGAAAACATCTACATTATACAATAGTCATGAGTGGAGATGTGAATCAAAATATTTGATGGTTCTTATTGGACCAATTTCTAGTAAAAATGAATGTAATAATGTTTGATTTGTAGTTATTACTCCAAAGATTAATTTTATTTAGGATATTCCACTAACAATATATTTTATTTAGTTTTAGTTACATGTTTGCATTTGTGCAGGGGGTTTCATGAATTTGTATAAGGAGTTTCATAAATCTTTAGTTGCATGAGCCAACAATGTGATGCTTCAGCTAAGAAAGTCAATGGTTTTTGGCCTGCATAAATAGGAGTATAGTGTCTAGATCTAGGGAAGTAATGCTCCCCATGCTCTATTCTGCCTTGGTTAGACCACACCTGGAATACTGTGTCCAGTTCTGGGCACCACAATTGAAGAGAGATATAGACAAGCTGGAATGTGTCCAGAGGAGGGTGACTAAAATGATCAAGGGTCTGGAGAACAAGCCCTATGGCTGTGCATGTTTAGCCATGTATAAATATGTGACGGGAAGTTATAGGAAGGAGGGAACAAGCTTGTTTTCTGCTGCCCTGGAGACTAGGATGCAGAGCAATGGCTTCAAACTATAGGAAAGGAAATACCTCCTGAACATTAGGAAGAACTTCCTAACTGTGAGAGCTATTCAGTAGTGGAACTCTCTGCCCCGGAGTGTGGTGGGGCCTCATTCTATCGGGGCTTTTAAACAGAGGCTAGATGGCCATCTTTTGGGGGTGCTTTGAACATGATTGTTCTGCTTCTTGGCAGGGGGTTGGACTGGATGGCCCATGAGGTCTCTTCCAACTTTATGATTCTATGATTTTGTGATCTGAAGTAAGAAATGTTACTTTTTTGGACTCCTAATCCTCGAGTCCTCAAACCAGTTTACTCAACGGTAATACTGACAAGGGGATTCTAGGAGTAGGAATCCAGAAAATGTAAAGTTTCCATGTTTTTATATTAGTTTTGCCTAAAATCTGTTACCTATCTGATTTTAACAAGATCCACTAAATCAATGGCAATTTCATATATGGATTTTCTATAATAACCCAAAACCTTATGACAGACCAAAGGTCACTTCTGGATGTCCAAGAGACACCCAAGGACCTCCTGTTTTTAACAAATAATAAAATGGGTTAACTTGGTTTCACCTTGCATTTTGAGAAGTTGGGGAATGCTCCAGAGCTTTGGTAAAACTCTGGAGCAGCCCCAAACTTTGGGATGAATGTGGACAACTTAAACTGGCTTTAATCCAAATTGGTCTTCTTTCCACATGGAATGCCACTGCAACTCCATTTTTTGTGCTTTGCAGCAAAGGTAAACAAACCCTATGAAGAGATGCCATTTCCTACCACTGTGAAAAAAGATTATGGAGCTCTGGAGACCTTATGGACATCATCAGGTGAGATTGCTCCCACCCTTCTCCATAATCACATGGTTGGTTGATGTTAGCAAACATGCTTGGCAAGGATCAAGAAGAGCTCTGTGGCCATCAGGTAGCAGCAACAGGTGACATTCAAGGTAAGGTGATAATCCAGCAAGGCCAAACCAGTTTAGGCCCCACTGCTAAACTGTCTTGTTATTTCCATCGTATGGGTAGTGTAGCCAACCCTGGGGCCATTCCAGAGTATTATTTCTCCTGACTGTTCTCAGCATGTGTAGATGTATCATTTATTGACTTTCCATTCAGTAACAGATTCAATGTGTCCACTCTAATAGTGACTAGCAGTTGGATTTACATATCCTCCAACATTTCAAAGATGAAAACTAGGACATGTGTGTTTAAGTAATGTCAGAGTATGGTCAATATGTCAAATGTTTTTAAAGAGGAAGAACACATAAATGGAGTCCATAGGGAAGAGTAAGCCTTTGTTCCTCCCCCCCTTTACCACCTTCTGAGTTAAATGAATGTGAACTGTTTTTGCCCTTTAAACTGAGGCCCCTTCCACACAACTGTATAAATCCACATTGAACTGGATTATATAGCAATGTGGATCCAGTTCGAAACAGATATTGTGGATTATCTGCCTTAATATTCTGGATTATATGACTGTCAGTTTGCAGCAACCAAAGCAAACTACAGATGAACAGAGAAGCAAGAAAGAAAAATTGGGACATTTCAAGAGCAACTGAAAAGGTGGGATAGCAAAGGATGAATTGGGATTGTTTCTGGAGGCATAGATTCAGAAGAGACAACATGCAGCAACAATAAAAGTTTTAGAAGAATACAGAGATTTATAGAAGTAACCAGTGACTCTCACCATGAAAGCTAAAGGGCACATTGCTACATCCAACATTTTTTCTTAGAAAAAATGTCTCATATGCACTAGGTGCTGTATAAAAATAGAAAGAACGGGTCTCTGCTTGTAGGCACAAAATATCGAAAAATAAATCCTCATGAGACAAAAGGTATGGGGGATTGGAGGCACAACATGTGCCAGTTTGGAGATGAGAAGGAACAAAGAGTAAAAAAAAATGTAATTGGGGAAGAATTGTCAAGATTTTTTTGAAAAGTCAGATATTTATTAGAACCTTTATTTTCTTAGAAAAGCAGCATTTATCCTTCCAATTAATTGTGCAGTCTCAGAATGGCTAATAACAAATGACTCAATGAAATCACAGCCAATATGTAACCAAATTGCAATGAAAGAAACACAGATAACATGAAAACTTGTGTACAGGATGACACATCATCAGGAGAAGAGGCTCTTCCGAATGTTAGCATTCTTCAAGGTTGAATAGTTTAGGGTAAAGACAAAGGCAGGGTTTTCACAGCAGTTCCGGTAAGTTCTTTTCATAGTTTGTTTTAAAGACAAGTAATAAACAGTAAACAGAATTGCTATGAAGCAACTAGGTCAAATCCTCAAGTGTAAAGATGAATGACTAAATATTAACTTTCAGGATTGTTTATGCCATAATTTTTCTGATTGTCACAAATGGATTTGGAAAGTGGGCAGTGAGCAAAGCTGACAAGAGGAAAAATCAACTCAGTTGTAATGTAGTGCTCATGGAGAGTCTACCGTGGACAGGCAAATGGGCAAACATATAGATCTGAGACATATGACTTCTTCACATAGATGTTTCTTTCCATTTTCTCTCAGTTTTCTCACACTGGCAAAACTGAGTCCCATGGACTCCATACCGTGATACACAACCACTTCCCGTGACTTCCAATGGGAATCTGTCTTGCCAGCATGTGAAAATAGGGAGAAAACTCCGTTTTCAGGAGTCTGGTGTGACCTAACTCCTAATTTTAGAAAATGGGGGGAAGAGAGAGAAAGTGGGAAGAAGACAGTGAAGGTTGTGAGGTGGCTGGCCATTCCCAAAGATGGACCTTGTTGGGAGAGAGTGGGGTAAGATGGTTTCTCCACTCTTCTCAATGCCTTCTTCGATTTCTTTTATTCCTGTCTGATGAAGTCCTCAATCAAGCCTAAACTTTCCCTAGAAGATGAAATGACTAAAAGTTATTGTAGTTTGGGCACATTATAAGACACCACAATGCTTTGCAAAAATAATAGTAGGAAAAGTGGAAGTTGTTGTGTGCTTTCAGCTCACTTCCAACTTATGTCAACAGCACCCAATGAGTTTCTATGGCCAAGTGGTGAATCAAACCCTCATCTCTAGAGTCAAAGTCCAACACTTGGATCACTACAAAATGGAAAAATGTAAGAAAAATGAAAGACCATAATCCAGACAGACTATAATTCAGCAAAGGCAGCCATGGCCTGGAGATTGCAAAATCTGAGCAGGGTTGCTGGTGACCAGGACTTTTGGAAGTCTCTCACTAGTTTGCCATTAGTCAAAGCCTACTAGATAGCAAATAATAAAGCAGAATTGTGGAGTAACTTTCCATCTTCATCTGATTCACTGTTGTTTTTTTAATGTTTCAAATACATCCATATTTCACTTCACAGAAACAATCTCAGTAAACTTAAAAAAAAACTTGCTGTGAAAATACTCTAAGGAAGAAGGCAGGCAAATGACAAAGTGCATAGGTGATGTCATGGGTGCGAGACAAAACACGTACCCCACAGCTGGCCTTTTTCCAAGTCAATAAAACCAACAGAATTGACTTTTCCAGAGTTCACTGCAGAATATTAAAGCACATACTGTCTGTCACCTCTGTTGGGACAGATTCACAGGCAACTGCATTATTTAGGGGGCATCTGGTGAAACTAACCAGAGGAAAGGTTGGGAGATCAATTTTAAAATGTGTGTTGGGAGACCAGACTAATAGAATAGCGATAGGAAAAGAGATATGGTTCTTCAATGGGACTGAGGTTAGAAAAATGGGGGGGGGGGGCTGCTAGTAAAAATGAAGCACCTCCTCCACTTAGGCAATTACATTTACATTGATTTGCTCATTATTTATTGATTCAAATATATGAGAAGATCTCTGGGTGGCTAACAAGTAACATTAAAACAGCTCAACAGTTCAAAAACAGAAAAATAATTTAAACTCAAACATACTAAGCTAATTGGGCTGCATCTACAGTCACTGGAATAATAATAAATAATAATTATAGGGTTATTGTAGGGTTTTTTGGGCCATATGGCCATGTTCTAGAGGCATTTTCTCCTGACATTTCACCTGCATCTATGGTAAGCATCCTCAGAGGTAATGAGGTCCTCACTACCTCTGAGGATGCTTGCCATAGATGCAGGCGAAACATCAGGAGAAAATGCCTCTAGAACATGGCCATATAGCCCAAAAAAGCCTACAACAACCCAGTGATTCCGGCCATGAAAGCCTTTGACAGTACAATAATAATTATACTTTATTTTAACCCATCCTCTCTCTCCAAGGGGACTGTAGAAATAATGTAGTTTGAAACCACTTCAGTTGCCATGACACAATGCTATGGAATACTAGGATTTGTAGTTTGGTGAGGAAAAAGAATTATTTGGCAAAGAAGGCTAAAGACTGTGTACAACTGCAACGCCATAATTCCATAGCATTGAATCACGGAAGGAAAAGTAGTGACAAACTGCATTAATTCTACAGCATAGATAAACAAGGTTTAAATGTTTTAAAACTAGGTATAACAATATTTGGGTGATGAGCAGACCTGTTTTAACTTGATGTCTAAATGAAGTGAATGTTCGTAACTGTTGGGCTTCCAGTGGGAGGGCATTCCATGTTGGGATGCCCCAGTTACAAAGGTGCTTTCTTATGTATTATCAAAGACTTTCATGGCTGGAATCACTAGGTTGCTGCAAATTTTCTAGGCTGTATGATCATGTCTCAGAAGCATTCTCTCCCGATGTTTCACCTGCATCTGTTTTGTGTTTTGTCTGTTTATTTGTTTTGTTCTGTTAGAAATGTAATGCAATTGACTGGTTGTCCTGACATGACAAATAAAATAAATACCTAAATATCTATGTTACACAAAACGTCAGGAGAGAATGTTTCTGGAACATGGTCATACAGCCTGGAAAAAACTCACAACAATCCAGTGCTTTCTTCTGTTCTGTCTAAAGTACTGGCCTAAGTGATGTGACATTGAAGAGTCCCCTTTCCCAGTAGACCTTAATTCTCAGGCAGATAGTTACATATGAGGAGGAGGCACTCCCACAAATATTGAGGTTCTAAGCTGTTTAGAACTTTAAATATCATCAGAAGCACATGGAATTCAGTCCGGAAACATATTGGCAGCCAGTGCAATTTTTTTAAAATAAGCTGACATTACATGCTCCCCATAGGACATTTTGGTTAGCAGTTGAGCTTCTGCATTTTGCACAAGATGCAGCTTCCAGGTCTTCTTTAACAGAAGCCCCACAAAGAGCACACTGCAGTAGTCCAGTTGGAATTTGTTGGGTAGACCCTTGGTTTACAGATGATACATAATGGTGACAGGCTTCTTCAGGTTTAGAGGGGCTCTACCAGTCTCCCAGCTTCGAGAAACATAGTATAGATTGGTGTCGTTTTGTAGTTTGCTGTGTAAGGAGAGTAGTTGTTTGCAGAATGGGTTTTACAATTAAAAGCTTTTGGCTAAGATCTTACATCAGGGTTACATAGTGTACATTCCTGCCCTAATTGTGTTACATAGTGTACCTTTCTGCCCCAATTAAATGGCTACATTGCACAATTGAATCAAGATAGCAAACATGCAATTGAATAAGCAACCATTTATACAATTTTCCTCTTTATGAAATGGTACGTCACACAGAACTCCACTTCTGTACAAAATGCCCAACAGCTTCCATAGCTCAATATATGCATATATGAGACACCAACAGAATTCTGGCCCTTATGTTCCCTTCTGGTTTGAAATGCCACAGAATTTTACACATTAGAAAAGTCTGCGATATGATTGCCTGTCTTTTGTTTGTGGTTTAGAATAAGATAGTGTTGCTGTTGTTTTGTTCAACCTGGCTTTTTTCACAACTCCTTTTCATTGTCGCACTTACCTTGACATCACATCTGTCCTCCACAGCCAAGCTCTTTCATTCTTTCTGATTCATCATTTGCAAAAACATGCAGTCACCTTGGAAAAAATTAAATTGTGCAATTTTCCTATTTTTATTTTGATATGTTATTCTGGTGCTGTAGCAACAATATCAACAACTGTGATGTGACATGAAAGTGTTACGCATGAACACAAAATTACTGTGTCCCACTGCATTGTATGCTGAACTTTGCATTGGTGCCATTACAGTTGAACTTTGAGGGATAAGCCACGAGCTGTAATGAAGTCAAAACAAGCCAAAAACCATTTGCTCCAATTACAATTCTGTGCTCATCTGGAGTTTGCACAGATGAAATTTGGGATATTTTAAGCTTCTTGATCCCATCAGAGGACTGAATCAAGAAGAACACACAAGCCAGGAGAGACTTGCAGTAGGTTTGTTTTTGCCTGAGTTTACAGGGAAGAGCAATTCTCCACCCTTTCCCTTCCCTATTGAAACACTGGAACCCCAAAGCAGAGCCAAAAACCTGCAGCTCTGAGGGCATCCAGACTTGGTTCCCATGAATGATGTTTTCCCCAGAAACCTAGTTTCAGGCAACTTCCAGTATGAACTCACCAAATTGCACCAATCACATACCAATACCTCAGAGCAAATCCCATCATCTCATTCAGGAAGGAACATCATTCCTTCACAGTAACCCCAGGAGTTTCACCATGGACCCAGGAAAGAGCTACGAGGGTTTCCCAACACCCGACCAGACATTATCTCTGGGAACCCATTCAAATCCCAAACACCCAATCAGACCTTTTTCTTAGGGAGTCCATTCAGGCCATGCCAACATCCTTATCACCCATTGTTTAGCCAGCCAAAACCCATTGTCTCACTCCAAGCAAATATGAATCAAGCTATTGTCAAAGGCTTTCAAGGCTGGAATCACTAGGTTCTTGTGGGGTTTTTTGGGCTATAGGGCCATGTTCTAGAGGCATTTCTCCTGACATTTCGCCTGCATCTATGGCAAGCATCCTCAGAGGTAGTGAGGTCTGTTGGAAATAGGAAAATGGGTTTATATATCTGTGGAATGGCTGGGGTGGGGCAAGGAGCTCTTCCCTGCTAGGAATCAAGGAACATGAAAGGCACTGCAGACTACTTCAACCAGAGAAGTCAGCCATAGCAGAGCACCTGATGAACCAGCCTGGACACAGCATATTATTTGAGAACACAGAAATGCTGGACCACACCAACAACCACCATGTCAGACTACACAGAGAAGCCATTGAAATCCACAAGCATGTGGACAATTTCAACAGAAAGTAAGAGACCATGAAAATGAACAAAATCTGGCTACCAGTATTAAAAATTACAACAGCAAAACAGCAGAGAGGAAACAACCAGGCACATCTTAACACCTCTCAACAAAAGGTTTTCCCAGGCTCAGGCAGGCCTTCAAATGCTAATAAAGGTGATCAGCTGAAACATTCACACCTAGTTCTAGCAGGAAAGAGCTCCTTGCCCCACCCCAGCCATTCCACAGATATATAAACCCATTGTCCTATTTCCAACAGACCTCACTACCTCTGAGGATGCTTGCCATAGATGCAGGCAAAACGTCAGGAGAAATGCCTCTAGAACATGGCCCTATAGCCCGAAAAAACCCACAAGAACCTAATGAATCAAGCTATTAGCCTCCATTGACTCAGATCCTACCCACATTCCTTTCCTCCTACACCCACCAATGAAACAGTCACAAAACTTCAAATTGAGAAATGAAAATTTATTAAGATTCCTGCCAGACTAAGAAACAAACTAACAACATTGGCTGCTAGAGTTGTGCATTCAGGGTAAACTCTGACCCATTTTGTGTCCTGGCTTTTGGTAGGGGCCCGATCCATTTTTGGGAGCCTCCTGAAATTGGAAGGGCAGATATCTGTTTTTACTCTTCAGCACTGAAAGATCTGTTTTCTATCAGCCCACTATGGCTTCCCACCCTGGCTCCCCTTCCTTTTTATTGGGGGGGGGGGGGTGTCTTTCAATTACACTTTTATTGTGCCAGTATGTAGAATTGTGCATATATAGAACATATAGCATATTCAATATAAGTTTCACATAATCTTTACTATATAAACAAGGTTTGGAATTGTTTCCCTTTATACTTCTCATGTCCTACGATTGAGTCCTGTGTCATTTCCTCTCTAGCCTTTCCATGGGGTTTCTCACAAACATCATTAGCAACACATTTTTTCAATCTAAATTAGAAACTTATCCATTTTAGTGGTAATGGCTGCAACTCAATCATCAAATTATAAGAGTTATAGCAGTACCTACACTTGGATAGCAACAGCACCCCATTTTTGTGGGATTAAAGCTCCTTGAAGGTTTTTAAATGAAAACTATTTGGCTTTCTGTTGAGAGGGCTGTGACTGTGTCTCTCTTAAATGGCTGAAAGGGGATGGAATACATGCCCTTGGGGGCTCTCTTCCAGTGGAATTCCCTTCTCTGGAGCTTTTTGAACTGGCTGACTGGATGTCTTTCTGCCTGGCTGAAAGGGGCTGAAAGGCAAACTGTCCATGGGGGAGTCTCTTTCAACTCTATCAAAGTATAAGCTGCCAGGGCGTCTAGTGGAATCTCCTTCTCTGAAGGTGTTTGAACTGAAGCAGCATGGTCATCTGTTGGGAGGGCCTTGACTGTGTCTCCCTTAATGGCAGAAGGGACTGGACTAGATGCTCTTTGGGGATCCCTTGCCTTGGGATCCAGTAGAGACTGCTTCTCTGGAAGTGTTTGAACTGAGATTGAATGGTCATCTTTCTGGAGGGCTTTGACTGTGTCCTTCTTGCCAGACAGCCTTTGTGGGGAGCATTCATGCAACAGCCCTTAAGTGAATTTATTGGACCTTGAGGGGATAACTAGACACAGCATGAATGCAGCTTCATATATCTGTTAATTGCATATGGAAGACGGAAGGCAAGCATGGAATCAGGGCAGCAGAAGGGAAGCCAAAGGTGCCTCATTGAGACTTAAGAGTGACCTCCACTGGGAAATGCTTACTGACAGCCAGAGCCTTCTCTTGGCTCAGTTTGAGCTCCTTTTGGAAGTCGAACACATATGCTGAGTTGGGCTTAACTCTCCCTGGTGCATGCTTTAAATAAGTTTCTTCTTACCTGCTGTTTCTACATGAGAGGAGGCACTCGGTTGCAAGCCCTGGCAGGCACGGGTGCTCCTGCACACCACACACACACTCCTTGGAAGGCACGTGGTGTGCGGGCCCAGAGTGCCCACGCCTGCCAGAGCCTGCAGAAGAGCACCTCTTACTCTAGAGTACGAGGTACTCAGCAGCAGGCCCTGGCATGCGTGGGTGCTTCTGCATTCCACACATGCACTCTCCTTGGAAAGAGAGTGCATGTGTGGCGTGCAGGCTCAGAGTGCCTGTACCTGCCAAGGCCTGCAATTGTGCGTCTCTTACTCTATGATGCCAAAATGCAGGCCAGGAACCAAAATCCACTTCTGCTTGCTTTTGTGTTGAGCTGATTTTCATAGTGGGAGGGGCCTTCCTGTTCTCTTCTCCTGAAGAAATGAAAGACATGAAAGAAACGAAGGAAACAGAATAAACTAATTCTGCGCACAACTCTAGTGGCTGCTGGAACGTCTCATCTAACCAATACATGGATCCTAGAAGTCCCGGGCTGTGCCAGTCAGCATGCAGGGCAGCAAAAGCCCTTTGTTTCAAACTGCTGTTAAAGTCCTATAAATATTTCTGTATGTTTGCATCGAGATATGTCAGTCTTTAGAGCATAGACTTTTCTGGCAACAGCTCTGGCCATGGTGAATAAACACCTCTGTTAGTTTTGCCTTCAATGCATCCATGTCTTATTTGGTCTTTAGAGCTTGGCACTCTGGACCCCCAGATCCATGGGCCTTGAGGAAACTGAAATCAGATAACACTACCCTGGCACTCTGAACTCAGTTTGAAGCAATTTATGTAACTGAAGGACAACAGGAGTGGGAGAAGGACAGAGAAAATGGAACATTTTTAAAACCACTGAAAAAGTAGGACAATAGATGATTAACCAGGACTATCCTTACCAATTCTGGACAGGGCATGAATGTACAGTATGATATGTAATCACAAGCTATCACCCAAACAGAATGCAATGAGCTAAATACACCACTAGATGACTTACTAATGCTGAATGGGGTCTTCTTTCACTGTATGTTTATGTGCCTTGGTGTTGCCTGTTGATTTATGGCGACCTCATTAATTTTGTAGGGTTTTCTTAGGCAAGGAATACTCAGAGGTGGTTTTGCAAATTTCCTCCCTCTATGCCGTCCCCTTTTTCCTGTTTTGCAAGTCAGCCTCATTGGCAGGGATATTTATGCTCTAACACAAAAGTCCCTTGAAAAATGTAAACCACCAAATTCCATTCCAAACAGAATCCCAGAGAGAGAGGAAAACCAAGTGTCAAGGGAGTAGGGAGCAGAGGGGACATAAAAATGAGAGAGACTTGTAAATTGGTGAACAGTGTAAAAGAACAACCAACAGAAGGAAAGGAAATAAATGCTGCTTTCTTTTATTACTTTCATTAATAGTTTTTATTTTCAGTTCTTTGGGAGAGAGTATCATTTACAAATCTAGGTACCTGGTATTTGTTGGCAGTTTCCCATTCAAGTGTGCATCATGGCTGACCCTGCTTGGCTTTAAAAACTGGATGATCTGGTACCTTTAGGGTATTTAGGCACTATCCTGAGGTATTACAAATAATAATTCTATAGAGTTGTGATCAGCATACAGCTAGAAGTTACTATCAAATGCCTCATTTCTCTCTCTTCCTACACCTTTATGTGTTTTGCCATAATTTAATCAATTGTTTCATGTGCTAGACTTTACAAAAGCAGAAAACAATTGGAAAATAGACCAATGAGTGGTCTGTTCTGTCGCCGCTGGAGCTAAAATTGAATGCTTCTAAGAGAGGATGCAAGGCTTGCATCCAGCGAGAAGCCCGGGGCCCCGAGAAGGAGCCTTTAGAGGAACTTTCCCTACTAAGCAGGCTTTAGGAGACTTGACCTTAAATACAACAGTCTTTATTAATGAACAAGCAGGAATTGTAAGATTTCTAAATAGTCTATTGGGTCTTGCAGTCTTCTTTACAAGAAACAGGCACTATCTTCAAGAAACTTTGTTTAACAGAAAAAAAATCCCCTTTAAAGCTCCTCCCAGGCTGCTGTGAACTTAAACCTGACTGGTTTGAGTCTGCTATTGGCTGAACTGCGTCTCAGAACCAAACAAACGTACCAGCAGGCTTGAAATCGCTTAGCTGAAGATGAAGAGCTGTTATTCCCTCCGGAGGTCCTCAGGGCTGTGAAGCTGTTCCCTGGAACCCTTTGGAAATCCGTAGAGGCCTTTAATCTGTTCTTCCCCAGGAACTCTTAAAAGACGAAGCCTTTGCACAGGAGGAACGTCTGTACGCATCCTCTGCCTTGGCTTCCCTTGTTGTGACTAACTGAAAAATGCCCCCTTCCCTCCAAAAAGCAAAAAGGGGGCGAGACCAGGGATCCTAACTATAATTGGCAGGTGGCTTGCCCTATGAATGCAGCCAAAGGAAGCCACCTATCTGCAAAGTCCCTGCAACTTAGGACTATGAACAAACACTCAGTGCAAAACACAAATTTGGAGCCCCTGGAACACCCGTTCCAGAACATGGTCCATTTCACTGAGTCTATAATAGGATTATAAATGTACTGTGATTGAGTACTTTCAAGTTTAATGGTCACCCCAAGACAGACCTATCACAGTTTTGCAAGATTTGTTGAGAAACATGTTTGCTTTTGCCCCCCTCTGAGGTTGAGAGAGTGTGATTTGCCCTAGGTCTTGTCAAAGGCTTTCATAGCCAGAGTCACTGGGTTGTTTTTGCATGCCCCATCCCCCTCTGAAAATTCTATCCTAGTTCATATTTCATCTGTTCATGCTCAGCATTATCTTTAAATTTTAATTACTACATTTGGCCCAGCCATAGGTTTTAACTGTCGTTGTGTTACTGTTAATGTTTATTGTTTATTTTTGCTATGAGTTTTATTTTATTGTTTTGATTATTTGTTGTTATTACTTTATTATTGATGTATTGTGGGCTCGGCCTCATGTAAGCCGCACCGAGTCCCTTGGGAGATGGTAGCGGGGTATAAATAAAGTTTTATTATTATTTGTTATTGTTTTTGGGCTGTATGGCCATGTTCCAGGGTCACCCAGTAGATTTCCCTGGCAAACACAGCTTCTTTCCAATGCCCTTCCTTTGGCTTCGCTATCCACTGGGCTAAAGTAATCATTTATGTGATTAAATCCCTTCTTCTAGAATATGATTGTCAATGGAAGATAGAATAGATTATCCCTGCTTGGGAAGGATTGCAGTTATTCAGCTTACTATTTTTTTCATGTTCAGTTGAAATATCAGATAAGATTAAAAGAAAGCTAATTGAGTCTAAGTATAGTTGCCACTGTATTTAGCATCCAATCACAGCCCTTTAGGTGCATAATCAATACCGGGATGATGATGAAGATGAAGATGATACTGCCACATTTGAGATATTAGGAAACATTCTCTCTGTCTCCAATAAATTAATGATTTTCTTTTGAAATAATAGGAGTTATGCATAATGATACACTTTGCAAGCATATGAATATGAATATATATTGGGTTGCTGCGAGTTACAGCCATGAAAGCCTTTGACAACACAATTATATATATTGTTAGCCTAATGTAGGATCAAATGACTAAGCATCTCTCCCTCCCCCCGCCCCCTCTCTATATACAGAGAGAGTTAGTCCTTAATACATTTCCCAGATGTATACTATAGTGTATTTCTTTTCATTTTGCCGCTTTCTCAGCTTCATAATGACCTTTGGGGATACGATGAGAGTTAAAATTAAAACAGGTCAGTTGCCTTAATTTGTGTGATGATGGCAATGACATGAAGCTGCAGGTTTGAATATTTTTATTCCATTTTCTCTCCTCTTCCCTCCTTCTTCCCCACAGTGTTGTGTGCCACCCGAATGCTTCCCTTTCCCTAGGAGCTGCTTTGCACCTGCGACCTCTCCTTGCTTCCCACCTTGAACAAAACACTCCAGGACTCTGGAAAGCAGCAAAAGTGCTCATCAAGCAAGGGCCAGAGCTGTTGCGAGTGTGTCTGTGTGTGTGTGCGGTGCGTGTGCTTCCGCAGTGGTTGCTTGGCATAGAAGATGGGGCTGTCTGGCCGCAACTATGAGGTAACGTCTGGCTTTTCTGCCAAGCTGCAGAACTAGTCAGACACTCCCAGGGAGAGGGCTCGGGCTGGATAGATGGGGGAGACATAAGGAAAAAGGAGAGAGAAAAAGTTAGGTGAGAAATAATCTTCCAGAAACTTCCTTCCATTGATCTCTTGCCTCTTTGCTCTCCCTGGGTCTCTGTGTGAAGTCGCATAACCACATTACCACATTATTTCAAATGCAAAAGGATTTTCTCAGCTGCTTCCGATTTTGGAAAGTAATTTCATGAAACTGATTATTTCTTCCCCCACCAAGACATAATAGAAATGCAAAAATAAAGAAATAACTTGCTTTCTCTCTGTCACACAGATATACATACACATACACATTCACTCGCACAATGCAGTTTAAGCTTCAATTGTCTATTTCTATAAGCTATTTTTGGAAACAGAGAGATAAAAATACAAGCTGGTTGAACCAACCTGGGTCTGCAGCTGCATCTTCTTTCTCTTTCTCATTCACTCTCCCAATCTCTCTCTGCTTTTCTCAGAGCCAGGTAGAAGATCTATCAAAGCAACCCCATTTTCTTGCTACAAAAATTGAATTAAAGGATCACACACACCCCCTCCCAAACACACACACACACCTCTGTGGCTACCCAGTGTTCAGCTCTTTCTCATTTATCCCTTGGAGCTTCATTTGCAGAAGTAGGTTTTGTTCTCTCTTTGTATGTGTGTGTATTTTTGTGAATGAGGCAAAGAGTTGAGTGGTTTGTTTATTTATTTATTGACTTTTCATTCATTCTGAACTGAAGAAAGAGAATTAATCTGAGCTTTGGATTTGGGCTTCGGCAAACAAATCGTATGATCTCTCTGCTTCGTTACAAGGCTGTGCTTATGTAAAAAGGCTAGTTTTTAAGAAGAAAAGACTTTCTAAAGCACAGTGGGGGAGAAGCATCTGTTCTTAAAGTATGGTCAACCAATCGGACTTAGTGTTGGTGATGTAATGGCTCTAATGCTATGCTTCATTGGCCGAAAGATATAGTTGCCTGAGTTTAGGCTAGAACACAGGTGGGAGACTTAAACCTTGCAGGTAACAGTTTTGCAAAATGTCTCTTTAATGTTTGAAAGACTTCTGTCTATAATAAAAGAGTATAGTCTAGTTCTAATGTAAGACTCCAGCAATGTATTCAACACACACACATGCATACACTTCCTCTCCAAATGTAATGAATAAAAAACCCCCAAATTTTCCAAGTTTCTAAAGAACTTGCTCTTTGAAACAGAACATACTGTCAATTGTGCACATACCTACACAGACCTCAGTCGCATGGATTCCAGCAAAACAGGTAGAGGATTGCAGCCTTAGGCTACCTGGCTTCCAACTTGTCTCTGAGCATCGTGTCAGATATATTGAGTCAGGAAAAGAGAAAGCTGAGAGGGGACATGATAGCCATGTGAGTAGGGGACGAACTTGTTTTCTGCTGCTGAGGAAAAGAGAGCCCACCTAAACATTAGGATAATGGTTCCCAACCTGTGGTGCATGGACAGAGCCCAAGCACTCTATTTTTTACACTATTGAAATATATATATTATGAGGGTTATCCAAAAAGTAAAGTTACAAGATTTTTTAAAAAAAAATACAAAGAATGAATATATTTTAATAAAACTTACATGGATTATAGCAGAGGTATTACATTATTTTTCCACATAATCACCATTCAGTTCAATACATTTTGTCATCCGTGGGACGTGTTTTTGATGCCTAAGTCATAGAAGTTTCTCTTCACCTTTTTCAGCCAGTTCATCACTTCAATTTTCACCTTGTCATCGTCAGAAAAGTTGTTTTCCGTCAAGGTGTTATTTCAATTTGGTGGACAGATAATAGTCACTGTTGGGTGCAAGATCAAGGTTCTGAGAGGGGTGGCTTAAAACATCCCAACCAAATGAATTCAACAACTCTTGTGTTGCATAAGTGGGGTGCGGACGCACATTGTCATGAAGGAGACAGACTCCTGCCATCAGCATTCCACATTTGTTCTGAATGGCTCTGCAAAGTTTTTTCATGGCCTCACAATATATTCTGTACTCATTTTGTCACATGCTGTCTTGACATTACATCCTTTCCATAAAATGAAATAATTTGTGACGAATTGCAGCAGTATTCATGCCCTTAGCATTTAGGTAGCACATTACAGCGGAAATTGAATGAGGCTCATCTCTAACCTTCACAACACCAGTTAATGAGCTACTCTCGACTGGCACTGCTCGTTCACTTCCGCTGGCTTCCTGCTACACGGCAGTGATACCAACTTCACCTGCAAAAATTCCCTGCGAGAGCTAAGTGCCTTGTAAACATACTTTCTGGATAATTCTCATACCTGTCCTATTTTAAATTATATCAGATAAAAATTTATAAAACAATTAAACTAGGTTTTTTTTAAAAAAATGTACAGAAATCCACAATCAATTAAGTCAAAATGACTAGTCATGGTCATTAGGTCCCGAAATCTTGGATGAAGAGGTGCATGCTAATTTGTTGGCAAAATGAGGCCACTGTTGATGCCAAGTGGACCTCCAAAGGGATAGCATTCCAACTTCCCTTGTCCCTAGAAAATGATTTGTTCCCATGGTTGGATTCTCAAGTGGGCTTCCCTGGCATTCTTCTTTTACAGAAGCAGGAATTCTGGCATGGCCTGCCAATTCCCTCGCCTTTCTCTCTTCCTTCCAGACTTATCTGCCCTCCTCAAAGCAGCTGGAGTGGAAATGGATTTACCTTACAACCACATTTGTTGCAAATTGCCCCAGACATAATGCTTGGTCTTGAGCAGGTCCATTAGCTTTATGAAATACTTGCTTGTGGTGGAAAGCTGCTAAAATATAAGGAAAATGAGACTGGCTATGATTCTACTAAGAGACGAAGCGGATTTTTATGTAGTTTGGATTTGTTGTATAGTCATATGTTGTTGATACTGGCCTCTGTAACTGTCTTTTTATGTGTACTGTACACCGCCATGAGTCGCCCGTAAGGGCTGAGAATGGCGGTCAATAAGTGCATCTAATAAATAATAAATAAATAAATAAAATGGATTTAGTGACATGCAACAACACAGCTGTCTGTATTTTTCTCCTTCCTTATGAAGAGGGCTTGTACTTCTAGATTTATCAATATACCACCGAACTAGCTTGTGGCAGACGGATCAGTCAAGTTCAGCATTCTCTGTGTGTGTGTGCACGCGTATGTGTACAATACCCTCCAACTCTCCTGATTTGGGACAGTAAGCTCCGATTTGTTGTCCCATTTTTTCAGCTGCTTTTACCCAATTTCTCTTTCCCCTCCTACTTTCTCCCTTAGTCCTTGACTTACTTCCATCGTTGAGCATGGAACCCCAGGTCTCGGCGGTGACCAGGGGAACATTTGCACAGTTAAAGCTTGGGCGCCAGCTGCGCCCATACCTTAGGAAGTCTGACTTGGCCACAGTAGTCTGGTTAAATCCCATATATACTACTGCAATGCACTCTACATGGAGTTGCCTTTGAAGACTGTTCGAAAGCATCAAATAGTCCAGCGGGCAGCAGCCAGATTTCTAATGGGAGCAGAACTCAGGGAGCACACAACTCCTTTGTTGTGCCAGCTCCACTGGCTGCCAGTTTGCTACCGGGCACAATTCAAAGTGCTGGCTTTAGCCTATAAAGCTCTAAATGGTTCTGGCCCAGCTTACCTGTCCAAGCATATCTCTCCTTATGAGCCAGCTGGGTACTTATGCTCTTCTGGGGTGGCCCTGTCTTGATCCCGCCTTCGTTGCAGGTGCGCCTGTTGGGTATGAGAGACAGGGCCTTCTCAGTGGTGGCACCTCAGCTATGGAACTCCCTCCCTAGGGATATTAGATTGGCCCCTTCCCGCCTGACATTCCAAAAGAAAGTAAAAACCTGGCTCTTTGAACAAGCCTTTGGAAATGCAGCATAATTAGATAAACATAGAACTAGGAAAGAGTAAACATGGAAAGGTTTAGACAATGCTTCTGGAAAATGAGTTAATCAGGAAGTCACTGGTGATTATATGTTTTTAATGATTTTATATTGTTTTTAGAATGTGTGCTATATGTTTATAATTCTGTTTTATGACTGTTGTGGCATTGAATTGCTGCCAATTGTGAGCTGCCTTGAGTCGCCTTCGGGCTGAGAAAGGCGGCACAGAAATACCGTAAATAAATAAATAATTTAAACTTCTGTTACTGGAAAATGTAGAAGGTTCTAAGTTATACACAAGCCAGCAATTGCATTGGCTTGTAGTCCTGCCCTCTGCTTAAATGCACAGATAATAAAACTTCAGGTTGCTGATCCCCAGTGTTATATTTTTGACCTCTGAGCAAGGACCCTCTAAGAGAGATAGATCTTCTTATCAGAGGTCCCCACTGCTATACATAGTGACTTGCAGGCAGGGGTGGCTCAACCCATTACGCAAAGTAAGCATTTGCAGTACAGTTGATTTTGCCCAGGGGCGCTCTTGAGGTGCTCTTGGGGGAAAATAGACCTTGACATATGTGAGTTGTAGTTACTGGGATGTATAGTTCATCTACAATCAAGTCCACCAGTGATGGAATTGAACCAAATATGGCACACAGAACTCCCATGACGAACAGAAAATATATATCAGTGATTGGTTGGGGGCGCCAAAATATTGTTTGCTTACCATTGAAAATTACCTAGGGCTGCCTCTGCTTGCAGGACCCTACACATTTCCCACACTCCACTCCTGAACCATTGAATCTGCTTCAGACTTCTTTATTAGGTCAATCTTTCCTTATAGCTTTTTAAATTTTTGACTCTACAGATCGTGAATGTCAATTCAAGTGTTAATTATATTTTTATATTGGAATACAAATGGCAAGCCTGTGAAGAACCTGGGTGTCCTTACAAAAAAGTGGTAATGAAAAATTAAAAACAGCTAGCATTCTCAAATCAATTTTCACATTGGAGAGCTATAAAGCCTCATTCCTTCCTTCCCCACCATCTCATTTTCTCAGCTTTATGCTTGTCTTGTCAAAAAGTGTGTCGCTTAATAATTTTCAAATCAAAAAGGGAGGGGGGGGGCAATGAGAGAAACCAAAATGGGGAAAAAACAATAACAACAGTGCAAGCTTTATTAAGCTATGTAGGTCTAGGGAATTGCAAAGATCACCTATCTTTTATTTCACAAGCCACGGGGAGAATGACAAAGAAGATTCACCCCTATAATTGTGTGGATATTATCCTTCTGTGGCTATTAATGGCAGTTGTTTGCCGAGTGTTCCCTCCTTATAATTTTCACAGCTTGTTTGTGTCATAAAAGAGACACAAATCCGGTGGCAGATGAACACCCTGGAGGTACCATATTTATCATAATATCAGACGCTTCTCTCCGGAAATGCTTAAAGAAGAGCATTTGTGTTTATTTATTTATTGGCTCCAGTGCAGAATTCCATACGGTCTTCTAACCAAGTTCATTAAAACTAATGGGCAATGCTAAGTAAAAAACTTGCTGACTGCAGAGTTGGAGCCTCTCTCCCTCTCTTTCCAATTTCTTCTAAGGCATTCATTTCTAATTCCTAAAAAACTACTGACTTCATATTTTTAAGCTTCTCCAAACTCAGTATCAGATCCCACGGGGCTCTAGCCCTCTTTTCCAAACCCCTGGCAGTGCATTTACTTTCTTCTGAGTTAACTACTAGACCTAATTAAACAGTACTGTCTCATCTGACTGGATGATATTCTTACAGCCTGAATACAAATTAAAATTCCAGTTCTGTTAACATTCAGGTCAGTTAATCAGAATAAACCTCTTTCAGAAAGGAAGAAGAAGAAGAAGAAGAAGAAAACCTTCTAAAAGACCAAAGTAATTTCAAAGTCAGTCATACTCATAACTTGTTTCTAAGAAGGTGGGTTGTAATATCCTCTGGTGTACTAGATTTTTTAAGGAAGATGGCAAGAAAGAAAATGGAAGCCCTTTTATATATAACTACAGTGTTCACTCGCTACTTTGCGGTTCACTTTTTGCGGACTCGCTGTTTCGCAGATTTTTTTAAAAAATGAATTTAAAATATACAAGTAGCCAGGGAACACTGTATACACATTACCTGTGAGGACCCCCACGTGGATTTGGTGGTCATGGTTGGTTAAAATAATCCCCTCCTACACAGCCACCATAAGGCGAAGAAGGTGCGCATGAGCGGGGAAGGAGGAGGGGAGGAGGAGCCAGCGGGAAGTTCGGTGTGCAAGAGGAGGGGAGATGGAGGGAGAAAGGGAGGTGAAAAAGGAAAGGAAAGAGATGAAGGGACTGAGAGAGAGAGAGGGAAGGGGGAGAGAGGAGTGGGCAGATTGCCCTCCCAAGCAGGGAGGGGAGTCCTTTAGAAATGGGGGGTACCTCTCCGCCCATCCTTTCCTTCCTTTCCCTTCCTTCCTTCCTTCTTTCCTTTTCTTTTTCCTGTGGCTCCTCACCAGCATTCCTAAGCTTCTTGTTCCTGTAGACGGAGAGGATGTCCATCAGGTTGCCCAGCGTGTTGACCATGATGGTGAAGATGAGGGTGGCAGCCAAGGTGGAGGCCACCCAAGGGAGATGCTCCCCGCTAGAAGGAGGCGCCTCGGGTGGATGGAAGCTGTCCTTTACTTGTTCTCCAGACCCTTGATCATTTTAGTCGCCCTCCTCTGGACACATTCCAGCTTGTCAATATCTCTCTTGAATTGTGGTGCCCAGAATTGGACACAATATTCCAGATGTGGTCTAACCAAAGCAGAATAGAGGGGTAGCATTACTTCCTTAGATCTAGACACTATGCTCCTATTGATGCAGGCCAAAATCCCATTGGCTTTTTTTGCCGCCACATCACATTGTTGGCTCATGTTTAACTTGTTGTCCACAAGGACTCCAAGATCTTTTTCACATGTACTGCTCTCGAGCCAGGCGTCACCCATTCTGTATCTTTGCATTTCATTTTTCCTGCCAAAGTGGAGTATCTTGCATTTGTCACTGTTGAACTTCATTTTGTTAGTTTTAGCCCATCTCTCTAATCTGTCAAGATCGTTTTGAATTCTGCTCCTGTCCTCTGGACTATTGGCTATCCCTCCCAATTTGGTGTCGTCTGCAAACTTGATGATCATGCCTTTTAGCCCTTCATCTAAGTCATTAATAGAAATGACACATCAGGAGAAGTGGGGGGGAAGGAAAATCTCTCCTGGCCCCCTTCTCCTGGCATGTCATTTCTATCAGCAAAAGCGAAATGCCGGTAGGGTTATTTTCTTTTTTAAAGGCCATTCGGGGGGGGGGGGGTCTTTTGTGTCCAAGAGGGCATCTGGACACCCTCTCCCTGAAAAGCATGAGCTTTCTGGGACATGTGTGGACTGCAATGCAGGCCTGATCGGGTTTTTAAAACCCTAGTGGGCCCGCATTAAAGTCCTGTCTGGAACCATCCTGAGAGAAAAACCACTAGGAATTTTTAGGTCTTCCAGCATGACTTTATTGTGAACCTCTGCTGGAAGGTGTTTTCTCAAAATCTCTAGGTTCTCTAGCATTAATTGAGGAAATTAACCAAGAGTCATATTGGAGGACCTAGTGATTCTTAAGAGAGCACACTTTGAATCAAATCTGTTAATAATCAAATCTGCAAAAGTCAAAACCACACATATGGAGGGAGGACTGTTTTTCAGAATAGAACCTCACTGTTTAGGACTTGGCAGACCTTGGGAAAATTACTTCTTGGACTTCAATTCTCAAAGTGCCTGAGCCTATGGATTGGAGATTCCATACCCCCCAATATTTCATGGAAGAAAATCAGGAGACATGTGGCCAAGTGGTATCAGTAGATATGTGCCTTGACACCTGCCAATGTATGACAACCCACACATTCTATAGAGTTTTGTAGACAAGGAATACTCAGAGGTGTTTTTGCCATTTCTATCCTATGAAAGATTGCCTCTAGCACATAGTGTTTATTGGTTGTCTCATCTACATATGAATTCTTCTTCACTTCTAAGATGAAATACGATTTGGTGCCTTTAGGATATTTATGCCATTTCAGTGTATTGTCAAGAGGGAAAAGTTATGAATGAAGAAGACTATACAAGCAAGAAGTGGCTGCAGCAGTTTGTTTTTACCTGAGCCTACTGGGAAAATAGCAACCTCTCTTCTATTTTGTAACCCTACTGAGAAAGCTGAATGAAAACTACTTCTGCATTTTGAACTAAGTTTGATCAGTTTAAGCAAGCAGAAAACAAAGGGAGAAAGTGGGAGAAGGGGAGAGAAAATATGACATTTTCAAAGCAAGTTAAAATATGGGATGTTGGGGGACTCATCAGGCGTGTCCTTGCCAAGTCAGAACAGTTAAACCAGTGTTTCTCAACTTTCCTAAAGCCACAACCCCTTAATACAGTTCCTCATATTGTGGTGACCTCCAACCATAAAATTATTTTCATTGATACTTCATAACTATAATTTTGCTACTGTTAGGAATCATAATGTAAATATCTGGTGTGCAGGATGTATTTTCATTCACCAAATTTGGCACAAATATCCGCTACACCCAAATTTGAATACTGGTGGGGTTGTGGGAGGGATTGATTTTGCCATTTTTGATTTATAGTTCACAATTGTGATTGTGCTGGGATTTATAGTTCATCTACACTCAAAGAGCATTCTGAACTCCACCAATGCTGGAATTGAACCAAAGTTGACACAAAGAACTCCCATGACCATGACCAATAGAAAATACTGGAAAGGTTTGGTAGGTCATAGTTTACCTACATCCAGAGAGCACTGTGAACAATGATGGATCTGCACCAAACTTGTAACTAATACTCAGGATGCCCAAATGTGAACACTGGCGAAGTTTGGAGAAAATAGACATTGACATTTGGGAGTTGACGTTGCTAGGATTTATATTTCACCTATAATCAAAGAGAATTCTGAACCCCACCAACGATAGAATTGGGCCAAACTTCCCACCTAGTACCTCCATGAGCAACAGAAAATACTGTGTTTTCTGATGGTCTTTGGTGACCCCTCTGACACCCCCTCGCAACCCCCGGGGTCCCAACCCCCAGGTTGAGAAATGCTGAGTTAAAGGGTCTGGGATCCACAATTCTCTTTCTCTTGCAGTATCTCATCATGTAGTCATTGCGCTGTCTGAAGCAAATGACAAGACCCCCCTCCTCATCTCATGTACAAAAACTGGTCAGACTGACATTTGGCAGCATTTAATCCTTTTGCTCTTGTAACCTTTTTTCTTGCTGAAATGTATCCTGCTCCCTCTAAGCTGCTATCAGCCTTGCTGGACAAGAGGGAAAGGATATTACAGGCATGATACTATAATGACAAAAACCAATTATAATACTATATTTCCTCTATTTATAGTGGGACCATAAGCATAGTTACTCAGAAATGAGTTCCATTAATTTCAAAGGGACTTATTCCCAAATAAGTGGGTGGAAAACCCATGCTTCTTGGGTTAAAAGCTACAAGTCACAGTGGTGCCAAATGAGAGTAGCAAACCAGAGATTCGCCATTGAAATAAACAAGAATCGTGTGGTTTGCTGCTGAAATGAGTTGGCAGACCACAAAACCCCTGTTAAAATAAGCACTTCCTGCTTGCTTTTAAAGCATTTTTTCTGGTTTTCTCTTCTGTTTTGGCAGCACAGCTGTGACAGTGGTGTAGCCTGCAGCCTTTTCAGGAGGGGATTAGCCTCCTGGAAGTGCCAAAGTTACCCACCTCTGCATTAATCACAGCGCCACACATATAACCCCTGTGCAGTCTGAATCCATATTCAAGGTTCAACAGGCAATAAGCACACTATGTAGAGGCAATTTGGCTTGCTATAAATCTGAAAGTTTTCACACAAGAATGCTTGAGGAATTAAATTCTTGCACAATCCTATATGAAAATGTCCAGAACTTTGAGAAGTACCGTAATGCATACACTTACTTACTTGCTTACTTACTTACTTACTTAGGCGATCCCTCGAAGTCCAAGGATGATGGTCCTCCAAGTTCGGAGTCCTGGGGGTGGGTTCGTAGGTGGTTGTGGAGCCTTATTCTTGACCTGCATCTTCTCCCACAGTGAGGGCATTGGTTTCCAGGTGGGAGGCGCTCTCGGTCGGGGTTGGCTTGACGCACCTTCCTCTTGGCACGTTTCTCTCTTTCATCCTCCATTCGTGCCTCTTCAAATTCTGCAGCACTGCTGGTCACAGCTGACCTCCAGCTGGAGCGCTCAAGGGCCAGGGCTTCCCAGTTCTCAGTGTCTATGCCAGAATTTTTAAGGTTGGCTTTGAGCCCATCTTTAAATCTCTTTTCCTGTCCACCAACATTCCATTTTCTGTTCTTGAGTTCGGAGTAGAGCAACTGCTTTGGGAGACAGTGGTTGGGCATCTGGACAACGTGGCCGGTCCAGCGGAGTTGATGGCGGAGGACCACTGCTTTGATGCTGGTGGTCTTTGCTTCTTCCAGCATGCTGACGTTTGTCCGCCTATCTTCCCATAATGCATTAGATTTCACACTTTCTTACAGCACCATTTTGGGCTATTTAATACTTTGAACATATCTTTGAAAGGGTGACATGCAGTCTGGGGTGGAACTAGACCTCTCTGGTAAACAGTTTGAAGTACTGGGTTGCTGTGAGTTTTCTGGGCTGCATGGCCATGTTCCAGAAGCATTCTCTACTGATGTTTCTCCCACATCTATGACAGGCATCCTCAGAGGTTGGAAAGTCTGTTGGAAACTAGGCAAGTGATGCTTATATATACTGAGGCACATGTCAATTTTGCAATTGGCCAGGCTTTGAAGCTGCAAGACCATTAAACACTAATCAAGGTGGTCAGTTGCAATGTTCACACTTGCCTTAAACAGACAAGAGTTCTTCCTCCCAACTGGACATTCAGCAGATATATAAACCTCGCTTGCGTAGTTTCCAACAGACCTCACAACCGCAGAGGATGCCTGCCATAGATGTGGGTGAAACGCCAGGAGAGAATGTTTCTTGAACATGTCCATACAGCCCAGAAAATTCACAGCAACCTATTGATTCTAGCCATTAAAACCTCCGACAACAGTTTGAAGTACCATATTACACTACAAATTCCCACATTCTGTAGGACTGAGCCATTGTAGTCCATGAGGCATCACACTACTATAATTATGTAGGATGAAAGGGGCTTTGTTAGTCTTTGTTAGTCCTCGAATCTGCACTAGTATATCACACTGTAGAACTGATGCAGTTTGACACCACTTTAACAGCCATGTCCCAATGAACAATGGGGTCATGGAAGCTGCAGTTTTACCAGCCTTCTCTGCCAAAGCATGCTAATGCCTCAGCAAACTATGACTCTCAGGATTCCATACCATCGTCATGACAATTAAAGTGGTAACAAGCTACTTTAAATCTATAGCAGGGGTCCTCAAACTAAGGCCCGGGAGCTGGATACGGCCCTCCAAGGTCATTTACCTGGCCCTCGCTCAGGGTCAACCTGTCTGAAATGACTTGAAAGCACACAACAACAACAACAACAACAACAACAACAACAACAACAACAATCGTATCTTATCAGCCAAAAGCAGACCACGCATCCCATTGAATTACTAATAAGTTTATATTTGTTAAAATCGTTCTTCATTTTAATTATTGTATTGTTTTAAGTGGGGGGTTTTTTGCACTACAAATAAGATGTGCAACGTGCATAATAATTCATTCATATCTTTTTCAAATTACAATCCTGCCCTCCAACAATTTGAGGGACTGTGACCTGGCCCTCTGTTTAAAAAGTTTGAGGACCCCTGATCTATAGTGTATTTTTTTAATTTATTGTGTCAGAAACGAGTTGAGGGTATAGTTAAATGCATTTAAAAACACAAAGTTTTAAAAAAGAACTTGACTTTATGCTAAATGTGCTTTGATCAGAAGCTGGCCACTTGAAGTGCCTCTGTTGTCACTGTGAGAAGTTCCTCCATTATGAGCAGGGCTCAGGTCGCATTGTAGTAGGTGGTCTCTTCTCCACACTTGCATGCTGTGGACTAGTGTAAAACTAGCCTAAGTCTTTGTTGAGCATTGTTCATCCTGCAGAGTTTGTCTCTAGTTCTGTTTCACCAAGTAGAAAGATGGGAATGTATCAAGTAGAAACTGGATGGCATGGAATCAGAAGTAATAATAAGCACAGCTGGTAAATCACCGGCATTTAACACATCTGGAATGGAACAGAAAAAAATTGGTTTACATAAGTAAGGCCTTAGTCTCACTAATGGGCCAGGCTTTAGCACAGCTGGTAAATCACCAGCAACAATAAGATCTACCAACTGAAAGGTTGCCAGTTCAAAGTCCCGGGTCAACATGAGCCCCTGACTGTCAGCCCAGCTCACTGTTTAACCTAAGCAGTTTGAAAACAGCTTAGAGTTGTAAGTAGAGAAATTAGGTACTGCTAAACAAGTGGGGGATGTATTTTACAACATCATAAAAGAAAAAGATCAGAAAATGCTTGGTGACCAAAAGGAAGGAGGAAGTCCTGATGGCAATTCATCATAGAGGATAAAATGACAGAAGATAGAATGACATAGAGGATAGAATGAGCCCCCCCGCCCTCGGGGGTTGAGAAAGGCGGGGTAAAAATGTGGTAAATAAATAAATAAATGACAGCAACCCCCCTACCCTCATGGCTGAATTCAAGCACAACCTCCAAGGCGCCAAAAAGCTGGACGGTGACACAACATACCTGCTTTCCGTTCTGTCTCTGTCCTGTCTGTCCAAAATGGCATTGAATGTTTGCTGTGTATGTGTACTGTGATCCGCCCTGAGTTCCCTTGGGGAGATAAGGCAGAATATAAATAATAATAATAATAATAATAATAATAATAACGTGGTTGTTTCAGTGTGCCTTCCCAGAATAATGAACCCTTAGCATTATGTCCTCCAAAAGCACTTTATACCAATTTAGGACTGCTTGTATGTTTCCACCAATGCCCCACCTCCTCTATCTTGTTCATGCCTAGCATTATTTTTTAAACTTCAATTACATTTGGCCCAGCTATAAATTTTAAATGTGCACTATACCTTGTTTAATGTTTATGCTATTTGTGTATGAGATTTATTTTAATTGCTTTGTATCGTGTCTGTTATTGCTTGTATTGATGTATTGTGGGCTCGGCCTCATGTAAGCCGCACCGAGTCCCTTGGGGAGATAGTAGCGGGGTATAAATAAAATTTTATTATTATTACAATTATTACAATTATTACAATTATTACAATTATTATTATTATTATTATTATTATTATTATTATTTGAAACACAAGATGAGTCCACAGTAAACAAGATCACTCTGCTGACTGTTATATTGGGTCACATGTCGGATACTTCCCAAGTGTCTAGGACTGTGTGATGTATCGGCGAATAATTCCCAGTAAAGTGGCCTTCTGCAGCTGGCAGATGGTTATTATTATTATTATTATTATTATTATTATTCCCTGTCACCATCTCCCCAAAGGAACTGTACAGAGTGTCTGCAATATATAAAAGCAAAAAAAAAAAAACAACAACATAAAAGTATAAACAATTTAGAATGAAAATATACATTGCAAATCCAGATAAAGTATAAAACCGATTACATTAAATCTCCAGCAGTCTTAGAGCTATCACCTGGTAGAGCCCCCTTTGAATTTCTGGGCCCTTTTCTCCCCAGTTCCATCTTATGATTCTGACCATACAAGCTTTATGACTCAACATCAATAGTAATCCCCCCCCCCGCTGCCCCCCAACTCCAGCTACTTCCCAGAAGGACAAATCTAGACATCTCAAAGCCTGCACAATATTTCCCTTGACCTTCAAGGTGGCCAAATAAAAGTATTATTGTAATATGGGTTTTGGATTGCTACTATATTAGGACACTGCAAAAGGCAGATCAAAGTATTTTCACTTGGTTTCATTCGCCATGCAGTTATTAGAGATGAAAGCTTGAAATGGAGGGCCGTCTCTCACAGAGCGGCACACACAAACACGTTCTGTGTTGATACCATTGATCTTCAAAATCCACCCTTTGTGTGATTGTCAGAAGAGGACCAAGGTAATGACTTGTTCTCAGCACTAGATGCCCTATTTAACTATTAGCCATCAGACAAGAAATAAGGAAAAGCTCCTTTATTTCTCTTGGATCAGAATGATAAAACTCACAACTTTGCCCTAAGTATATTGTTTCCTAGATATACCTTTAATAGCAGAAGAGGAAAAGCAAGAGAATGTTGCAAGAGTCTTCCTAAAATGTAATTACCCAACCTTCAGGTTAGCCTGGCAGGATAGTGGCATTCTGTTATTTGTTTTTCTAAATAAACACCTCAAATGATGGATACGCTGTCAGGAGAAATCAAATAGTAAGGGATATAACTTCAAGGAAATAACTTTTAGCCTTCCCCACTGGATCCCCTTTTCAGAAATTCTTTGCAAAAGTATAAAAAATGTAAACGGTTTGTGGGCATGGCAAAGCATGGTGTTAATAATTCAATTCCACATCACAAATGTCACCTTCAGAGACTTTCCAAAGTGTTACAAAGTCATGTAAAACACACCCACTGCAATACACAGAAGGAGGTAATGGGAGGATGCCCTGTCTGCAATAATAAGGAAAAGGTAAAGGATTTCCCCTGACATTAAGTCCAGTTGTGTCCGACTCTGGGGGATGGTGCTCATCTCCATTGCTAAGTCGAAGAGCTAGCATTGTCCATAGACACCTCCAAGGTCATGTGGCCAGCATGACTGCTGGGGTGTCATTATCTTCCCGCTGGAGTGGTACCCATTGATTTACTCATATTTGCATGTTTTTGAACTGCTAGGATTGAGGGTTTGGACAACAAGCCCTATGAAGAGCAGCTTAAAGAGCTGGGCATGTTTAGCCTGAAGAAGAGAAGGCTGAGAGAAGACATGATGGCCATATATAAATATATGAGGGGAAGTCATAGGGAGGAGGGAGCAACTTGTTTTCTGCTGCTCTGGAGACTGGGACGTGGAACCATGACTTTAAACTACAGGAAAGGATATTCCCCCTGAACATTAGGAGGGCTGTTCAGCAGTGGCACTCTCTGCCCCAAAGTGTGGTGGAAGCTCCTTTTTTGGAGGCTTTTAAATAGAGGCTGGATGGCCAACTGTCAGAGGTGCTTTGAATGAAATTTTCCTGCTTCATGGCAGGAGGTTGGACTGGATGACCCATGAGTCTATTATTCTATGATTCTAATTCCTAGATTTAATGCTACAGAAATTATTAAAAGTTTGCAATTTAATATACAAGTATACCTCAGTTTTCTTTTAGAAAAAGTTTGGTACATATCCCATATTCAAAATACTTGGGGACAGAAATGTTTATGATTTCAGATTTTTTTTTCAAATTTTGGAATTTGCCAGACAAGACACCAACCATGGCCATTGGATTCAATGTTTATGGGGCATTGAAGGCACTTTGGGTTTTAGTCTGAATTTCTAAGGAACTGGCCAAGGCGTCAAGTATATTTTGTAATTCAGGTTACATATCTTAAACAGTTTACTTGACAGTTTGGATTGGGCAACTGTGGGGGGGGGGGGTGTTAGTAGCCCATTTACCCCTTAGACCTCATCTTGGCTACACTCTTCCCTACATTAATACTATCACAAAGAAACATATTCTTAATGCTTTTGCAGTTGAGAATTTCTGTGCTTTTTTACAAGCTGTTAGAGATTCAATGTACTGACACAGGTGTTTCATTTAAGTTTCATCTGATCTTTTAGTTTTTACTTCCTACTAGTTGGCTTGTGCTTTAGAGTTTTATTTTACCAAATATATATCTATATCTATAAATTTCCTACTGGCGTCCAACGGGGAAGCAAAACTCTAAAACCCCTCCACAAAACTCCAGCAAAATTGCCATGCCCCAAGGACAACCCACTAGGTACAAACTAATCCAGTCAGAAATCAAAACAACACAACCACACACAGAAAAAACGGCAAAACAACTGAGCATGCGCACTGGCGCAAACTCCCCAGCGCGCGCACACACATGGCCGAACGGCCAACGCACTTCCCTCCCTCCCTCCCTCGCCCCACCCAGTGCGAAAACGTCACTGCACTTCCCCACGGCACACACACACACACACACAAACAACGCAACTTCCCCCCGCCCCCTTCCCTCCACCCCCTCCTTCATCTTACTCCTCCCACGCTGCCTCCAAGCCCTGCTCCGCACACTCCAAGCCTCGTCGCGTCGCATCCCCACTGGAAAGACATGCCCCTCCCTTCGCCCCACCCCTTCCCTCCCTGATTGACTCCTGGAAGGAAAGGGGTGGGGCGAAGGGAGGGGGCGTGTCTAACCGGAGAGGGAGGGAGGAGGGAAGGAGTGACTCAGGGAGGAAAGGGGTGGGGCGAAGGGAGGGGGCGTGTCTTCAAAGTCACCCCCTCCCTTCTCCCCACCCCTTCCCTCCCTGAGTCACTCCTTCCCTCCTCCCACCCCCTCCGGAAAGACACGCCCCCTCCCTTCGCCCCACCCCTTTCCTTCCAGGAGTCAATCAGGGAGGGAAGGGGTGGGGCGAAGGGAGGGGGCGTGTCTTTCCGGAGGGGGTGGGAGGAGGGAAGGAGTGACTCAGGGAGGGAAGGGGTGGGGAGAAGGGAGGGGGCGACTTTGAAGACACAATGATGGATCCGGACCAAAGCATTCAATACGCCCAAATATCCACACAGATGGAGTTTGAGGGAAATAGATCTTGACATTTGGGAGTTGTAGTCACTGGGATTCAGAGTTCACCAACACTCAAAGAGCATCCTGAACCCCACCAACGACAGAATTGGGGCAAACATGCCACACTGAACCCCCATGAGCAACAGAAGATACTCAAGTTTACACACAAGCATAAAGAAGGGGGAGGAAGGAGGGATGGCAGAGAGAGAGAGAGAGAAAGAGAAAGAGGGGAAAGGAAGGAGTGTGAGAGAGAGAAAGAGGGAAAGAGGGCGAGTGAAGGAAGGAAGGGAGGCCAGGCAGAGACTTCAAAACTCTTACTAAAGGCCACAGCAACGCGTGGCAGGGCACAGCTAGTATATATATAAAGCCCTTTTGGTGGTTGCTGTTCCAATTAGAGTTGTTGTCCGCTCCCCCCCCCCCCCCCCCCCCCGGCCGCAACTTGGTATAAGGGATTTTTTTATCGTGTCTGAAGTGAGTTGAAGGTACAGTAAAAGGCATTTTAAAAACACGCAAGTTTTAAAACTTGGCATTATGCTAAATGTCCTTTTGAGCAGAAGCTGGCCACTTGGAGTGCCTCTGGTGTCACTGTGAGAAGGTCCTCCATTGTGCATGTGACAGGGCTCAGGTTGCATTGTAGTAGGTGGTTTGCGTTTTGCTCTTCTCCATACTCACATGTTGCAGACTCAATTTTGTAGCCCCATTTCCTAAGATTGGCTTTGCAACTCATGGTGCCAGAGCGCAGCATGTTCAGCACCTTCCAGGTCACCTAATCTTCTGTCTGCCCAGGAGAGAGTTTCCCATCCGGTCTCAGCCACTGATTAAGGTGCTGGGTTTTAACCTATCACTTTTGGATTTTTGCTTGCTGATGTGTTCCCACAAGTATCTCTCTCGATCTTAGGAAGCTGTTTCTTGATTTAAGTCGTTGGCATGCTGGCTGATATCTGAACAGAGGATGGGCCAGAGATGTCACTGCCTAAGGGATGAACTTTTAGGAATTTATGACTTTTTGATTTTGTTGAGAAAAGTTTGAAATATAGTGGCAATCAAAAGAAGAGAACACAAAGCAACAATTAAAAGTTTTGATCCAACAATGAGTCAGTACAGAACCAATCTCTAGTTTAGGACTTTATTGCAACCAGTGCTGAAGTGACAGTCCGTATTACCTGTCACTATGACCTCTAACTGGAGGTCAGCTGTGACCAGCAATGCTGCAGAATTCTAAGAGGCACGAGTGGAGTGTGGAAGGGAGAAATGTACAAAGAGGAAGGTGCGTCAAGCCAACCCTGACTGGGACCGCCTTCCACCTGGAAACCGATGTCCTCACTGTGGGAGAACATCCGGATCAAGAATAGGGCTCCACAGCCACCTATGGACCCACCACCTAGACACATCACTTGGAGGACCATCATCCTCAGACTACAAGGGATCACCTAAGTAAGTAAGTAAAATAAGTATCCCACTACCTGTCTGCAATTAATGCATCCCCATTATTGATAGGTAAAACCTTGCTAGAATAGTAAAAATGTTTTTAAAATAATAAAAATTACAGAGTAACAAGATTGTGGGAAGGGGAGGTTACAAGGGGAGGTGGAAATACGACCATAGAACCATGCATCACTGAACTGCCTCTACTGTGCAAAAGAGAGAGGTGAAATAATGTGGTTGCTCATTCCAGTATGTAGCCACTTTGGGTAATAGTGTGACTGCCACAGAGTGGTGGATTTATGCAATAAAGTCCTTACTTTAAAAGTTTAACAATATGGTCAACAAAGAACCAGTGAAATTCATTGAAAACATTGGTGAAACTAATGAATGCTCCACATCTAAGTCCCCATCCTCTAGAAGGAAGAGGCACCAGTGCTTGATAACTGTGATGTATATTGCAGACGAAGCCCCCGGTGGTGTAGTGGGCTAAATTGCTGAGCTGCTAAACTTGCTAACAGAAAAGTCGCAGGTTTGAATCTGGAGAGCAGTGTGAACTCCCTCTGTTAGCCCCAGCTTCTGCCATTCTAGCTTGTCAACATCTTCCTTCAATTGTGGTGCCCAGAATTGGACACAGTGTGATTCCAGGTGTGGTCTGACCAAGGCAGAATAGAGGGGAAGCATGACTTCTCTGGATGTAGACACTATTAAACAGTAGAGAAACAGATAGAGCTTTCTCTGCTTGATTCTTTCATTGTAAATTTTTCTGATGTACATGGAATCCTATTCCTACATCACAGGATAAGAAGACACAGCTTTCACACTTCCCATCTAATTGGTACCTTTAAAACCATTGAGAATCTCTGGATAGCAACTTCAGCAACTCTAGTTGAAGGTTATTTCAATATATCACAAGATTTATTTTTAGATTTAATTTGTATGCCTCAGTTCAAATCCGAAGTTGCTTATCTTGGATTGTTGGCACCTTGAAGGATTAAAAAAAGCTAATTGAAACGAATGTGAAAAAAAAAATTAAGGGAGTGGTGATCTTTGACATTATGAAAAAAAAAGTGAGGCTTCCAAACTTGGGCCAGAAATAAATAAACAGGAATCAGAAGGAAAACTTATTTCTGGAAATACAGACTGATGTCTAGCTACAATGTAATTATGGTTCTTAAAGCTTTCCAAAAAAGTGGCATTTTATTCTAGGATGTAGCCACATTTACAGTAGAAAATAATACAGTAGAAAATAATGACAATGATTTTTCATGGGAGCAAAGCACAAGACGTTTATGAAGAAGGAAAAAGGGAAAGTCTTCTAAACACAACACAGCTTGTCAATGAGAGGAGGAAAGTATTTATTTATATACTTTATTGAATGTCTATCTCGCCTGTCCCCTGAGACAAAATTCATGGTGGTTTACAATAATTATAAAAAGTATGCTAAAATAATGATTAAAGGTCACAATATTACATATTTTTTTAAAAACGTTAAAAATCTTTAAAAGAAGATCACTAGTAAAAAGATTAAAAATGGAGCACAACCAAGATCCAACCAGTCCATACTTCAGGAAGTAAAGCCCGACTGCTCATTGGAGGGAAGGATAGTAGAGGCAAAGATGAAGTACTTTGGCCACATCATGAGGAGACAGGAAAGCTTAGAGAAGACATTGATGTTGGGGAAAATGGAAGGAAAAAAGAAGAGGGGCTGACCAAGGGCAAGATGACATCCTTGAAGTGACTGGCTTGACCTTGAAGGAGCTGGGGGTGGTGACAGCCGACGGGGAGCTCTGGTGTGGGCTGGTCCATGAGGTCATGAAGAGTCGGAAATGACTTAACGAATGAACAACAAGCTTTGCACACAGACTTTTGGTTTGTTGTGTGTCCTCAAGTCTTTGATTCATGGTGAATGTGACTCTATCATAGGGATTTCTGGGGCTGAGAGTGTGTGACTCCCCAAGGTCATCCAGTGGGTTTCCTTCACCAAGTGGGGAATCAAAACACATGCTTTGGCGTAATGTAAACTAAGCTACATGCTGTTCATGCTTAATCAACCCACACACTGCCTTGTCAGAGAAAGAAAATATGTCATGCAGATGATCAATAAAGAACAGGTAGTTTTGTCTTCATAACGTGGAACAACATATTTACAGTTATGTGATCAGTAGAATGGACTCACATAATGTCCTATTAGAGAGATTTAAAATTGTCTTTCTTTATCCATGTGGAAAATCTTCCTCCAGCAGCTAATGAAGCAATGGCACATTCCCAAATGTCTCTCTCTGCAAGCACCTGCATAGCTCAGAGCCTGAAAAATGTAACAGTATCCAAAAGTACCAGGCTCAGCCAGCTCCCCAGCCAATCACCTTCATGCATCATATTTTACAGTTGACACACACTAACTGACTTCTTACATGTTCCAACACACACCACTTGTCGGGTCTCAACAGAAGCCCCCTCTATCTTCCTCCTTAGTGAGGAGAGGTTAGCCTGCATATTGTAAATAGCCATTATGGGAGGGATCCAGTATTAGACCCTTCTTCCTCTTTAAGATATCCCCTTTCCCCCTCTCCTTTCAGAATCTTCTCCAGGGACCAGGCCTGTAGCCAGGATTTTGATTTGGGGGGATGGGCTGAATTTGATGGGGGGGGGGTGAGTCTAAGTGAAAGAGGGTCTACCCTAGCAAACCTTTTGTATCGTTACCCCAATACCCCCATGCATATGAGATATATTGAGCATGGTGATCAGATCATGATGTGAATGCACATAACAGTTTAAATAATGTACCAGTAAGGCCTTTTCGCAGACCACCATGAGAATTTTGGGCGGTGGGGGGGGGGGGGGGGGGGCTGAAGACCCCCGGCTACATGCCTACCAGGGGTGGAGCCTCTCAGATAGACTCAACTGCATCTCTGGAAGTCAGGCATTAGACCAGGAGGTGTCAGAGGAGTGAAGATGCTAAAAATATTCCATGTCAAGTTTGATAGGCAATGGTTGATCAATAGAAGTTAAACAAACAGTTGAACAGTTGGTTCTGTAAGCAAAATGGCTTGGCTGAAGACACAGAGAACAAAGAAGAAAAGCCAACAAAGTAGGCAAAGAACACTGTTAGAACAAATCCCCAACCTTTTAAGAGACTTTTGCAAGTTAATTCAGGAGGAGTTGAGATTGAACCTTGCTATTGTTTTATTGAAGTCTTTATCAATGGTTCCCCTGAGCATATCAATTCTTTTCCCAGTAAGATCAGGACACCTCCATGCAAACAGCTTGTGGGGTCAGAACACCACTGTTCTATAATTCAATTGCAAAAGCCTCCCTGAATAAATATATTTAATTGCTTAGGGAAGGAGAACAGGGAATTATTATTATTATTATTATTATTATTAATAATACTTTATTTATATTCCTCTCTATCTCCCCAGAGGGAGGCAGGGCAGATTCCAAACATAATTCAATTGCAAAAGCCTCTCTGAATAAATATATTTAATTGCTTGGGGAAGGAGAACAGGGGATAATAATAATAATAATAATAATAATAATAATAATACTTTATACATATTCCTCTCTATCTCCCCAAAGGGATGCAGGGCGGATTCCAAACATAAAAGGCAAACATTCAGTGCCCAAATACAATGATACATCCATACTAACAAAAGCAACCCAACATATAAACATGAATTATGACAACAATTAAAATTAAATAAAAAACACAACATGTTATAACAGACATAAAACAAAACAACAAACAGAGCCACACAAGGCTTTGAATTCAGTCTCCCTTTTCCACTTGGTAGATATTTTTTTGCCTGACCCTTTAAAAGACCATATATGGTAGTTTATCTTTCCTACATTATGTGGAAGAAGATTATCTCTCAATATACCTGTAGTTTACTGCTGTACTGTTTCAGTGGATGAGCCAAACATTTCCATTTGGGGGGGGGGGGGTAAATACCTTCATACTTCCCACTCATCTCATAGAGCTCTCTGTTCCTTAAGAACTGAAATGACTCATACCTGACTGAGACCTTGGTTCATACATAATGGAGAAGGAAACAACTCAGGTGTGATTCATGCACAAAAAGGTCCATTTTGCAGAAGCAAGTAGGGGCATAGAAGCATGATTCCAGGTAAAGTAATAGCTACCAACAAGTGAATCATAAAGAGAGGATCTGATTAAGAGAAACCTATACACATCCATGTATTTGCATAAATGAAGGCCAGGCAGCTGTAGTGAATGCCAATGTTTTTTCATTTAAAAAATTAGCTAAATCCACAACACAGAAGTAACCAGAAATTTAGTGATTGGAGTGACATACAGGGAGCATACCACTCCCCTGCTGTGTCAGTTCCACTGGCTGCCGGTCCACTTCTGAGCACAATTCAAAGTGCTGATCTTGGCCTATAAAGCCCTATATGCTTCTGGCACAGCTTACTTGACCAAACGTATCTCCTTCTATGTCCTGCTTCGAAGGTTAAGATTGTCCGGGGAGGACTTGCTCTCAATCCCATCTTCTTCACAAACACATTTGGCGGGGATTAGAGACAGGGCCTTCTCAATGGTGGCCCCCCACCTGTGGAACATGCTCCCCAGTGAAATTAGGTCAGTTCCATCCCTCCTTTCCTTTAGGAAGAAGCTCAAAACATGGTTTTGGGACCAGGTATTTGGGTAACAGGCTTGACAGCAATCTGCAATGTTTTAGAATTGACTATGGACAGGCTTTGGACTGGGTCGTTGGTTGCTGAATCAGACTTGGATATGGCAATTTGGTTGTTAATAATGTTTTTAAATGGATTTTAGTCTAATGTTTGCCCTATTCTGTAATATTGTGTTGTATTGCATTTTGGTATTAGGCTTGGGCGGTTTCGTTCATCAATTTCGTAATTCGTTATTAATTCGTATTTAAATTAGCTTACGATCCAATATTGAGCCATGCAGGAATAGTGTGAGGAGTAAATTAGATTCGAAACAATGTTTTCAATTTATTTCGTAATTATTTCGTAATTATTTCATCATTATTTCGAAATTATTTCGTAATTATTTCGTAATTATTTTCGCATGTCTGGTGCAAGTTTTATAGTTGTTGTTTGTTTTATCACACCAACAGTCAACAACAGAGGGAGAGGGAAGCTTCAGAAGTTCCCCCTGTCCCATTTGGAGTTTTTTTTAGCATATTGCGCAATCGCGTCCGCCATTAACGAATCAATTCATAATTTTACGAAATTTCGTACATTTCGAAATTTTTAAAAGCAAAATTTCAGAATTCTTAAAAAAAACGAAATGCAATGGACCCCTAAAAACGAAACGAGTTTAGAAACAAATTTTTCCGTTGTTACCCAGGCCTATTTGGTATGTGTTGGCATCAAATTGTTGCCATTGTAAGTCACCCTGAGTCCCCTCTCAGGGGTTAAGAAGGATGGGGTACAAATGTTTGAAATTATTATTATTAATAATAATAATAATAATAACAGTTTTTTACTTACAGGTTTTGATGTGTATTTGTGGGTTGGTGATGGTGGTGATTGCAGTATCAGGGAGAGAAGGTAAAATGGTAAAATGTCATTTAGAATAGATCATTTATCAGCTTGGAACATCTTGGTAGCATCTTCTAAATGCTTCCGTTCACATATGGATGAGTCCATGAACTTATGGATGAGTCCACGAGGGTGTGGGGGAGCTTCATATGTGTTATGCCTTCTTCATCTTGACTCTCTTCTCAAAGCCTGGAGTTTTCACAGAATCAGCTATTTATTAATTGATTCATTTGATTTGATTACTAACTTGCCTTTCTCCCCCAAAAGTTCAAGTCAACTGCAGAACAAAATGGAAAAAAAGAAGAAACACTGTGGTTGAGATTCTACATAATGCTTGTGCAGTAGTTGCTTTATACCAACGTTCTCCTGAATAGACATATTCTCCTGAATAGGCATATAGCAGTGCATCTACTAATTTTCCTGCCTGTTGTCCAGATGTCCAGTCAGGAATGTTCAATGACGGTTTCTGCCATCTGAGCTAATGAACCAATACATGCAATGAATACGAACTATCCAAAAATGCACAACTGCATGTTAAATATTCACAGTCATCCCATCCAAGGGCACTTCCAGACAGCCTCATAATCCAGGACAAATAAGTGGGGCAAAAAATAATGGTACCTGACAGCAAGTCCAAACACAGTGCTGTCAGTCCCAGTATACAGTATAGTCCCATACCATCCTGACATGTTCATTTGTAACGGATTTTAGAAATCTGCAAGATGACTGGAAGGCATCTGCTGGAAGTTTACTTTTTTATTGACTCTCTGAGATGTGCTGGATCTCATAAACACTGATGCAGATATCGGAACATGTACATAGCAGATTTCTTGTCATTATCTCTCCTTACCCTCCTATTGCCTTTACTTTTCCCCTCTTGAACCCTATTCACTTTGGGGTTATTCAAGCTCTGTTTAACTTCATAAACATCAGAACAAAGAAATGGTTGCAGAGAGTTTTCATGGGAATTTCTTTGTGCTTCCATTTAGCCACCTATGTGTCCATGGCTCCATTTGTTTACAGCCCTCATCAGCTGATTTAGGATTTTAAAATGTGCACATGCATGGGAGTAGTCCACAGCAACACATAGGAAAGAAGTCACGTGTTTTCCTTGAGTGCAGAGATATGCAGCAATACGAATATGCATATTTTCTGGCCAAAACCAGATTTTAAGCACACCTTTTAAGCGTGTTTTTTTTGCCGTTAATGTGATCCAGCGTGCATTTTCAACAAATGTCATGTAGCCACCTCCCTTCTATTTTAGGGACTATGCAGATGGGTCCTAATTTAAAACACCGCAATGCTAGAAATATGTTTTAATCAAATCCTTCCTCCCTTTTTAAGGTGTTTTTGTTTCTCAATTTCATGGAGGATGGTGATGGGTGCATGGGTGTGGGGAAGAAGTTTCATTTTGTGTGTGATAGGGGTTTGGGGTGAGTGTATGCTCTGTCATGTGCAATACATCATGTGTTGGTGTCTAAATGTTATGGAAAAAATGAGTAGAAAGCTGAGACTGAAAATAGTGTAGAACATGTAGAAATAGCAAGTCTATATATTTTAAGTTAAGTAACTGATAATAATATGTTCTCAATGTCAAAATTAACTGGTTGACTGACTAAGGTAGATAGGCATATATACATCAAAATATTGTTACCTGACTAATACTATATCTGTTATGATTTGTTGTTCTGTTATGTACCATAACTAAAATAAACTAGTTTAAGTTTTAAAAAAGCAATTTCATGGAGGAACCACCCTAGAACCTTCCAACGAACCTGAATGCTTCTTTTTTATTGGAGTCCTCAAAATGATTATCAGAGGTGATTAATTTCATGCCTCGTTTTCCTTTTTAGTAGAACTCCAATGAGGCTTAAAGTATTTGGGAGTACCACCAGAGGTTACAGCCCATGAGGGATGGAGGGAATTGGCTCCTGACCACAATGCAGATATTCACTCCCTCTCTAAAATATAGATCTAATCTCATTCTTAGTCTAAAAGCATGAAACCAGCGGGATTAGACTATGTGTTAACCAACCATTCAACAACGGATTGAATAGTGAAGATCTTATGTCAGGTTTGCATAATGCATGTGGAATTGCACATTACTTGTTCCTATATAATAAGCAGCAGTGTATTGAACAGAAACGTTGTATGTACAACTGAACCAAGAAACCAAATGTGCAACTGAAGGAAGAACCAAATCATACATTTTGCTGCCCTGAAAAGAAATGTGGATGATCATTACCACATTTCTGCAACCTCAAAATGATTGTGGATGATCTACATTGGACCAAACAGCCCAAACAGTTCTGTAGGGCAATCTACATGTGTATAGGACACTAACAGGTTTCCAATCAATGGATTTACTATAGTTAGGATGGACCAAGTCCATAGGACTTCCCTCTGTATATCTGTTCAGTTTATTCATTATATATATATATATATTCTAGTCCTAACATCTTTCTTTCCCATCACCATGTTCTCTTTAACCACAAATAAAGAAATAAGCAAAAGGGAGCTATTTTTTTTACATCTCTCACACTGGCTCTATGTAACATTTAGTGCTGAAAGCCAAGCAAGCTTTATCTGTATAGGAAGTCTGAGCCTGATAATAAAATGTTCCCATT